>NC_140589.1:1756794705-1757994705 GCF_964204655.1 Triturus cristatus
CGCAATCAGCAATATGTCACTCTGTGACCCAAGTCCCACAACATAAGCAACATGGACGTAAGGTGCAATCAATGACCCTACATGCATTCATGCCTCCACACTTGCAAGATCATAGACATGACACATCGATGTGAAAATGAATGTTTAATGCACATTCAATGGAGTGTTGTATGGGGAGCAGTGCAGGGCCAAGCAAAGCCCACCTTGCAGCGTCGGCCCATGGCGGCCATCCAGAGTCCTTCTGTGAATAACATGTTCCTCAGAAGTGGAGGAGGTCAGTCCGCATTCTGATATCTGTGTCAAGGGTGACCAGACAGAAATGGCAGTCCATGTCGAGGTCCAAGGTGAGTGTCGCAGAATGCATCATGGGACACTGGAAGGGGATGATGCTGAGGGCAGAACCAAGCATTAACAGGCCATATGGCGGACATGGATGCTACCGCTTCCTTATGACCATGAGGCCAGATTCATCTGCATCTTCGTCCACTGCTGTTTCAGGCGCCTCACATGTAGGTGGTGGTGTTCTGTCTCCAGCACTGTGTGGCACTGACACTGCAGGGGCCGGAGATGTGGATGGAGTGGTAGCAGCAGCATGCATCGGCGCCAGGACTTGTGGCAGCAATGCCATGACGATGGTCTTGATGGCATTGAGGGACCCAGTCAACTCTCGCTGGTGTGCAGCTGTGTCAGCTGCTGTTTCCACACGCCGACGCTCCCTGTCCTCCATGAGCCTCTGCATGAGTCCCAACTACCGGGTGAGCTCGTTGGAGCCACTATGACTGGACAGTCGTTCTTGCCTCTGAGTTAGGACCCTGGCGATGTTGGACATGGTTTTTGGAGAGCATGGAGACGACTTTCGGTGTCCGTTAAGGACTGCGAGAGGTCCCTGATGGCACTTAGACACCCACGTATGGCATCTAGTTTGTCTGCCATGCGGTCAAACCCCACCTGCACCTGTTTGGCCAGCTTCTCCTGGCACCCCAACACACGGAGTTGGAAGGCCATGTGTTGGTCGTGGGGGTCCTGGGAGTTAGCCGTGGTGGTGGGTGCTGCCTGCTGTGTGTACTGTGCAGGGGTGGGTTCTCCTCATAGCAGCTGGGCTGCCCTGCTCCTGGAGGTGGGGTGTGGAGGCTCTCCACGAGCTGTTGGGGGGCCTCGGGTCAAAGGTCTGGTTGTCCTCTTCGTCATCAGAGAAGAGAGGTTGGGACTGCTCTACAGGAGGTGTTGTATTTCCCTCTGCAATGTGAAGGGGAGATGCAGTTTAACATTGTGTTCACATGTATGTTGGTTCATTGAACATGTTTACATGGAGACTGAGTGACAGTGTACATTGTGACTGTTTGTGGGGAGCTGCCTATGTGATGTGGTACAGTGGACATTTCAACCTCTTTAAGGATGTGTGTTTGTACTTGTACATTGTCAACTCACATTTCCCTGCGATGCCATATGTGATTGGCCACTGCACACAAGCGGGACCAGTTGCGTCCCCAGTTCTGTTGTGGACGTGTTGCAGATTGTGCCACATCGTTGTCAATGTTGTGGTGCTCTGCATGTGATGTGTGAGCCAAATTTTGGGGGATTTGCCCCTGCAGGTCTGAGTTGGCTGCCCCTCATCCCTTACATGTGGTGTGCCTCTGCCTTCTGTGCTTATACAGTGCTGGTATGTTGCATTCGTGGGTGCATTGGTATCTTGGTGGCAGTTGGGGGTCTGGGGCATAATTTTGTCTGATGATGTGTCTGAGGATGTGCCCATCTCCCCCTCGTCCCCCAAGTCCCTGGTCGTTACTCACCCTGTTGCTGTTGTGTCCAGTCCTGTTGAGCAGTGTCCGAGCCCCCAACTCCTGCCACCGTCTCCCCACTGATGACTGTGGACACCATTTTCACCATCTCGTTCAGCTCCTCCTGTGGTGCTGGACTGCCACCTCCAGTCTTCATTGCTTCCTTCTGGTTGTTTGCGAGCTTCTGCTTGGTTTTGTCCTTGACATCATTCCAGTGCCTCTTAACCTAGTCCATTGTCCACTTCAGCACTCCGACTGCATTTACCTTGTCCGCAATGGTCTGCCATTTTCCATTTTTAGTTCCCAGTGACACAGTGGAGGTGACTAACAGTAGTTGATGGTGTTCTATCACCTCCGTTATCAGGATCCTGTTTTCCTGCGGACTGAACCTTTTCTTCCCACTCTTCTTCTCCTTGGCCTTCCCAGACCCCGAAGTCCCAGGCTGGTCCTCCGGGGGGCTTGTGGGGTTCTGGTTGTCCTCTGCACTTGCTCCGGCTGACTCCATTGTGCTTCGCTGTTGTTTGGCTTTTGTATGTGTTTTTTTTCACCTTTTGTAATGCATTTTCCCGCGTGTCATGTGGGGATTGCTGGCCTGTGGCTGGTTTTCGCTGATTTTTGTATCGTGATTGGCGTCATCGCCGCTTTTTTGGCGTTAGTGTTTTGCATTTTGCGGCGCCGCGTTGGTTTTTACGCGTTGGTTTGATGCTTTGTCGTGAGACTACCGCATGTTGCCGCTGGCTTGGGAATACCACGTTGACACAGACTTATTTTACCGCGATGGACTGCGATGTGCTGAGTTGCGATAAGCTACTCTTGCGATAGTTATCACACATTCTGGAGAATATACCCCAAATTCTCTACACGGGGAAGGAACCTGACCTAAAACTATTACATCACAGCCATGGCAAATTCTGTCATGCTGTCTGAGATATCAGCATGCTCGACAACTAATAACAACAGCAACAAAACATGCCCAATACCAGTAGAAATATGTTTTTCAGTTGATTTCTCATTTGAAAGTAACTCCAAGAGGATGAGCTTACTAGCACTAAAACCTTAACTCTCCAAAAGAAACCTGAAATATGGAGTCTTGGAACCAGCCATCATGACAGTTACCACCAATGGCAGAACCATGGAATCCGATGAACCAGAGGATATGGAAAGTTTTGAGATGAAAGAGAGGGAGCTGACATGAAGATGATAACAACAAGTTCAGCTTAGCAAGGCGAGAATGTTGGAGATCCAAAAGGCACACACAACAAAATAGAGAACACTGTACCAAACTGGAAAGGGTGACGCAGCAATGGTCACTGAGGCAACAGCAGCGAAATCATATGCCCTCCAGAGACAAATCCAGGTTACCACTTAAGCTGTAGCCAATCCGAAATTATGATAGCCTAAGGAAGGAAGAACTTGAAACACCTGACACATTTTGAATCCTGTGAACTTCATGGGGATCACTGAATATTGGAACCAAAAATATTGTGCAGAGAGAATATTGTGTCAAAGATATCGAGGACCAAAATATAGAGAAGGTAAACACAAATAGGTAAGTATAGATTTACTATTCTTAACTACACATCTACATACCTTGAAGATATATATATTGGCAAGGTACATAAAAGCAGAGTTATATATAGTAAAACTTTACTTACCTACGTAAACTAAGCGTCACTATATTTTTTTGTCCTCGATATTCTTGAAATTATATTTTACCCCACAATATTTTTGGATACAATATTCTGTGTAAAAAGCCTTTGTGGTCTACCCAGGTGACCCCAACAATAACAGAATGGGCACAGGTATATAGTGGGGGTGTGGCATTTGCATTTTTTCTTTCTTGGCCAAAACCCACAAAACAGTGCATGAAGATAAGGTACAGCGTGTTGAAAGGTCGATACCATTTATTTCCCTTCATCTAGTTCAAATCATACACTGCTAACATTTTAACTTTTCCTCAAAGTAAAGAAATATTGTTGACATAGGATTTTTCGTGTTAGAACCCTGGCTAATATGTACTGTTCCTACGTTAAGGGGAACCATTGATATTCACCAATATTCAAGAGTGACCCTGAGCCAGTGCTGTCAGTGGTACTGATGCCACCACAAGTCTCTGGTTTACAATGAGATTAGAGAGTTGAAAACAGGTTAGATCTCAGAAATAGTTCTAGTGAAGGAGTGTTCCTCGATATTGACAGCTCACACCCCTTCTTCACATTGAGGAATACAGCCAAATTGACCCCTTGCTTATGCACAACTGGTAAAGATATAAAACCAGGAGTTACCAGATCCTCCCTTCACCAATCATGTTTGATATTATTGAATGTTTCTGGAATAAGCCCACGGAAACTCCACAGACTCATTTTTTCAGTAAACCAGTGTCTCCCACCAGAACCAGATCTTACAGAGCTTCACATAAGTTTGAACACTTACTGACAATCAACAGTGCATATTGGCAGGAATATGACATTTTATAGACAGAAACCACTGACAGTAGTTTAATTGACTTCTAACAAATTAGGAAATTATGTTAAGCACCAAAAAGTTGTCTCATTTGAGGTTGATGGAAACTAGACATAGTCCTGTGCAAGAATCCCATGTCATAAGTTACAACAGGATTTGTTTGGTCAGGCACTATTTGCGTGGTCATTACATGACACAGAGAGGAGCCAAGGAACACTGCTTAGAGATAGAGAAAAGCATGTGGCAATCTTATTTTGCAAATCGCTATCATACACGATTGTTGGAAAAAGGCCCTCTCTGAAGGGGCAACCCAAACGTTTTGCCTTCCTCCTCTTTTTCTGACATTCTTTTTGTTGGCATTAGGACTCTGGGCATTATACCACTGCTGACCAGTGCTAAAGTGCACATACTCGCTCTTTTAAACATATTATAATTGGTTTATACCTGTTTGGCATATTTGATTTACTTGTAAGTCCCTTGTAAATGGTATACCATACACCCAGGGCCTGTAAATTAAATGTGACTAGTGGGCCTTCAGCACTAATTGTGACAACCACAGAAATAGCCTTTCAACCCTATCTCAGGTCTGCCACTGCAGGGCCTGTATATCCAGTTCACTGCCACTTCATCTTGTCATTTAAAACTGCTTGCCAAGCATTAACCTCCCCTTTTAGTACACATAGGTCACCTCTTAGGTATGCCCTGGGTAGCCCTATGGACATAATGCTGTGTAACTAAAAGGTAGGACATGTATTTTTAAGTTTTACATGTCCTGGTTGTGACAAATAGCTTAATTAATTTTTCAATACTGCGAGGCCTACTCCACTCATAAGCTAGCTTCGAGAATTCCTTAAAACACTTTAAAGCTCTCATTCTGATTAGAAAGATATGGCTAAATCATGTTTCATTTCTTTGGAATGGTAATGATAAATCCTTTTTAGTGATAAAGCTGGATTTGACATTACTATTTTAGAAATGCCACTTTTGGAAAATGGACATTTCTCTTCTCTTCACTTTCCTCTATGTGCCTGTCACCAATACATGTCTGAGCTGGGTGACAGCTACACTTTGTGCATTCCTGATAGACAGCCACCAACACAGCAAGGTGAGGCTCGTCTGCATTCTGAGCACTCATCTGCATTCATCTGCATTCTGATAGGTCTTCCTAGGTAGCGAGTAATGGGACGGGCTGACACTTACACTTCAATAGGTAGTGTCCTGTCCGCACACAAAGCACTGATTTACCCCTCACATATAGCCTGGCACCCAGGACTGGGTTGAAAAGGATCTTTGTACACTTCATAGAGCTGCTTTGAAGTCAACCCCTACATCAAAGGCACTTTTATGTATAAGTTCAGTGTCTCTGACCCTACCAAATCAGTACACTACTAGAGCCGGGAAGAACTTTGCTGTAGAAAAAAACTGTTGTGCAGTAAGGATTCCCACTTTGCCTTGACAGACTATTCTGAGGAATTTGCTGAGGTGCCCTGCTGCCTTCTGCTCTCTACCCTGCTGAGCACAATGACGGCCCCATCTCACTCGAACCCAGAGTGATTCTGAGGGTTTGCTGGCTTGCCTCCTGTTTTCTGAAGTCTCAGGCACATAAAAGACTTCAAGCAATCCTGCTGGTGCTGCTGGACTCTGCCATCTGTGAGTCCTACCCTTGCCTGACATGACCCCTACTGTCCTGGCCCTCAGAAGTGGGTTCTGCAGCTGTTTTCTACAAAAACGGACGCATCAATGCCGACACAAAGGTTGCTCAATGACAGAGGATCCACAGTCTGTGCAGCTGGATGAGGACGCTCTGTGAGGCTTGATGATGATGCATTGCATGACGAAGACGTGGGACCCGCTTTGGGCATATCAATGACGATGCAGTGGCTCTTGATGTCAACACTTGCTCCAGCCAAGGTATTTCTTCAGCAGGATACATCTGGTTGCTGAAGCCAGCCTGCCCTCCATTGCAGTTGGCCTGAACTTTGGATTTGTACTAGTCCATCACAACCTCAAGTAACCTTTTGACAGTTTGTGACTTCTAAGCACTACTTATGCATTTATTCTTTAAAAATGTATATCTCGACTTCTACTGATTAGATTTTTGTCGTTCTGGTCTTATTTTACTCAGATAAATATTCTCTATTATTCTAAACCTGTGTGGGTCTTTTTATTGTGTTTTTATTGTGTTACTGTGTGTGTGTGTGTGTGTGTGTGTGTTGCACAAATACTTTATACATTTCCTCCTACGTTAAGGCTGCCTGCTCGGTGCCAAGCTACCAGAGGGTGAACAGGTTAATTTAAAGTGTGTATTTAGCTTGCCCTGACTACAGTGGTGCTTCTTGCCAGGCCCGGGTGCATACTTCAGCCAACCAGGAATTCAATTTCTATCAATTATCATAAGGGCATGGTTAGATACTGATGGCAAGATACACATACAGGACATTAGCATCATGGTGGGATCCATATATGCCCTAGTCAATGACAAGTCAGCTTTTTTTCTAGAAATTGGCAAGGCTGCTTACATTCTTTTGTCACACAAAAGTGCTGATTGGAGGGGATTGGACTATCACTGTGGATTCAATCCTAGATAGGTCAAGTAACCCAGCTAATCCTGGCAACACCCTGGAGAATATTGAACCCCAGAGAACAGAATTACACGTACACTTCATGTACCCATGGGATGCCCAAATGAATATATTATTTCTTAATCACATCCAATTTAACATAACATAAAAAGGAGGCTTCTATAGTACCATGAGGGGTAATGGATCATGAATCGGTGGCAATGATTTTTGTCTTGGAGGTGGTGGTTCATCTGCATAGTCCAAGGGGTATGAATGTAGTCTAATATACAGAACCCCAACACAAGAAAAAGTTAAAGACATGTGTCAAACAATTTCTAGATAAAAAAGCTGGGTTGGCCGCCCCTGCGCAATACTTATAGAGTGCCGGGCATGCTTGTATCAGGAATAAATGATGCAGATCTCAGTGCAGAGAAAAATGCAGGCAGTGACTAGTCAATTACATTTAGAGTCCATTACTTGAGATTTGTACACCAGATCCCCTTCTCTAGAGATTCTGAGAGCTCTGACTAATGCCAAATGTTATCTTAATGTATTATACACTATTAGAGGGGTGAAAAGTCTGGGGGATTTCTGGCAGTCCACCACAAACAGACCGAGGCCAATAGGACAATATCAGTCATACAAAATAGCAACGCACAGCTAATTACTGACCTGATGGCCACAGCAAAAGTTTGAAAATACTATGAAACCCTGTACACAGCTGATGGGCGAGATCCGGGCACGGAAACAGACTTTCTTCATAATCTCTCAATACCAAATCTGACAAGAAAACAATTGGGAATACTGGATATGGTGATTTCAGGAGATGAAATAGTAAAAGCTGTTGATGATATGAGTACTGGAAAAGCACTATGAGAGGATGGGTTCCCCGTAGAACTTTACAAAAGCTGAATAGTCATTGATCATTTTATTACTATCCTCAGGCTTTGCCTTCTTCTGGAACTGGTCTACTCAACTCCCTAAATTCAGTTGCTGCAGCAAGTTCCTTCTGTTACCATGAGGCCAAGATCTGGAATTTCTCGTCAGCCGTTTGATACTGATTCCTAAATACTCTTCTTTCAGAAAGTCTACAAAAACCTGCCTCTCTCATCAACTATAGTTCAAGTGTTATATCTAGCTGATATTTAGCTTAGCGCCAAGATATCCCTTTCTTGGGGTAACAGCGCTCTTTAAAAACGTGATTCATTCATTCATTCATGACCAGCTGTCACATTTTTTTTAAAAACGGCGTGTTATGCACATCATTATACTTTACCTGAGGCCCCTCAAGGAGGTGGGGACCCTGGGCTATTGCCTCCTTTGCCCATGCCTTAAAATGGCTCTGGGCTCCAGTGAAAACAATTTAGGGCTTCTTTCCTGTTTGCTGAATGAAATTCTATTGAAACACGCCAGCAGAGCTGTTGGTGACCACACTCCTCTACCTATTCTCTTTCTATCTTTAAAGGCCTTGTCCCTAAATCGAGTAATAAAAGTTAAGGTTAGCTTTCAATGCCAAAATGTTTAGCTGCCACCTGTAGAAGATAGAGTATTGCTAGATACTTTATATGAAAGCAAATTCAGGGTCTTCAGTTTCAGTACTTTTCTGGTTGGGGCGCAACAAGACTGTAATAGTATGTGGGGTACAACATGGCCGCCTTCTGATGAAGCTACACTTCCATTCATGAGATGTTTCTTTCATCAAATTACTCTAACCTCCTCTCTCCTGAACAAAGAATTGACATCTGGAGCTGGTTTGAGTTTTTTAGGGTGCTCCTCTAATAACCACATACAAGACACCATCCTGAAGCCTTTATGCCATTGCACTTCAGCAGACAGCAGTCATGAACAGGCCTGCACACACTGTGAATGTTGGTAGGAGGTGACAGGGAGTGAATAGTTGATCTGTGCTCCCTGAACTAACGGATCGAAGGCCGCATTGATATTACTTGACCTATCGGCGGCCTTCGATACGGTTAGCCACGAAATCCTCATAACACGGCTAAAAACAGCAAATATTCATGAGTCAACCTGTGCTCTTATAGCCTCATATCTGGAAAATAGAACATTCTCAGTTGAATCAGGAGAAGCAAAGTCTAATCTGTTCAGCTTGCCATGCGGAGTTCCGCAGGGATCATCGATGAGCCCCACGCTTTTTAATTTATATGTAGCCCCACTCGCGCAAATAATAAGAAGTGAGGGATTCACCCCCATATCCTACGCCGACGACACCCAAATTGTGGTGTCAATAAACAAAGAGGTACAAGACACAGCAGCAAAATTCCAATGCTGCATGACAAAAATCAGCCAATGGATGCAAATGAATTGCTTGAAATTAAACGGCGATAAGAGTGAAGTATTGATACTAGGTGGTGACACAAACATATGGTCACCTTTATGGTGGCCCACAGATATGGGAAGATGCCCAGATTCGTCGGAAAAGGTAAAAAACCTAGGAATAATGCTAGATACTAACCTCTCATTTGACGCTCAAGCAAGCAAACTAGCATCTTCACTCTGGTACATCCTGAAAATGATAAGAAAAATACTACCTTATATACCGCATGACTCTCGGAAAACAGTGGTGACGGCATTGGCCTTGTCCAGATTGGATTATGGAAATGGTCTATATGTCGGAGCAAGGAGGAAAATTCTTCTTAAATTACAACGCCTGCAGAATGCAGCAGCGAGGCTGATATTGGAAATTCCAAAGTTCGAAAGAGTAAGCCACAAACTTAAGAGCTTGCATTGGCTCCCAATTGCAAGTAGGATAGAATTTAAGTCATTATGCTTGGCATACAAAGCAATAAATGGAACGGGATCAAAATTTCTAAAAACACACCTACAACTGTATGAGCCAAATAGACTTCTGAGATCCGGACAAAGGAAACTCATAAAAGTACCCAGATAATGAAGAACAAACTGGGGAGGCAGAAGCTTCCTAGTGCATACGGCAAAAATGTGGAACCAATTACCGCTGGAATTGAAAAACAGTCCATCTCTGAAAACCTTCAGAAAGGGAGTCAAAACATGGCTTTTTGCTAAACAGCCCTAACTACATACTTAGGAGTCAGTGGGAATCTCAGCGCCAAGACGCCTTTTGGCATTCGCGCGCTATACAAATTTAAAAATCAAATCAAATCAAATCATGAACTCGCTTCATCATCAACCACACTCCCTTTTATCAATAGCTTTGTGTGAGATTTTCATTGCAGGATCCAAGAACAGACGGTCAGAGGCCAAATTTAAGTATAGGAGATGTTTGGGGGGTGCTAGTTGGTGCACAAGCGGAATGGCCGAACTTCAGTGAGGCTCCTGCTGTCCGGCACGTTTATCCACCAATTATCCTGCAAAAAGGGGTCAAACCGAAACTAAGCTAGTCCACATCGGCTGCTGACATCCGCGGGCTTCACCAGATAAGCTTTGAGAGGTGGGGACCACTCCGATCCTTCTCTCCTGGAGGCCTAGATCAACAACCACACAGGGACTCGGAGAGGGATACACGCGGCCTGCGGCGCTGGCAGCTACGTGAGCGCCGCGGCTTCCCTCGTGGTGGTCAGGCCCACTTGGAAGCATCACTGCATCGCTGCGGAACCGCTGAAGCGGTGAGTACAGCCAGACATGTGTGAGGCTTGATACTCGACTGCGAGAATGGGCATGGATTTTTCCCAGCTGGAGTGCAGAGCGGGCGGCCAGACTGACAGCCAGCGTGCTCGCGATTCCGAGATAGAGTGCGCCACATGGGTGGTGGATCGGCCATTAGCGGCGGCGCCATTATCTTGCATCTAATTGCCGGGATTGTAGGCTTTAACAAAAAGACCCACACGGTAACAGGGGACTATCCTGATCTATTACAGAGGCTGGGCCTCACTACATACTGGGAGCGCTGTTTAGGGAAACGGTGTTGCTGGGCTCAACAGCACTCGTTACGGACCATAGTGAAACGAGCGGGCGACATTGACATCGCCATTGTTGCTGCTCGGCGTGCTGACAGTCACCGGGTAACCAGGTTAAAAAAAAAACAGTACTAGGCAGCTTACAAGACGGGCGCGCTGTGCGGGTCGGCCATTAGCAGCGGCGCCATCATATTGCCCCTGGGTGTCGGGCTGGTAGGCTGCCCCAACAACAACCACCTGGTAACAGGAACTATCCTGCGGTATTAAAGAGGATAGTCCTCAGTACATCCTGGAAGTGCTGCAGAAGGAACGGTGCCGCTGTACTGGACAGCAATAGCTACGGGCCACTGTGCATGCTTTGGTAAACGACATCGAAGGCACCACGGTGGGGTGAACCACAAGGCGGTGCTGCCGGACACTACACTTGGAGGCACCAAAGTCTTGTGGTGTACTAGGGACGGCGGTGCACATCAGACAGGGCAGGAGGAGTTATCCGCTCCATCGCTCTCCCTGCTGCAGAAGTCAGGCTGCTGGGGGACGTTTCCCCCCGCAATACATTGGGGGTTGATTCACTAACCATCACTCCACCTCCGGTGTCACCTTGCACTGCGAGCCAATACACGCAATGGGAAAGCCAGACGCCAAACAACCTTGCCTCCATTTCGAGACTAAGAAGACCACGCGCTCACAGCAGCCAGATATGGATACTGGTGCTGAATCCACGATACCCGAGAACAATGCACCAACAGGCGACAACATGAAAGCGCTCATGCTCGAGGTGCAACAGGGTCTAGCTACACTTGCAGACAAAATGGACGCCATGAACTCTCGCATGGACAAAATGTGCACAAAATTGAAAGGCACGACGAGCGTATAACTGAAACAGAGCGCTGCATCTCTGATACGGAGGACGCAACCACACAACTCCAAAGCACAGTTACCCAAATGGACAAACTATTAAAAATAATTGCAGCCAAAAACGAAGATATAGAAGCGAGAAGCCGCAGGAATAATATCCGCGTCCTAGGGATACCCAAAAGCACCAACACGGGAAGAATGGAGACCTACATAGAGAAGCTGTTGTTAGAAGTCATAGGGGGTGGAAGCACTCTCCCCGCACTTCATGTTTGAGCGAGCACACAGGGCACTGGGCCTCCGACCTCCTCCACGCAACACACCACACCCCATCATAGCTCATCTCTTTAACTACAGGGACCAGGATGCTGCTCTCCAGGTTGCCCGTGAGAAGAAATAATTACATTATGAGGGAGTGCCATTCACCATCTATCCTGACTTTACAGCCACTGTACAAGAAGACAGGCAGCGCTTTCACCCCGTGAAGCAAAAGCTGCGACAAGCGCAGATAGAATATGCGCTACTCTACCCGGCACGCCTGCGGATTACCCACCAAGGCAAGCAAATGATCTTCACCAAGCCTCAGCAAGCTGAAGACTTCCTGAAACGCCTCAAGAAACAAACTGTGAACCTGCCCGCTCCAGAAGGCCCTGACAAAGCAGATTAACCACACTGAAGGAGACGGCCACATGAGCAATAACCTTTTACTATGGCAAGATGCATATAAGATGTTTGTGGGAGGCGGTAGGATTAATACAACGAGACATCCTGCCACATTGGATAAATGGTAAGATGATGGACATATCTAGACATATGACTTGTGCCCATAAGGTATTGGAAGCCAGACACCTTAGACCCTAGTAGAGGCAGACACCCCCAACTCGTTGCCCCAGTGTAGGAGGGGATAGGGTGAGCCACCTAGACGTGACACCCACAAGGGAGAACCCCTGACAAGGTATGCAATAATGCACTGTTTGTTGGAATGTTTGTACAGCGATGAGGAACATTTTGTGTTGGGAGTGGGGGAGGTGGGAGGGTTAGGATTCTATGGCATGATTGGGATGCCACAGTGGGAGGGGGATGGGGGAAGTTGGATGTTATAATTGATGTTCATTGCTTTTATCAGAAACACAGGCAGGCATATCACAGCAAACACGTACTTCATATAACACGCATGCACCTATGGACTGAGGGCCATACACCTCATGAGCACAACAGGTGACACTCCGCAGACACCACAATTGGGGATCCTCTTGTGGAACGTTAGGGGGCTAGGTGACCCACAAAAGCACAGACAGATTCTGGCGTACCTAGATCGGCACCACGTACAGGTGGCTATGCTGTAGGAAACTCACATGAATCCACAGATAACCCCTACTTTCGCTAGCAAATGGGCGGAACATAGATTTTTCACTTCATATTCTACATATGCGAGAGGTACAGCAATTCTAATTAAGAAGCACACGCCGTTCACACCCATTTGCAAACACACAGACCCCCTGGGTAGATACGTTTTGGTGTGGGGACAACTAGGCGCGGAGATGGTCACACTGGTCTGCTGCTACGACCCCAATGTGAACGCACCTGAGTTTTTCACCACCCTTTGGGGGAAGATTCTGGTAGTGGGATCTACACAGCTCATTTGGGGAGGGGATTTTAATGTCGCTATCAACCCTGGCCTGGACAGGTCAAACACAGCTCCACACCATTATACCAAAGCACAGGCTACACTGCTGGAGGTAATTCAAGAGGGAAACCTAGTGTATGCATTGCGCCATTATCATCCGGCGACGCGGGAGGGAACACACAGTAATACTCACATGGCTACTTGGGCACGCATAGACTATTGCATACTCTCGAAAGAGTTGGGTCCCACCATAGCTGCAGTCACACACCTGGCAAAGACGTTTTCAGATCACTCACCCGTTAAGCTAGTGCTCACACTGCCGGGACACAACACACCCAGACGCCATTGGCGACTACATCCTACAGCCCTATTAGATGCAGTCTTTCACGCGGAGTTAGGAGAGGAAATCCGTGCCTTCTTCCAAAGAAACAGGGACTCAGTCGACTCAATAGAGATCTTATGGGAGGCCTTTAAGGTCACTATTCGGGGGTTTTGTATTTCGAAAAGCTTTGGGGTCCTTAAAGACCTACAAAGAACACTGTATCAATTGGAATGAGAACTTAAGGCTCTGGAAACCGGAATGGCTGGAGGGGATGGAACGCAACTAAAGCTTGCTTTTCGGGAGAAATTGTCTGACTATACAGAGACTGCAACACGGGAATGCAACTTCAGGGTGGAATATTGGAAAGCCAGGAAATACGGGGAGGGTGAACGACCCGGGAGAGCCTTAGCAGACATGATCAGGAAACCCAGGGGGTCACAACACGTCTTGGAAATTAATGGGCCCAATGGGGAGGCACACAGAGACACAGCCAACATATTGACATGCTTCACAGCACATTACTCCACATTATACATGACCCAACGCCGAGACCAGTTAGATCTTGACAGTTTTCTGGGAGATGTGGCACTGGGTTGGCTTGAGGACCATCAGAGAGAATTTCTAAGTGCCCCATTCAAACTTGACGAAATCCGGGAGGCCATAATGCAACAAAATTCTAGTAAGGCCCCGGGTCTCGACGGCCTTCCCGCTGAATTTTACATATCCTACATAGACATTATGGCCCCAGTGTTGAAAGAAGTTTACGAAGAATCCATGGAATGTGGCATCTTTCCCTCATCCATGAGGGAGGCACTGATAACATCCCACCTCAAGCCTGGCAAGGTCCCCACCTCGTGTGATTCATACAGGCCACTATCCCTGTTGAACTGTGACACGAAAATACTAGCTAAAGTTATTGCTAATAGACTAATCCTACTGATAGACAAATTGGTATTGCCTGATCAATCAGGATTCGGGCCTGGACGTGCCACCACGCACAATCTCCGCACCTTATTTTTCATCCTGCAGAATGTCGCGCCGGAGCTTCCTTTGGCAGCAGTATTTTTAGATGCCACAAAAGCATTCGATTCAATAGAATGGGACTACCTCATTGGTATACTGCGTTGTATGGGATTCCCAGCACTAGTCGTGTCCTGGATCAAATTGCTATACCAGCGCCCCACAGCCCGAGTGCTCATAAATGGCCACATGTCCACGGTGATCCCCATCTCGAGAGGCACCAGACAAGGGTGCCCACTATCACCCTTGCTGTTCGCCCTCACAATCAAACCACTAGCTAGTCGGCTGCGGCAACATCATCAGGAACGTGCGCTACGCTGCAATTTATGGCAAATACTAATATCCTTATATGCTGATTGATATGACAATATATGTCAGAGATCTGCAAACAAACCTCAATCCACTGCTATGAGAATTTATAGTGTTCTGGCACATTTCTGGAGTCCACATTAATTGGACTAAGTCACAGTTCTTACCCCTTACACCTGCGGCGGTGAGATTCACACTAGATTACCCTTTGGAGTGGTGCAATACCGACTTGCGTTATCTGAGGATCCAAATCGGAGGCACCAGTGACGAGATACTTCCCCTCAACTATGGCACAGCAATGGAACACCTGGCGTGTAATGTCACGTGGTGGATAACACTGCCACTGTCGATGGCTGGAAGGGCATCCCTGATAAAAATTGTGATACTCCCACAATTTTTATATCTGTTTATGAATATCCCATACCATCCCGAATATCAGTTTTTCACAACACTCCGAACAGATTTACTAAGACTATTCTGGGGAGTTAAATAACCTCGTCTACAATGGGCCATACTCATGAGACCCTATGTGCAGGGTGGGTTTGATATACCAGACTTTGAATTATACTTTGAATGCGCGCAGGCGCATTACGCATACTTTTGGATACATCCCCCCCCCCCCCCCCCCCCCGGTACATGCCCTAAATCGCGGCAGCGCATTGGCTGGCGGACCCTCTACCATTAGATGGGATGATTCACGTGCCATTTACAACTATCATCAGTACGGTTGCTGCATGGCATAAAATTGGTCATCGACTTAACGCCGCATTCCTTTATTCACCGTTATTACCCCTCTCCTACCATCCGCAGATGCCGTTACTACAGGAAATAGGGTTTCGTAAATGATGTGCCTGAGTGAACATTACTACATGGGAAGATCTCTTCCTTAATGGGAAATTTCGCTCTGCAATTCTTCCGTCAGGTGGCCCACACCCCGTTAGACAACTTCGTATACACACGGTTGCGACAGGGAATGCGAGCTATTATCCCGGGATTTCCCCAGGATCCTGTGCCATTGGAGCCACTTTATCGCATGCTGCGTGCTGAGAGCCCAGGACATCTGGCATCCACACACTACCATAACATAGGCCTCCAACAACCAGAGCCTACACACGCGGCATTATTGCACTGGAACACAGACCTGGGCATTTACATAACACCCGAGCAATGGAAATACTGCTATCTACAAGTTGCACATATTTCCACTATCTGCAGGTTGCGCATTATTCATTTTAAGTACATACAGCGCATATACTGCACCCCCGTCAAACTATACCAATTCAAATTGAGAGACACAGATAATTGTGACAGATGTGGTAGCCCAGGGGCTGGGTTTATACACCTGGCATGGGAATGTCCACAGGTGTTGGAATACTGGCATTCGAGGCATTGACACAAACGACGTCCACTATAATAGAATGTAGTCCACTCACGGCTCGGCTTGGGTACACAGAGAAGCTCCCCAAATCATATCACCGCTACGTCACACTTTCACTGCTGTTAGCAAAGCGCAGAGTGGCATGCAGATGGGGCAGTGGTCGAGCCCCCAAATTCAAAGAGTGGCTAGATGATCTGATATACAGCCAAGATCAAGGTGCCATATATGCAGAAACACTACCTTGCAAGTCTCGACCCAAAGACATATGGGGACCCCTCAAGCATTACCTCCTACAACACACTGCCGAAAGTAACACAGACACTCCGGTGGAGAGGGAGGCGAGATGAGGCTACAACTCTGACAAATGCTGTGAATAGGGCTAACATGTGTTGAAAAGGTTCATGGGATGAGATATGTGGTGCTGTTGATATACCTCCCGCACATTCGGAGCTACTTGTAATGCTGGGTTGATTGGGCATATGCGGCTGGAGGTTGATCCTGATGATATACTGAGCTGTCCCCCACTAAAGGACTTTAATCTGCCTCTGCTGTGGACCACACAGGCGAACATAAGAGGACAAGGCCTCAATGGACTATTGGAACAAGTGTTGACTCAATAATGTTTAAACACGCTCTGTCTTGACAAAAAACTTAATGAAAACAAGTTAAAAAAAAAGTATAGGAGATGTTTATTAAGACAGAAGGAAGATCCCATCCATCTCCAAACAACTTAGATAACAACTGCCCTTAAATTTCAAACTTGAACATTCCAGAGCTACCAATGTGTTACATCCTTCTTAATGCTTTTATATCTCTCTTCTCTTCTCTCTCTTCCATCTTTATTACATTACCCTGCTGCTTGCCAACCTTGGCATGCGCACTGTTTATTTTCTGATTGCATTCCATATTCTGTATGGCTCTTTCTCTACTAGGTTGTTTTCTGTTGCCCAGTTGCATCTGGAGCTGTACATGGATGGATCTACACTGCTGTGCTGACAATAAATCTACATTTCATTTATTTGGATACTGGACTCTTTTTAACATTGGCAACAAGCTAAAGAACCTCTCTTGGCATCATCATCAGCACAGGTACAGAGTGTTTCCTGGACCCATGGATGTTATTTCAATGTTTACTTACTGATTGGAAATTTTAAAAAAAATTGTATACCTGCTTATTTTTATTAATTTCGTTTTCATCTAAGCGCATCGCTCTTATTTTTGGCTGCACCCCCTGGATATTTTAAACTTTCTAATTTTCATTTTAAGTGATTTGATGGAGCTAGCGGCTGTTATCCTATTCCATGAGGTGCTTTGATTGCACCTGCGGGAGTTTTCTCAACTTATACGACTTGTGGGCAGTGGATACAGCTTTTCTAAATCTTAGCGGTAAAATCGTCTCACCGCGATTCACTGTCACCTAATTGCATCTTTCAAAGAAGAACATTTGGCCTACCGTCATTCAGTTGCCTGCTGCATCCTTCAAAAGCAGCAGGTGCCATACGGAAGTCATTCGTCTCGCTGATTCCTGTCCTGAGAACCCTCTTCTCAACTCCGTCACTAACTCAATTCAACACGCTCACGCAACACGCAGGGTCACGTGCGTGTCAGCGTCAACAGCGTTCAATGTCATCTGACGGCCATTTTGGTTACCTTAGTAACCTTAACACATTACTCCAGCAATGCCGAAGATTTCGTACAAGCTTTCTTTTTAAAGTATTTTAACAAGTGAATAATTTTATGCGCATGAGTATACGGGGAAAAATTCACTTCGGATTTGCCTGCATTAAGTGAGTTGTGTTTCTATATCGGCACTTTTATTCATTGTGCCACCATTTCACTTAATCTCGTACACTATTACTCATTTTGAACACCAGTCATAAATACATAGCAGAAGACTCTAAATGTTATTTTAGTTGCTAACAAACTGTCTACACTCTACTTCCTGATCTACATCATAATTATTAATTACTATACCAATTTCAAACATTATTAACTACAATGCAGTTTGACCCTCCAGCCAAATTCCTACGACTAAAAGGGGATCCACCCATGCCATGGTCAAGGTGGAAAGAAGAATTCATTACATATATGAAGGCCATAGATGGGGAACGCATAGGAGCTGAAAGAAAGAAAAAAAAGTTTTTGCACTGTTTGGGTTCTGAGGGACAGGTTATCTTCAGAACCTTACCCCAAATTGTTGCACCCAATGATGGAGGCGGAGATAACATGAAACTGTATGTTGAGGCATTAATGAGAATGGAGAACAGGTTTAAACCAGTCATGAGTATTGCTTTGAATAGATTTAAATTCTATACCAAAACACAAAAAGAGGAGGAATCTTTCGATGATTTCTTGACTGCTTTAAGGGCACTATCTTTACACTGCAACTTTGGTGCAATGACTGATGAAATGATAAGAGGCCAAATAATAGTACATGTCAAGAACAAGAAAATTCAAGAGAAACTGTGGGTCATGGGAGATCCCAGTTTGACTGAAGCCATAACTGAAGCTAAGGCTTTAGAACAATCCGAGAAGTGGATGGAAGTTGTCAAACAAAATTCTAGTAAAACGGTTTCGAAGAAGAAATATGTGCGGTTAAACCCAAAAATGAGATTATGAATGAACATCATCAGCTACATCATCTATCAAACAGAAAATGTAATGTTAACAGATTCAATTATTCTGATGTCCACAAGAGAAATGATGCTTTTACTAATCATAATATATGTTATAGATGGGGTAATAGATCTCACATTGCTTCTTTTCCAGGGTGTCCAGCCATTAATAGAGAATGCATAAATTGTGGTAGAATAGGACTTTTTAGTAGTGTGTGCAGAGATAATAGGCGTCATACTACACAAGTACGTGGTGCAGTGTCCTATGTAGTTGATAGCAATGATACCATCAAAGCCAGTGATGTATCTGAAATTAACAAGGGTTTTGTTGTATCTATTATGGTGTTCCAGACAACCCCTTGAAGTCTCCAAAATGTGAATTTCAAATTTTAGGAGAAATTCTCATGCTCATGGTAGATTCTGGTTCACCATGGACAATCATCACGCATCAATACTACAAAGAGAAATTAGGTCATGTTATTCAATATGAAAATTTACTGCCTTCTGACATAATCGCAGAAAGTTTTGACGGCACTAAAAGTGATATTGATGGTTTCTTTCATGTAGAGTTACATTTCAAAAGCTGGTGTGCAGATGTGAAATTATACATTACACAAAAAGGAGTGAACGTCTTAGGTTGGCGTGACCAGTGGAAACTTGGTTTAACATTGAATCCACAGTCTAGCGAACCAGTGTCTCTATGTGATGAACATTTGATTAAAAAAATTGCAGTAGTGAATACAGAGGTCACACTGAGTTGTAGAGAAGCAAAATTAATTAGCACGTATGACAACGTTTTTTGCAATAAGTTAGGGAAGTTGAAGAATTTCTCACACACAATTGTTTTAAAAGGGAATGTTCTTCCAGTAAAGCAAAGCATCAGGGGAGTGCCAATTAACTTTAGGGAGGGATTGAAAGAGATGTTGAAGGAGTTATCTGATGAGGGCATCATTGAAGCTATTGAATCCTCTGAATGGGTTTCACCTATTGTTCTTGTACGAAAACCTGACCAAAAACAGAGGGTCTGTGTGGACTTGAGGGCACTAAATTCAAACAGTGTAGTTAACTGTCACCCCCTACCAAATATTAACCAAGTAATTTCCATGTTGGAGGGCGCTCAAATACTTTCCACGCTAGGTTTGCGATCTGCATACCATCTAATAGAATTAATGGAAGAATCAAAGAAATATACAGCTTTCATCACACCATTTGGTTTGTACCAATATACAAGAATGTCTTTTGGACTGGCGTCAGCGGCGTCAGTTTTCCAGAGGGTCATGTTCCATATTTTCGGGGATCTGGATGACTATGTCAAATGCTTTCAAGATGATATTTTAATATTTTCAAGAAATGAGTCTGAACATATTGTGCACTTGAATGAAGTTTTTTAAAAAGATTAGAGAGCCATGGACTCATTCTGAAGGCACATAAATGTAAATTATTTAAACGTTCAGTTGAATATCTAGGACATACATTTTCTGGTGATGGGGTTGTTCCCCAAAAATGTTAATGCTATTCTTAAAGCTCCTTCACCAGTCAACAAGGAGCAACTTTTATCCTTTGCAGGTATGTGCAAATATTATAGTAAATTTGTGGAAGGATTCGCGACTAAAATGGAACCTTTGAGAGTATTGTTATGACAGAATGTAAGATATGAATGGGCAGAAGAACAGCAAAGAGCTTTTGAGTGTATTAAAAAAGATATTGTAAATGCTCCCACACTGAAACCTTTCCGCATGAAAAAGGAATGTATCATCAGGTTAGATGCTAGTTTATATGGTCTTGGAGGAGTTCTTTCACAAAGAGATGGTTAAGAGGAATGGAATGTTGCTTTTGCATCTCGCACTTTCAATGATTGTGAGCACAAATATGCTGTTATAGAAAAAGAACTTCTTGCTTGCGTTTGGGCCATTGAGCATTACAGGCTGTATATGTGGGACAGTAAATTCACTCTTAGAACGGATCACAAACCGTTAGTGAACATTTTATCCGTGGGAGGGGGTTGGAACTCCACGGCCAGAATTGTAAGGCTGTCATCGAAGTTGCAAGAATATAGGGGCATATTATCAAGCACTGCGTTACCATTACCGCCGCTTTAGCGGCAGAAAACTGCCGCTAAAGCGGCGATAATGGGCTTGATAATATGCCGCAGAGAATTCCAATAGAAGCCCATGTTGACACCAGAACTTGGGCTTCTATGGGAATTCTCACGGGCATATTATCAAGCCCATTATCGCCGCTTTAGCGGCAGTTTTCTGCCGCTAAAGCGGCGATCATTTTAACGCCGTTTCTTGATAATATGCCCCTCAATTTTTAAACAGAATATGTTCCTGGAAAAAAAACGTTACAGCTGATTTTCTTTCTCATTTACCTTCTGACCATGGTAAGGTGAACACTACCAAAGAATGTGATTTCGTTGTTGCTATTGGTGATGTTGTTCCTGTACAATTCTAAGAAATCACGGAAGATTGTTGGAATAATTGTGAGCAACTTGATTACAGGTGGTGTGATTTAAAGAAAATTGTGTTAGGAGGTTGGCCAAAGAGGAATATGCTGAGACCAGATTTATTACCTTTCTTTAACATCTCAGGAGAACTAGAATTAGAAGGTAGTTTATTATTCAAATCAGGAAAATGTATTCCTCCAAAAGGTATGCAAGACATCATACTTGATATAGCCCATAAAACTCACCCTGGCATCTCGTCCATGAAACGGTTGGTCAGAAGTTTTTTAGTGGCCAGGCATGGATAAGTTCATAGATCATATTGTTAGGGAATGCAATGAATGCGTATCAAGTGAGAAGATGTTAAAATTGCATGTTCCACCATTGAAAGTTGTCAAGTGACCTGAAGAACCATGGCAAAAAATTGCCTTTGATGTCTCAGGTCCATTTAATTTTTTGCTTGAGGGTTCACGTTTCGCTTTGGTCATAATAGATTATCATTCTAAATGGCCAGAAGTTACATTTGTTTCCAAGGCCACAATGAGTGCTGTTATTGTTTTTTTTAAAGACGTTTTTGCACGTGAAGGTTGTCCCTCCATTCTAGTTACAGATAATGGAGTACAGTTCACTTCTGTGGAAATGGAGAGTTTCCTCAAAGGTTGTGGACTCAAGCATAAATTTACATCCCTTTATGAACCACATGAAAATGGACAAATGGAGCGCTTTAATAGGGTGCTCCACGACGGAAGTCAGTCCTTTTAAACTACTCAAAGGGAGAGACCCCGCATCCTGTGATTGTCCTTGGTGGTTCAGGAATAAATGTCAAACTAAGTTTACTGATAAGGAATGTGTGCATGATACAGCAAAAAGGGTTGAAATGAAACAAAACAAAACTGCGAGATGGTATAATGACAAATGGAATACTAGGGCACACATATTTTAGGTTAGTGACTGGGTCAGAACTCTTAAACCAGATTTTTTTAATTTATTTTTTTATAGAGTTTTATATAGCGCGATCTTGGCCCAAATCGGTTATCAGAGCGCTTTACATAAATGTCCTCTTAATGATGTTTCTCAGTCTGATGTTCCTGGGAAAGCAAACCATTCCACCACAAATATGTGTGATGAACAAAATAATGAGACTGTTGCTTCAAATTGTCTGACCTCATGAGACAATTGCCTAAAAAGTTTAATGAATTTGTATAGTCATGTGTTCCTTTTGTTTTTTTGGTTTTGCTTATTAATAAGGGGGATTTGTTACATCCTTCTTAACCTCTTCAATGCTCATGACGAGCCCAGCTCATCATGAGTCACAGTGGAGCTGTGCTCATGACGAGCTGGGCTCATCATAATGGGCGCGGTCCGCCCAAGTGCGATTGATTCCCCGCCTGTGCGGGTGAATTAATCAGTGGGCAGAGTCGTGACGAGCCCAGCTCCTCATGAGCACAGCTCCACTGTGACTCATGACGAGCTGGGCTCGTCAAGAGTACAGCGGCACCGCGGCGCCATGACCCCCTCCCCCCGCACCATGGGGGAATTACCCCCGCAGCGAAGGGGTTAATGCTTTTATATCTCTCTTCTCTTCTCTCTCTTCCATCTTTATTGCATTACCCTGCTGCTTGCCAACCTTGGCATGCGCACTGTTTATTTTCTGATTGCATTCCAGATTCTGTATGGCTCTTTCTCTACTAGGTTCTTTTCTGTTGTCCATTTGCATCTGGAGCTGTACATGGATGGATCTACATTGCTGTGCTGACAATAAATCTACATTTAATTTATTTGGATACTGGGCACTTTTTAACACTATAACGCAATGACCTGAAAGTGATGACATTTCACTGTCACTATTGCCCCCTCTCTTGGGTTCCAAGACCAATTACTACACACCTCCCTCCTACAATACCACACACTTACCTATATACAAAAAAAAACTACAAAATGGTTACATACTTTACAAAATCTTTCAAGAACAAGGGTTTTCCACTAATCCTCGGCCAGACCCTAGTCCTACCTTTCGCTCCATCTCCATTCATACCTTCTCCTTCAACCTCATCACCATTCTCCAAGACCAATTACCGCACATTGGATAACAGAATCATGATTCAGGAGGTGAAGCCGCCTGTGATGCTGAGAAATACAATCACTTCAAGGACCACACTATATCTGCACAAAGATTCAAGTGGTGTCCTTGAGGCTGGAAGGGCAGGAAATGTGAACGGGGAGGGAAGACACAGATGTAGCTAAAATACATACAATTACTGTATGCATTGTTATTTATATAGCGTGAACATAGCTTACAAGCAAAGTAACGTGTGTTATTTGTCTGAATGGCAGATATTAGATCGTGTACAAATACAATTAACACTTGGGGAGATAATGTGATTTGCACAAAATCACATGATGTCGACTCAAACACTGAGGGCGGTATTTAAACTTAGTCCTGCAAGTTCCAAAGTCAGCAGCCCTAGCTGCTACACCACATCTCCTGTCAAGAATATGGACAAATTGTGAAAAACAGTAATTTCAACTACACTTCTATCTGAATTTGGAATTGCAAGAAATTAAGGAATACCACATTTCAGATATTTCACCAGCTGCAAACTTAAAGGTGGTGACATTTCTGAGGATGGCTCAGGGTCAAAAATACAGTATGGCTATTGGAATTGTGTGCTGCATGCCGAAATACCATGGTCATTTCCCATTTCTGAGGATACCTCCGGTGTGTATTATCCAAAATTACTGTGACCCTTCCTAACAACAAGAATATCGATGTAATATTCCCAACCACCTTGTGAGGCGCTCCACAGCCCTTTATTACTGAGCCTGAATCTCCCCAGGTACTAGCTTGGGTGAGGAAAGTTCATTGTGCTGCACAGGAAAATCTGTCTCGAAGGCCGGAAGTAGCGCTGGAGAGAACATCTCTGCAGTTCCATAGTCCGGAGTACCTGATGCCTGAGTCTACTACACTTATGCTATTGTATCAGGTAATGCTTGACTCCAGTTGCTTCATTCAGAACACAGTTCCTCGGAAGTTGCTTCACTTTAGTTTGGCATCAACATGGTCCAGATTCCAAATAGTTAAATAACTGGTGGAAACACTTGTGGAGTTTCCACCTATTTCTATGGCCACTTCACTCAAAATTATGAAGGCTTTGAAATCCGGATCTCCCTCAGACCCTTGCCCTGCAAAAACCCTGGCATCTATTGCCGAGGTAATGAATCCAGCTGTTAACTGGGTTTTGAATATATCTCTATCTGAGGGAGTGACGCGGGAAAACTGGAAGCACGGAAAAATCCTCCCGCTTTTAAAAAGAAAACCTTAACTGATCCCTTGGTAGGCAGCAATTATAGATCGATATCATTACTACCTTACTTCTCCAAGGTATTGGAAAAGTATGTGAATGCCACCATTACTGACTTTATTGAGGCAAGTCAGGCGCTACACCCGAGCCAGTCAGGATTTAGCGCTAATTTTAGTACCGAGACGGCCCTGCTGGAAGTTTCAGAAACGATTAAGACCACTCTCGATAGAGGAGGAAAGGCAGTGCTGATACTATTAGACCTCTCGGCGGCCTTTGGTACCGTGCCCCACGAACTACTCCTTCATAGATTGAAGGAATGTGGTATTGGGGGCACGGTACTTAGATGGTTCTCCTCCTTCTTGGACAGCCGCCAGCAAACAGTCTGGTCCCCTCCCTTTTCAGCTCTCATTCCTCCGCTGAATGTTGGAGTCCCACAGGGTTCTGTTTTAAGCCCAACCTTGTTTAATATATACATGGCT
Source organism: Triturus cristatus (assembly GCF_964204655.1). Lineage (NCBI taxonomy): Eukaryota > Metazoa > Chordata > Amphibia > Caudata > Salamandridae > Triturus > Triturus cristatus. The sequence goes on from NC_140589.1 coordinate 1,756,819,751, forward strand.
CCCCTTGCACCCCTAGCAGAACAACATGGGGCAAAAAGTATACTGTATGCCGACGATACTCGGTTGTTGTTTACCTGTGAGAAGGATGAGGTGCTCAAAGGAAGTGATATCAACGCTTTCTTGACCAAGGTGCTTGCCTGGTTCAGGCAAAATCAATTACTATGCAATTCTGACAAGTCTGAAATCATTTTCTTTGGACATACTCCAGGCGACGAATGGCGCCAAGGGTGGCCACAAAATTTGTCCCCCCCAGTAAGTCCAGTGACCACCGTAAAAAACCTAGGGGTGAAACTGGACTCTGACTTGTGCATGAAATCCCAGGGCAATCTGTGGCTGGCACCTGTTTTGGGGTATTAAAAGTGATGAGGAATTTCCTCCCCCTGCTACCTATCACACACAGGAAAACTGTGGTCCAAGCACTGATTACGTCAAGGCTGGACTATGTCAATGTGCTGTACTTGGGCCTGACAGCTTAAAGCTAAAAGCACTGAATCTCCTGAGGCGGAAGCCGGGAGCACGACCGCAAAAGCACATTTTTTTCAAATTTGAGTCACGATTATATTGTTTTTAATCATACCTGCACTCTGTTTTCGGGGCTCTACCACGCTCCTGTCACACCCGCGCAGCGGATATTAGCGCTGCCGCGGGACAAACCCCAAAGTCCTTTGCCGCCATTCTCGGCGAGCCCACAGGCCACGCCCCTTACGAGAGGCCACGCCCCCTGTGTCCACTATTTAAGGACGCTGATTGCAAGCGCCACATTAAGCACTGAATCTCCTGAGGCGGAAGACGGGAGCACGACCGCAAAAGCACATTTTTTAAAATTTGAGAGTCACGATTATATTGTTTTTAATCCTACCTGCACTCTGTTTTCGGGGCTCTTCCATGCTCCTGTCACACCCGCGCAGCGGATATTAGCGCTGCCGCGGGACTAACCCCAAAGTTCTTTGCCACCATTCCCGGCGAGCCCAAAGGCCACGCCCCTTACGAGAGGCCACGCCCCCTGACTCCACTATTTAAGGACGCTGATTGCAAGCGCCACTTAAAGCACTGAATCTCCTGAGGCGGAAGCCGGGAGCACGACCGCAAAAGCACATTTTTTTAAAATTTGAGAGTCACGATTATATTGTTTTTAATCCTACCTGCACTCTGTTTTCGGGGCTCTACCACGCTCCTGTCACACCCGCGCAGCGGATATTAGCGCTGCCGCGGGACAAACCCCAAAGTCCTTTGCCGTCATTCCCGGCGAGCCCACAGGCCACGCCCCTTACGAGAGGCCACGCCCACACCGACCCTCTCCCTCTCTGTATAAAAATGTGCATCTTCCGGAAGCGCATCGGACGAGCGCAGCGGGAGCGCCGTTTGCGCGCCAAAGGAAAGCCCGTCTGCGCCCGTCCACGCCAGGCCGGGCTCAGGGCCCGTAACCCCTGGAGGAAACTCCAGTATAGTTAACATCTATACGCCTGAGATGCTACATTCACTGCGACCCCCTGTTAAACATAACTGTGAAATCTTACCCAACTATAGGAACACCTGTATTGCATGCCCTGCGTGCAACTTTCAACCTGACGTCCCGCAGCTCTGTCGGCCCGGATCCAATGGCCGTAAGTCGGCACACACATGGCGTCTTGGTAGCCTGAACTGCAGGTCACTCAGCAAACACAAAAGAGATATATTTGACCTCCTGTCCGACAACTCACTAGACGCCCTATTCCTCACTGAGACATGGTTACACGTCAGCTCTGGCCCAGACATTGCTGAAGCCCTACCATCGAATTATGCCATCATTCGAAGACCGAACCACCGGCATTGGAAGTGGGTTAGCAGTCATTTTCAAAAAATCGCTGCAATGTACTTTGGAACCCATTCCCTTAACCGCCTGTGAGATGGCCCTTTTTAAACTCCAACTCCACCCGAATTTCACCTTCACAGGTCTCCTGATTTACCGTCCTCCTGGCCCTATACAACCTTGGGCCACCCAACTAGTGGATTGGACCGCTTCAGTAAGGGTAAACTACAACAACCTATCTATCGTAGGCGACCTGCACATTCATTTCGACGACCCAACAAACAAACCAGGAAACAATTTAGTTCATGACCTGGCCGCCAGGAACCTCACTTTATGGAACTCGGGCCCAACACACAAAGGGGGCCACCTCATGGACCCTATTTTTTCCAGCCTTCCCCTGCTACACTGCCAACCTGCTCTGCCCCTAGATTTGTCAGACCACTTCCTAATAAAATTCAACGTGGATGATCATACGACTTCTAGCCTTCCGAGCGGGACAAGCAAGTCCTTCACAAGAAAAAGGAAAAAACTGGACATAAACCAATTCGCGTCCGTCCTAATCGCTGCCCCTCTGGATGAAATATTTGACACCGAAGACATAGAGATCGTAGCCACCAAAATTAACAAATGGCTCCTAGGTGCCCTAGACACTTGCCTGCCCTAAGCTCACAAAAAATCCATCCCTCATAACTCTCCTGCCTTATGGTATAATGAGCAACTGAAGGCTACAAAATCCAAATGCAAACGCCTAGAACGCCTTTGGAGGAAAGATTACTCCCCGGTTGCCAGCTCGTACTATAGAAACGAGCTCAAGCTTTATCATAAAGCCTGTAACACGGCAAGAGCCAACTATGCAGCCAAATCTATCTCTGAAGCTACAAACAAATCTAAGACTCTTTTTCACCTTGTAAAAGAGTTAGCAGGCTCTAATACATCAGCCAAACCTCTTCCTCTGAACAGTTTCCAGTGTGAAGAAGTAGCGAAATATTTCACAACGAAGATTGAGACAATCTACCAGGAGATATTAAAACAGCACCAGGTTCATGCTAAAAGGGTGCAAGTCCCCGGCCCTAACGGAGAGGACATCTCCTCTCAACCTCATCCGTCCTATGAGCCACTTACAGCGTGGCCCGGGATCGATGTTCAGGGTCTGCGAGACATCTTAGGGAAAGTAAAATCTGGTTCGCCCACCGACCCCCTCCCGATCTCAATACTCAGACTCCTGGACACCCCACTACTTGCCGTGATATGTCAAACATTGAACTTATCCCTCTCCACGGCTAAGGTCCCGTCATCCTGGAAACATGCCATGGTCTCACCTCTACTCAACCATCGGCTGATCCAAAAATCCTGGCAAACTTCCGTCCAATATCCCTCCTGCCCGTCTTCTCCAAAATCTTGGAGAAACATGTCCATGAACACCTCGCAAGGTTTGCGGAGGCTAACGACATCCTGCACCCCTCCCAATCGGGTTTCCGCCCCGGTTTCTTGACGGAGACAACACTACTCGGAGTGATGGAAAATCTCCGCCTACTGGTCGATAAAGGGGACTCAGCTGCGCTGATTCTACTAGACCTCAGCGCAGCGTTCGACACCATCTCTCACAACATACTGCTTGCCTCACTCTCCAACATGGGCATTAAAGGTAATGCACTAGACTGGATCGCATCTTTCCTGACTCTCAGGACATTTCAAATCTCCTCCAGCAGTGCGGCATCAAATGTGCATCTTTCCCCCTATGGAGTGCCACAAGGTTCGGTGTTAAGCCCCCTGCTTTTTAACCTCTATTTAACCCCGCTCGCCCAGATCTCTGAAGCAGCTGGTCTCAAAATGTTCACATACGCCGACGACTCACAAATCGTATTTTCCCTTTCTAATAGTGACAACGATTCCCCCTCCCTCCTGCAGACAGGCCTCAGGAACATCGCCATCTGGATGAGCACTAATATGCTTAAACTCAACGGCAGCAAAACAGAGGTCTTAATAGTGGGCCCTAACCAAAACCTCTGGAATTCTAGACACTGGCCATATGAAATGGGCCCCTTACCAACCCCGTCGCAACAAGTCCGTAATCTTGGCATTACCATTGATAATGGCCTAACTATGGAGCCCCAGGTCAACAACCTCACAGCTACCTGTTTTACAATTCTGAGATGGCTCAGAAAAATCATTTGGGTGCTCCCGGACGATACACAAAAGACTGTGGTCAACGCACTAATCACCTCCCGTTTAGATTACGGTAATGTCCTCTATTTAGGGGCATCACAGGCAGTCATGCGACGCCTCCAACTGGTACAAAACGCTGCAGCCAGACTGCTATGCAATTGCAATGGGAGGGAACGCATGTCCGGTCACCTTAAAGCGCTCCACTGGTTAAGAATCGAAAATAGGGTCAAATTCAAAACTCTTAGCCTCATGCATAGAATAAAATGGGGCAATGCCCCCGGATACCTCCAAACTCACGTGCACACTTACACGCCTGCTCGATGCCTGAGGTCCTCCACTCAAGGCCTTTTCTGTGTCCCCAAAACACGCCGAGCGAGGATGGGAGGAAGATCCTTCTCCCTTCTAGGCCCCAAGCTCTGGAACTCCCTACTGCAACCTCTCTGTTTGGAAACTCGCTACACTCATTTCCGCAAAGCCATTAAGACCTGGCTTTTCAACCAGTAACCTGCTCCGGTCTCTTTCCTGAGACTTTCTCTTGCCTTTTTGGTTCAGTATCTTCTAGCGCCGGGAAACCCTTTTTGGGTAACTGTCGCGCTCAATAAGCCCAATAAATAAAATAAATAAATAAATACATATTGAACCGCCTTCAGGTGGTTCAAAATGCGGCGGCAAGGGACGTACTCATGGTCAGACCCAGGTCAGACATGACCCCTCACCTAAAGTCCCTGCACTGGCTTTCAGTAAAAAAAAGGGTAAGTTTCAAAGCCCTGGTGCTTACTTTTAAGGACCTTCACAACATCGGGCCCCTTATATTAGGAATAAAATTCAGCCCTACACACCGTCTAGAACCTTGCGGTCATCGACCCAGCAATTGAAAATCGTACCTAAGTTCTGTCATTCACGTAAGGGAGGACGCTCTTTTCAGGAGACAGCCAGGAAGCTATGGAACAGTCTGCCACTCTTTCTTAGACAAGAACATGATCTCCTTAGCTTTAGGCGAGCCTTAAAAACCTGGCTTTTCAACAGTAGAAGAGACGTGGTGCTGTTATTGTCTCTCATATGCTCTGTCTTGGGGTCAAGACAGCGCTGGGACACTCCCTGGAGTAGCCGCGCACTTTACAAATACCCCATAACATAACATAACATAACATAACATAACATAACAGAGTGTTTTCTGAGTGTGGTGAAAGTTATCTGTGTTCCGGTTTACTATGGCTTGTTTCGGATCATACTGTGATCTAACCACCTAGAGTATCTGTGGCTACAATGATAACATCCTATGCCTGATACCTGAAAGGTCAGTAACCCCTCATACCTGTTACAGAAAGGGGACCGGGGCTGATGCCTGCCATAAACCACCAGCAAGTATGACAATCAAACCTACTCCCCTAGATGAATGATCATATAATGGGCCTGATTCACAAAAAAAGTTACACTTTTAAGTAAGTAAGTTTACACTTCGTACTAGGTTTATTATTTTAAGCATTCACAAACTCCGAGTGTAACCTCACTACAAAAGTGTAGGTTACATGTCTCCCCCCTATAATAATGCAATTGGATTACTTTTTTGTGAATGGGTGATGTCTCTCCTTGAACCCCTCCTCAATCCTCCCTATACTCCTCTTACTACTCCCTAATCCCACTCCTTTTAATAGTGAGTCTGCCTTTTTCCCACCCACTCCCTTGTCCTCCCACATTTACCACTAAAACCTATACTTACATGTGCAGGGACTACACAGTTGGGGTGGCGAACTCTGCGCATATAAGTATAGGCAGTGTGTAGTTGTAGTTTGTGAATTGCAATTGGTAGTATGTTTTGTAGTACTACAAAATGCACCACAAAGTGCAGTTTGAGAATCAGGCCTGCAGTCTTCTACCTCTACCTCAAAGCCTGACTTTCACTGCAAACAATGCAATAAGTCCCTATAATAGACACCCTTCATTTTAGATCTGTGTGGCAGGACCCTTAACTCTAACAGTCCTCTATTTAGTACTTCCTGCTTCAACCCAGTGATTAAATTGAGCCAGTGATTTCCAATACTCGGCACTGGCACTTAATTGTCAACACCGGCGCTTGTGCAGTCTGCCACAAGATGGCGCTGTCGGAAAAATTTAGAGATGACCACAGCCAATTTTTCTTTCAATACACATTAAAATGATTATTACCTGCCGCCAAAACCATTTTTATAGCTTCGGGCCTGAAATAGTCAGAAATGTCATACTCGTAGGAGTGTGATGGTTAGCAGTGTTGTTACTATAATTGGCAGCATGGCGGGACAATGTGTGGTGCACGCTGCAGTAGTCTCCTGATAAGAGCCCTGGCACTTATTTTTCACAAATTGAGCACGGCTTCAACCAACTTCAGTACACCCCTCCCTTGAATGTTTACTATTTAAGGAGATAACATCCAATCAATAAACCTGCTATTCACTGACACTTCCTCCACTAGGTCTTCATCTGTTTCTCCTAGATGTCTTCTGATTTTAAGATGTCAGATTAAATATCAAATGTAACTGTTTTTTACAGCTGAGGAAGCCATGTGCTTACTTTTGTAATAATTCATATTAAAAAATACTTCAATAAGTGAACTAAACCATTGATTGCAAAAGAACTTCGAAGGAAATTAACACATTAAAAATAAAGCAAATCTACAGAATTAGATATACCTAACAAGCCACCTAACCTGAATCAAAAAAGTAAAGCTACGGGGGCGTGGTTTGGACGCCGAGCAAGATGGCCGCCTGACCTCGGAGCTCCGCTGCGCCGCGACGGACCTTGCTTTAATTCACGGAGTTCTTCCAGCCGTTTCAGCGCATTTCCGCTGGTTTCATCGATCGGAATGTCGTCTCCTGCCAATGTGACTGCCAGGCTCGACTTCTTTGCTGAAAATGCCCCGTTTTCGTCACATTCTGTGAGCCCCTCAGCGCGGCCGCCATTTTGAGACTAGCGCGACGTTTGCGCAAGGCTGGTATGTGCGTACTTCTTCTCCTCATGTAACATTGGTCAATCCTTAATGGCTCATCCCTTGCTTTTTGCTGCTCCTGCCTCAATATAAACCGTGCTTCTCTCCATGTTTATACAGAAGCATCCTAGCCCATTCGCTTCTTTTCAGCGGCAGTTACCTCATGAATCTTCTGTCAATGCAGCATTTTTTATTAACCGTTGATGACTCGTCAGGAATAGTTTTTTCTCTTTTTACCCTCCACAATTGACCTGGCATTGTTCCTGATGCTCTTTGCTCTATGGGTTTAGGCTGCAGGATGTGCTGGACCACTGTCTGTTACTACTATCACGATCAACAGCTCTTGAGGCTAGGTTAAATGGGCTTATTTCTACCTGTCAACTGCTAAATTATCGTCTACATGCCCCAGTTGCCCTCAGGTTACCTTGATATTTTTTACAGGAGGATTTTGTTGTTGATTGGGGCACAATGATATACTTGGAGAATGGTTGCCTCAGGGTGCTGTTTTATTGGTTTTCGCTGGTCTCAACTCTTCTTCATTGAGCACTATTGAACATCATTGAACATTTCTGAACTTTTTTAGACTATCCTGGATCTTTGGTTTTCAGAACACGCTGTCCCGGTAGTTTTTGCTTTTCCTCATTTTATTTTTTGCACGTTTAGGTCTTTATGGGCAAATTACGTAATCCAAAGTTCGTTTTTGTGCCCTCAAAGGCCTCACCTGTGCCCTCCTCTTCCTCCCCTTCACCAGCGGATCACTCTTCTCCTACAGATCAAATGGCGGCAGCGGCTCCCAACCGTTCCTCCCCAACACAATCTGCTGTACACAAAGCTCCTCCTGTTACTACATCATCTAAACGCTTGAAGCAGGACTCCCCTCCTCCTGATAAGCCGCCATCTCCTATATCTATGGAGTTATTGCTGGAAGAGATTCGCGCTTTGCGCCCGTTTGTGGAGGAGACCAACACGAAGATGCAGGTTTTTGAAACAAAATGGGCAACTATGGATACCCGTGTATCCTCCATGGAACAACAGGTTACGGAGATTCATACTAACTCTCAACGCATCTCCTCATTGGAAAAGACTGTCCTCACACTCCAACAACATACTGAGGACTTGGAAAACAGAAATAGGAGGAACAACCTGCGTATTTATGGTCTGCCGGAATCTTTGGAGGGAGATGATCCTGTTGCTTTTTTCTCTTCTTTTCTTCTGAAACTTTTGGACATTCCTGCCACCACCTCTCTAAGCATTCAGAGAGCCCACAGACTTGGCCCACGCTCTTCGACTTCAACTAAACCACGAGGTGTCATAATCCTTTTTTTGAAGTTTACTGATCTCCTTCTGGTCCTTTCTTCAGCTTGATCTAAGCGCCAAGACTCCTGGATGGGCCAGAGGGTATTTCTATCTCAATATGTCTCTCACGCTACTGCTGCAAGAAGGAAAGAGTTTTTGAATCTTTGGGCTCCTCTACGCTCTCTTGGTGCGAGGTATGGTTTATTCCATCCTTGTCTTTTCAAGGTGACTCATCAAAATCATACCTGGAGTTTTCAAGACCCTGCTGAACTCAAAAACTTCATTCATATCCAAACTAATGCTGGCATGGATACCTCCAATTCTGTTAATGGTTGATTATTCACCTTCTCTCTTTTCTTCCAGGTTTTCCGGATGACATTCTTGTAATGTTATTTGTTTGTCACTTTTGTTGTTGTTCTTATCGGTTTTTTGATTGTGACTTCTTCCTTATGTATCTTGTATTTCTATATTGTTTTGTACAACTGTCTGAATAATGGTTTGCATTACCTTTTCTTCTTACCTAGATTGACTGGTGTATTCCTCTTCATCCCACAAGGTGCGTCTTACCTACCTTCCGTCCTGGTGCAGCTTGTTCTCCTGGTCTGGGAGGTCATTCTTGTTGAATCCTTCCACTACCCCAATATCCTCTCTTTTCCCCCGTCAGGTATGTCTCTCTCAGTCGTCCTTTTTGGATATGTACTGTCTTTTCTCATTCTTTCTTTCTCTTGCCCTTCCCCTTCTTTCCCTTTTCTTTCGCTCCCCTCGCTATTTATTTTTATTTCTCCTCTATTTAACCTATTGTTTTATCTCTTTTCTTATTCCCTTTCTCTTTCACTTCCCCTATTATCTGTTTCTATCTTTTCTCTGCTTGTATTATCACTATACCTTTTTTCTTATTCCCTTTTCACCGTACCTTTTGCTTTTCTTTTCTTTCATCCTTTCCTCTCATGTTTTTATTGGCACTTATTTCTTATTTCCTGTTGCTATGGCTTTTTTTCTGTGTTCATAGTTTTACTGTTTTTGCCTTCAAAGTTATTTCATGGAATGTAAAAGGTTTTATTAACCCAATTAAGAGACAGAGAATCCTTTCCCACCTAGCTACTTATAACCCAGATTTAGTCCTTTTACAGGAAACCCATCTTACTGAAGCGGAATCGCTTAAGTTGAAGAGAGGTTGGGTGGGTACGGTTTTGTTTTCTCCCTCTTCTAATAAAAAAAATGGTGTTGCTATTTTGTGTCACAAAAAACTCAAATGTAAAGTTATTTCCCAAGAGACTGACACTGAAGGTCGATGGGTATTAGTTAAATTATTAATCAATTCTGTATCTTTAACTGTTCTTAATGTTTATGGCCCTACTCACCCTGATTGTAATTTTTGGCCTTTAATTACCTCGAAATGTTTTCAGCATAGAGATACCATGTTTATTTTAGGAGGTGATTGTAATCAGATTGTTGATCCGTTTCTTGATCGCAAATCTTCTGTTCGTTTTACTCCTCACAAATCACACAAACAATTTCTTGACACCATCTCACAATCACATCTCATTGATTCATGGAGACTTTCACACCCCGATACCCTTGATTACTCCTTCTTCTCGCCTCCTCACGCCTCTCTTTCCCGCCTCGATTATATCTTTCTTTCTCAACCCCTTTCTCAGAACCTCTTATCCTCTTCTATCGAACCCATTGTTATTTCTGACCATGCCCCTATTGTCACGTCCCTCGATCTTCTTCCTGCCCCTCCTAAGTCCTCTCGCTCGCGATTTAACAATTCTCTTCTTACGGACCGTCTTTTCTCTTCTTCTTTTCTCTCCTTTGCTGAGGAATTCTTCTTACTTAACTCTGATCCCTCTCTGGCCCCTCATGTTATCTGGGACTCTTTTAAAGCAACCGCACGTGGTTTTGTTATTGATTTTGTTTCTAAAAAAAAGAAGCACTTTCTTAACAAACAGAAAGGCGTGTTGGTTCATATTAAATCTTTAGAGCATAAATTCTATACTTCATCTAACAATTCTGTTTTGCCAGATCTTATACGCGCTAAACTTGATTTTAATAAAACCACTACTGATAATGACTCTTCAGTTTTGCTTCGGAGTAGTGCTCGTTACTATGGGGGCCGCAATAAGTCGGGTAAGCTTTTAGCTAACTATCTTAAAACCCGTAAGGAGCGCACCTCTATAGATTCCATTTTCTCTTCAGATAACCTACTTCTCCATAAGAACAGGATATTCTTACCCAATTCCAACTCTTCTATCAGTCCCTTTATACACCAGAATCTCCTCCCTCCGCTTCACTTCTTCAATCCTATTTTGATAGGCTCCCTGCCCCCTCCACCTCCCACCTTAATTTTCCTGATCTTGAGCATGACCTCTCTATTACTGAACTTGATAGTGCCTTAAGGACTCTTACTAAAGGTAAAGTACCGGGCCCTGATGGCTTCTCTGTTGAATTTTACATGCATTTCTCTGACCTTTTGCTCCCTAAACTTTTATCACTTTTTCAATCCTTTTTCCTCTCCGGCTCTGCGGCTGGCACTTTTCATGAAGCTACGATTTGCCTTATTCCCAAGGAAGGTCGTGGCCCTCAATTCTGTAAAAACTACCGTCCGATATCTTTAGTCAACGTGGACTATAAACTATTTGCCAAACTCCTGGCTCTGCGTTTGGACCCTCTTATGCCCCACCTTATTGGTAAGGAACAGTGCGGTTTTGTTAAGGGTAGACTCACTTCGGACAATTCTCGTCTTTTCCTCAATGTTTTAAATAAAGTCGCTTCTCTTCCCATTCCTCTTGCTGCTATTTCTGTTGATGCTGAGAAAGCATTTGATAGAGTGGATTGGTCCTTTCTGTTTGCTGCTTTGCGCTGGCATGACTTTGGTTCTAAATTTATCTCCCTTATCTCTTTACTTTATTCGGCCCCCAAAGCATCGGTTCTAGTCAACGGTCATATATCCTCGTATTTTCCTCTCCAGCGTGGTGTCCGTCAAGGTTGTCCTTTATCCCCGCTTCTTTTTGTTCTCGCCCTTGAGCCATTTCTGACATCTATTCGAAACAATGTATCTATTTCCGGTTTTCAGTATGGCAAGACACATTTGAAACTCTCAGCATATGCTGATGACATTCTTTTATTTATTTCTGCCCCGAACAATCTATTCCAGCTCTATTAATTGAGTTTGATTCCTTTTCACAGGTCTCTGGATATAAGATCAACTCTGACAAAACTGAGATTCTTCCCATTACAAAATTCTGTTTCCCCCATCAGTTTTCCTCTACTGGCTTTGCATGGAATTCCTCTAAAATTAAATATCTCGGTATATGGTTTTCAAATTCCATTTCCTCATCCATTCAATTGAATATGTCTATAGCTCTCTTCCGTATTGATAAATTATTATCCTCTTGGAATCCTCTTTATCTTTCGTGGTGGGGTCGGCTTGATTCGATTAAGATGATGATATCCCCTATCCTCATATACATTTTTTCCATGCTTCCTGTACACATTCCGGATATTCACTTTAAACGCATTGACTCCTGTCTTTCTAAATTTCTATGGAAGAATAAAAAGTCCAGGGTTGCTCTAACCACTCTTCGAAAATCGAAATCGAATGGTGGAGTCAATTTCCCAGATTTTCGTCTCTATCATAAGGCTTTCTCTTTACGTCAAGCCTCTAGATGGCTTGTCTCGCAACCTTCTCCTTTTGATCCTCTTTGGCTTTCTATTGAACGCTCGCTACTCTCCCCGTTTTCTCTCCTCGAAACCATACATTTCTCTGCCAAAAGTTCGTCCACTTCCCTTCCTTTATTCAGATATACCTCCTCCCTTCTAAATTCCTTGGTCCGTTCTACTCCTATTACTCGTGAATCCTTTTTAGAAACCCCATTTTGGTATAATTCACTTATCCTCCTCAACAATAGACCTATTTATTGGTCTTCTTGGAGAACAAAGGGTCTTGTATGGGTTAAACAGCTCTTTGATGGGTTTCTTCCATGCTCATTTCCTCGGTTTCGTCTCTTATTTCATTGTCCTCAATCTTTCTGGCACAAGTTCACTGTTCTTATGACTCTTATTCTCGACGTTTACTATTCCCTACCCTCGTCGTCATCTCCTATCTCCCAACCTCCTCTCCTTCAAATTTTGCTCACTCTTCCCAAAGCCTCTCTTATTTATAAATCTTTCTCGTCCCCTTCTCCGAGCCGCTCTAAATCTAAGTTGGAACGTGCTTGGGAGTTAGATCTAGGGTGTGACTGGTCGGTTGCTCTTTGGGATAAAATTTGGTCCAGATCCCTCAAGATTTCCCGCTCTGCCTCCCTGACTCAATCTTTGTTTTTTCTATACCACAGATTATATCTCTCCCCAGTTTCTGTTTCTCGCTTTTCCCCTACTCATGACGCTAATTGTTGGACATGCGGATCCCCTGATGCTGACCTTCTTCACCTTTTCTTTTTCTGCCCTCCTGTTGTCAATCTGTGGGGTGAGGTTTGGTCTTATGTTTCTCGCCTATTCTCTATCTCTGTCCCCTACTCTATTCCTCTTCTTTTCTTAGGCAGCATTTCTGATTCTTTAGATATCCCCTCAGACTGTTCTGGTCTTTTAGACCTTATGCTTGCTTTGGCATTTCAACAAATAGCTTTTAACTGGAAATCCCTCAATAATCTATCCATACAGTGCTGGTGGAACTCTCTTTGTCACCACCATAGGCTTGATGTGCGCTTTGCTGCCTCCTCCACTCAATCTCTCAATAGAGATTTGTTTTGGTTGCCCCTCACAACATACCTTGATCGCATGGTTTTGAAGCGCACTTCACATTTATCCTCTGAGAATTTCAAACCTCCATGAATGATTTTTTTGCTCTGTTCTACTTGTCATATCTCTTATATTGCTTATCTCCCTGCACTCAACTGATAATCTATTTCTGATTTTTTTATCTGTTTGTTCTATTTGCCATATTTACTCCCTACCTCTCTTATAATGTCTCCTTTTCTTTTCTTCCTTTCCTCTGTTTTCTTTCTTCCTCCTTCTTTTTCTTTTTCTCTTTTCCTTTCCCTCCCGTCTTACATATAAAATCTTAAAAAATGCTTTTTGGTTTATCTATAAAATGTTTTTTCTTTTGGTCTATTTACTAGATGGTATTGGCCTATTGTACCTTTAACTCAGCATTGTTAATATCATTTGTATTGGTCAATGTCTCTTTGTTTTGCTTTTTCATTACTTTCTCAATAAAGCATTTCAAACTGAAAAAAAAAAGTCAAGCTACAAACACATTATCCATAAAACATACTTTCTAAATCATTTAACACATCAGAACAACCCCAAAAGTACTGCACACCAGTTTAAAAAATAGCCAATATTTACCTGAGTAAAACAAGACCAAAACAAGAAAAATCCACCATGCACAAATCAAAATACAGATTCTCAAATGTTAAATGCAGTTCTAGCACTAAGAAGCACAATAGCTCCAACTGGAGCAATAACGACCTGCTTGACAAAGTCGAATATCAAAGTTCAGGGCCAACCGGGACAGAGTGCGGGACGGTTATGGAGTCGTACAGACCCCAGTTATGGTACCTTGGAAACAATGACAAAACAAAGATGTTGTAAAGAGCCAGTGGGGGTGTGGCGCTGCTTGAGGTGAGTCTGACGTCAGTTCCTTACTGTCGGAGCATGTCATTGGTGCTCACGAGGCGTCGACTTTGCCGTGTCAATGTCGGAGCCGGACATCACAGACTTCGGCGATGTGGTGCTCGAGACTCACGCTGTGGCAAATCTTCTGAGGCATGCCTCAGCTCCCTTTGTGTGTGACTTTCTGGAGTGACTTCACAAAGCCGAACTGTAATCCAACCCAGAAATGTATTCTAGGGACAGGCAAAGGTGCAGAATGGTAAAAATAAGAAAATGCCAACTTTCTAAAAGTGGCATTTTCAGACCTGCAAGTTATAAACCAACTTTACTAAAAGATGTGCATTTCAGTTGTTAGTCCAGAGATACCAAACACCAAATTTCCATCTGTTCCCAATTAGAAGTTACACTTTTAAAATGTTACAAGGCAGCTCCAATGTTAAGCTATGGGAGAGATAGGCCTCGCTGAAGAGAAAAACAAGTTTATCAGTTATTCACTACCAGGACATGTAAAGCTTAAGTGCATGTCCTACCTTTTAAATACATTGCTTCCTGCCCATTGGGATACCTAGGGCCTACCTTAGGGTTGCCTTACATGAAATAAAAGGGAAGGTTTGGGCCTGGCAAGTAGGTGAACCTGCCAGGTCGGCATGGCAGTTTAAAATTACACACAGTATCTGCAGTGGCAGGCTGGAGACATCTTGAAGGGTTACTCATGTGGGTCGCACAATCAGTGCTGCAGACCCACTAGAAGCATTTGATTTACAGGGCTTGGGCACATGTAGTGCACTGTAATAGGGACATACCAGTAAATCAAATATGCCAATCATGGAGAAGCCAATCATGCCATAATGTAGATGCCAGAGTCCTAAAGCCAACAATAGGAAGGTCAGAAAAACAGGCAGAGAAAGGAAATAGGTTTGGGGATAACTTTGCAAAAACAGGCCAGGTCCAACAACAGTAATTTGGATTAGCTCCCAATTCCCATTACATATTTAAAGTTTCTCATTGGTTGACTCTTCAAATGAGGTTTTTGCACAAGATTTCAAAATTTGCAGGTTCTTGTCAATGTCTTTTGGATATTTTGGAAATGCAATTAAACTGTGAAGTTTGAGACTGGACCCCAGTTTCTTAGTGAGATTTGCTCATTATTTTAGCTTGTGAGGTCCATGGGGTGCTGGTTCATTTGGAGATTTGTGGGTACGCTGAAGTGCGTAGCCTTGGGGTGATAACTAATAATCTGCCCCCAGAATCTGATTGCAAGTGCACCCTTTTTAAAAGATCTCTCTCTATCTCCTCAATATCAATATAGTTATGCACGCTAGTTTGTAGAAGGCTCGACACGTTTTACAAAAAAAGGTCTAGTCAATAATCTTAAGTACAGGGGTGTCTCCTCCACGTGGGCGGAGGAGCGTTGCCCCACTGCTTTCTCGCAGAGCGAGAAGCAGAAACATAAAATGGTATTATGAATACCATTTTATGTTTCTGCTTCTTGCACTGCGAGAAAGCAGAAGGCAGGGTTTGGTTGGGGGCGGGCAGGTGGGCGGTCCTGCTCCAGGCAGGGGAGGAGTAGTTATCCCACTGTTGTGGGCACTGACTGTTTGGTCGGCCCCAGGGCCAACCAAACCGGTCATACACACTCTGCATTTTCTCTATATAGGCTGCGTGCAGCCTACATAGAGAAAATGGCCTCCCCATAGACGACCTGTGGTGTTTGGTGTCCCAGCTCATCACAACGGTGCCATTGCAGCATTGTTATTGGCTTAGGGGAGGGGAGGGAGGCTGCCTGCTTCCTCTGTGTTGAGGAGAGAGGAGGCGTGACGTGGGACCGGAGGCAAAGGTAAGTTAAAAAAAATGTTTTAAATTAAATTCTCTCCCCCGCTTGACGCCCTCCCCGTGTGAGCTACCTGTCCCCCCACCCGCAAGTCATGCCAGCCGTGACTGCTTAAGTAGCCTGCATAGATTACCTGTCTAGTGCTTGAATTCTAAGGGGTTGATGCACAAATGCACTGATGAGGATTGGACATATTACTGCAGGACTACTCTTTCACAAAATCTTAAATGTCTTTGTGAAGCGACCCTAAAACTCCATATTAGTAAAAATGTAAAAATACCACTGTCGTTTCTTTCTATCTTGACTAAATGTACAGGAATATTCCCTGAATGTTCGCATTTTAGTACAATTTTAGATGTTTTGGGGCTAATTCCCAAAGGCATGTGTGAGTATGTAAACGACTGCTACAAGAGACCTACTTTAGTCCTCCAAACTTATTTTCTAATATTATTACCTACAGCTCTGAAGTCATGAATAGTTAAACACTTCCCCTGCGCCCACCTATCCATTGTAAAAAGGTAAACAATATATTTGAAATCAATAAACCACGTTCTGGTATTTGCACCATTTAATCACAGAAAATATTCTGGGGCAGATTTATGATAACTGGCGCATCCCTGCATATCAGCAGGGATGTGCCAGTTATTATGCGCCACAGCTGCGCCGCATTTATAATGCGGCGCACCATGGGGCAAAAACGGCACAGATGCGTGACGCATCTGTGCCGTAAAAGTGGCGAATTGCTGGAGTTGCGACGCAGCTCCAGCAATGTTCTGGGGGGCCCTATCTGTACAATGCTGCATCAATCCCTACGCCTGCTTCAAGCAGGCGCAGGGTTTTGACGCAGCATGGGCCTAAAAGTGACTGAGTGAAATCTTGTAGATTTCACTCAGCCACTTTTAGGAGGCGTTCCTGCGCCGGAACGCCCCCACCTGCCCTGGAACGCCTACATGTGGCGCAGGGCTTTACAACGTGACGCATCTCCCAGATGCGTCACGTTGTAAATACCCCGCACCATTGCGCAGGATTTGCGCCGCTGCTGCGTCACAAAAGTGACGTAACGGCGGCGCAAAAGTGGCGCAAGTGCAACATAAATCTGCCCCTCTGTCTTTAGACGCTGCTTGTGCTCTGGTTTTATACTTCTCGCCAAATGATGGTGATTCTCCTATCAGAAAGGTATGCGCTCTCCAAGGTCTTTCCTCGTCTCCTGCTCTATTCTCACTTGTTATTACTTTTTCAGAGACGCTTTTCAATTGACCCCACATAGCAGTGGGAATATTAAATCACTAGTGAGTATTATTTAGTCTGTTGGAAACGCAAGGCTGAGAAACATGAAAGGAAGGACAAGTGTTGTAGAGGGGAAAGAAGTGATCTAGGTGAGTGTTTGCAGACTCGCACCCAGGCAGTGGTCTGCGTGTCACTGTCACCCACTGAGCACGACAAGGGAAGCGCCCCAGAGCAGAGACACAGAGCAAGAACGAGGGTGAAAAGTAATATTCGGTGCAATAAACGGAAGGACTGGTTTTCGATTCGGGAACAGATGTTCCATTTGTGCTTGTTTTGCTCATTTATGTTTTTACAACTCTCCTAATGTGGTTCCCTAATTTCATTGGCTGATTCTCATTAGAGCAGACAAATAACACGGCGGAGGGAGCGAGTTCGGCGCAGTTTGAGATTTCCCATTTCGGCAGGATGCAATGGCCGGGTCCAGATGGTGCGAGCCGCGGAGCTGGGAGGCTGCTGTTAGGTGGAGCTCGGAAGCTAGTATGCCCTTGAACAGCAATAATCAATGTCACGGGCTTCTAATGACAGGGATCATGTTTTATACCAACATTTTCACTATTCCCAAAGAAGTAAGAATCCCAAATTCAATAATGGCCAGCACAGTGTTCTTGTTACTCACTGTGTTAGTTTTGTGTTAGTACAGACTATAAGAACAGGCGTTTAGCAATCTAGCTTAAATTGAAAAAGCCTGGATTTGGCTGTGTTCCTGAGCAGAACACAAACCAGACAGGAGACAGTGGCCATCCGCTGGTGCTGCAGAGTCATCATGGGACTGCTCAGCCATGGGCGATTGCCGCTCCGTGTTCCTGAGCTGTGCTGCCTGTGGCTCATTCAAAAACTTGCGCATTAACTGAGCTTCTGCATGCAGTACAGGCAGCGCAATCTAGTTGCAAATGGGTGCACCACTCCCTTCTGTCCCTATGAGCTCGTGCAGAACTAGATCTTGATATGGCTTCAGAGGGGATTTCGGTGCTTAATTTGAGCCAGTGGTTTCCGGTGCTCAGATTGCCACTTAATCATTAGCATCTGCACTTATAGCGCGAGCTCGATCCAAAGGTATTGGAGCGCTTTTTATGAGCACCAGTTAAGGACAGATACATTTTTTGCAGGCACAGGGAGATTACTTGATTTGCCCAGAATCACAGGATGTTGAGCCGACACCGAGACCAGAACCTGGTTCCCCACCTCCAAAGTGGGCAGCTCTGGCCGTTACCTCACATCCTTTCCCCCCTTGTAGGGTTTCATGGTTAGTAGTTGGTTCTGTTATTGGAGGTGTTAATAGGAGCCATGGGCTGGTGCAAACTGCCTCCTGACAAGAGCCTTGGCACTTATTATTCCACAAACTAACCACTGGGAGAATTGCTTTCAGGCGCAAGCTTCCAGTTGTGTCAGTCTCTAGGTAGGGCGTTACAACAAACAAATGATGGACGGAATGCTGACAATGCAGACATTCTCCCCCAGTCAAGAGATCTGGGTTAAAGCCATCGTTCTTTTGCCCACTACGCCACCCCAGTTTAGACATGACCATATGCAAATCAGTCTTGACCCTGTGCCTCATGGGAAATGTCCAGCCCGAACTGCCAAGCCATGTCTTCCCTGGACCGGAATCAAGCATCCTAGGACCGGTTTCTGGCTATCAGCCGTCATCAGCCAGGATAGCTTGACTCCAGTGGCGTAGTGAGCACGGGTCCCACGTCTGGGAATACCCATCCCACTTAGGGCGAAAAGCGTTACAACAAACAAATGATGGACGGAATGCTGACAATGCAGACATTCTCCCCCAGTCAAGAGATCTGGGTTAAATCCATCGTTCTTTTGCCCACTACGCCACCCCAGTTTAGACATGGCCATATGCAAATCAGTCTTGACCCTGTGCCTCATGGGAACAGTCCAGCCCGAACTGCCAAGCCATGTCTTCCCTGGACCGGAATCAAGCATCCTAGGACCGGTTTCTGGCTATCAGCCGTCATCAGCCAGGATAGCTTGACTCCAGTGGCGTAGTGAGCACGGGTCCCACGTCTGGGAATACCCATCCCACTTAGGGCGAAAAGCGTTACAACAAACAAATGATGGACGGAATGCTGACAATGCAGACATTCTCCCCCAGTCAAGAGATCTGGGTTAAGTCCATCGTTCTTTTGCCCACTACGCCACCCCAGTTTAGACATGGCCATATGCAAATCAGTCTTGACCCTGTGCCTCATGGGAACAGTCCAGCCCGAACTGCCAAGCCATGTCTTCCCTGGACCGGAATCAAGCATCCTAGGACCGGTTTCTGGCTATCAGCCGTCATCAGCCAGGATAGCTTGACTCCAGTGGCGTAGTGAGCACGGGTCCCACGTCTGGGAACACCCATCCCACTTAGGGCGAAAAGCGTTACAACAAACAAATGATAGACGGAATGCTGACAATGCAGACATTCTCCCCCAGTCTCTAGGTAGGGTGCATGCAGGGGCCAAGAATGATAGTTCATAAAGCATATTTAAGCATAAAAGACTCCCATACCTCTGATGGGACAGAGTGGCCTGTACAGGCTGTACATATCAGCCTTGGATTCCAAGTGTGGCCTATGGGTCTTTGCAAACCTCCTTGGACATTAAAGGGTGGGGGGGGGTTGACAGGCCTAGTGCCGCTCCAGCTGTGAGCCATAGCTTCAAGGGCTAGCTGCGAAGAGAGGCCTGGGTGGAGGGAGGCAGGGGCAGTGTCTGGGAGAAAGGAACAGGAGAGGGAGAAGGGGTGAGCAGAGGTTCAAGGCGCAGACATGACAGCCCATCTTAGGAACTGCTGCAGTAACAGAGCACAGTGGCTCATTATTACTGCTATGACATGAGGGAAACCCTTAGATGACACATACTGCTCCCTGTAGGATAGTTCTCTTCGTTAAGACACCTGCTGCAGACAGATACCTGGGTGTAAGCTATCAACCAATACTGTGACAATTCGGAGTAAATCTAGACCGGTGTCCTTCCTTGCATTCTGTTATCTTCAGTAGTATTTCCACCCACTATAGATGCAGCCCCACAAGAACGAGAAAGCAACACAAATCGCAGAACCTGATGTACTTCTCATGCTGGACATTTGAGAATATTAGAACTCTGTAACTCATGTGATTATGATGGAGCAGGGTTTTTACTCCAAAACGGAATACCTGTTTCATTTTTTGCATGTTATAATTAAAAGTACTAATGATTAATTATTAATGATTAAGAGTTTATCGAATATTGACTAATCAACCTTATTAACAAGAGAATTACACGTGGGAATGCTATTGCATGGCTAAATAACAAAGTGAACTAAGTTGGTGAGCAAACTGACAGAAATGGATGTTGCTTATGTGATGTTATTGTGTTTTGCGCTTTAAATTAATATGCATTAATGGCTTTTGATGTCGCAAATGGCTAGATAAATACATACACATAAGGGTATTAACAGGGGGAATAACACTGTATAATCATTTCCGTGCAGTTATTATGTTTTGTGTTTCTTTTCACTTAAGTTGTCAATTGTGGCCTGTGACAAAATGGCCGTCACTCGCAGCCTGCATTGGAGTTGCTGGAAATTTTCCAAAAGGCTTCGCTCTGCCTGTGACCTTGCACCTCTGATGAACCAAAAAGCTATGACCATGACGACAAATCTGGGAGAACAGCCAGAAAAGACCCTGTTTGAGAAATTGTTTCGAAGGAATTAAATATTGAACTTTCGAACTGTCAGTCCCACAACTGAGATACATTCTAATCAGTGGTGACATCCGAAAAAGTAACGAATTAATTGTGGACACTACATTTTTCTATTCAATTTACGGACAAGACAATACTTGAGAACTTTCCTTAGTGTATCAAGACGACATTATTTCCGCTGTTCATACATTTTTCCTAACATTATTGTAACTTTTGGAATGTAAATTTTAGTATAAAAATAAGTAGACTAGAGAGGTCTAGCGCCACTTCTTCCCGAGCTGATGATGCGAGGTCCCTATGCTGACGGAGAGGACGATGACTCTACATGACGGCAGAAGACTCTAATTTTTCTCCAGAGGAAAGGTTCTGACTTAGGATCTGACATTTAGACAAAATAGGTAAATATGAGAGAAAATGAATTTTGCATTTAATTGGCTTTTCTTACAAAATTAGATAAACGAACAATTTGTTTGAATTACTGTCTCGGGTGATTATTTCTGGTCATGTTTATTGATTCTATTGTGTATTCTTTGAAATGTATTTTGCTAGATCTACAGCAATCAGCTGGTCGCATTGACCTTAAAGTATAGGCAGATCGGATAAGTGTAGTTTGAAAAGTGTTTTCTCCTTTACAGGGCACGGATAGGATGATTTAGGATGAATGTTGGTGTAATGGGCCCCACCAGCGTGTGATGTGTGTATGCGTGTGTGACTGTGGAATCATTCCGTCCGTGGAAGTAGAGGGGATTCGGAGGCTCTGATCTGCACCAGTTTCTTGGTAGCAGAATGATGGTTAGCTATTGTCTTGATCTGGCAAAATTGCGTGTATATAGGCTTGTTGATTATTGATTGATATTTGTACTAACATTTTATGTTGAAGTCGTGTTGAGTTTTATGTATTGTGAATGGCTTCTGGGATGTAGGAAGTCGGTGACAGTTCCGTAGTAGAGCAGAGGGAGTGTTGCTCTCGGAAAAAGGCGGGATTGTTGGCCCTGTATGCAGACAGGGGCAAAACGTGTGACAATTAAAGATGCGCGTCGCATTTTCTGGGTTCGATGAGGTAGCATCGCCGTGTGTTGCCATTTAGAGACATTTTCTGTGTGAAAGAAGTGTGTATGATAGCAAAAGGTTATCTGTGAAACTCTGGTCTTAGGTCCCAGGGGTCCGTAAAGGGTTCCGTTAAAGCTTACCGCTAGAGAAGTAATAGGTATTCTCGGAGCTTGTTAGAAGGGCAGGGCAGAGGTAAGCGTTGCTTTGTTAACGTGTGATACAATTCTGTAGTAGGACAGACTGTTCGCTGTTCTCGGGAAAGACAGAATTCTGTGTGAATGTACTACATTTTTCTGGTATGTAAGTGCGTGTATGAGAAGGCATTTTGGTTAATCGTGAAACTCTTAGGAGCATTCCGGAGTGAAACAGTTAATTGATGCTTGTTAGAAGGGTAAAGTAGAGGGATGTGCTACTTTATCAACGGAAGTAACGATTCTGTAGTAGGGCAGAGGTAAGCGCTGCTCTCGGGAAAAGCAGAATTCTCGTGGGAAAGGTCTTTTGCTGTTCTGTGGCTAGTGAAGCAGACAATGGAGATGTTTGTATGTTGTAACTAACGGACTCGTAGAAGTTGAAACAAAGTCTACTAAGTAGTCTTGTAAAGAAGGGGTAGACGAGAAGCAGGAGACGAGAACAGAAGCGACTGCAGCGACTGCTGACGTGAGGGAGACCGCGCTGTGATTGGACAGTGGGTTAGAACGGTGGAAGCACGGTGATTGGTGTACTAGTGAACGCCGCGCTAAGATTGGGAGACATACAGGGTGATGTAGACGCTCCAGGATTGGTGCATTGGTTTGAGTCGCGCTAGGATTCGCAGACTGAGTAAGTGACGTAAACGCTCCAGGATTGGTGCGTTAGTGTGAGTCGCGCTAGGATTCGCGGACTAAAAGGTGACGTAAACGCTCCAGATTGGTGCGTTAGTGTGTGTCGCGCTGCAATTGGATAAGACATCGTACAGTTGTAGAACAGACTAAGAGTTACGAAAAACAGGAAAATGTATTACCATAATGGAGAGAAGAAAAAGAAGTCTTTATTCAGTAAAGTAAAGACCTGGTTTGACAAGGATAAGGATATTATAACTAGGGAAGGAGAGTTACTTCCTCCGACCAGAACCCCTGCATCCTTTATGGTTGCAAAATATGGGTACCATACCTGTATTTGGTTAGACAACTGGGCGAAGTATACTAAAGAAGATGGAGTTTTGGCTTTCCCAGAACATGGCTCATTTAATCTGGCTGTGTTAAGAAATTTACGGGAGAAGATGATGCTTCTAGAGCCTCGGCCTAGGCCGACGCAATTCGAGGCATTAGTGGAATGGGAAGATGAAGTTCATGAGCGAGAAAAGCAGAGGAGTGGGGGTAACTACCGGTATATGTTTGGGCGAAAGTATGATCGCGAAACCCATCATGACCGGATGAGAAGGTGGCGTGATGCCAGTATGACTGAAGGGTTATATCCCGTAAGAACAGTAGAGGAATCGGGAGGTAGGAAGTGTACAGAGAAAGAACATAATGTAGAGACCAGAAGATATGGGGCAAATGAGTCTGATGATGATGTCTTAGAGGACATGCTCTACAAAAGACCACCCCCGTATAGACGAGAACCGGAGGTAGGAACAGCAGGTACCCCAATGAGAAACACCCTGCGGATTATTAAGACAGAGGCTACAGCCCCTGAGTTGAAAGACAGTTGTTCTCTGGCGGAAAGAGAAAGAGAAAGAAAGAGAGAGGGAGAAAGGGAAAGAGAGAGAGAAATAGAAAGAGAGAATGAGCTTGAGGATGAAAAGACCAGAGAACTAGCCAGAACTACCTTTGAGCTGACAGAGAAAATCAGGGAATAACAAAAAATCTTGAGGCCGTTACAGTGCCTGTGACCATAGGCCCGGTTATGCTGATTTTTGACAAGCAGAGGACGGGTGAGAATGGATTGACGGTTCCATATGTGGGCAATAGATTGATTGTTCCTCCGGAGCAGGCAGAAATGAGAACAGGAGAAAATCAGTGGAGACATACTGTTGGACTTGGCCCTTCTGGCAGGTTCACCCCTGAACTTTTTTTTCTTTTTACTGATGACTTGGTGTGGTAATTGTTTGGTCTCTGCGCACTTTCCCTGTGTCCCAGGGTAAAGTGCGTGCGTGCTCTGAGTGCATGTGGTGAGATAGGCCAACCCTCCCATAGGAATGCATGGGGAATGTATGTGTCCCTAGTAGTTCCTGATGCGTGGGGTGTGCAGGCCCGAGTTTGGTATGTGCGGACTCGTGGGAGTGAATGCTGCGCGATGATGTGTGCGGCGTGCATGTACCTAGTGTGGAAGTGCCACTTCTAGAAGTGGGCACTTCTGTGTGCAGTGTGTCTGTCGCGTGATTGGCTGGTCGTGTCATGTGACGGGCTAGGGATTCCCCAGAGTCAGGATGAGTCACCCAGTGGTGAATGGGGAGATCAGCAGCTAGATGGGTGGGAGGAGTACACCTGGGTCCTGAATAGGACAGGGTTTTCCACACACAATGCTGGCCCCGCCCCCTGTGGTGCGACTGACGACCCTAGCCCTGCCAGTGAATAGAGTGAGGGGCTGAGCACATCAAGGGTGCTCCCCAACCAGCTGCGACTGGTTTTCCCCCTCACCCTGAACCCAGAACAAAGGGTTTGCCTGTATAAAAATGGGGCTGTGTCCCCACAGAAACTGTTCTCCGCCAGGATCTTACCTGAGGGGGGGCTGCTGCTGCTGCTGGACCAGAGGACCGCCACTTGGACTACCTCCCTGCCTGGAGGCCCAGTGAGCTGGCTCTGGGTCCAGCCTTGCCCCCACCCCTGCCCTGCTGCGTGCAGGGAAGAACTTTGCTGGACTTTGTGGTTCTTTTTATCCTAAAGCACCAGGCAGGGCTTTCCTTTCCCTCATAGCGCTGGGAGCGCTTTTCTTGGCTTCATAGCACTGGGAGCGCTTTGTTTGGGTCCCCTAAGCGCCTGGAAGCGCTTTTCTTTCCCCCAACGCGCTTGGATTTGCCTCTAGCGCTCAGGAGCGCTTTATTGATGCCAGCCGGTGCCCACCCGGCGTTTACCCCGCTTATTTAATTATTTGATCGAGCGGGAGCCCACCCCGCATTGGGGTGTGCTCGCGGGTGCCCACGCCGCTAATTTGTTTATTTTACGGCGGGTGCCCACCCCGCCGTATATCACATCTACAGAGGGAGCCTACCCCTCTCATTGCCGAGAAATCACCGCCGCGGCCCCGGGGAAGACAGGAAGTCAGGCAGCGCCCTTGGTGACGTGGGCGGGGCCTCATCTCAAACCAGGAAGTCGACGGGAGCCTACCCCGCGCTTCCCAGAAGGGCTCCGGTGAAGTAGGGCGGCCGCGAGGACGAGAGGGGTCCCGGAGGTACTGGCTGCCCGAGCGGGGCTCTCGTGAGGAAAAGGAGAGCCCCGCCGCCACCGGAGACGTCAGCGCAGCCTCCGCTTCAGCCCGGTAAGTGGGGCGCTTGCCGGGAGGGTGCGCGAAGCAGCCTGGGTGGTTGCTGAGCGCTGGTGCGCTCCAACACGACCCACATTGTTTTTGAAGAGCCCAGGGAGGCTCTAAACCTAACGGGGGCATTTTGTTGATCAGCAGAGCGGCCCCGGAAGGCAGCGGGCCGCTCCAACGTTATTTGGGGCCATTATTCCGCTTTGCCTAGAGCCCCGAGTGAGGCTCCCCCGACTGGGCAAATTGGTGTTCCGAGCCCCGCGTTAGGCTCCGACGACATGGGCAGATTGTTTGTCTAGGAAGCTCCACCGTTTGCCCCCCCCTCATTTCCGCCTAGAGCCCAGAGAGGCTCCATCGTTGGGGGCAGATTTGTTTTCGAACGCTCGTGCGCTCCAACGAGGGCATAATTTGTCTAGAGTCCAGAGGGACTCCCAAGGGGTCATATTTGTTCTAGAGCCTAGAAGGCTCCCACGACGGGGCACATTGTTTGTTTAGAGCCCACGAGGCTCCCACGCTGTTTTGGGGGCATCCTCCTTTCAGAGCCTAGAAGGCTTCCAGGGCGGACAGACTCGTGTTCAAGGCACAGTAGTGCCCACGCTCATGTTCTCCAGCTGCCCAGCACTTAGTGGGCAGCTGCAACGTTTAGGTTGTGCATTGTGCGCCTGGCTTGCGCAGCCTGCGCAGTCGCGCCCTGACATTATCGGCTATTGGTCATTTCTGCACCCCTGAGAGGCCAGTTGGCCTGGGGACAGTTTTGCTGTGTTGTGCCCTCCCCTAGGGTGCCTGGTGATTTTCATACATGTACTTTTTGCGCCTGCGCAATGCCTTCATGATATTTTTTTCCTAAACTGTGTTGCACCTCTGAATGTATTTTATGCATCATGTGTTTATGTGCTTAGACCCCTACAGGTATTGTGATACTTAGGTGGTTGTTTTCTCCCTAGTACAGGTGGTACTAGTGAGGTCCTAGTTCCCTGCGTGATATATTCCTAAAGGTGGTTAGGGTTGCGTAGGTGGTACTTTCTGGTTACCAGTAGTTACTGGTTGTGTGCTATATGTTCTATTTTTAGTGCTACAGTGATTGTATGTGCTATGTTCTAAAATATTATTCCTACATTCTAAGTGCTATTTCTAAAGAGTGCTAATTCCTGACAGTGGTCCATGTGGCCCTGTCCCCTGTATATATAATCCCTTGTAAATTCTGCCCGTGCCTGTTGGCACATTGTAAAGTGTGTGTTTTTATCTAATGTGTTGTGTATAATACAAAGGTTATTTTTATATAATACCTTGTGTGGAGTTTCCTTTGTGGTGGGCCTTGGGTGTTGTTGCTGGGTGCGTGCGCAAACGCTTTACACATCGCCTCAGGGATAAGCCTGTCTGCTCGTGCCAAGCTACCAAGGGGGTGAGCAGGGGTTATCTTTGGCGTGTAACTTCCTTGCCCTGACTAGAGTGGTGGTTTCTGCCTGACTTTGGCGCAAGCCTTAGCCAACCAGAAATCCCATTTCTAACACATACCATATGTGGAGGAGAATCGAGTGTGCAGACTAACTCAATTTTGACTTCTGGATGTATGGAAGGGAACAGTGGATCAATTTTAGAACCGCAAAGAGTGACAGAACCAGGGGGTGCAGAAAAATCTGTGATAACTGCTGAGGATGTGAATGATTGGCTGAAAACATTACAGAAAAAGGAGAAAGAATCAGAGGGAATTGATGTAGCCAGGCTACGTATGGAAATGGAAGAAATGATAGTAGGTACAATACCTATAGAAACATTGAAGGATTATCGGGAAGGGGAGATCCTTTTTCTGTCTAAAAGTGTCACATGGAGAGCAAAGAATATACACGACAGGTTAAAAGGAATAGCAAGTGAATTGGGAATTGACATGGATAAGGTGAAAGCTTTACAAAAAACTTACCGAGTGGATTTCTCAGATAAGGATATTGAAAATCTGAACAATACAGGCCGAACAGGACAGATTAAGGAAATGATTGCCTTGCTGAAGAAATGGGGAGATGTAGAAAGATGGAAAGACAGATGGTACCGAAAGCGAGAGGATGGGCCAGATAGAACTTTCTCAGCATTTCCTCTGAAAGAAAAAGAAAAGACAGTGACAGCTTACCCCATGAGAGAGATTCCAGGAGGTGGGTACGTACATGTCCCATGGACCAGACAGGATATTTTATCATTTACGAATGATTTCCCTCGTTTAAGGGAAAAGCCTGTAGAGTGGTACAGGCAGGTCGACAGATTTGTAAAGCTGTCAAAGGTACTATGGATTGACCTGAATAGTCTGTTTGATATAATTGTACCAGCAGATCTGTGGGCAGAATGTAAAATAGTTATAGACTGGCCCACTAAGGAGTACCCGAGAGACCCCAAAACAGGAGCACCAGACCCGGAGGTCATGAAAAAGTATGAGCAGGTTATGGCCTTCTTGAAAAATAAAGTACCCCCCAAGGAAACAGACTGGGTTAAAATAGACCGAACACAGCAAGAATTGAAAGAATCAGTTTATGCTTACTATGAAAGACTGATACTAGCTTTTAAGCAGTTCAGTGGAGATGAACACCTGGGAGATAATGATCTGAGCCATTTTGTATATAGATTTGTATATGGCTTGTGACCTGAAATCAGCGAAATGATAAGGGAGCATACAGTTGACTGGCAGAGCAAAAAGATTGATGAGATTCTGAGGCATGCAAAATACTTCAGTGATGAGATTGAGGCAAAGCAGAGAAAGCTAAAAGAAAAGGCGATGTGGGCACAGGTGAAAGTTGCAGAAAGACAGGAAGCTCAGTTGGTTGAACAGGCAAATAACCCAGGAAATAAGCCCAGGTTTGGTCCAGGAAAAGGAAAGGGGAATATAGAGGAAGCCAAGAAAAGGTTTCCCTGCCACAACTGTGGAAAATTGGGGCACTGGAAATCCGAGTGTAAGACTCCACCATCCACTAACGATGAAAATTCATCATTGAATTCGCAGATGCAGAGCGAGGGGTGTGGTCAGCATCGGCAACAGCAGAAGGCTGATAAGCAGCAGAATCAGGTGCCAAAACCACCCTTGCCACAGAGAAAAGGATCCCAGAAGTACAGCCAAGAATCGGGGTTCTACGATGAAGAACAGGTAATCAAACCAAAACGCGCAAGCGCAGTTTCTCAGTACTGGCTGAAGAATGAGGGAAGTGACTCCGAGGGAGACTTCTGACGCTACCGAAGAGAGGAATAAGAGTGCGTACTTGGCGCAACTCTAGAAATAGACCAGGCAGGGCCTTTTGTAGAAGGGAAAATTAATGGTGAAAGCATCACTTTCCTAGTTGATACTGGGGCCACGAGATCAACTGTCAGGTCAGCTGATATAAAGAATCTTCCTCTCTCGGACGAAGCAATTCAAGTGGTTGGTGTGTCCAACACATAGATTAAAACACTACTTACTGATCCAGTAAAGGTTAGAATAGGGACATTTTCAGACATGCACCGATTTGTGGTGTGTGACACCAGTCCAGTGAACTTGTTAGGCAGGGATCTGCTGTGCAAGATGAATTGCACTATTTTCTGTACTCCAGATGGAATAACCTTTGAGACACCTGATGAGGATGTTCTACACAGAATGACCATGGATAACAGAGAATGTGAGGCTTTGGGAATATATGCAATATTTAATCCTGATGCATTACCCCCAGAGTTAAAACAGACAGTGAAAGCAGCAGTTTGGGATTTTACTGGAGAAGATGTGGGTCTGATGAGAAATGTAGATCCAGTAAAGATTACTGTGAAAGAGGGAGTGGTTTACCCAAACATACCGCAATACAGATTGACACCTGAAATAATTGAAGGAATAACACCCTTAATTGAGAAGATGATCCAGCAAGGGGTGTTAAGAGAAATATTGAGCAGCCCATGTAATTCACCAATAATGGGACTGAAGAAACCTAATGGAAAGTTCAGAATAGTACAAGATTTGAGAAAGATTAACAAAATTGTTGTGCCATGTTGTCCGATTGTGCCAAATCCATCAGTGATTTTGTATCAGATTCCTCATGATGCAGAATGGTACACGGTAATTGATTTGTGTCATGCTTTCTTTTCAATCCCATTGCATCATGACAGCCAGACAATATTTTCATTTAGATTTGGAGAGCGGATTTTGGCATGGTGCCGAATCCCACAGGGGTATACAGAGAGCCCCTCAATATTTAATCAATTGTTAAAGAAATCTCTGGAAAGTCTGACAATGCCTGAAAATTCAGTCTTGGTCCAATATATTGATGACCTACTTGTGGCATCAAAAACACGTGAAGCTTGTGAAGTAGATACCATTGCATTACTGAATCATTTGGCAGATGGAGGGTTAAAGGTATCTCCAGCAAAATTGCAGTTCTGTAAGAAGGAAGTCCAATATCTGGGACATAATATTGAGAAAGGCCTGAGAAAAGTGACCATTGACAGGATCAAAATCATTAGAGGAATGAGAGCCCCTATGACACAAAGAGAAGTGAGAATGTTCCTGGGAATAGTGGGTTACTGTCGTCAGTGGATAAGTAACTTTTCCCTGATTGCCAAACCATTGATCAAATTGACTAAAAGTGAGGTGAAAGACCCATTGGAATTAAACCCAGAAGAAATGGCTGCATTCAGAGAGCTAAAAGACAGACTTTGTGAAGCTCCTGCCTTGGGAATGCCTGATTATGAAAAGGAATTCGAACTGTACTGTAGTGAGAGAAATGGATGTGCACTTTCAGTGTTAATCCAGAAACACGGTCGTCTGAGAAGGCCAATTGCCTATTTCTCAGCAACTCTTGACCCAGTAGCTGTGGGGTTGCCAGGTTGCCTGAAAGCAGTAGCTGCTACTTGCAAAAGCTTGGAACAAAGTGAGGGAATCATAATGGGATACCCTGTACGGGTATTTGTACCTCATGATGTGGCAATCCTTTTAACAAGGAGCCGGACACAATTCATGTCTCATAGTCGGCTGACTAAATATGAGAAAGTCATTCTTGGTGCAACCAATGTAAGTCTGGAGAGATGTGTGAATGTGAATCCAGCGACATTGTTGCCTGATGGTGAATGTGTGGGAGTGAGAAATGATGTTGATCATGATTACCTGGATGTACTTGATTACTGCACAAAACCAAGGCCAGACATTAGAGATCTGCCACTGCCTGAGAGTGATCATGTGTTGTTTGTGGATGGATCTTGTCTGAGAACAGAGGAAGGAGTGTTGAGTGCTGCATATGCTGTGTGCAAAGTCTCAGAAGTTGTGGAAGCATCACCCTTGAAAGGAGTTAAATCTGCTCAAGTGGCAGAACTGGTGGCACTGACAAAGGCATGCAAGATTGGGAGGAGTGTGAGAGTGACTGTGATGACTGACAGCCAGTATGGTTTCGGAGTTGTCCATGATTTTGGCCAACTATGGCTACAAAGAGGTTTCCTGACCTCAAGTGGAACTCCCATAAAGAATGCTGAAGTGGTTGGAAAACTACTAGAGGCGATTCAGCTGCCTAAAGAACTAGCAGTTGTAAAATGTGCTGCTCATGGTTCTGGTGATGATTTTGTAACAGTTGGTAATAAGTTTGCTAACGACATAGCACAATATTGTGCAAGAAACAATCACTCAATTAACAGGAGCAAAGAGAGGGAAATGTCTTCTTGTTCATTAATGTTTACTAATGAAGTGGGGACATGGGAGGAAGTAAAACAGCTGCAAGATGAGGCAGAAGATGATGAAATGAGAGATTGGGTAAAGGCAGGTTGTGCACCTAGAGAAAAGGATCATGTATGGGTCTACAGGGATGGAAGACCAGTCATGCCAAACAGCATGCTATCAACAATGGCAAGGATGTATCATGGCCAAGGACACCTGGGGAGGGATGCTATGATAAGAGCCTTTAAGCAAACCTGGTACAGTCCAAAGTTCAGACTGATAGCAGAAAGCCTTTGCCAGAGATGTTTGATATGTCAGCAATTCAATCTGGAAAGAAAACAGTGGTGAGCCTAGGAACAATAGGCAGGGAGGGAGGACCCTTCAAAAGAATGCAGATAGACTTCATTGAAATGCCCCCAGTCAACAGGTTGAGATATGTCCTGGTGGTAGTCTGTTTGTTCTCCAGGTGGGTGGAGGCATATCCAACCAGAAGAAATGATGGGATAACAGTGGCAAAATTACTGTTAAGAGAGTTCATCCCAAGGTACGGGTTCCCAGTAACCATTGAGTCAGACAGAGGAGGACATTTTTATAATGAAATCATGAGTCTGATTTGTGAAGCATTGAGTGTACAGCAGAAGTTACATTGTGCTTACCGACCAGAGGCTTCTGGAGTCGTTGAGCAGATGAATGGTACCATCAAAAAGAGAATTGGCAAAATGTGCTTAGCCACAGGTATGAAATGGCCCGATGTCTTGCCTCTAGTCCTGATGACCATTAGGTCTACTCCAGACAGAACAACAGGTTTGAGTCCACATGAAATTATCATGGGACGTGCTATGAGGCATGCATATGTACCAGTGAACAAGCTGATGACAATAACTGATGACATGATTTTGGATTATTGCAAAGGCCTGACTGACGCAGTTCATTCTGTGTTTCACCAGGTTGGGGAAGACGCCACCACACTTGAAAAGAAACCAGCCCATGATCTGAGCCCAGGGGACTGGGTAAGGATAAAAGTCCACCGAAGAAGGAATTGCCTGGTTCCAAGGTGGGGAAGGCACAGACAAGTCATCTTGACGACAACGACTGCTGTGAAGTGCGCTGGTGTGAAGAATTGGATACATGCAAGCCACACACTGAGAGTTCCAAATCCAAAAGATGGTACTGGAAAAGAATACTTTGAAGAATCTGATTCCAGTGATGATGCAGACAGTGAGGCAGTAAGAAGGAAAAAGAATCCTGAAAGTGGGGAAAGTGAGTCAAGAGAAGCTTTACTTCCACCAGAAGAGGTTCTGAAGAGAACAGTGCAAACTGCAGAAGCAAGTTCAGACTCATAAGAATTGCCTGAGGTTCCAATTGACAGTGACCAACACAAAAAGAAAGAAAGAAAAGAAAAGAACATTCCAACAGAAAAGGCACCTGAATCACATGAGGAAGTTGGACAAGTTCCACCTGAGATAATTATTGAAGAAAAAGGGACAGACAAAGACAGTGATGGACAGATTGCGGAAAAACCCCGAGGAGGTGTAGGGAACAGCACCAACAAGCTAGGTGAAGGGACAAGTAGACAGCAAGAAGATTGCGTGTCGGAGACCCGAGGAGGGACAGAAATAGGGAAATCTCAAGTGGTGGAAAAAGAGACTGTTGGAGAAAAAGAAGTTGCTAGAGAAAAGAAAACTGTTAATGAACCAGTAGCAACTGAAACAGAGTCTGATGAAAGTGACAATGAGACACATGGAGGACGAGTTCTGAGAAAGAGTACTTGGCTTGGAGAAAGAAACAATAAAGAAGGAAAGCAAAAGAGACATGCTAAAGGAGATCTTTGGCCAAATAAGATAAAGAGATTGAGGTACAGACTGACACGAGTTAACTCATCGAGAGCTGAGCAGGTGAACGAAGTGTCAAGTCAAAACCCAACCAAGGAAGAAGAAACAAAGATACCTGAAAGAGCAAAAAGAATAAGAAAACCAAACCAGAGGTACAAGTCACCGGAATGAACGTATGTGGCCCTGCCTGAAGAAGGAGAAGAGGCGGACAGCCAAGGAAGTCCAGAGGAGGCTTTACTGAAGGAGGTTGCTGAAGAAGAAGCTGTGGGAATCCTGAGAGTTATCTTGTCCGACATTGGAGAAGAGACGGATGTTCAGGACTTAATACAGTTTGATGAAGATGAAGAAACAGTGAAAAGTGATGAAAATCCAAATTGAGTGAATCCAAGAAAGTTCACAGAAGAAGAAGAAAATACAAAAAATTAGTAGATTGAAATAATCTGTTGGGTACTTGCTGCCCTGAAAAGTTCAGTAGTGGAGTAGAAGAGGCTAAGTCAAAAGACACGGTCAAAATTAACAAAATGGCTAACACTGAGAATAACAGTAGATGTACCTTTCTGAAAAGATGGTGCAAGATGTGCTGCTGCTGTACAGGTTTATTAATGCTGCTTTGGAGCGTGCTTGCTCTACTGATTTCATTTAGAGTCACTATAGACACTTTAGAAGGTCACACAGAGAACAAGACTAATATAGGGAAAAGTTCACAGAAAATAGCACCAACTAGAATTAGCAATGTACATATACATAAGGATAGGTCAATTAATGATTTTTCTAGCAATGTTTTTTCTAAATTGTTGTATGAGTACGTAAAGACAATGGAAGTAAGGGATTGCTACGTCTGCATGCAATTACCTGCCTCTGTTTCGGAAGGAGTGACTTATCATCATCTTCCGGCTACGTATGGAATTTCCTGTAGTATGTTGATTAGTATATTTTATCAGTTAGGAAGATTAGATTACAATATGTCTAATATAGATAATATTCTTGGGCAGTTGCCTATGAATAAAGCACTGAATCCTGCAAAGGATGCTAACACTTTAGGTGAGATTTTTCTAGAAACCAAAGAATTAACATTAGAATATGTTTTTAAGAATAATTTAACTTGCAGATTGAAAGGAGAAGAGAAGAATTTTCTAGACATGGTTGAGAGAAGAAGATTGAACATGCACAAGAAAGCAGAAGGGCATAAAATGAGTGACACAATGTGGGATATTGAGAAAGAAAAGGAGTTGAAAAATGGAGCCAGTCCAACTATGGCTATAGATGCCCCACAAAAAGGCAAACTGTGCATTACCAGGAAGAGATCCCAGTATGATTATTATTTCATAGGGACAAGTGAGTGCCATGATACATACTTTATTATAACCGGATGGGGATTTAGAGGAGGAGAAGATCCAGTCTTCCCGGGAGTGTATTATATTTGTGGGAACAAGGCTTATTACCGTTTGCCTGACCATTGGTTTGGTACATGTTATGTTGGCCTGGTCTTTCCAAAGATTTTTCACATGGATAGAGTAGATGATGCTGAACATTCTAACACATTAACACGCTATAGAAGAGAAACATGGGCAGAAATTGTAGGTGACATTTTTGGAGCTTTAATTCCAGCAGTGGGAATCTCTTTGAATGCATATGGCATTCGAAAGTTGTCAACAGTAGTAGATCGCTTATCAGCAAGCACCGCTGGAGGTTTTCTTGTGGTAAATACTGAAATGGTTGCTCTACGCGCCATGGCAATGCAAAATCGACTTGCCCTTGACATTCTTTTGGCAAAGGAGGGGGGAGTCTGTGGAATGCTGAAAGTTCAACATTGTTGCACTTACATTCCTGACGAAAGTAAAGATCTAAAAGTTTACATAAAAAATATTACTGATTTACATGAAGAACTAGTACGACTAGAAGCTGAAAGTATCTGGACTAAAATGGCTAATAAGATGATTGCTATCAAAAACTTTATAGCTAAGATAGGTAGTACCATTTTTGGTAAGATATTATTTCCATTAACTTGTGTAATAGTTGCATTATTGATTCTTAGATTAGGATGTATGTGTTGTAGATATAGAAGAAATAAAAAGAAAATCACAAAAGAAAGTATTAAAAAGAGACAAAAGAAACAAGAAAGAGATCAACAAGAAATAGAACTAGAAGAGCTAAGAGAAAGCATGTATATTGAAACTAAGACATTTCAAATTCTTCCAAAAAGGGGAAACTAAATTGATTTTTGATTTTTGGGTTTTGATTTTTTGTGGTGATTATATATCACCAAAGGGGGGACTGATGGAGCAGGGTTTTTACTCCAAAACGGAATACCTGTTCCATTTTTTGCATGTTATAATTAAAAGTACTAATGATTAATTATTAATGATTAAGAGTTTATCGAATATTGACTAATCAACCTTATTAACAAGAGAATTACACGTGGGAATGCTATTGCATGGCTAAATAACAAAGTGAACTAAGTTGGTGAGCAAACTGACAGAAATGGATGTTGCTTATGTGATGTTATTGTGTTTTGCGCTTTAAATTAATATGCATTAATGGCTTTTGATGTCGCAAATGGCTAGATAAATACATACACATAAGGGTATTAGCAGGGGAATAACACTGTATAATCATTTCCGTGCAGTAATTATGTTTTGTGTTTCTTTTCACTTAAGTTGTCAATTGTGGCCTGTGACAAAATGGCCGTCACTCGCAGCCTGCATTGGAGTTGCTGGAAATTTTCCAAAAGGCTTCGCTCTGCCTGTGACCTTGCACCTCTGATGAACCAAAAAGCTATGACCATGACGACAAATCTGGGAGAACAGCCAGAAAAGACCCTGTTTGAGAAATTGTTTCGAAGGAATTAAATATTGAACTTTCGAACTGTCAGTCCCACAACTGAGATACATTCTAATCAGTGGTGACATCCGAAAAAGTAACGAATTAATTGTGGACACTACATTTTTCTATTCAATTTACGGACAAGACAATACGTGAGAACTTTCCTTAGTGTATCAAGACGACATTATTTCCGCTGTTCATACATTTTTCCTAACATTAGTGTAACTTTTGGAATGTAAATTTTAGTATAAAAATAAGTAGACTAGAGAGGTCTAGCGCCACTTCTTCCCGAGCTGATGATGCGAGGTCCCTATGCTGACGGAGAGGACGATGACTCTACATTTTTCTCCAGAGGACCGGTTCTGACTTAGGATCTGACATTTAGACAGAATAGGTAAATATGAGAGAAAATGAATTTTGCATTTAATTGGCTTTTCTTACAAAATTAGATAAACGAACAATTTGTTTGAATTACTGTCTCGGGTGATTATTTCTGGTCATGTTTATTGATTCTATTGTGTATTCTTTGAAATGTATTTTGCTAGATCTACAGCAATCAGCTGGTCGCATTGACCTTAAAGTATAGGCAGATCGGATAAGTGTAGTTTGAAAAGTGTTTTCTCCTTTACAGGGCACGGATAGGATGATTTAGGATGAATGTTGGTGTAATGGGCTCCACCAGCGTGTGATGTGTGTATGCGTGTGTGACTGTGGAATCATTCCGTCCGTGGAAGTAGAGGGGATTCGGAGGCTCTGATCTGCACCAATTATACCCAGTAAAAACTTGTAGTCGCATATGCCGCCGCCAGCAGATGTCTGTGACCAAGTATCAAGTAACAAACTGCAATCACTGAAAGATAGTTCAAGGAGTTAGGTCCCCAGTTGTAGAGACCTATGTGTTATGCTGTCTTCAGTCCAGGGAGTGCCTGGCCTGGCAGTTCGGGCTGGACTGTTCCCATTGGCCACAGGGTCAAGACTGATTTGCATATGGCTATTTTCAAACTGGAAGGGCATGGTGAGCAAAAAAACGATGGATTTAGGCCCTGGTCTCTGTACTGGGGTGAATGTATGACATTGTTCTGCATTCTGTCCATCGATTGTTCTTTTTGCATTGGTCACTGAGTCCAGCGTCAATAAGATAGTTTATTGGGTTAAGAGTCTGGTGGAAATTTGTGTCCGCAACCAACAGGTCCTGAGTTACAATGGTCTTAAAGAGCTCTGTGGATTACTACATCTGCTGCATATATCTGTGGGTTAACCGCAGGTTTGAATACAGACAGGGACAACTCAGCCTTTAATCTTTCTGCAGTTCATCAAATTAGCACGATTGAGGTGGGTAATGTTATCAGCTGTTGTTTAACTCAGTTTTCCTCCAAATATTCAAACTGTGAATCTGACAAGAAACAAGTGGTGGATGTAAGATTCAGACGACAATTTGGACCTGGGTCAGTTGCTAAATTAACATGATTCTGGCTACATTAAGGACACATCATAATCATTGTTAGGAAAAATATATTTGAGAGCAGGATGTTTCTGTTTAGTTCAGGGATCTTCTTAAATGCATTGCAGAGCATGACTGGC
Source organism: Triturus cristatus (assembly GCF_964204655.1). Classification (NCBI taxonomy): domain Eukaryota; kingdom Metazoa; phylum Chordata; class Amphibia; order Caudata; family Salamandridae; genus Triturus; species Triturus cristatus. Next base: position 1,756,856,749 of record NC_140589.1, read on the forward strand.
TACACAAGTTATAATGATAAGGCTCTTGTAGAGTCACCAGAGTCCTACTTCAGTGGGCCTCACGCATGCTCACTCTAAAAGAGATCATAGGGGCTGGCAAATTCTCATGGTGGTCCTTGAGATCAAGCGATGCAAAGGGCGAGTGCTCTCCCTAAGCTGCTGAAAGTGCAAGCAGCAGAAGGCAAGGTGAAGAATGTTAAGCTTCAGTAGAATATGCAGAGAAGGTGACAAGCCAGGCTCCCAATAGGAAGGTAAATTCCCTTAAAGGGTAATTGGCACGTTCAGAAAAAAGGGGCATGCCACACCACTGCACACTGCCTCAGCCCGTCATCAAAGTGCAAAGAAAAGCAGAAATTCAAAGAAATTGAATTCTCACCTAAAGAAGGACTTTTACTAAGATAAAATCAGAACAAGCAACAGATCAGAACTGAAACAAGTGAAATCGTTAAATTCAGCTTAATTTGCAGGTCTGGAAGAAAAAGGTATCTTGAGCTTTGGTCAATTTTGGCAAGAAATATCCAGGCCAGGTGCAAATACATAGGCTTTTTGGAACAGAAGGCTGAATGTGAGGAGGAAAGCATGATTAAAACAGGATATATAGATATATTTGTAACGGTAAAACTGTGATATTTAAAGCTGGAATAAAAAGTATATATGCATGGAAAGTTTACATATTACAGAATCCTAAAATGAAGGATAAAAGCAAGAATAACTTAAATCTGTGCCAAGCGCAAAATAAAATCAGAAGTGATATAAATGATTTTAGAGAAACAAAAGAAAATTGTGAAAGAGATAGAAGCTGAAGCAAGGGATTTCAAGATCTATGTACAAAAACAAATGTAGATATATTGTCATTTATATCAGAAGATAAAGCAAGTTTTTACTCACAGGAAAGGTTTGCAAAGGATATAGATTTCAGTGACAGCTTCCCACCATCTAAACAGTAGCATTGGCCATTTCATGAAGCCCTATGCAGTCTTCGACAGTAGGCAAAGGGAATACAGAAAGGCTACAGCTGGAGAGTAACTATAAAATGACCTAATGCACAAAGAAGGTGAAAAAGAAGTCCACATTCTAGGTCTGTTTTACCATATTAGGATCCCTACAAACTTTATGATTCGGTGTTCTACTCTGAGCCAACTCTAAGGATATTCAGGCTTTGCTGTGTAATTTCATTGATCTGCTGCTCCAGCAGGCAGATCAAAAGCCCCAAGACACAATAGGCTAATTCGAAGAGGAATAAACATCTTGTTCTGGAGGAAAGGAACAGGGTTGGAATCTTTATAGCTATGATCTTACACTAAGATAAGGATAGGATGTTCCCAGGCTGAGCAATAGGAGGGCCAAGGCTTCTATCTCTGCTTCTCAGCAGTGGCTTCCTTTGAAGGGCTGAGCAAGACTTAGCTGGCTACTTTGTTCTTCGTTTAGAGTACGTTGTTTACCACCTGGTTGCCTGTGATGCTGCTGGAGGAGGGGTTTTGATTTTTTATTCGAGCTTCCAACATAGAAATATTTGTAATTTTGTGTGTAGCAGCATTCCTGTGTATATTACAGTAATTCACTGGCTGGATAGTGATTTGTTCCATGTTATATTATGGGTTGCTGAGTTCTAAGGGGCAGATTTACAAGCCACTTGCGTGTCTTTGCGCCGCCATTGTATCACTTTTTTCAGCTCAACGGCGGTGCAAACAATGCGCCCTATTTACAACGTGACGCTTCTAGGGAGATGCGTCGCGTTGTAAAGCCCTGCGTCACATTATACCTGCGTCAGGTATAATGTATACAGGGTGGGCGATCCCACGCAGGAAGGCCTCGTAAAAGTGATGCAGTGAAATCTACAAGATTTCACTGCGTCACTTTTAGGACGCCACTGCGTCAAAACCCTACGCCTGCTTGAAGCAGGCGTAAGGAGTGACGCAGTGTAGTGGGAATAGGCCACAAAATGCATTGCCGGAGTTGCGTCGTGCTTGCCACACGACTCGAGCAATGCGTGACTTTTGTCCCAACAGATGCGTCAGAATTTCTGATGCATCTGTCAATCCTTCCACCATGGTGCGCCGTATTGTAAATACGGCACATCCATGGTGGCGCAAGCATTTTTTAGGGTGGCGCAAGAAAAGTGACGCATCTCTATAGATGCGTCACTTTCCTGTAAATCTGCCCCTAAGTTTCTAGCCTGATCTGCTTTACTACACTGAGAATTAGGGGCAGATTTACAAGAAATCTGCCCCTAAGTGTTGAAAGGGGCACTTGGTCCCAAGTTTGAGAACCCTCATTAGGGAGGTTCCAGGACGCTGGAAGTGAATGACCCCTGTTCACTCCAATGGAACCTACTAACTTTAATTGGCCAATGGCCTCCCAAACCGGATTTCTGGTCTGTTATGCCATGTTATGTTCCAGAGGATTTGTAGAGCACACTACAACCAAGGGAGTCTCTTGGCGCATAACAGGAGAGATGTGAAATAGAAGGCAGAAAAGTGGTCATGAATAGCCCTTATTTAAGATTTAAAAAAAAGTAATTCTTTCCTGAATAATCAGTGGGTAGATAGGATTTAAGAACTAATGGCAGAGAGATTCACAGGGTGGAGCCAGTAGCAGAAAAAAGTGTGCTCATCTAGGCCAGCTGTACCAAATCGAGGAACTAAAAGAAAAAATGCTCAGCAAACCAGAAGGTTTTGTTGGGTATGTATTTGGCCACGCAGAAAGCAATGAAACCAGGAGAAGACCTACAGAAACACCAAAGTATAAAACAGAAAATCTTAAAAGGAGTTTGGGCTTCAATTGGTAACCAGTGCAGAGATTTCAGAGTGGACAAGCATTGACTAAGGGCCTTATGACGACTTTGGCTAAGACCTTCTTTGGGCTATTTGGAGTAGGGCTATTTGGGGTAGTTCGTGCTTAAGTCACCATAACTTTTTTTCCACATAAGGTATCCACGCCAAATTTGCGTCCTTTTTTGCCAACATTTTTTTAAAACCTGAAAAATACACTGAAATAACTAAGGTTAAAGTAACTTTATAATTAGGTGAATATGTCAGTGACAACATTAAAGTTTAGAACTAAAACAATACACAGAAATTCACCAGTTACAGTTATCAGAGTTAACTATAACATTCTCCCCCCCGCCATGCACTGCTTATGGACTCACATATTACATCACTCATGACATGTTCCATAATAATATTTATGACATCAATCAAGACATCGCAAATGACATACATGTGTATGTATATACATACATACATACATACATATATATAGGCCTGGGAGATTGATGTATTTTGCTGTTTTTATTGCACTTTCATTTATTGTTACCCCTCGGGAACACATGGATTGGTGATAAAGAAATAAAAAATACGCAACTCATGGAGGAAGGTGTCCGAGGAGTTTGTGCTAAAGTGTTTACGGGACATGGAGGATGATCACGTAGTATCTGCATATATATGTACATATATATATTACCTACTGGCCCTCGTCAGTAGGTAGTTATAGTTAGAACCTTGTTCCTATGCAAAAAGCATTTTTTCTTTTGCCAATATCTTTGGCACCGGTTGACGAATCTTTGCGAATTGTTTTAAAACCAACAGGGCACTCCGGTCAGCTCCTGTCTTGAAAGTTTCGGGGTAATGCATCAAGCGGGGGCGAGAAAAAATGGGGGTCCCAAAAAGTGTTTTCTCCATGTTGAATTCCATAGGAAACTGTAGACATGGCTACAGCCCGAACTGCTGAACGGAATTACACCAAATTTGGCAAAAAGGTAGCTTTTGGTCCAGAAAGCACTCTTTTGTTTAAATGGTGTAAATCTGTTCAGTAGTTTTTGAGAAATATAAAAATTTACAGATATCGATATTTGAGAATTGTGAGATCTGATTGACTGAATCATCCCGATCTCAAGCTTGTTTCTGGTTGGCTGCCAACACTTCAAACCAGGAAGTGTTGGCAGCCATCTTGTGACTTGGCGAACCAAGTCACAAGCAAAAATGTGAGAAAAACATTAAAAAACAAGAAAAGGGGGCAGGGTAAAAACAGCCTGACCCCCTAGGCCTGGTCAGGGGGTCCCACAGGGGCCGCAATCTATTAAAAGAAGTGTGAGGGACTGCTGCCCGCCTCACTGCCCCGGGACCACCACCTCCCTGGAGCTTTAAATCTGTTGGAGGGGGGCCGCACGGCCCCCCTCGTGGAGCCCTCAATGGCCTTGGGGACCACCACCTTCCCGTGGCTTTAAATCTGTTGGAGGGGGGCGCACAGCCCCCCTCGAGGAGCACTCAATGACCTTGGAGGCAGCCAACCGCCAGGGCCGGCTCCAGCAATGTCCCGGGGTGCTCACATTTGGTGCTGGGTCTTGATTTTGCCATGGCAGAGGACATACCAGTGCACTAGGCTTTTCATCGCAGGCTGCACAGCCGCTCAGCCCTTGCAGTGCCACTAACTCAATGACCAGCGAAGCAACGCCACGTGGCGGTAGGCCTGCGCTGTCTGATGGCTCAGGCCTACACTGCGATCCAGTGGGGCACAGAAAACCTGAGCTGTCCAGGCCGCCGGGACGGGCCATCACTGCAGGCTGCACACCCGCTCAGCAGTTACAGTTCCTGTACCTCAGTGGACCGAAAGTCACCGTCCCGTGCCGGTGTGCCTTTGCCAGCCGCAGTGCCTCTGGTGCGAGCAACTCTGAAATGGCAAGATTCAGAGAGCAATGCCAGTAAGGGAACACAATGTGCGCAACTAACACATACAGTACCACCCAATTAAAAAATGTTAGATGCTCAACTTCCTGTTGTTCACGGTCATCAAAACCACAATCAATAAAAGAGTACAGTTAGGAAGGAACATCAAAAAATAGAGTCCATGAAATCTTTCCTTCAGGTTACAGTAACCTTTTCTTTTTTTCTTTTTTTCAAATTTGCTGATTCTTCAACGAGTTGCTTCAATCAATAATACAAAATCGATTTGTAGATCACAGTTGCATTTTCTATAGATCAACAGCCTTTCTGCCTACGCGTTTCGTCCTTCCCTTAGTACTTCATCAGGGCTGTAATAATAAACAAATAAACATACAATTTACACCCGATTTTCACAATATACCAAAACCATGTGATACAACAAACATTTAGTTTAAATGACCTGATTCTAATACAGACACTTCCTATACTAATGATATATAGCACCCCTCATCAAATGAAAAAGGCAACAGTGACTTCTATAAACTTAATAAATTAACAGTTTCCAATAAACTATAGTAATGATTGTTAAACTTCACACACCTTGTTTTTAGAGAGAAAAATTCTCTTCTTTTTCTAAACATCAAATACTTTGTGCCATAAATTTGCAGCACACAACCAGATATCTGTAGTAAATGGGAAATGAAACATGTATTGAAAATTCTCTTCTCCATTTAGTTTAAAAGGATTTATCCATCTCCCTTTCGTACATATTAGAAAATCGCATTCCCTAACGTTACTAATTGAACCCGTGTAACCTGATATATTAACTAATGTCTGCATAAATACATACATAATTATTATGTTCTTATAATAAAGATCCCTCTTCTTGTTCTGAAAATGAAATATTGCTGGTCCCTAATTAACAACGTGCCCCCAAAGTGATGGATGAGGAATAATACCTATCTTAAACATTAAAATTATGGATAGTTTCCAACTAAGGCCACTCAAGAACTCCTTACTTTTATATTAACAAAGGTCGCACTAACCTAAATTGATCTTTAATATAGAAACGTCTCACACCTAATTCCTTATTAAGTCACTAAAAAATAATAAGAAAACAAAAGGTCCCCAATGAATTAGTACCTAGCAGTATTTACTAAAGTCGGGAGGTGAACACTTAGAAAGCTCAAACCTACCTTGAATTCCATCAATTCTTATTTCTCATAATTTCTTCAATACTCCTCTTTTCACTATGTTCAAAAGATAATCACTGTGTAAAAAATCAAAATCCAAGAACCAAACAATTAATCACAATACTGCCACCCAGAAATATTATTCAACTAGACTGTTTTTAGCTAAAGTCATCCATTACCTCAACTATTATCATTCGAGATTTCAAAACATATCTTAAAAATAATCAATTATTATTTCTCTGAAATGGAATTATACCCAACTCGGTTTCGAACACCCAAACTTTTACAAGATGTAGGACTCCACACCTACCAATTACGCCACTGATCAGACTTATCCACTAGTCAGTTCACAGTTGAAATATCCTATCAACATTTTATCTGTTAACTGACACTCAAGAGTTCTAAACATACCTTAAAAATAATCAATTATTATTTTTCTGAAATCCTTCAGTCCTCCTCCTTTCACTAAGTTCAAAAATCTTTCACTCTGTAACAAAAAAAGGGCACAAAGTACCAAAGAAAGACTATTAGTCCCTCCACTTTTAATAAAGATAATGTTATATTTTACTGTTATGAGTTCAAGATATCCCCTAACAAAAACTACTAGCCGTCGACCTTCCCATAATCTTACTCACCTATCAATCTTATTTCACAGCGATCCTCTCTCCTGCCGCGGGCCCGATAAATCCCAAGCGGTAATCGTCTCTGGCTGCTACTCCCTATTTGAACCTGTTTACTGACCAATCACATTAAAGCAATGAAATTTGAGCCAATCACACTCTAAAAATACTATCCCACTAATTACCATACTACTGCTTCCTTTCTGGTCAGCCATCGTGAACCTGCCTAATAGATGCCATTTGCAAACTACATCATTAACATCAATCTACAACATTAAAAAACCTTTAATATATGATGATATAAACTGAAAAACACCTAAAATGTTAAATCTACATTACTTGAACAAAAATCACAAAGATGAAATTATCCCCAACTCGGTCTTTAACTCACGAATTTCCAAATTTTCACAATGTGTAAAACAAAGTGTTCCACACCTACCATTAGCGCCACTAGTCCGACTTATCTGATTCTCAACAAAATGCTAAATCAATTAGCTAAACTTAGCTTATGTACTCAATTATTTAAAACATATATATCAACTGCCCAGTAGCGCCCTAACTACCATACCAGTCTAGAACTCACGACCTCCAAATTTGTATTAACACCATATTATCTCAAGGAGCTAACACGCACCACACGATCTCAGCCTGCTCTTAAACAATTTATTATAACAAATGCCCGACAACAATATTCCAATAGGCTTCTAATTCTCATGAATGAGATCTAACACATATCTTAACTACATTTTTATCATTAATCACTTTATAAAAAATATATATATAACAACTCAAATAGCACACTGGAAATAATTACTATTAGCATCTCGCGTTATATATCGACTGCCCAGTAGTGCCACCATTACTATGCCGGTCTAGAACTCATGACCTCCAAATTTGTATTGACACCATATTATCTCAATGAGCTAACACTCACCACACGATCCAAGACTGCTCCTAAACAGTCTATTATAACAAATGTCCGACAACAATATTCCATTCAGATTTTAATATCACATAGGCTTCTAATTCTCAAAAATAAAATCTGACACATATCTTAACTGTGTTATTATCATGAATTACTTACAAAATATATATTTCAACTGAAATATCATACTGGAAATAATTACTATTGGCATTTCACGTTAAACACAAACCCTTGATGACCCAATGTTTTACTCTGGCAAGATTATACCCGTCGATATAAACACAGACTTTAAGTATTGTCTAATTAATGTTGCCTAAGACACAGTAATATAAAGCCCGAACCATCACATTGTCTATACACACTCTAAAAGGTGAAAACTATGTGAGGAAATAGTGCAACTCAGAGTCAATGTTCAAACCAAAGCGCACCACTCTACATCTACTAATCCATCTGGATTCTTGCTGTCTCAGACGTAACACTAAGTCTCCTCCTCTTGGTCCTAATACAATTTTCTGCACACCATGAAATTTAAATGACTTATTTTCACTGTGCTCAGATTTAATATGTTGGTATAAGGGAGACTTCACATCCTCATTCATGATTGCCCGTCTATGCTCTTGTATTCGTAGTTTCAGCATCCTCTTAGTACTCCCAAAATACACCTTGGAACAGTTACAAATGATCACATACACAACACCTGTGCTATTGCAATTCATAAATTCATTAAAAATATAAGTTTTATCTGTATTATATTTGAATGATTTAGTTCGATTAAGGCCAAGAGCACAGATATTGCAATTATTACATGTATAAAAGCCTTTGGGTGGAGATGGCAACCAGTTCGTGCCCTCATCCTGTAGCTTCTCTACATAGTTTTTCGAAATCATGCTCCCCAAATTAGGACAGTTTCTATAAGTAATTATCGTTTTTTCCGGAATTACGCCCACTAATCCAGGCACACCTTTTAGTAGACTCCAGTTTTTATTTAAAATTCTGAATATCTGATTAGTCTCTCTACTGTACGTCGATATAAATGCAATCCTGTCCTTAGCGTCAGGCTTCTTGATTGTTGTTAAAGTGCTCTCTCTTGAAATTTTCTCTATCTTACTTCTTGCTTGAGAAAGAATTCGTTTAGAGTAGCCTCTATTTAATAAGCGGTTTTGAAATTCATCTAAACCTGATCTAAAATCATTTTCCTGACTGCAGTTCCTTCTTAAGCGAACCATTTCTCCATATGGAATTCCTTTAACCACTGGTTTGGGATGAGCACTGTCTGCTCGTAAAACTGAATTAGTCGCTCTATCTTTCCTAAATAGTCTGCTCTGAATGGAGTTGTCACATATAAACAACTCAACATCCAGATAAGCAATTTTTCTTTCATTGTGACACATAGCAAACTGTACATTAAAGTCATTGGAATTTAGATAGTCAAAGTATTCTTACAATTCCATTACTGTACCCCGCCAAATCATCAGAACGTCATCTATAAATCTGCCCCAAAAGACGATCAAGTCTATCCATTGTGCTGCTCGTCGTGACCAGGCATGCTCCCTCTCATACCAACCCATGAATAGGTTGGCATAAGAGGGAGCAAACCTGGATCCCATTGCAGTCCCTCTTATCTGATAGTACCATTCACCACCGAATAGAAAGAATTTATTATTTAGAATTAAGTCACACATTTCTAAAATCATATCTGAATGTTCTAAATGGCTAGCACTTCTCTGACTTAAAAAATATTGCAATGCCTGTCTCCCAATGTCACTCTTGATGCAAGTGTATAACCCTACTACATCTACGGTTACTAACATTAGACTTTCGTGCCAGACAATATCTTGAAGTTTATTCAAAATATCGGTAGTATCCATGACGTACGACGGCAAATTTACCACCAATGGTTTTAAAAACAAGTCCACAAATTCTGATACATGCTCAGTGATGCTACCTATACTTGACACGATAGGTCTTCCTGGTGGATTGACCAGAGATTTATGTATCTTAGGTAATACGTATATGAAGGGATGTACAGGATGAATCACATTCAGATATTTAAATTCCTTTTCATCAAGTAACCCTGCTTCCTTCCAATCATACAGTTTCCCTGAGATCAACCTGCTCACCTCTGGAATGGGATTACAGGATAGTTTTAGATAACAATTCTTGTTATCTAATTGTCTTTTCACTTCTGCGACATAGTCAGTTTTATTCATTAAAACAATATTCCCACCCTTATCAGCTTTCCGTATTATTATGCTGTTATCCTGTTTTAAACTTTTAAGGGCTCTTATTTCATCAATTGTTAGATTACTATGTGGGTTAAATCTACAACTGTTGTTCATCCTCCTATCCTCAAGTTTATTTAACTCTTCAACAGTCCTAGTTACAAACAGGTCAATTGCTGCATATTGTGTTCCTTGTGGTACAAACTTTGATGATGGATGTAAACCACTAGTATAGTCATAATCCACTGGTACATTTAACATACAAGCCACATCATTTAAACTAAGATGATCACCTTCCGTTAGTGACATAAGTAACTGTACATGTTTCAGATTCTTAATGGACATCCCAGACACATTTTTTGAAATATTCATATTTCTAGACAAATCGAGTGTTGCAAAAAAACTCTTTAATTTCAACTTTCTGGAAAATTTATACAGGTCAATCTCTAAATCAGTAATGTTACATGAATTATCAGGGCAAAACATCAATCCTTTTTGCAAAACCGCCAATTCAGAACAAGTTAATTCTCTATCAGAAAGATTAATCACTTTAAGATCATCTCGCACATTAGTTTCCCCAACTACTTCTTCTGGGTTTTGTCCTGACTCCTCGTGCCTATTCTTGCCACCCCTACATTTGCACCTGCTACGCCTCGTTCTGGCACAGCCTTTCTTCTTCCTCTCTTCATTTTCTGAAGCTCCTCGGAAAAAGAGGAGTATATATTAGTATGAACTACAACTGGGTTAGCTACCATTAAATCCTCGCTAGATGATAAATCTGAACTTGTGTAATTCACTGAGCTTAATTCCTCTTGGATACTTCCTGTCTTTAATACTCCTTTCGGTGCCTCATCAAAGGCTTTTCCGAAAGTAAACACCCTGCCTTGACTGTAGTCCCTTTCATCTCTCTTGATTTTACAAAGTTTTTTATCTTTAATTTGTAATTGATGTCTGTTAATTACATCTTTCAATATAGCATAGTTCTTATCAGCCAATTCAGGTACATTTAAATCTTTAATCTCTTTCTCCAATTCCATAATCTGCCCCTTTAATTTTTCCACCTTTCTTTTTGCATTTCTGATTAAAATATTTATCATACAGAAAGAAGAAGAGTGTAGATTATCGTCCCACTCCTTTAATAGATCATCATCAAGATCGTCAAATGTAGGGAAGATTAAAATTCTCAACCCCCTGGGAATTCTTTTTTGATCCAGATAGTTCTTAAGCGTTACCCCATCCCACCATTTAGACAACTCTTGTTTTTTTAGTCTCTCTAATTTCAAAAATGTTGCCTTCAAACTGTTGTTTGAATCTTTTCTTGTTTCAATGTTGCCTTTTTTAGTCTGTGCAAACAACTCAGCCACTAATAACTCTCTGTTATCCTCCATATTTAAATTGATATCAAGTGGAGTGTTGTGCCGCACACCCTTTCTTTAATACAAGATTCTGAGAGCAATGACAGTAAGGGAATACAATGTGCGCAAATAACACATACAGTACCACCCAATTAAAAAATGTTAGATGCTCAACTTCCTGTGGTTCACTGTCATCAAAACCACAATCAATAAAAGAGTACAGTTAGGAAGGAACATCAAAAACTAGAGATATTAAAATCTGAATGGAATATTGTTGTCGGACATTTGTTATAATAGACTGTTTAGGAGCAGTTTTGGATCATGTGGTGATTGTTAGCTCATCGAGATAATATGGTGTCAATACAAATTTGGAGGTCGTGAGTTCTAGACCGGCATAGTAATGGTGGCGCTACTGGGCAGTCGATATATAACACGAGATGCTAATGGTAATTAATCCAAGTGTGCTATTTCAGTTGTTATATATACATTTTTTATAAAGTAATTAATTATAAAAATGTAGTTAAGATATGTGTTAGATCCCATTCATGAGAATTAGAAGCCTATTGGAATATTGTTGTCGGGCATTTGTTATAATAAATTGTTTAAGAGCAGGCTGAGATCGTGTGGTGCGTTTTAGCTCCTTGAGATAATATGGTGTTATTACAAATTTGGAGGTCGTGAGTTCTAGACTGGTATAGTAATTAGGGCGCTACTGAGCAGTGGATATATATGTTTTAAATAATTGAGTACATAAGTTAAGTTTAGCTAATAGATTTAGCATTTTGTTGAGACTTAGATAAGTCGGACTAGTGGCGCTAATGGTAGGTGCGGAACACTTTGTTTTACACATTGTGAAAATTTGGAAATTCGTGAGTTCAAGACCGAGTTGGGAATAATTTCATCTTTGTGATTTTTGTTCAAGTAATGTAGATTTTACATTTTAGGTGTTTTTCAGTTTATATCATCATATATTAAAGGTTTTTTAATGTTGTAGATTGATATTAATGATGTAGTTTGCAAATGGCATCTATTAGGATGGTTCACGATGGCTGACCAGAATGGAAGCAGTAGTATGGTAATTAGTGGGATAGTATTTTTAGAGTGTGATTGGCTCAAATTTCATTGCTTTAATGTGATTGGTCAGTAAACAGGTTCAAATAGGGAGTAGCATCCAGAGACGATTACCGCTTGGGATTTATCGGGCCCGCGGCAGGAGAGAGGATCGCTGTGAAATAAGATTGATAGGTGAGTAAGATTATGGGAAGGTCGACGGCTAGTAGTTTTTGTTAGGGGATATCTTGAACTCATAACAGTAAAATATAACATTATCTTTATTAAAAGTGGAGGGACTAATAGTCTTTCTTTGGTACTTTGTGCCCTTTTTTTGTTACAGAGTGAAAGATTTTTGAACTTACTGAAAGGAGGAGGACTGAAGGATTTCAGAAAAATAATAATTGATTATTTTTAAGGTATGTTTAGAACTCTTGACTGTCACTTAACAGATAAAATGTTGATAGGATATTTCAACCGTGAACTGACTAGTGGATAAGTCTGATCAGTGGTGTAATTGGTAGGTGTGGAGTCTTACACCTTGTAAAAATTTGGAAGTTTGGGTGTTCGAGACCGAGTTGGAGATAATTCCATTTCAGAGAAATAATAATTGATTATTTTTAAGATATGTTTTGAAATCTCGAATGATAATAGTTGAGGTAACGGATGATTTTAGCTAAAGACAGTCTAGTTGAATAATATTTCTGGGTGGCAGTATTGTGATTAATTGTTTGGTTCTTGGATTTTGATTTTTTACACAGTGATTATCTTTTGAACATAGTGAAAAGAGGAGTATTGAAGAAATTATGAGAAATAAGAATTGATGGAATTCAAGGTAGGTTTGAGCTTTCTAAGTGTTCACCTCCCGACTTTAGTAAATACTGCTAGGTACTAATTCAATGGGGACCTTTTGTTTTCTTATTATTTTTTAGTGACTTAATAAGGAATTAGGTGTGAGACGTTTCTATATTAAAGATCAATTTAGGTTAGTGCGACCTTTGTTAATATAAAAGTAAGGAGTTCTTGAGTAGCCTTAATTGGAAACTATCTATGATATTAATGCTTAAGATAGGTATTATTCCTCATCCATCACAGAGATTTGGGGGCACGCTGTTAATTAGGGACCAGCAATATTTCATTTTCAGAACAAGAAGAGGGATCTTTATTATAAGAACATAATAATTATGTATGTATTTATGCAGACATTAGTTAATATATCAGGTTACACGGGTTCAATTAGTAACGTTAGGGAATGCGATTTTCTAATATGTAAGAAAGGGAGATGGATAAATTCTTTTAAACTAAATGGAGAAGAGAATTTTCAATACATGTTTCATTTCCCATTTACTACAGATATCTGGTTGTGCGCTGCAAATTTATGACACAAAGTATTTGATGTTTAGAAAAAGAAGAGAATTTTTCTCTCTAAAAAACAAGGTGTGTGAAGTTTAACAATCATTACTATAGTTTATTGGAAACTGTTAATTTATTAAGTTTATAGAAGTCACTGTTGCCTTTTTCATTTGATGAGGGGTGCTATATATCATTAGTATAGGAAGTGTCTGTATTAGAATCAGGTCATTTAAACTAAATGTTTGTTGTATCACATGGTTTTGGTATATTGTGAAAATCGGGTGTAAATTGTATGTTTATTATTACAGCCCTGATGAAGTCCTAAGGGAAGGACGAAACGCGTAGGCAGAAAGGCTGTTGATCTATAGAAAATGCAACTGTGATCTACAAATCGATTTTGTATTGTTGATTGAAGCAACTCGTTGAAGAATCAGCAAATTTGAAAAAAATAAAAAAATAAAACGTTACTGTAACCTGAAGGAAAGATTTCATGGACTCTATTTTTTGATGTTCCTTCCTAACTGTACTCAACTCTGAAATGGCGTCGAGCACGAGTGCCCGGTCTTTTTTATTGGGAAGCTCACGTGCCTTGTGACGCCTGTGCTGGATGGGTGTGGTGTGGGTGTATACTAGCCGTGAGGGAGTGGCTGTGGCATACTGACAACCAGGGTGTGACCAGCAGATCACTGCAATGAAAATCTGGGCCATGTAGCGTTGTTGTCCTTCCCCGTAAGCGTAAGTAGAGTGGGCTGGCCTGGTGTATGCCAGTTCTGCGTGAGGCTGTGAAGAATGTCTCCAGAGCTATGGGTGTGGCTCCATCATGAGCTGTATGAGGAATCAACTGATGCGGCACTGTTGCCATATTGGGCTAGATCACGCATAATTGGGCTATATTTTTCCCGGTTGTGCAGTAAAATTTTGGTTTGTGCTAGTTGCCAGATTATAAATATATATACAGTGCTCCAGCAAAGTAGTATGTTAAAGCGCTTTATTAGACAAATATTTACTTGGCAACCTGCTGCCACATCAATTCGAATGCATTCACCGCCTGCTTGACGATGTCCCAGCCCCTTCCTTCTTAAAGTACCAATATTGGGCTACTGTGGGCTACTTTTTGGTTGGCTTTGGGCTAGAGAATGCTTAAAAAATGTGCCAACACTGCCATGCGGGTGTTCTTGTTGTAGTGCTGCCGTCATCCGGGTCGCACGCATCAATGTGTCACACTGTGAGTCAAGTCCCACAACATGGCAAACGTGGAAGGTATGGGGAATCACTGACCCTACATTCATCCTTAGTTCCACACAAGAAAGATGGTGGAAATGACACATCTGTGTGGATGTGAATGTTTATTGCACATTCAGTGGAGTATTGCAGCTGTAGCAATACAGGCCCATGTAAAGCCCAAATTTCAGTTTTTGGGACATGGAGGGCAGCCAATTAGAGACAAGCTCGTTCTCGGAGTTAGGCTGCGCCAACATATGTACTTATACAATCACTTCGCCAATCCCCACTTACTTATAAATTCACTATACACTCTCCTTGCAGTACTCTAATCATCCAGTCTCTACGTACGTACTTGTACAATGACCGAGACAAAGTTACATAACCAAAGTTTTCTCCCACTGTCAAAGGAAAGCTGGTTGCATATGCTGTCCAGAGCACAATGTAATGTAGTAGGGCCCAGGGGCAGCATGCTGCATACATAATGAACACACGGACACAGATAGATAGTGGAACTGGGTACACACACATGCGCTTTACTCCATTTTATTACCAGGGTCACATGTCCAGTGACGTCTGTGCTGGATGCGTGTGGGGTGAGTGTAAGCCAGCCCACTGGGAATGGTTGGCGCTGGCAACAGAGATTCAATTATAAAGAGTCAATGAATTGTGCTGTACTAAGGCAGAGGCACCAGATGTGAAATAATACTCAAAAGATTCTATTGTAAAGGGTCCATGACTTGTGGTACACTGGGGTAGGGGCACGAGATGTGAAATTATACACAAAATATTGTATCATAAAGGGTCCATGAGATGTGCTGCATTGAGATAGGGGCATTAGAAGCATTCAGCATGTGCGCAGCCAGCGATGATGCGTGGTCCGGGCGGGCCGCACTGGGTGCAATGTCTCTTGCCTACTGGACTGCGTCATCTGCAATTGCGACTCGATCTGAATTGTGTGCCCTGCAGTCTGCAATGTAGATGGAAGGCAGTAGTCAGCACAGACATCGAGGAAGGCTTTTTGTCACTTCCTCTTGACAAAATCCGAGTACATGGAGTACAATTCTGTCTGCAATTAATAAATCATGTCTCAATGTAAATTGTGAGCTCTGCTGACCGCAGTGTAGGTAACAAAAGATGAAATATGTATGTAATACATTGTCAAAATGTGTAGGTTTCGGGTTCGTTATAGTTAGTTGCCAACTGGACTCTGAAATTAATGAATCAAGAATGAATTTGAACTGTGAGCTCTGCTGACCGCAGTGTAGACTGCCATTCAGTGTTCCTTTGGACTTGCAAGATAAATTTGGTCATTGTACTAAAGCTATAATTGATATCAAAAAAGTTCTTGAAGCAAGGATACTAAGAGGATATTGTGTAGGTTTCAGGGATGTTGTAGTTATTGTAGTTAGTTGCCTACTGGACTCTGTAATTAATTAATCAAGACTCAATTTTAAATGTGAGCCATGCTGACCGTAGTGTAGGCCAGAGGCAGCAGTCAGCAAGGGCCCACAGCCATGTGGTATTGAGTTGAGCTGCACAGTTAGTGGCATTAGAAGCATTCAGCGTATGTAGAGCTTGCGATGATGCGTGGTCCGGGCGGGCCACACTGGTAGCAATGTCTTTTGTCTAATGAATTCTGCCTCAGTAAGACAACGTGGCGGTGACTTGAGGTGCACTGAGTTAGTGGCACCTGAAGCACTCAGCATGAGCGCACCCTGCAATGATGCGTGGTCTGGGCGGGCCGCACTGGTAGCAATGTCTTGTGTCTAATGATTTCTGCCTTAATAAGGCCACGTGGTGTTGACTTATGGTGCACTGAGTTAGTGGTACCTCTGGTGCTCAGCGTGTACGCAGCGTGTGATGATGCGTGGTCTGTACAGGCCACACTGGGAGCAATGTTTTTTCGCCTGTTTTATTATTATTATTAGTGTTAGTTGTTGCGCTAATTTTTTTTGTGGAAGCTATTGCTGGAAAACTGGCGATATCGGCTGTTTTCACCAGGTTGAGAATGGAATGATAATTTAAAATAACTGAAAAAAACATAGGTTTAATGTACATTATAATGAGAAATTAGCATTTAAAAAACCTTTGAAATTCACTAAAAAAAAAAAACATAGGTTTCAGGGATGTTATAGTTACAAATTATCATTTTAAAAACCTTTGAAATTCACTGAAAAAACCATAGATTTCAGGGACGTTATAGTTACAAATTAGCATTTAAAAAACCTTTGGAATTCACTGAAAAAAACCAGAGACATTTGGCTGTTATAGTTGATTGAGCTAACTATAACTCACGCCCCCACAATACACTGCTGATGACTTCACATATAACATCATTCATGACATGGTCAGTGACATCACTGATGACATCACTAATGACATCTCAAATGACATCACTGATGACACTGACATCATCCAAGTGAAAATCTGATGCACCTCCTCATACCTTAATAAAACCTTTGATACACCCACTCTAAAATACACACTACCATTTTCGAAACAATAGAGACACCAATACCAGTTACTACGTACGCACAAACTGATTCCTAGGTCTACACACACATCCACTCATTCACCCATACAGCCACTCGTACATGCAGTGACTCCTCAATACAACACTATTATAGGCACTCATACACCTATACAAACACTCACACACCACCACTCATCCAGAGTTACTCACATATCTAGTCAGTCATGCAAAGAATCAATCACACTTCTATTTACTCAGCTATACAGTTATACACACACAACCTCAATTATTCATAGTGATACTAACATATACTTACTCTCTTATACAATCACTGATACAAGTACACACTCATCCATACAGCACTCTCACAATCACTGACTCTCACGTATAGTCATTTATATACTCCAACTCTCTCAAGCACTGCGTTTTACATATGTAGTTACTTGGACATGTAGCACTGAGATATCCATTCACTCACCAACACACCCATACACAGACTCACCCACCCATACAGCTGTTTCCACATGCAGTCTTGAACCAATACACCCAGTGAATAACAAACTCCCACATCTATGCACAAAGTCACATACCTCCCACCCACCCACACACACACTCAGGCACCCATACAAATACTCAGGCAACCAATCAATAACCCATATAGAAAATCATGTAGCTACTCATCAACCAATGCAGCAGCTTACACAGCAATAGACAGACTGATACAGACATTCACACAGTTTAGTAACTAACCCATGAATTCAGTAAGACACATTTAATCACTCACTTATACAGTCAGTCACGCACCTACTAAATCCACCATCCACACATTTATACACCCACTCATTCTTCAATATACCTTGGCCAATATATTTATAAAACATATTTAAACTTTACAGAAACACACAGTCACTGGAGGATGTCATCAGTGATGTCATCAGTGTTTTCATTTGAGATGTGATCAGTGACGTCACTGACCATGTCATGAATGATGTAATATGTGACGTCATCAGCAGTGCATTGCGGGGCGTGAGTTATAGTTAGCTCAACTAACTATGACGGCTGAATTTCTATGGTTTTGTACGAGTGAAATGTGCAACTAACTATAACGTCCCTGAAACCTATGGTTTTTTCAGTGAATTTCAAAAGATTTTTAAATGCTTATTTGTAACTA
Source organism: Triturus cristatus (assembly GCF_964204655.1). Lineage (NCBI taxonomy): Eukaryota > Metazoa > Chordata > Amphibia > Caudata > Salamandridae > Triturus > Triturus cristatus. The sequence continues at coordinate 1,756,874,996 of NC_140589.1, forward strand.
TAACGTCCCTGAAACCTATGGTTTTTTCAGTGCACATATATATATATATATATATATATCAGGCTCCAAGAAAGATGCAAAGCACTCACGGGACACGTTTCAGGTAGATTTATTCAGCAAATGAATTTCGGCATCAAGCCTTCCTCAGTGCTGATCGACTCAGCATTCGGCATTACACAGATTTTGAATGCATAATCCCAGGATTTTATTGGAGGAACACAAAGCCATGGGCAGCAACGAAGGACTCATTAGGTTGAGGTCATGGTACCTCTCTCCCTGGCGGCCATGACAGCATGTCTTTGATGATATATCACCTGATGGTAAACACTTCATTACTTTTTTGTAAAGGTTCTCAGTCTCTCATAGACAATTTACAATTGAAATGTTAGATGTTTTTCACATGCCTCATGACATATCCAGTCCTCCGAAACTGAATCAGCCATTGTGCCTCCAGATTGCCGGTGCCACAGTCATTTATTCCAGTCCCTCGCCTGCCTAAAATTCAAATGTTGCACACCCCACAGGCTTCAGTATGGATTACTGACAACCTCCAATTCGATAATTGGCAGCAGTGGCTGACAGGATAGCTCTCTTTGATCCTCGGTTGTTCAGGCAGTGTTAAATAGACGCTCCAAGTCTCACCCATAGGCTGCTGAACTCACGGCGGGTGCCATTCATCTCAGACGTGTGGGTGAGTCACGTTAAAATATCAGGCTCCAAGAAAGATGCAAAGCACTCACGGGACACGTTTCAGGTAGATTTATTCAGCAAATGCATTTCGGCATCAAGCCTTCCTCAGTGCTGATCGACTCGGCAGTCGGCATTACACAGATTTTGAATGCATAAACCCAGGATTTTATTGGAGGAACACAGTCATGGGCAGCACCGAAGGACTCATTAGGTTGAGGTCATGATACCTCTCTCCCTGGCGGCCATGACAGCATGTCTTTGATGATATATCACCTGATGGTAAACACTTCATTACTTTTTTGTAAAGGTTCTCAGTCTCTCATAGACAATTTACAATTGAAATGTTAGATGTTTTTCACATGCCTCATGACATATCCAGTCCTCCGAAACTGAATCAGCCATTGTGCCTCCAGATTGCCGGTGCCACAGTCATTTGTTCCAGTCCCTCGCCTGCCTAAAATTCAAATGTTGCACACCCCACAGGCTTCAGTATGGATTACTGACAACCTCCAATTCGATAATTGGCAGCAGTGGCTGACAGGATAGCTCTCTTTGATCCTCGGCGGTTCAGGCAGTGTTAAATAGACGCTCCAAGTCTCACCCATAGGCTGCTGAACTCACGGCAGGTGTCATTCATCTCAGACGTGTGGGTAAGTCACGTTAAAATATCAGGCTCCAAGAAAGATGCATATGACGAAGGATCAGCATACCTGAACCACTGCCTTGCAATCCACATACCCACAGGCAATTCTGTTTTGCCCAAATCGGCCTAGCCTCTGTCGCCAGGATCCACAAGACCAGATTCAGTGGAAGTTCATTCTCCTAACTCGCCGCCAAGACCTGGAACACCGTGTCCCTCCACCTCAGGCAATCTGCGTTGTGGACCCAATTCAAGAATGACCTCAAGACTTGTAGGACTTGGCCCTTTTTGGCTAAAGTCCCTAAACTTTTTGCATTCCCCCTAGACCTTTTTTCTGACATGGTGTTGCCAACTTAGATGCTTTGGACACTTTGCCACTGTTGATCATTGTCAAAGTGCAAGTGCTCCCTGTTTAAAAGTGTAATGGTAATTGGTTGTCCATGATTGGTATGTTTGCCTTACTAGTAAAGTCCCTAGTAAAGGGCACTATGTGTGCCAGGGTTGGTAATGCAAATGCTACTAGTGGGCCTGCAGCACTATTTGTGCCATCCACACATGTAGCCTTAAAAAGGGAACTCAGACCTGCCATTGCAGGGCCTGCGCGCAGTTTGTTAAACTGCCATGTTGTTCTGTCAAGTGCACTCACTTGCCAGACCTTACCCTTCCCCTTTCTATGCACATCATACACCCCTACGGTTGGTGTAGGGTACCCCCAGGACAGGGTGTAGTGCATGTGAAAGGGAGGACATGTACTAAGGTGTGTGTCATGTCCTGACAGTGAAATAATCTCCATTTCGTTTTTCACTGTTGAAAGGCCATCTTGCCCATAGGACAGAATGGGAAGGCTGTGTAATATGTTTTCCAGCCAATCTTCCCAAAGGCTTAAGATGGAAAGGTGAAGTTTAGTATGCCTGAACTCACAATGTAATAACACATCTTTTTATGTAGGTGCTTTTTGAAATGTGTGTTCAGAAGCCACTCTTTTAGAAGTGGCTGAGTTTTTGTGCACTGACATTTCTATGTGTCTCTGCCTGGATGTGGATTGACTGTCTGGTTTGAAAGGGATAGGATCTGCGGAATGTCTTGACTAAGTTGAGGAGGTGAGACAGCAACAGGAAGACCTGCATCTGGAGTGTAGGGGGAGGAGAAGCCCCTAGAGATGAAGAGGCCTCGGTTGCTGCTCTAAAACAACTGGCTCAAATCTTGCTGAGTGTTTGAGAATCCATATCCCCACTAATCAAAGGAAGAGAGATGTCACTGGCAGGGAGACACCCAGAACTAGTTTGAACAGGGGTCAGTGCCCCCTGAAAAACAAAAACTTCAAAGCTATTGAGGGGTATAAGCTTGCTGTTTTAACCAAGGAAAGGCTAAAGGGACTTTGCTGTGTGCTGTGTCCCCCTGCTTGAAGGACTTTGCTGTGTGTTGTGTTCTGAAGTAACTTGTCCCCAAGGGCCCGAGGTGAGCTGGCACCCTGTTCGGAAACACAGGAACACAAAAGTTTCCATGTGAGTCTCAGCAGCACTGTGTGTGCATGCTTGTTGCAGCCTGAGACCCTTGTAAGGCGTGCCCTGTGATCGTGGGCGCCTTGAGTCCAAGCAAGGATCAGCGACGCGGTGTGCGTGTTCTTTGTGCAGCCTGAACCCCTTTGTGAGGATTGTCCAGTGATGTTGTGCACCTGAATCCAAGTGAGTCTCATCGATGCTGTGTGCGTGCGCATTGTGCACCGTGAGACCTTCGTGAGGATTTGCCTTGTTATCGTGTGCACCGGAGTCCAACTGAGTCTCATCGACGCTGTGTGCGGGTGCGTTGTGCACCGTGAGACCTTCTTGAGGATTTGCCTTGTTATCGTGTGCACTGGAGTAAAGTGAGTCTCAGCGACGCTGTGTGCGTGATCTTCATGCCGCCTGAGACCTGTGTGTGGAGTGCTCAGTGTTCGTGCACCCGAAGCGTAAGGAAGACTCAGCGACCCTGTGTGCATGTGCTTTGTGGCAGCCTGAGATCTTCGTGACTGAAGCGGCATGGACCGGCAGTCCTGAAGGAGCTGAGTTGCCGGCCCGAGCCACTCTTGCCATTTCACAAAGCTGCATTGGAGGCCCAGCCACTAGACGAGGAGAGGAGAGTGAGTTTGCGCCCCCCAGGTAACGTGTGTCGACTCCTGGGGCAGGGCACAGGCTCAGAGGGAGACGCTCTTGGCCTCTCTCTTGTGTTGGCAGCGCGAGCCTCTGCTTCTGCTCGTATTGCGGCCCGTATTGACAAGGGAGTGGCGGTACAGGGGCCGGAGTGCGAAGCTGCACTTTTTGATTACATCATACCACGTTGGGGCAACAGTGAGAGGCTGACTGCAAGTCAGAAGGAGAGGCGGAGAGACCACATAAGGCCGGTGATCGGGGCCTGAGTGTATTACGTATTTTTCCATTTCTGCAGAACGGAGTACCTGACTGTCATATTACACATTGCATCATTTCTGCATAATGGAGTACCTGATTAGAGTATTATGCATTGCATTATTTCTACATAACAAACTACCTGATTAGTGTATGATGCATGGCATTTTATCTGCATAACGAACTACCGGATTGTCGTATGACGCATTGCCTTGTTTCTGCATAACAAACTACCTGATTAGCGTATTGCGTATTGCATTATTCCTGCATAACGAATTACCTGATTAGTGTATGCCGCATTGCCTTATTTTTGCATAACGGCATATCTGGTGGTTGTATTACACATTGCATTATTTTACCTTGCAAAGTGCCTGGTGTAGGGTGTAGTGCATGTGAAACGGAGGACATGTACTAAGGTGTGTGTTATGTCCTGACAGTGAAATAAACTCCATTTAGTTTATCACTGTTGAAAGGCCATCTTGCCCATAGGACAGAATGGGAAGGCTGTGTAATATGTCTTCCAGCCTATCTTCCCAAAGGCTTAAGATGGAAAGGTGACGTTTAGTATGCCTGAACTCACAATGTAATAACACATCTTTTTATGTAGGTGGTTTTTGCATTGTTTGTTCAGAGGTCACTCTTTTAGAAGTGGCTGAGTTTTTGTGCTCTGACATTTCTGTGTGTCTCTGCCTGGCTGTGGATTGACTGTCTGGATTTGAAAGTGATAGGATCTGGGGAATGTCTTGAGCCAGGAGAGGAGGTGAGACAGCAACAGGCTGACCTGCATCTGGAGTGTAGGGGGAGGAGAAGCCCCTAGAGTTGAGGCGGCCTGGTTTGCTGCTATAAAACAACTGGCTCAACTCCTGCTGAGTGTTTGAGAATACAGATCCCCACTAATCAAAGGAAGAGAGGTGTCACTGACAGGGAGGCACCCAGAACTGGTTTGAACAGGGGTCAGTGCCCCAAGTTCAAAGCTATTGAGGGGTGTAACTATGAGAGCTGAAGCCCCTGAAATTTGAAGAATGGCTTGATCAAGTGTGAACAAGACTGGAGCTACTTCGTGATCAAGCGGACCTTTGCCAAGGAAGAAACAACTGAAGAGACTGAAGGATAGGACTGACCCGTGCTGTGTGTTCTGTGGCCGGCCTGCAGTTTTGTATTTTAACCAAGGAAAGGCTAAAGGGACTTTGCTGTGTTCTGTGTCCCCCTGCTTGAAGGACTTTGATGTGTGCTGTGTCCTGAAGTAAGGTATCCCCAAGGGCCCGAGGTGAGCTGGCACCCTGTTCGGAAACACAGGAACACAAAAGTTTCCATATGAGTCTCAGCAGCACTGTGTGCGTGTGCTTATTGCAGCCTGAGACCCTTGTAAGGTGTGCCCTTTGATCGTGGGAGCCTGGAGTCCAAGCAAGGATCAGCGATGCGGTGTGCGTGTGCTTTGTGCAGCCTGAACCCCTTTGTGAGGATTGTCCAGTGATCATGTGCACCTGAATCCAAGTGAGTCTCATCTATGCTGTGTGTGTGTGCGTTGTGCACCGTGAAACCTTTGTGAGGATTTGCCTTGTTATCGTGTGCACCGGTATCCAAGTGGGTCTCATCGACGCTGTGTGCGTTGTGACCCCTGAGACCTTTGTGAGGATTTGCCTTGTTATCGTGTGCACTGTAATCCAAGTGAGTCTCATCGATGCTGTGTGCGGGTGCGTTGTGCACCGTGAGACCTTCATGAGGATTTGCCTTGTTATCGTGTGCACCGGAGTAAAGTGAGTCTCAGCGATGCTGTGCGCGTGATCTTCGTGCAGCCTGAGACTAGTGTGTGGAGTGCCCAGTGATCGTGCACCCAAAGCGTAAGGAAGACTCAGCGAGGCTGTGAGCGTGTGCTTTGTGGCAGCCTGAGATCTTCGTAACTGAAGCGGCCCGGACCGGCAGACCCAGAGCCATTTCACAAAGCTGCATTGGAGGCCCAGCCAGCAGACGAGGAGAGGAGAGTGAGTTTGCGCCCCCCATGTAACGTGTGTCGACTCCTGGGGCGGGGCGCAGGCTCGAAGGGAGATGCTCTCGGCCTCTCTCTCGTGTTGGCAGCATAAGTCTCTGCTTCTGCTCATATCACGGCCCGTATTGACAAGGGAGTGGCGGTACAGGGGCCAGAGTGCGAAGCTGCACTTTTTGATTACATCGTACCATGTTGGGGCTACTGTGAGAGGCTGACTGCAAGTCAGAAGGAGAGGCGGAGAGACCGTCTAAGGCCTGGTGATCAGGGCCTGAGTGTATTACGCATTATTCCATTTCTGCAGAACGGAGTACCAGACTGTCATATTACACATTGCATCATTTCTGCATAACGGAGTACCTGATTAGAGTATTACGCATTGCATTATTTCTGCATAACGAACTACCTGATTAGTGTATGACATATGGCATTTTATCTGCATAATAAACTACCTGATTGACGTATGACGCATTGCCTTGTTTCTGCATAACAAACTACCTGATTAGCGTATTGCACATTGCATATAACGAATTACCTGATTAGTGTATGTCCCATTGCCTTATTTTTGCATAACGGCATATCTGGTGGTATTTTTACGCATTGCATTTTTTTACCTTGCAAAGTGCCTGATTGCTGTGTTACGCATTGCATTATTTTCATTGCAGAGTGTCTGTTTGCTACGTTACGCATTACAGTATTTTTATATTGCAAATGTGCCTGATTCTAGCATTACGAACTGTATGACATGATATTAGGAGTACAGGAGAATATTTAGAAGTGCTCATTAATATCGCCAGAACTTACAAGGGCTGGCTGGCCTAACAACTGGCCACAAGAAATGTTATACAACCTCATACGTTGGTTTATATTGCGTGGTCTTATCGTATATGTTTGTATATAAAGTTTATACTCGTTTTTATCAAACTCGTGTGGAGTCTATTTGTGGTGTCATCATTGGATTATTGTGAGCGTAGTTGCAAATACTTTACACATTTGCCTTGAAGATAAGCCTGGCTGCTCGTGCCAAACTACCGAGGGGGTGAGCGGGGCTATCTAAGAAGGTGACCTTCCTTTCCCTGATGTTGGAACGCGGGTCCCTACTTGGCCTAAGGTACCTACCTTAGCCAACCAGGGATCCCAGGTCTAACAATCCTACACCCAGCAGGACCAGCAGCAGCCCTCCCCCCCCCCCCACCGCCTTGAGATCCTCACAGGTGAGTAGCCGTGCTTTACAAGCCCCTGATGTCTTTAAGCTCACTTAGTTCTTGAATAAGATACTCATATGGTAACAAAGGCAGCACTAGTGCTAAGCTTCCATAGCAAAATATCTCAGAACAATTCTCATCATCTTTGTATTATGTAACATTACCACAGGGTTTATATAAAAAATCCCATTTTCCCAAAGTGTACCTATGAACATTTTCGTTTTTAAAATTCAGGATTGTGAGCTCTGTTTGTGTTTCATACTACCGGAACTAAAATCAAACCAAATATAGCAATCCTGTTTTGGTTTTCCGGCTTTGGAACTCTATGTGCTATGACAATACCTGTCAGTGTCACAGAAAATGTGTTTTTCTCCTACAACATGTTCAGTAAATTGGTTTTACCTTATTAGCCAATTCGTTCTTCTGAACATCCATGGTAGGTTGGCACAGGAGTTGCACCAGTGTCTTATGTGGGCCGCAGTGTACATTTACCCCACCCACATACATGACAACATTGTATAGCTCTAAATAGCACCATTTTGTTTTAAGGCTGAACAGCAGTTTAATGACACATGGCAATGAAACATGCTTTGCCATTAGAAAGTCCTAATTATACATTAGTTTATTCATCCCTTGGGGCTCAGTGTTTAATGGATAAATATTGGTGTGAAAGATATTAAGAAAAATGTTTGTCTCCACAGTGAACGCTCTCTGTCACTCTGAGGGTAAATCTACAATTTCCTTCAACAAATTTTCTAAACATAAGCTTAAATTTCTGTAACTTTACCTAGGAAAATAATAGAACTTTCATTTAAAGTTATTTTACACTGGTTATTAAACATTTAATTGAAAGTTGAACTAAAATGTTTGGTAAGATTATTGGAAAACTATTCTTGCAAACTGTAATTTGTGCTGCCTGAGAGCAAACTCATTTTCCCGGAACACCTTCTCCAAATGCTTAAATAAACATTTCAGACTATCTGTTAATGATTGTCCTATTGGAAGACAAAGCTGTGGGAGAAGGAAGACTGAAGTGGTATCAGCCACAGCCTCTTAGTGGAGATTAATCGTCTTGGGGGTGGGAGGGGGGGGCAAGAACAGATGGCAATACAAAGGGTGACCTTGACAGGAATTGGACGCAGAATTTCCAAAAGAGGGATTCCGTAACTGAAACCATCCATGCACCAAGCTACTCTACACTTTCTGTTTGTCCACTCACTAGAAGCGATCACCCTTTTGAACATTGGGTAGGGGAGGACACCTCATCTCCATAGCGAAGGGATTCAAGGATCCAGTATGTGAAGGAAGTCTAAACCCGTTTTGGATGGGGGACCCAAGGATGGTTTGCAGGAAACTAAGAGACGAAGTACTAAAAAAGGAGGTTAGGTTCGGGTAGAAAGATTGCCAGGATTCAGTGTTGGGAATTCCCAAATCACTGTCAGCGGCACAGAATAAGAGTGTCACATCAACACCCACTTCTCAGAACACTGTTGAACCTGGAAAGAAACATCAAGTTGGAAGAACTCTACATGAGAGCTGGGGAAAGAAGATCCAATGACTTTTGACTCCTGCTGATATCCAAGGACTGGAACCACTCTTCAAGGGTCAAGTGGGGATCTATTGCTGACAAAGGGACACAAAAGAAAGAAAGGTTCCTACACTTGCTGAAGGTCCAGCTGATCACTGAAGTCTGGACCTTAGAGATTCTGGTGCCTAAAAGGCTGAAATCCTGAAACATTAGCTTCTGAGAGCTGTAAGAGGAACCAGGAGGATCCTTCTCAGCAGCATTATCTTTGTGGGAATGTTCTTCAACATGTCAAGGAGATGCTGAGTGTTCCTCAGGGAAGATGAACTTTCAGCTTCAACATATCCAAGTTTGTCCTGGTCAAAGATTTGTGTTGTGGAACAAAAGGCTCTAGCAGGAGGTTGTGGGGTCCTGCTCTGCAATAGCTCCTAGCCCTACCCTGCTGGTGGATTTTGAGAAGTGTAAAAGTGACTGAGTTTAAGGGTAAAACTTGGGACCAAGGTAAATTCCCAAAACTGTGTAGAGCAGTGAAGCAGCCTCAGTCACTGCTGAATCGTAATTTATCCTGCTTGTAGCATTTGACGTCAAAATGTAAACCTTCAGTATGAGCTTCATTATGACACATCTGACATTGTGGGACCCTTGCTAAATTCTGCATGCAACCTTTCCTCACTGTTCCTCACTGGAGGACTTTGAGAACCAAAACTCCAAAGAACTAAAGTAAAACCTTTGACTAATTTGGCTATCGTGGTCTACTTAACCCCATCTTCTCTATTGTGGTTAGCCTGGGATCACATAAAGATCCTGGCCAATTTTGAAAAATGGCTCTCTTGGCATATTTTGCCTTTTCAGTTTAAAAATCAATATGCCCAGTCCTCTTTAAGCGATTTTGAATATCCTTGTGCCTTTTAACTCATTAAAGTATCCTTTATTGCCCTAAATTGGATTGTGATTTTTCTTAGTTTACATTCTTAACTTTACATTATCTAAGCACTGTTCAAACTCAACACACATTTCACAGATAACACACCTGCTGCTTATGCCACTGTTTTTTCTCCTAACAAGATTGTGGTTCTTAAGTAAGTGGTAGTACCCTTCTCACATAGTAATAATCCTGATTCTGATAGAAAAGGTCTAAACATTGGCTGCCTATCAGGCTGTTACTATGGAAATGTGAATATTTAAAACACAGTTCTCACCAATGGCCTGAAACCTGATGGCCAACGTATAGTGTCAGCCCTGTTTTTTCATACATATACTTAGGTTATGAACCTTGTGGAGAACGTGAACTGGTCTTAACCATAAGTTACCATTATCCCTGTGTGATCTTAATCACAAGCCAATGGTATTACTGGCCACAACTAATATACTCTTAAAAAAGCATTACCAATAATTTGTAACATTTGGAATGCACCATCAACAAATTTAATTTTAGGAAACATTGCAGAATTGAGAAAATGAACCATAAGTGTGAAATTGAAATTAAAATATCTTCTTTCTTCGGTTTGGTCCTGTGCAGAGCCAGACTTCATTGTAATAAGTGTCATTGGCCACTCCCTGGATACTCCCATTTTGCATTTGCAAAAGAGGTGGTGAACCATTAGTATTTGCACCAAACCTTTTTGATCCTTGTTTAAAGGGGGAAAATGTGTACGATTATGAATACATGGTGTAAGTTACACATGTGCATCTGAAATTGCTTTACTTTTGTATATGGAATGCATTTGGGAATGCTCAGTTTGTAGTTACAAACATAAAGTTTTATTAATTAGACACAAAGTAATGTTCTGTTAAGCCATGGCCGAGAAGATGTTAGTTTTCCTACCGATAACGTGTTCTGCGATCTCTCATTAATAGAATTGGAAAAATATATATATTTTTTTTGGTGATGGTAAAGTTAACCTAAGGAACTTCCCCTTATACTGAAAAAGTAGTGCATTGTATTTTAGCTGTCTGTATATGGAATGTCCCACTAGTGGCAAGGTGACACAGAGCAGATGGGCAGTGAGCTACTCCAGAGGTGATGCTTAGTCAGAAGCTTGTGGGTTTAAAGTGTGATCTATGTGGGCAATGTTTTAGTGTGGTGCATGATATGTGTATGATGACCGGAGTTGTATGTTATATTATATATCAGTGCACCTGGACATGTAGTGGAGAAAACGTAAGAGTGGGGTAGGATGGCATTGGAAGGGTGTGAGAGTGAATGTTTGGTCTTCTTGGAGGTGTTTTGGTAATGTTCGTGGATGAAACTGTCTGCCCTTACAATTATGCTGCAAACATCTAGCTCAGCTTATGAGTGGAATAAAATTAAGTAGAGTAAGAAGATAGCTGTGCATGCATTCGAACCTACCAGTTTGCTTGTGGTTCTAGAGTTGGTAGCACCCTGTGGCCTATGCCATCATACCCTCATTGTGAAGAGGAATGGTTCTGTCTCTTGGGGGGAACAGCCATTACAACTCAGTTATTACCACGCTGTGCAGTTACATCGCATGCGTTACAACGCATGCGATGTTACAACGCTGTGCCATTAGAACGCAAGTCTGTACATCGACTTGCGCTAGATGGCGTGCTAAGATTACAAATAGTGTAGTTTACTATCCCAACACCTTCCCTACTGTTAAGTGGACTGGAGTTGGAATAGTAAATTACACTTTTTTAATGTCAGCACGCCATCTAGCGCAAGTCGATGTAAAGACTTGCGTTGTAATGGCATAGCGTTGTAACATCGCATGCGTTGTAACGCATGCGATGTAACTGCACGCGTGGTAAAAACCCGCGTTGTAATATCATACATCCGTGTTCTGCTCGATTTTCCCGGCCTTCTTGTGAGGAAAAGATGATTAAATGTGACTTCAGTCTCTTACCATTCAAGTCTAAGGGTTAGAGTAGTGAATGGAGCCTATTTACTAGGCACTTCGACATGATTCTGTGCTCTTCCCCATAGATCAGGGCTCGCACACATAGCCTAGGGGATAGATTCGTTAGTATTAGGGATAACCTGTCCTGTAGTGAGGGTATTTCATGGAGCTGTGCTGAATTCAGGCCTGGTAGGCCTCAAACGGGAGAGACTCCATCTTTCTTTCTGCTCCGGCAGCTTGGGATGCTTCTAGGTCAAACGTAATGTTTTAGTTATGAGGTGTTATTCGCTTGGAGAGAACCGGTTCAGGCCGGGCCTTATCGAAGGATTGTATTTTTCTTCATGCCGAAGACACTACATCAGGCCGGCCGGCTGGGAACGTGTCCTTGGTACGGGGAGGTACAAGAATTTGGTGGGCGGCAGGTTACGGGCCGGAATTTTCCATGAGGAAACGCACCTCTATATTAGTGAAAGTCTGAGGCAGTTACATGTTCAGTCCGTAGGCGGCATCTAGCCGTTAGCAGTAAAGCTACTACTTATTCCAGGGAAGACAGACGCCATCTTGAAGGCGGAGAAGAACCGAGAGACAGATGCTTTCCTAGCAGAATAGCCAGAGAGGAGAGAGTAGCCGATAAGGAAGAGGTCCCAGTGACTCGGAGAAGGGTGATTCCAGGCGAGCCGAGGCACAGACGAGAAGGGAACCTAGATGACCACTGAGTGCAGGCTACATACTACTAAGGTGATGTCGACCCTTTCTTATTAGAGTGTATAACTTAATCTTTCACTTTTCTTTGCAGGTTATGTGTTATATCGTAATGTTATGTGATTGTGTATGTAATGAGTAATAAAGTATCCAGTTTGTAGTGAACCAACATGTGCTGCGTGTTCTTGTATGAGAGGGTAGCCTATTCTTCTAGTCAGCTGCGGCTACATGAACAGATGTTAACCCTGATCAGGTAAGTGGTAACTGAATAAGGGAAAGAGAAGCCCCTCAAACCTGAGAACAGGCTATGCTTGAACTGGCAATCCTTGTGTGATCTGATGAATAGTGAGACTGATTCCCTTTTTTGTATGTTATGGTGATCATAGGATGAACTGTCGTATGAGACTGCCGTCTAGGTAGAGAGGTCTGGATTCGTATAGGATCGCGAGGCCGCCACTTGTGATACTGTCGTATGGGCAGAGAGGTCTGGATTCGTAGGGGATCGCGAGGCCGCCGATTGTGCTGAGACTGCCGTCTGGGTAGAGAGGTCTGGGTTCGTATGGGACCGCGAGGCCGCCACTTGTGATACTGTCGTATGGGCAGAGAGGTCTGGGTTCGTATGGGACCGCGAGGCCGCCACTTGTGATACTGTCGTATGGGCAGAGAGGTCTGGATCCGTATGGGATCGCGAGGCCGCCGATTGTGCTGAGACTGCCGTCTGGGTAGAGAGGTCTGGGTTCGTATGGGATCGCGAGGCCGCCGATTGTGCTGAGACTGCCGTCTGGGTAGAGAGGTCTGGGTTCGTATGGGACCGCGAGGCCGCCACCTGTGATACTGTCGTATGGGCAGAGAGGTCTGGGTTCGTATGGGACCGCGAGGCCGCCACTTGTGATACTGTCGTATGGGTAGAGAGGTCTGGGTTCGTATGGGACCGCGAGGCCGCCACTTGTGATACTGTCGTATGGGCAGAGAGGTCTGGATCCGTATGGGATCGCGAGGCCGCCGATTGTGAGGTCTTGGTATGCATAGTAGGAATCCCCTGTCCTTAGGTGGTAGATATATGTGGTTGCAGGATTGTAAATAGGTTCTAGGGAGGGGGTAACGTTCTGGCTGGGTTAGTGAGGCTCTGATGAGCGGGTTCTATCTGATCCGAAAACCCAAGCAGAACATTTGGCGTCACGAACCGTTTACGAAACCTGTGTGCGTTGTGGTTGTATCGTGTTTGCCTTCGGCGCGTGCGTGGTTTTGTTTGTATATTATTTGTATCTACCTGCGTGTAGTTTTCTTTTCTCTTTCTTCTTTTTCTTTTTCTCTTTTTCTTTCTTTTCCGAGATGTTTTCTAGAAAGTCGAAATCTACTTTTAAGTTGCCCGTTGATATTCCCGGCTGGGATTCAACGCCTTATGAAGCCTTAGCCCGTGAGTGGGCTGATTCTACTGGTTTGAGTGAGAATTGGAATTCTTTTTTGGAGCTGGCGGAGCCGGCTAATGTGATTACTTGTTTACAGAAGGCGCCGGTATCTAAGGGTGATGAGCTTCCCGTTTTGGGACGCAGGGGTTGGATTGTTCTGTCTGCGTACAGAATTCTGCATGAGAGGTTGTTGAAGTTACAGAACTTGCATAAGGATTTGGAAGCAAACTTTGTTGAGATTCAGAATGCTCATACTTTGTTGCGGTGTCAAAATAAGTTGCTTGCTGATAAACTTGAGACGTACCAAACTATTGCCGAGAGGGCGGCTGTGCGAATTGCTCGTTATAAATACAAGAATCGTCGTGGTTGGGTTTCGACGCGAAAGGTGCGTCTGGTCGTGGCGAAAGCCGGACTGGATTGGAATCCTGATGAATGGGATGGTAATATCTGGAACTCGAGTGATTCTCCTTCCTCGGGGGAGGAGTCTGCCAAGCGCGAGTCTTCTCGCTCCGGCCGTGCTTGTAAATCTGCTTCTTGCGCCTCTGATGGTGCACCCCGTGATTGCGCTCGTCCTTCGAGCGGGGTCGATGCTTCTTCCACTGATTGTTCCTCTACGTGTACTGGTCGAGCTCCTTGTGATGCTCGTCCCGCGGTCTCGGTGCATCCAGTTTTTCGGCGGAAGGTGCAGCAGGCTCCCGGTGCTCCGAATGGTATTGCTTTAGACTCTTTGGAGGATTTTACTCAACAAGAAATTAGTGATATTTTGCAGCGATTTCGGCAGCGAGCTGGTGAGACCTTACTCACATGGATGGTGCGCCTTTATGAACTGGGCGCTGCTGGCATTATGTTGGATGCTGGCGATTGTTTGAAGTTTTGTTCCTTGAGTTCGGATTCTACTGTACAGGATCATTTTCGTAACTTTAATGGTGGTGGTCAAATTTCTTTGCTTCAATTGGCGACTGAGGGTTGTAATCAGAAATATCCTACTGAGTCTGACTGGCCTATGAATGACAAACCGTGGTATACTTTGCGCGATGCTGCGCAACGTCTCAAAGAGGAGGTGATGAAAACGGCGATTTTTCTAAATACTGCTGACAGGTTGCTTGATGGTTTCTTGACATCTTCTGTGCGGAATCGTATTATTCGTTCTTCCCCTGTTGCTTATAAGCAGGTCATGATGACTTTATTGATTAATCAGACTGGTAACATGTTATCTGTGGTGCTGGAATCGGTACGCCAACTCGGTGAGTTGGGTGAGTGGTTTAAACCTGAACGGCAGTCCCGGCCTGACACTCGTACTCCTGGTGACAATAAACTTACTAGACGTGATATGTTTTTTGGTCTTATGGCCGATGGTGTGCGGAAGGAGGACATTGATGGTGAGACTACTTCTCGTTTGTGGGAAATGTTTCGCAAACGTGGCTTGGATCGAAAGGAGGGTGCCCGGCGTGTTCGGACGACTGAGTGTGATCGTGGTTTTTCTGACGGTAGCGGTGATGACGACCGCCGTGGGCGCTCTGATCGTCGTGATGATCGACGTTATGTACGTGATTTGTCCCCCCGTCGTGAGAGAGACAGGGAGAGAGAGGGGGAAAGAGAGAGGGGGAGAGATGATTATGTTAACAGCAGACGTAGAGATGATAGGGATCAATCCCCTGAGTTGAGAAGGAGAGAGGATCGACACATATTGGCCAATCGAAATCCGCAGTACAATGCAGAGAACAGTAATCCATTTCGTAATGGAGATGGATATGAACAGGAGGTATCGATACCTAGGAAACGTGAGAGTCTTTATCCTGATTTATCCTGGTACACAGAACACAGTAAAAAGGACTAGGAAATAGGTCAAGCTCCAGTACACAGATGGGCTCACAGAGATAATAGACCCTATGTAGATATTGATATTTATTGGAGACATCGTAATATCCAAAGGGCCCGAGCATTGGTAGATACAGGAGCGGAGGCCACTCTTATTCATGGAAAATCAAAGAAGTTTAAAGGTCAGCCTTTTACAATTACCGGATTAGGTGGAAAGGAAACTCCCGCAGTTCAAACCTTACTTGAAATGAGAATAGGTAGAATTCCTAGAAAAGAATACTCTGTATTAGTGGTGCCACTCTTAGAATTCATAATTGGAATTGATATTTTGAAAGGAATGACTTTGCACTTAGATGATGGATGTTACCAATTTGGAACTAAACATTATATATCGTCCAGGCCTGTACGGGTTGGTCGTTTAAGAATGCCCCCCATAAAAGTTCCCCAGGCTACAAAAGTGGTTCGTCAGAAGCAGTATCGTATTCCAGGTGGTCATGAAGAGATTAGTACCACTATTCAGGAGTTGGTGGATGCAGGAGTTATAACCCCAGTTACTTCTGCTTGGAATAATCCTGTTTGGCCTGTACGTAAGAGTGATAATTCTTGGCGCATGACTGTTGATTATCGAGAATTGAATAGACACACACCCTCTTTGACTGTTGCAGTGCCGGATGTTATTACCCTAATTGAAAGAATCCAAAAACATCCAGGTACATGGTATGCGTCCATTGATATTGCTAATGCTTTCTTTTCGATTCCGATTGCCCCTGAGTGTCAGGAACAATTCAGTTTTACGTGGAATGGGCGTCAGATGACGTTTAGAAGTCTTCCCCAGGGCTATGTGCATAGTCCTACGATATGTCACCGGCTGGTGGCAGAGCATCTGGCTGAGGTACCGGTTCATCCGCAAATTCAGATATGTCACTATATTGATGATATTTTGATCCAAGGCGAATCACAAGAGGAAGTTCAGACCCAATTGGATAGAGTCATTGAGTGCTTGCGTGAGAAAGGTTGGGAAATCAACCCGGATAAATTACAAGGTCCGTCCCAGGCTGTGAAATTTTTGGGTATTAATTGGCATGAAGGGCACCGAGAAGTGATCCCTCAGGTTAAACAGAAAATTCTTGATTTTGCAGTTCCGAGAAATAGGAAAGAAGCCCAAAGCTTCATTGGGTTGTTTGGTTTTTGGCGCCAGCATATTCCTCATTTGAGTCAAATATTGGCCCCTTTGTACCAGGTCACTCGTAAAAAGAATGCATTTGAATGGGGTAAACCACAGCAATATGCGTTCAGTCTGGCAAAAGAAGCAATTCAGCATGCTCTGGATTTATGGCCTGTATGTGATGGTGATGTGGATTTGAATGTGTCTGTACAAGGCCTTTATGCAAATTGGAGTTTGTGGCAGAAACAAGGCAAGAGTAGAGTACCGTTAGGTTTCTGGACTAAAAAGTTACCTGATGCTGGTGAGCGTTATACACCTTTTGAGAAACAGTTACTTGCATGTTATTGGGCTCTGGTGGATACCGAGCAATTGACTTTGGGACATGATATAGTTTTGCGACCTGAGATTCCTATCATGCAGTGGGTTATGAGTTCGCCGAAAACTCACCGAATTGGACACGCTCAAGAGGCGAGTGTGATTAAATGGAAGTGGTATATACAAGACAGGGCACGTGTGGGACAAAAAGGAGTTGCATCTTTGCATGAGCAGGTGGCACGGGCGCCATCAACTGAGACTGAGAGTGAATGTTCCGTACCTTTAGTACAGGAGTCTCCTGTTAAGTGGGGTAAACCTTTTGATGATTTGTCCGCAGAGGACAGAAACCATGTCTGGTTTACGGATGGTTCAGCAAGGTTCATAGGGACAAAACGGCATTGGAAGGCAGTGTCCTATAATCCGATCACACAAAAATTGCTGAGTACAACTGGTGAGGGTAAGAGCAGTCAATTTGCTGAACTCTATGCTGTTTATCAAGTTCTGAAACAAGAGTTACCTGGCACATGTCATATTTTTACCGATTCTTGGTCTACTGCCAATGGACTGGCAGTTTGGTTACCGACTTGGCATTCCCATAGTTGGAAAATCCATTCAAAAGAACTGTGGGGAAAAGAAATATGGCAGGAGATTTGGGAAATGCTCCCACAGAGTACTGTTACAATCTTCCATGTGGATGCTCATACCCCGATAGACTCTCTTGACAAATTCTTTCATAATATTGCAGATGAGAAATCTAAAATTGCTGAGGCAGTGGTGGACACGCAAGATTCTGATATTGCGGGATTGGCGAAATGGGCCCACCAGAAAGCAGGACACTTTGGAGAGAAAGCCACTAGCAGGTGGGCTGCTGATCGAGGAATTTATATTCCCCTAGATGTAATCAAAAATGTTATTCTACATTGTCCCATTTGTCAGCATATCAGGCAGCGCAAAGTGCCCCAAATTGTTAAAGGTCATTTACATCGCGGGAAATTGCCCGCTCAAATTTGGCAGATTGATTACATTGGTCCACTTCC
Source organism: Triturus cristatus (assembly GCF_964204655.1). Classification (NCBI taxonomy): domain Eukaryota; kingdom Metazoa; phylum Chordata; class Amphibia; order Caudata; family Salamandridae; genus Triturus; species Triturus cristatus. The sequence continues at coordinate 1,756,892,728 of NC_140589.1, forward strand.
TATGAGTAGGAATTGTCAATATGTTTGCACCATTGTTGATACATACAGTGGCCTGTTGGTGGCCCTTCCCTGTAAGCAAGCTACCCAATTGAATACTATTAAAACATAGGAATTGATTATGATGTATTATGGTGTGCCATTCCAAATTCAATCTGATAATGCATCCCATTTTCGTGGAAGATTGGTACAGGAATTCTGTGTGGAAAACAATATTGAATGGGTGTTTCATATACCATATTATCGACAGGCCTCGGGTCTTGTGGAGAGGTTGAATGGCCTACTGAAAGACCAATTGCGCAAATTAACAGATGACAAGTATAAGAATTGGCGAGACTTTTTGCCTCAAGCGTTATTGATTTTAAATAACCGTCCTTTTCTAAATGCTGAATCCCCACTTATGCGTTTGTTTCCTCCGAATGTTGATGCTAAGCCCAATGAGATCAGAGAGACTGTGATGTACTGGGAGATTACTCCCGGAGCTTTGGCTCCATGTAGAGCGACCCCAGGGTCGGCAGGTTTAGACTTGCATGCCATGAATGACACCGTTATAAAAAGTAAGGATCGAGTCATCATTGAAACCGGTGTTGGTGTTCATATACCAACTGGAAATTTCGGATTAATCGCCCCTAGATCGGGGCTGGCTGTAAAAGGCATTCAGGTGCTTGGAGGAATCATTGACAGTGATTATCAGGGAGAGATTAAGGTGCTCCTGCTGAATAGCAGTGAGGTTGACTTACTGATACATCAAACTGACCGAGTGGCTCAATTGCTAATAATGCCTGTCTTCAGTGGTGAGATGACAAAAGGCACTGCCCCAACGTTGCTAACTGTACGAGGCCAGAAAGGTTTTGGCTCCACAGATAATCCTGGGGCCAGAGTTTGGGTGCAGTCGCCTAAGAATCCCCCTGAACAAGCAGGAGTCATTGCAACCGGTCAAGACAACACCATTTTAGTTATGAGACCAGGGAAAGATAGCTGGGAAGCAGTCCCGGCTGACAAATGTTACTTACGAGAATGAATAATGCCTGTATTTGATTCTTTTTCAGATCATTCTTTGGACTGTTGCTGCAGGATGTGTCGGCGTTGGACTCCTTTTGGGCTGGTACGACGAGAGAGGAGGGATCCCATCAACCCGGGCTGAGTTGAGAACCCGAGTGTCGCGTTCCTTCGCTGCGTGGGATTCGTCGCCGAACTTTTGGATTACATTGGCCAAGCAAGTAACTAAAGCCCCTCATTTCTGCTTGACACCGATGAGATCGGTGACGGATATACTGGCAACTTGTTTGGTTGCTGTCCCTGCTTCATTGGAGACTTTGACTCATATTTTTAATATATCAAATGCTCGCCCCAATGTTCTTCTGGGCGATTTCGCTGCCCATGAGTATTGCCCCTTGTGTACTGTACTGTCAGACCCGATACCGCCCGTCCAGTCCCAAATAGTTACCTATAATATCACACAGGGTGATTTATGTTTCTTCCTTACTTGTGATCCTAGTGCGATTTCTGAATGTATGCGTTTAAAATTGAAAGGTGCCACTTCATTCACCGCTCATGAACGAACTTTGTGCCTTCAAAGGACACTGAAAACATGTACTTCTGTTCAGAATAACATGACTTGCAAGAGTATGGTAGTTACCCCCAGTCACTATCGCACGATGTTACTACCTGCCGGATGGCTTTTCTCATGTGGTAATACTTCCTGGCCATATATCCCCGCAAATATTTCTGGAGGCCCTTGTGCCATTACTAGACTGAGCTTACTAATGTCCTCATCACATCCGAATGCCAACTCTCGTGTGATTCGAGATACAGTGAGGTTACAGGAGGATTGTGACTCATCTCTGCATTTATATTCCAAGTCTGAATACCTTAGCCTGGCTGTTTCAATTGTTGGTGTTCCTGCTTTGGCAGTTTATAATGGTAAAATCCATCAATCATACTTCTACAGTCCTGTCCGATATGCTATTAGACGCCCAGGGTGAACGTAGGGCTATCTTGCAAAATAGAGCGGCCATTGATTATCTTTTGCTTAAACATGGACACGATTGTTCTGATTTTGAGGGTCTTTGTTGTTTTAACTTGTCGGATCATACAAAATCCATTCAGGCTCACATTGATAAATTACATGACTTGACAGAAGAAGTTAGAAAACACATTGACCAGGGCTGGTTTGACTGGCTCTTTAATTGGTTACCTGATTTGCATTTGTTACGTCAAATATTAGGAGGTATTCTGATTGCTATCGGCATTTTGATTTCTATCTGTTGCTTTATTCAGTGTATTCCTTCACTACTTCAATTCTGCACACCTGGTACTAGACATAGATCAGTTAGTCTTGTTTCATATTATTCTTCCACAGATATTAGTTCCGTTTAATGAATGTATAATAGACTGAAGTCAAGGGTGAAATGTTCTGCTCGATTTTCCCGGCCTTCTTGTGAGGAAAAGATGATTAAATGTGACTTCAGTCTCTTACCATTCAAGTCTAAGGGTTAGAGTAGTGAATGGAGCCTATTTACTAGGCACTTCGACATGATTCTGTGCTCTTCCCCATAGATCAGGGCTCGCACACATAGCCTAGGGGATAGATTCGTTAGTATTAGGGATAACCTGTCCTGTAGTGAGGGTATTTCATGGAGCTGTGCTGAATTCAGGCCTGGTAGGCCTCAAACGGGAGAGACTCCATCTTTCTTTCTGCTCCGGCAGCTTGGGATGCTTCTAGGTCAAACGTAATGTTTTAGTTATGAGGTGTTATTCGCTTGGAGAGAACCGGTTCAGGCCGGGCCTTATCGAAGGATTGTATTTTTCTTCATGCCGAAGACACTACATCAGGCCGGCCGGCTGGGAACGTGTCCTTGGTACGGGGAGGTACAAGAATTTGGTGGGCGGCAGGTTACGGGCCGGAATTTTCCATGAGGAAACGCACCTCTATATTAGTGAAAGTCTGAGGCAGTTACATGTTCAGTCCGTAGGCGGCATCTAGCCGTTAGCAGTAAAGCTACTACTTATTCCAGGGAAGACAGACGCCATCTTGAAGGCGGAGAAGAACCGAGAGACAGATGCTTTCCTAGCAGAATAGCCAGAGAGGAGAGAGTAGCCGATAAGGAAGAGGTCCCAGTGACTCGGAGAAGGGTGATTCCAGGCGAGCCGAGGCACAGACGAGAAGGGAACCTAGATGACCACTGAGTGCAGGCTACATACTACTAAGGTGATGTCGACCCTTTCTTATTAGAGTGTATAACTTAATCTTTCACTTTTCTTTGCAGGTTATGTGTTATATCGTAATGTTATGTGATTGTGTATGTAATGAGTAATAAAGTATCCAGTTTGTAGTGAACCAACATGTGCTGCGTGTTCTTGTATGAGAGGGTAGCCTATTCTTCTAGTCAGCTGCGGCTACATGAACAGATGTTAACCCTGATCAGGTAAGTGGTAACTGAATAAGGGAAAGAGAAGCCCCTCAAACCTGAGAACAGGCTATGCTTGAACTGGCAATCCTTGTGTGATCTGATGAATAGTGAGACTGATTCCCTTTTTTGTATGTTATGGTGATCATAGGATGAACTGTCGTATGAGACTGCCATCTAGGTAGAGAGGTCTGGATTCGTATAGGATCGCGAGGCCGCCACTTGTGATACTGTCGTATGGGCAGAGAGGTCTGGATTCGTAGGGGATCGCGAGGCCGCCGATTGTGCTGAGACTGCCGTCTGGGTAGAGAGGTCTGGGTTCGTATGGGACCGCGAGGCCGCCACTTGTGATACTGTCGTATGGGCAGAGAGGTCTGGGTTCGTATGGGACCGCGAGGCCACCACTTGTGATACTGTCGTATGGGCAGAGAGGTCTGGATCCGTATGGGATCGCGAGGCCGCCGATTGTGCTGAGACTGCCGTCTGGGTAGAGAGGTCTGGGTTCGTATGGGATCGCGAGGCCGCCGATTGTGCTGAGACTGCCGTCTGGGTAGAGAGGTCTGGGTTCGTATGGGACCGCGAGGCCGCCACCTGTGATACTGTCGTATGGGCAGAGAGGTCTGGGTTCGTATGGGACCGCGAGGCCGCCACTTGTGATACTGTCGTATGGGTAGAGAGGTCTGGGTTCGTATGGGACCGCGAGGCCGCCACTTGTGATACTGTCGTATGGGCAGAGAGGTCTGGATCCGTATGGGATCGCGAGGCCGCCGATTGTGAGGTCTTGGTATGCATAGTAGGAATCCCCTGTCCTTAGGTGGTAGATATATGTGGTTACAGGATTGTAAATAGGTTCTAGGGAGGGGGTAACGTTCTGGCTGGGTTAGTGAGGCTCTGATGAGCGGGTTCTATCTGATCCGAAAACCCAAGCAGAACAATCCGTCTCTTGGTAATATGCACCTTCCATTTCCTGTTTGAAGGAGCCCCGTGTTTACTACCTTCCTGAATTCCAGGTGATCTTGAATGTTACATCTTTGATAGGAGAGATTTCCCCAATTTAATAAGGTACCAAAAGTATTTTTCATTATATCACTCCACTTATTTATTGCCAAGCTCAGCATTTTTAACTCACTTGTGCATTAAAATCCTGTATGGGCTTATGGTAGTTTGCATTGTACACCATGAGTTATTGCCAATATCTTTTTGATACAGTGTCTTTAACAGAAATCTATGAGGCATATTTATCAATGAGTTGCGTCCCCCTTGCACCGCACAAGAGGGCTTAAGGGTGACACAACTACTAAGTCAGATTTATCAAGCCATGTAAGGCCACCTTGCGTGGCCCTGCAAGGAAAAGACAGGAATGTGCCATCATGTTAAATATTAAATATGGTGCATTCCTTCCCTTCCCTTTCACGCTGCGCTACATGAAATAATGGTAAATATGCATTTAAGTAGTTAAATTGCACCTTCATAAAATAAGGGTCTCTGGAGTAACTCTGCAAGCAAATTTAACTTAACGCTGATTTTGTCATTATCCAACATAATTATATGTGCTTTTATAGGAAGCTTATGGTCTGGTTTATAGATGAATATACCTTGTATAACAGAACACTGCCACCTTTAGCTGGCTCATAAATATTTAACTCAAAAATCTATTTTCGAAACAGCTTTTCTTTTCCCATTTATCATGATCAGTTGTTGGACGGCTGAGAGGACTGCAACAAAACACTCTAGAAAGCCTGTCAGCACAGACACGCTTGAAAAACCTCTCACAGTTGGAGTTTGCAGCAGAAAATTAAAACAAAAGCTGTCTGCTTGCTGACCGTGCAGTGCAGTGCATGGCATAATGCCAAGTTAGACTGTTAGCACTGCCCCCCTGAAGTAATATGTCAAGGGCTGCCCTTATAATCACAAGAGAACAATCAGATGCACATTACTGGCAGTATCAGCAGTGACATTTAGGGCCAAAACAAAACTCTTATAAAAATAAAAATAATACATGCATGCCACAGATGTAGCTCACAATATAGACAATAGAAAATGGTGATACAAATAAAGACTGCAAAAATGTCTGCTTTGTGTACATAGTATGTAAATTAAGATAATTGTGACAACACAAATACTGACATATAAACCATCATTAAGAGAACAACATTGACCAAAAATATAATATTAAAAATATTGAGTAAACTGAAAATTAAAATAAGTAGGCGTTTCCAAAATGTTATATATCTCTTAAAAATGTTTTAAAAACTCATAAGTGAATGGATACAACACTTGACTGTATATTAATATAACATGTAAACAAACGTATGAACATTTTTCAAAGTTACCTTATAAGGGGAAGTCACAAAATATCAAAACTAAAACATTAACCAATCAAATTAAAAAGTAGAACAGTTAACAAATAGAAATCCCCAACTAATTATTCATGGGTACAAAAAGAAGAGAGACCAAACAGTCAAACGTCTGCACAGCTATCTGAGAACAGACACAAGAGTCACTCTGCCTGAGTAAACTACCAACTGCATTTATCTTTAAAGAAATGTTAAACATATTTTTAAAAAACAAAAACCGAAAGCAATACATTAGATGCAATAAAACACATATAAATCATAAATTCAATCTCCGTATTATATTTACAATGCTTATACGTGAAAATGAAACCTAGAAAACTCATAGAGAGGTACCAAAAATGTTCTAACACTGCTAAAGAAGACTGAATATTTTATGTCGGAAAAAGGCAGAGAAGATGTAAGCTTGAAAAAATGTCTTTAAAATGATTACATTTTTACAAGATCACTTTATTACATTATTTAAAACATACCATTACAATAATTGTTATATCATTCACAGATCCCACACTGTCTAACCCAGTCACCTTCACAACATCCCAGAAAGGCAAGGACTCATTACCATATATGGCATATACATGTTAAAAGGAAATGCACACATCCAATAGATATGTGCAAAATATTACTCAAATTGCTGCTATGGCTGTAAGTATACAACAATATGGAAACTATGAAAGAGCACAACTATCCACCTTCAGTGGATGACAATGAAATTATGAATATAGTGCAGGACCTAGAGGAATCCATAAGTTTCTTTTCCCCTAATATGCCTATAATATCCCACAGCAAGTTGCAGGACATGCACCTTCCATTTTATAATTAGAGAGCCCAATAAGTAGGACATGGAGGGCAGAGATACAAACTGCACCTTCAACTAATACATTCTCAGGTATAGATATTCCACCCCACCTTTGAGAAGAGTGTATTCTTTATGACAATCTTATTGATGACAGAAGAATAATTGCATTCTGCACAACTAACAACCTACTAAACTTGACACAATGTAGCATTAGGCTAAGGGTCATACTTTTACGTCATGACCACCACCCTTTAGCTAATTATATACAATCGATGCCCAATACCAAAAGGTCCCCTTATTCTTTACTGAGAGCGATTTTCTAAAAGATTATGGCAAAAGCAGTCTCCTGCCCTCAATTAACAGTTCGAATACTCATTAATCTTGCCTATGATGCAAACCACAATAAAAGCCAACAAATTCTGACAAGGTGAGCCTTCAGGGGAGCAAGATGGCGGCTGCTTAGAACACCTTGTTACTCACCCTAGACAGCTCCGGTGATTACGGTGCTAAGAGATGGCTCTCGAGAAGGACTGAGGTGATCTGGCATGCGGTGGATCTCTTTTGGGAGGCTCTGCATGCTTCTGGGCAGTTTGAGGTGAGTGCGGTGAGTGATCGCAATGGCAAGGCTGACTGGGGCGGCTTTGGACTTATGGCGTGAAGTAACTGTAAGGATTATACAATGCCACCTAGATAAAAATAAAGCAGCGAAAGAGGAGAAAGATCGGAGGGAATCATCGCTGGCATTTCCCACTTCAATGCGCTAATCCACGGATGGCAAAAAAAGGCAAGGAAACCAATACTGATGCCAAATTGAGGTCGATAGGAGGAGCCCCGGAAGAGAAGCCGAGGTCACAGAAGGATTTGCGGGTCGCTACCAGCATGCATATATAGGCACAATCGAAACAGCCTGTAATTCCACCAATCTTAAACGTAGCTTCACAGCGTACTGGGCTCACAGAGTTGGAAAAGGGGGGAAAGAAGGGATTAGAGGCTGACAAAATTGGGTCCGTGAGTACTGAGAAGGCTGTCAGAGGATGGTGCTATTTCAAGCTTCATCCCATGGGTATTGACATATATGCTGGAGGGGGGTCTGTAGGTGAACTCGGAGGGGGGTGTAAATGATCCAAAAAGCCCGGCGATAGATGACATCGCCGCTTCTGCACCATCTGAATCCTTGGCTGACCTAGGAAGGGCGGGTCAGGCACACCCGGTCGGAGGAATGGCCTTACCCCTAAATATACCTGATCAAAGGCTTGACTCACTCCAGGGAAGCTCTGATTTAAGATATACAATCTCTCCAGATCAAGGGGATACATTTTTCTCGTTAACTGATGAGTCTGATGGCTCGGACGTAATTGAAGACCTCTCCAAAGAAGGCTTGGGCACTGGAGGAATAACACAATGCAGGACGATCTGGTTAAACATTCAAAGGGCTGGAAACATAAGACTAATGCTCAACCTAGCGACCTGCCATGTCGCTAGAAGGTGCTCAGATGCTTTTAATCTCGGCTAATTTACAGGCTCAACATTTTAAAACTTGTTTTAACCTGTACATAACCCCTGGGAAAATTGCTAAATGGGAAGGGATCACAGAGACAAGATGACCAAGATGTAAGGAATATGGAGTAGATATAGTTCACATGTTGGCCACATGGCCAGCGCTAGACGGTCTTACAGCTGTGATTATTGAGTTTTTGGCAAATAAACTAGGGATAGATACAACTCTGTCCTATCGGCTAATGCTACTAGGGGTTCATGATGAGGTAGTTCCACCTATTACTCAACCCTTTATGTTTGTCGCTATGGCTGTTTATAGGTTATGTCTGACAACAGCTTGGCTTGACCCCTCTCCTCCGGTATTCCATCAATGGCTTGCATGCCTATTATGGGTCTATTATTTGGAAAGGGTAATATATTCCCGAAAAAGAAAGAAGGCCCGCGAAAAAATTTCTAAAGTCTGGCTTCCCCATAGCAATTGGGAACTGATAAGTGCTACTGGGAGTAACCTGGAAATATCGACCTAACCATGCGGTGTGGGACTCACAGTTCAGGTATGCACCTTTCTGCCTTCTATATCTTTATGCACATATTTGTCTAAGAGTCTTTATCTTTTCTTCCTTTTATATACTTGATGTTGTTTATAGGAGTATGTACTTGAAGCACTTTATGTACTTTATGCACTTTATGTACTATGTGCTGTCAACTGCTTTATGGAATGGCTGTATTTATGAAAATTGTCTGCTTGGGAGGTGGGGAGAAAATATTTTTATTTATTATTGGGCAAAAATCAAATAAATAATTTAAAACAAAACAAAGCCAACAGCTTCCACATACAAACCAAGCCTACACAGAAAATTGTAAGCTCTATAAATTCCTGTGAAATAATTTATAATTATAATTTATGTCAGTGCATTCCGAGAATTCTTTTAAACTAAAATAAACGTAAACTACATGCCGTTCCTTGGAATGACATCAAATATTACATAAAATAATACAAAATAATTTTTTTTAAATAGCTGTACCACTTACATTTTAAATAGACCTTAAACAAAAAGATGTTTTACCAACACCCAAAATATAATTAAAATAAAAACATTTCATCATAGTAACATTGTAGCATTCAAAATTGAATAACAAATCAGTGCAAACAGAACACAGTTCATTACTTCAAATAAAAATTACATCTTACAAACATGACACATATGTATTCAATATAAAAGTACTGTTCACTATTAACAATATAGTCGATCAAAAGATCATATGTTAACCCAGCCAAGCTCATGATCAGATGAAAAAATACAAAATTACCCACAGTTCTGTAGTTGAAGGTAGGTGAAGGCCCTGGGAAGAAATCAATATTCATTATAGGTAATCCCCAAAAAAAAAATCCCCCACCCCTCCTCACAAAACAAAAGAAAAAATACAATTTACAAGAAATAGCAATGCAAGAAAAAAATAACATCTCACATCCAGGAAAGCCCTCAGAAATCCCAAAAATATATATTTTGAACCGCCAGACAAAGAGAAAAGAAATAACAGAACTTGTGTAATGTATGACGAAATGAAAAAATTCCAAACAATTTTCCTTAAGCAAAAAATGGGTTCTGAAATTAACATGTAATACATTTCCAACTATACCACAAAGTATTTAAAAACTCATAAATGCAACATATGAACTTCCTACACATTACTAAACTGTTATAAAAACATTAACAGGCTAACATATTATAAACTACACATTAAGGGAGTTATTACAATGTTGGTCAGTAAGCCTTCGCAGGCTTGTCGGGTCTGACCGACCGATCTCACGTCGGAAGCGGTTGTTATGATGCACTACAATACATGGCTTACCGATCGACGCGGTTCTTCTGAACCCAACCTGAAATTCCGACTGCGACAGTTTTGGAAAGGTCCAATCGAGCAGATCAGAGCGCGGACCGGACCTGGAACCTCCTACCCTTTTACAATGCGTATTTCTGACACGCCGTCTGTGTCGGTCACCTTTCCTGTGCAGTTATGGAGCCCATTGCACAAGTCATACCGCTTCTGTACCTACTCGATGACCAGCAAAACCAGGACCATCGCTGACGTCGTCGCCGGTAAGTGACACACCTACCCCATCACCAGTGAGCTTCAAAATTATCAATACAGCCCCCCCCCTGTACAAAAAAAAACTCAGGCCCCCCTCAATTCTTGCACAATTAGTCAGCTAGATTGGCAATGTCTAAATATGTTTAAATGAGGCATCTGTTGCTGCTGATGTCTGTGATTCAATTGTCTCTCAAAGGGTCAAACAAAATGTCCTTGACTCAATGGTGATGTTGTAGATGAAATGATGAACAGGCCTATGAAGGAACTCCATTTCATATTGTCAATAAATATGTCATTAATGGTATCATAGCACACCAAAGAGAATATAATTCAATTCTCACACATACTCCCAGTCAGGAAATAAATAACCAAAGTTGTCATTGATGGTCCATTACAAGGCTGGCTCACTGCCTCTCATGCTTCTAACACTTAAAATAAAAAATGATGCTGCTCTTGGCTAGAGACTGCCCCCCCTGATATTGATTAAGCCCCCCCAAGGGGAGCCCACCCCTCCAGTTTGAAGACCTCGGGAATGCACATTTAAATGACCACAAAGCGAAGGTGCAGTAATGTGAAAGTGTCCTGTGGCATGTTGTGCAGGGGAACGAGGGAATGTCAGCATCAGTTAGTGATACACCTATCCCTACACCAGTAGCCTTCAAACTTCTTAATGCTGCACCACCCCTGTAAATAAACAAAATCCTCTGGCCCCCCTCAATGTTTTAACAATTATTCTGCTAAATTGGCAGTGTTTAAATATGTCAAAACCTATTTAAACATTGCAGTTAAGCTCCGTTACCCCTTTTTACACATACTCCCCATCAGGAAATAAATGACGTTTGTTAATGACGGCCCATTACAAGGTGGCTTACTGCCGCTCATGCTTTTAACACTTAAAACAAAACATGATGCTTCTTGTGGCCAGAGACAAGCAGCCCCCTGATATAACGTCAGACCTCCCCCAGGGTCCACCACCCCATTTTGAAGACCTCTACCCTTCATATTGAAGTGACACAAAGCGAAGGTGCAGTAATGTGAAAGTGTCCCGTAACATGTTGAGCAAGGGGAATGAGGGAATGTCAGCATCGGGTATCTAAGGTGTGAAGTGGAAATACAGGGACAGACCCAACATAAAGGTAGGAATACAAATGGGAATAGACACATAGATATATGTACAGAAATATGTATGGTGGGCTTATCACTGCTCTAAGTGCCACATGTCTTGGCAACATAACACTAATGCAAACCTAAAAGTATGTCCCACAGAAGCGCATACATAGGCACACTACATTCTCACTGAACCAATACCCTCATCACCACTACTGGGAGCAAAGACTGAGGGTCCACCTGATCTCCTAAACTGCACCATGAAGGAGAATGTCGCACTGCAGTGTCACGCTGAAAATGTACCACATAAGAGGGCTTGAAGGTGTATAGGAGGAACAAGCACTGACAAATGTATCTCAGTCTATGAATAGTCATTGGACTTGATAGTGTCTAGCATTAACATAATTACAATTATATGAAGAGAAAGCTACCATCCAAGCTCTATTGAGTGTTGTAACATCTGGTAAAAACAGAAAGCAGGCCTTACAGCTGCATCACCTACCATTGCCCCACAACTATAAGCTGAGATATCTGTAACACTTCAAGCACATTCTCCAACTGTCTTTACTGACTCAACTACAAATCCCAAAGTATTGAAGTCACCTTTGTGTCAACAAGGGGAATTGACAATAATAGCGTTTGCCAATGTCAAACACTCAGGCATCTTAGGTATAATGAAAGGTGTGCATTTATTTATCTAGATCCTGTCATATGCCTGACGTATTGACATATCACATGTGCAACAATGTGTGAAAGGCACATTCATGTGGCTCATTTGGCAGAAAAAGCTGGCCACATAAACACAATACACATACCCAATTTCCTTTTTAAATAAAGCTACTCCAACTCATGTTGCGACAAACTAGATAAAGCAGTGACAATGCAAAGATCACTAGATTGATACACTCTACCACAACCCAGAAGTCCTAACGCTCGTGGCTGTGCAACTGTTTGCACATGACACATTGGACCTGGACATTTACTAAGCCTGGGCAGTGAACTACGCTCTGCTCGCTGAGCTTGCAAAGTTTAGGTAACTTCACGATTCGCGTAGAGCGCGAAGTTGCAGATTGCTACGCAATCTACCGCTTAGCATAGTAGTTTTGCTTCCTCGCGCGCTCAATATTCATTCTCGCGCGCGCGGTAACGTCTTACCGTGATTCTGCATTCGCCAACTTGCTTTTCTGTCCGTTTGCGTGCACCACGAGATTTGTAATATGGCCGCCCGATCCCGCGAGAGTGTGTGAACGCGAACACGTCATTCGGACGCGTGAGCTGACTTCCGGCGGCTGTCTTGGTAAGATTGCGATCCTGAACATGCAAAAACTACAATCTGGCGAAGAATATCTCTCGAGCTTCATAAAACCTTCTCGCAAATTATCGTTTTGCTCAGAAAAACTCCTCAGATTGTGATTTGGCTGTAGTCTTTTGTGCAAGGAGTCCTTTATTTTTTTTTACTCATTTTTTCAAGAGGAAGGAAGTGCCCCTGAGTCTCCAACTTCCTGTTCCTGTCCAGCAGGCTCCTCCCAGTGCTTTGTCCATGTGCTGTTCACTTTCATTTGGATTTGCAGCTGGAAGGATCACTTTTTGTGTCATTCTGCTGCATCATACCATTGGAATGGATTTATTTGAGGACTTTTTGATTTGAGATTTAATTTTACAAGTAAGTTGGAGAATTGGTGTACATGTTTGTTTCATTGAGGCTTGTTTGTACCTACATTTTTCTTGGCTTTTCATTGTTTTTTAAAATTATTGTTGTGGATGGCCTGTACTTTCAATAGGGGCCTAGTTGTTTTTCTTTGCAATTTCAGCCAGTAGGGTACCCATGGGTCCATGTTTCTGTGGTGTCTGTTGAATTGAAACATCATGTAGGGCATGGATGGCATAGGATTGAAATGCTAAATGTGGCTGTTCTGTATTTCACTGTTTGTGTGTGTGTGTGTTAAATACCTTTGTTGGATGTGTGTGCTTGATGTGTAACTTCTTTCCAATCCTTTCATAGCCCTGTTGATTTTCATTTGTGTATTAAAGCTGTGTTGTTGAGAGCGCTAGGTGGCGCCGGACCGTCATGGACGCCTTTCCGTGAGGCTCCCGGCATCGGTCCCCGCAAATCCTGCTGATTCCTCTCCTGGACTGCCCTGGCCGGCTCGCTCTGAGTGCGGGGGCCTGTGAAGCTGCCCTGCTGCCCCCAGCCTAATCCTGGGATGCTGCGGCCATCGCGAGCCTGCCTGGACGCCGCGGAGCCTGTCCGGCGACGGAGGGTAGCGGCTGTGCAGCCGTGGCCCGGGCGAGCAGACAACTTTAACCCGCGGCGCCCACGAGGGGCGCAGGCCTGACCTGGCTGGATTTGAGGACGCGGCGGCCGCGAGGCTGCCGCGGGTGCTGTTGGAGCTGGCTGGACGCTGCATTGCTCCGCTGATGCTGTCCGGAGCCCCGGGAGTGCTGGGACGGACCCCCCCACGCGGCATAGAGTGGCGGATCAGGCGGTGAGTGCGGCTGGCTGCGACCGCTTCACCGGGGCGGCTGTGGGGTTGGGTGCAGAGGGGAGACCCCCCCATCGGGCCGTGCATCGGTGGCCGGGGGACCCGGGCCCCCAGCCCCCCCCCTTCTCTCTCCCTTCTCCTCCTGGCTGCAGCGCGGGACCGGCTCCATCGGCCTGCGACTAGTTGCGGACTCCGGGTGCGGGGGGCGTTCCTGGACTCGGGCCGCATATCGGCGGCCAGGGGGTGTGTGTGCTGTCCCCCCCCCCCCTCCATCGCTTGGGCCCCCGGCCGGGGACTCCCGACAGGTGGCACCGTCCCCCCCCCTGGGGATTGCGGGGAGACTGAACTGGCGAAGCGTCCCCTTGGAGAGGTGGGCTGTGACAGGGGTTGCGGCCTTGATGACCATCGGCTGTGGGGCTCCCGGGTGACGGTCCGGTGGCCTGGGACTGAGAGCTACGTCGCTGGCCCTCGCTTTGTTGGAGGGAGCCTGCGGGCGCACCTGCGACCAGGGGCTGGACGGGCAGTCCCGCTGAGAAGCCCATTGGAGCCTGACCGCTGGGGCTGGTGGTGCCCTGCCGTTTCCAGCCGCGGGACCTCCCGGCCATACCTCCTGCTGGTCCCCCGGCAGCCCAAGCACCCGTCGACATCCTGCAGGTGAATCGCCAGCCCGCTGCCCTCCTTCGCTGACGGCCGCCCCAGACATGGGTAAGGACAAGGCCACCAAGCAGGTGTCCGGAGCCACCCAAACCAGGATGGACAAATTCACGACCTCCGACAGGGGGCCCGGCCTCACGGGCGAGCAGGTCCCGGCCCCGCTACAGACCTTGCTGCCATCCTGCAGGCCATCAACTCATCCCGCGCCTCTCTCGAGGGCATGGTGGGAGAGGTCAAGGTGGATGTCGCTCTTCTCCGGCAGGATCTGCGGAATGCCACCGCCCGCATTTCGGAAGCCGAGTCCCGGATATCCACGGCGGAGGATGACATCCGCCATCTACAAGACCAGGTTCGGGAGCTGACCACCCATTCTAAGGAGCTACACCGCCGGGTCGAGGATGCAGAAAACCGCGCTCGGCGTAGCAACCTGCGCTTCGTGGGATTCCCAGAGGGAGTCGAATCGGGCCGGGCGGATGACTTCATGGAGCGCTGGTTCCGGTCCTGGATGCCGGCGGACAGCCTATCGGCTTCGTTCGTGGTGGAGAGAGCCCATCGCTCACTGGCCCCCAGGCCCCCCAGTGCGCCCCCCCGGCCGTTCATCCTCAAGCTCTTAAATTTCCGTGACCGGGACGCCATTCTCCGCGAAGCCCGGCGTGCGGACACCCTCCACTACCAGAACCACAGAATCATGATATTCCCGGACTACACCCGCGAAGTCCAAGAGCTGCGCCGCTCCTACACTGAAGTGAAACAAAAGCTGCGCTCCCTGGGACTCCAGTACCAGCTCCAGTTCCCGGCCCGCCTCCGGGTTGTCTTCCAGCATAAGACACTTTTCTTCGATACACCACGGGCGGCCTGGACCTGGTTGACTGAGGAGCACCCCCTGCAGCGCTCTGGGCGCGGATCGCCTACGGATATGCGGGGGGGGCGAGGGAGGCCCCGGACATTGAAGACCCGTCAGCGGCATCGCACATTACCCCGGGAGCGCACGGCGGGGGAGGCGATCACCTCGCGCTCTGGGGGACGGCCACGCCGGGGATCGAGAACCTCATCTGCCTCCTCGGCCACATGCACCAGTCCCGTGGCTGACGGGCGGCGGGCCGTATCACCCCGGCTCACGGGCCCTGCAACCCAGCCGGCCGCATTGGTGGACACTTCGGACCTCTCTCGCAGCCCTAACATTTGACTCTCTTTGTTTCTTTGGGGGGAGGGGTGGGGGGGGCCCGGGCGGGCGGGGGGTGGAATGCTCCGCTGACAGTGTTGCTCTTGGCCAGGGCAGGTAAATCAGGCTTGACTACAATTGTATCAGGGGTCCACTAGCGCTCAAGCCCGAGCGTTTTAGCTTGGTGTTTCTTCCATTTGGTTCGGGCGACAGATGCTTCTGTTTTCGAAGTATAGGGTGGGGGGTGGGGGTTTGGGGTTGGTGTGGGGTTGTTTCTTCCTCGTTGGGGAGATTTTGTTGGTGGGGGATGACTCCCTCTCATTTGGTATGCCATGGTATCATGTACTCTTTGACCTGCTCTCCTGCCCGATGTCCCGCTGTCCTTCCTCTCTAGGGGCGCACTCAGCCGCGCCTCCACTGGCCCCGTCTTCTGTCCTGGATTATGGCTGACCCACCTGTCCCTAGGGCCGCCATGCGCGTATTATCCTGGAACGTGAATGGTCTTCTGGACCGTTTCAAACGCATGGCGGTCCTCAAATATGCGCAACGTACAGAGATCGATGTGCTCCTCCTCCAGGAGACTCACCTGCTGGGCAATAACTGTCCCTTTCTTGGCCGCTATGGTTATGACAGGGTATGGCATTCAAGTTTTGCACGGGGATCCCGAGGGGTGGCCATTTTGCTTCGCAAGTCCTTCCCCTTTGTCCTGTCCCAGGTGCATTTGGACCCCCAGGGCATGCCGGTGGTGGTATGTGGTACTCTGGAGGGGCGACCCCTTACCCTGATGTCCCTCTACGCGGCTCCATCCCTCCTGCCGTCGGCCCTCTCCCGCACAGCGGATCTCCTCCCGACGCTCCCGGCGGGTTCCCTCATTCTCGGCGGGGACTTCAACGCTGTCTACTCGCCTCACCTGGACTCGACGGGTCCGGTATCCCTGGCCCGTGTTGCCCGCGCGAAACAGATCTCGTCCTGGGCTGAATCTCAAGGCCTCTGCGATGTTTGGAGGATCTGGCACCCGCAGGCTCGCCAATACACCCACACCTCGGCGGCCCATCACTCCCATGCCCGGATCGACCTCATCTTCGTACCGTCTACCGACTGCGCAGGGGTGCAGGATGTGCGCATTCTTCCGAGGGGCCTTTCGGACCACTTGCCAGTGCTCCTTGCTCTCGGTCCACCCCCCTCTCTGCCCGTCCGCTGTGGCGCTTGAATGCCTGGTTCCTTCACGACAAGGCTTTTCGGAAGGTGGTCGGGGGCGAGATAGCCGATTACTACTCTCACAATGAGGGCTCTGTCCCCTCTCCTGCCATCCTGTGGGAGGCCGGCAAGGCGACTGTTCGGGGTGCCGCCAAGGGGCATCTGCAGCGGCAACGACGGGCTCAATCCCAGAAGCTCGCGGACTGCGAGGCTCAAGCCTTGGAACTGGAGCGCAATTTGGGGGACTTGACTGATGACACGCGCTCTCGTCGCTTGGCCTTCCTGCGGGAAGAGATTCGCTTACACTCCCTGGAGGCGACGAAGACTCTGTGGCGCTCCTCGGTGGCCCGGGTATACGGCTGGGGAGACAAGAATGGCACCCTGCTCCACCGGCTGGCTACTTACCCCCGGGCGGGTAGGATCATTCCGGCCATCGCGGACTCTGCGGGTGGCCTCCACACAGCCTCGGTGGCGATGGCCCAGGCGTTCGCTGACTATTATTCCCGGCTGTACCGTCTCCGGACGTCCACGCTCTCCCTAGAGGAGTTGCTGGGGACGACCGGGGCGACGCTTGAGCGGCTGCAACCTGAGGTTTCTGAGACCCTCGAGTCGCCTATTGCGCTGCAGGAGATTGAAGAGGCGATTGGCCGCCTGGCGCCTGGGAAGACCCCAGGACCCGACGGGTTCCCCCAGGAATACTACGCTCACTATCATGAGACTCTGGCCCCGAGGCTTCGGGACCTCTTTGCGGATGTGATGGAGACGGGCTCGTTCCGGCCCGAGACGGACACAGCAACCATAGTTGTCCTCCCCAAGACACAGCCCCCCTCGCGGTCCTGCTCCGACTACCGGCCTATATCCCTTATCAACACCGAACTCAAAATCTATGCCACGGTCCTAGCGCAGCGGTTGCGCCCGTCTCTTGCCTCCCTGGTCCACCCGGATCAATGTGGATTTATGCCGGATCGGGGGACTAGACACTGCCTGCGGCGCTTGCACGTCGCGATGGCGCACCGCGGCCGCCTTTCCCCCTATCTGGCCCTCCTGTTGGTCGACTTTGAAAAGGCCTTTGACTCCGTGGGATGGGCGTACTTAGGTGACGTCCTGGAGCGTATGGGTTTCGGTCCCCAGTTCCGTGCCATGGTAGCGGTCCTGTACGCAAGCCCGCGGGCCCGTGTGTTAGTCAATGGGGCTCTATCTCGCCCGTTTCCCATAGGTCGGGGGACGCGCCAGGGATGTCCGCTCTCGCCCCTCCTTTTCGCTCTGGCCATGGAACCCCTGGCGGTGTTAATTCGTTCCGATCCCGTTCTTCGCGGGTGGGACTGGCCAGGTGTGGCCCCCGATAAGATTGCCCTCTACGCAGACGATGTCCTCCTCTATCTTTCTGATCCGGCGACCTCGGGACCTCAGGTCCGCCGGATTCTCCGTCGGTTTGGCCAAGCGTCGGGTCTTCATCTGAACCATAAAAAGTCCGTTCTAGTCCCGCTACACCTGTCACGGGAATGTTTCGACTGGCAGTCGGATATTCCCCTCCGGCGACTCTCCTTTAAGTACCTGGGGATCTGGGTCACCCTCCTTCCGGAACTCTGCTGGGCCCTCAACGTGGCACCTGTAGTCAACAAGACCAGATCAGATATGCTCCGGTGGCAGTCCCTCCCGTTGAATCCGCTAGGGAGAGTCGCCCTATATAAGATGATGATCCTCCCCAAGTTTTTATACATGCTACAAAACACTCCGTACCCCTTCCCGCGCCCGTGGTTCCGGGACCTGGATAAGATGGTGACCAAATTTCTCTGGGGCGGTGGTAGACCTCGGCTGGCCTTAGACCGCTGCAGGGTTCCCTCCTATGACGGCGGCATGAGCATGACCAACCTATACCTCTATTATCTGGCCACCCACTTATTGGTGATCCATGACTGGTTCTCGGGAGGCTGGGGCGACCCGGCTTATCGACTTGAGGTGCAATGCCTCGGGTTCCCCCTTATCCACAATATGCTCTATGGCACAGCGATCCCCCTGTCGCTTCCCGGCGTCGTTCGGGCCCCCTTTCTCGCGTGGCGCGCAGCCTTGCGACACACCAGATGGTCGGGGACGTTCACGCAACTCACTCCGCTTTGGCACGGGACATGGCTGCGGGAGGTGGTGGGCCTGGCGGCCTTTCGGCAGTGGGATACTCTCGGTATCTCCTGTTTGGGCGATATATGGCGAGGGAGCCACATGTGTTCCTTCCAAGAGCTCCAGGCCCGCTTCTCGCTACAGCCGGCTCAATATTACCGTTACCTTCAATTGCGCCATGCGGTTAGAGCTCATGTCCCTCTAGAGTCCAGATTGCCCTCCCATAGTCCACCGGAGGCCCAGGTGATGTTAGGGTATCTGGGGAAGGGGGGTATATCCCGCATTTATAAATCCCTGATTAACAATACCCCAGTGGACTGGAGCGGGCTAAAACAGCGCTGGGAGGCCTGGGTGGGACCCCTGGATGAGGCGGACTGGAGGGACGCCCTTATGGCCCCTCGATCGCTTACCTCCTCCGCTAGGCTGCGGCTCATCCAACTCTATTACCTCCATACTGCCTATCTGACCCCGGACCGCCTCCATCGCGCGGGCCTCCGTGTGGACGCCTCCTGCGCTCGCTGTGGGGTAGCTCCGGCGGACTTCTTCCATATGGTGTGGTCCTGTTCCCGCCTGGAGACTTATTGGGCAGCGATTGAAGCCGAGCTAGCGGAGGTCCTGGGATGGGAGGTTCCCCATGAGCCTAGAATGGCCCTGCTGGGCATCACGGACGGGATGGATGGGTCCCGTAACGAGAAGTATTTCCTTACTACTGCCCTTATGGTGGCTAAGAGGGATATAGCGGCCGTGTGGTCACAGCCAGACCCGCCCAAAAGGGCTACCTGGAGTAGAGGGGTGGATTGGTGTGCGGCCCAGGAGCGGGCGTTATACGCTGCACGGGGCTGCCCCAAAAAATTCCGCAAGATATGGGTGAAATGGCTGGGGGGGCCTGTTTTGAAGGGTGGGGGCGCAGAGGGCGGGGACGGGGGATGGGGGAGGAAGGGGGGGTCTTTACAATTGCTTGCTGATGCTTCCCGAATTGAAGCTACTGATGCCATGTTCAATGCACTGCTGTATATCATTCTTGATGTTGTCTCTTATGCTGCAAACCACAATAACAAAATAAAAATTTGTTTATCAAAAAAAGCTGTGTTGTTTAGCAGGCCTCCTTTGTCCGGTCATATATAGGTCTGCTTCAGTTCATTGTTTTCCATGGCCTGTTGTGACTGCGAGTGCCCATGTGGCTTGTGGCAATCTTGTGGTGGTAGTTTAGTAGTGTGTGCTTATTTTTCCATAAAGGCCTCCATTTCTTTTCTTTGTTCCCCTTGGCTTATGCTTGTTGTTGTTGTGTCCTGGCCATGTGTGTGGCGGCCATTTTGTGAAGGCAGGCATTGTGCTTTTGCCATAGGCTTACATTGTCTGTCTTCCATTTCTTGTTGTTGTGGGTGGGTAGTGGCCATTTTGTGGAGCCATCCAAGCAGTGTGCTTGCTTTTGCCATTCTGTTCCAAGCTTGTGGCCTAGTCTGCCAGTAGGCCCAGCGGTAGTCATCCTCAAATCATGGGTGCATAAAAACAGTTTGTGTTGTTTGTTGAATTTTAACACCATGGATGGCTTTGGATTGAATTGCAAAAGGTGTTTTTTGGGGTGGAATTGCAGTTTTTGGGTGTGTGTTAAATAAATAGGGCTTTTCAGCCAGTAGGTAACCCTAGGAATTCAGCTCGCGTACTTTTGGCAACTCTGCACAGTGCGACAACGCAGACTTACAGTTTTTGTAATTTTCGCGCTCTCAATATGCGTGTTCGCGCACGCGATAACGACTTTTTGTACAGTTCGCGATGCCGAACACGCAGAATTTGCAATCTGGCAGACAATATCTCGCGAGCAACATAAAACCTTCTCGAAAACGCTGATTTTGTGCATTTTGCTAAATAAACTCCTCAGGTTGTCATTTTGCTGTAGTTTTGGAGCACGGAGTCACTTCTATTTTAAAAAAAAATATTTTTAGGAGAGGAAGTAAGTTCCACAGAGACTCCAGCTTCCTGTTCCTGTCCTTTGTATTCACTTTTTTGTTATTATTGTGGTGGGTGGCCTGAGCATGTGGGTGGTGGCCATTTTGTGAAGGCAGGCATTGTGCTTTTGCCATAGGCTTACATTGTCTGTCTTCCATTTCTTGTTGTTGTGGGTGGGTAGCGGCCATTTTGTGGAGCCATCCAAGCAGTGTGCTTGCTTTTGCCATTCTGTTCCAAGCTTGTGGCCTAGTCTGCCAGTAGGCCCAGAGGTAGTCATCCTCAAATCATGGGTGCATAAAAACAGTTTGTGTTGTCTGTTGAATTTTAGCACCATGGATGGCTTTGGATTGAATTGCAAAAGGTGTTTTTTGGGGTGGATTTGCAGTTTTTGGGTGTGTGTTAAATAAATAGGGCTTTTCAGCCAGTAGGTAACCCTAGGAATTCAGCTCACATACTTTTGGCAACTCTGCACAGCGCGACAACGCGGACTTACAGTTTATGTCATTTTCGCGCTCTCAATATGCGTGTTCGCGCACGCGATAACGACTTTTTGTACAGTTCGCGATGCCGAATTTGCAATCTGGCAGACAATATCTCGCGAGCAACATAAAACCTTCTCGAAAACGCTGATTTTGTGCATTTTGCTAAAAAAACTACTCAGGTTGTCATTTTGCTGTAGTTTTGGAGCACCGAGTCACTTTTATTTAAAAAAAAATATTTTTAGGAGAGGAAGTAAGTTCCACAGAAACTCCAACTTCCTGTTCCTGTCCTTTGTATTCACTTATATGGTATTATTGTGGTGGGGGGCCTGAGCATGTGGGTGGTGGCCATTTTGTGAAGGCAGGCATTGTGCTTTTGCAATAGGCCTGCATTGTCTGTCTTGTATTCCTGAACTTTTCTTGTTTTTGTGAGTGGCCTGGCCATGTGGTGGCGGCCATTTTGTGGGACCAGCCACTGTGCTTTTTCCATAGGCCTCCAAGCTTGTGGCCTAGTCTGCCAGTGGGCCCAGGGGTGCTGCTCATCAATCATCACGGGTGCATGGAAGTTAAACAACTGTTTTTGTGTTGTGCGTTGAATTTCAACATCATGTATGGCTTTGGATTGAATTGCAAAATGTGGGCTTTACTTTTTTTCTGGGGTATATTTCACTTTTTGGGTGTTGTAAATAAATGCCTTTTTATATGTATATGTTCGTTGTTGTTGCTCCCTGATGCTGCATCCATCCCATGTGATGCACAAATTTTTATTTAGGGCAAACAGGCTACACTACATTTATGTTTTTGTTCTTTGCTATTCTTATTCTTCCTGAGTGTACACAGTACAGTAGTACACCAAGAGCCCTGGCCTTGTCAGTCTCATAAATGGCTATACTGTTGTTGTTCACTGACTTAATAAAATGTAATAATTGTGACCACCCACCACACACTAAGAAGTTATATATTATATTAGTTTGATTGTACTATCTTTTGACTGATTTTCTTCTGGCTTTTTTGCTTTTAGATGCACAAAAGATGGAGGAGGTGTGTCATCATCGCCCGTTGTGGTGCCAGACCGACGTCCTGCTGCTGTACACGACGTGACTTGTGAGTGACCTGACCAGCCATCTCTGCAACTTGTGCAATTGAGTGCTGTTTTGACATCTGAAGAAGATGCCCCCATAGAAAGCAGGTAGCAGGTCCTCTGGTACCAAGAAAGTTGCCATGGGGAAGAAGGAACAGAAGAAGAAGAAAGTGTCACTTAAGTCTGGTGTGCCTCCCAAAACCTTTTTTGGGACACCAAAAATGACGCCTGCAGCAGCGGTGTCCGGGGGCCAAGCTGGGGGCAGCACCTCCGCATCAGTGGGCCCAACCCACCAACCCTGGCCCAAGCAGATGAGTGTGGAAGAGGTAGCCAGCCTAATGGTGGAAAGAAGTGATGCTGAGCCTGAACTGAACTTATCGCTATCTCAAAGTAGTACACAATCAACGCAGGAGGGAACACAGCAGATAAGTGGTCAACAACAACAGCCGCAACCACCACCGCAATAGTAGCCGTTGTTCCTCCCGAAGTAGGGGCAGTTCAGGAAATTGAGCCTCATGCAGAGGACGAAGAGGAAGCCACTCCTTCAGAAGTTCCATTGTCTTCCATTGTCTTCCAAATCCCCAGCAAGGAAAAGGAGGGTTAGTACATCAAGTTCTTCACCAAGCCCCTCTTCTGATGACCGAGATGCCACTTGGAAGCCACAAACTGAGTCTGAGAGGGAGACACATCACAAGAGCAGGCATGGGAAAAGGAAGGTTCCAGAAAGCCTTCCACTTATGGAGGTTGATGTAGAAGAGCAGGATGATGATGATGATGATGATGATGATGATGATGATGAGCCAGTCATCACGAACATCACTCCCGGCCCAGAGGAGATGGAGACCAACATTTTTACACTAACCAAAATGGCTGCGAGGGATGTAGCACGCATACCTCCAACACAGGTAACACCAACACGACCGCCAGCTTCCATATGTACATTAGCAAAGGGCCGGCAGCATCTTAAATCCAGCACAAGCACCACCTCAGCAGAAGTAGGTAGTGGCACTGCACAGAGTCAAATTCAACACACACCCTCCAGTTCATCCGGTATTGGAAGTCGCACCTCCAGCAGGAGACAAAAGTTAAGCTCCCCAGTGTGGGACTTCTTTACGGTTAGCGGAAAGGAGGAGAACATTGCTATATGCTCCGTTTGTCATACCTCTGTTAGTCGTGGTAAGCTTGGTACAAACTATGGTACCGGAGGCCAAATGACCCATCTGAAAAAACACCACGCAATCCAGTTGGAGGAGCACCTTCGTCGCAAAAAAACTGGAACCATTGCTGTTGGTGGGGATAAACGAGTAGAAAGTCCGCTCACGGTGGAACAGGAAGAAGAAGAAGAGGGAGACATTCTCTGTGGTAGTGGTAAACAAAGTAGCCCTGTCCCTAGCACTGTAGTGGTAACGCCCACATCCTGAGCAACATCTCAGTGGCACAAGAGTAAGAGTCACCAAGGAGTACTGCTTTTAAAAAAAAGTGTGACGTTGAGCACAGGAAGGAATACCACGCAGCCTACCATTCTTAGCATGTTTACTAGGCCGGAGGGGCAGTACGAATGCAACCACCCAATAGCACGTTTGTACAATGCGAAGCTGACTAAAATGTTAGCACTGGACCTTCTCCCTTTTTCTTTTGTTGAAGGGGTGGGTTTTCTGGAAATTGTGACAACCATCTGCCCAAAATGGAAGGTTCCCAGCCGCTACTATTTCGCAAGAGTTGCTGTTCCAGCACTACATCACAACGTGCTGGAATTGCTTGGAAAAGCCTTAAAACAGAGTGCTGTTCAGAGTATCCACCTGACAATAGACATGTGGACCAGTTGCCAAGCCACTGATTACATGTACATCACTGCACACTGGGTCTCTTTTTCGGGTGTTACAGATAAGATATCTGAAGGTGTTGTTGACACCGCTGAGATTTTTAAAGACATTCGCAAACATGCAACTGTAGCCATGTTTGCTATGGAGAAATCTCATACTGCTGCAAACATTTTGGATGAGTTTAACAGCAAGGTGTTTGAGTGGCTGCGACCAAGAGGGCTTAACATTGGTTTTGTTGCCACGGACAATGGCAGTAATGTAGTTAGGGCCATGAAAGATGATGGCTATTTCAGGGTCCCGTGTTTGGCACACTGCATTAACATTGTTGTTCAAGACTTTCTGAAAAATGAAAGCAGTCAACAACTTACTGACCACCTGCAGAAGAATATGCACACATTTCAACCATTCTTTTAAAGCCCGGAAGCAGCTGAGGGTCATTCAACGTGAGCATAAAATGCCAGTCAAAGCACTCATCCAGGAGGTGCCAACACGTTGGAATTCAACTTATTACATGCTTGAGCGTCTGTTTGAGCAGTACATACCACTCAATGCTTAAGTCATGAAAAGTTCAGGAGATCCTACTGTGAAAGGCATGACCGTTGAGATGGTCCAATGGGACCTCGTTAAATGCCTTACAGAGATGCTACTTCCTTTTGAGGTCTTCACATGTGAAGTCAGCAGGGAGGACTGTACTATGGGCCAAGCTATCCCATTGTTGTACATGCTAGAGCAAGAGCTGAAGGAGGTGTCAGAAATGTACGCAGGTGTGGATGACAAAGTAGACGCATATTACTTGGTGGACACCTTAGCCGTTCGCTTATCTGACAATACAAGGATTCAAAATAACATTGTGTCACATCGACATTACATTACTGCCTCAATTTTGGATCCATGTTACAAATTATTGCTGAGCAGTAATGAAGTAATTCCTTTTTCAGAAGTGGATGTTTCCAAGAACAAATATTTGATACCTGAAGAAGCCACTTACTTTGAAAATGAACGGATCTTAATTAGAGACCCGCCATCCCAGGGCAGAAAAAGTACTACAGGGCACCCAGAGTCAAGTTCTACTTCAGAGCCCGAGAGCAGTACGTTTGCCTCCCAGCAGTCAACAACACTGCCAGCAATAACTTCAACAACAGCACCAACAGGATCATCAGCCACATTTAAAAAAACGGCAGGTGATTGGTTTCAACGGAAAGGGTTTCGTACATCCATTACTGATGGAAAGGCAAAAGAGGCCAAGCAAATCGGAGCACCCCTGAACATTGAGCGGATGGTTCAGGCCTATCTAGATCACACAACAGAGGTCTTCATGGAGCAAAGCCCATTGGTGTATTGGTATGGGAAAAGAAGCCAATGGCCAGTGCTCAGCAGGCTGGTGATAAAGTATGTAGCTTGCCCTGTTGCAAGGGTCTCTTCAGAGCATGTTTTCAGTGCTGCTGGTGCCATTCTCACTGTGAAAAGGACCAGTGTCTTGCCCAAAAGCGTGGAGAGGTTAACCATGATCAAAATGAATCAGCACTTTATACCACCGGAGTACAAAATACGTGAATAACAGCAGGAAGAGGAGAGCGACTTCGATGACATAAGTAGTGGGTTATTACATGACGTACTTCTGTCCGAACCACCAGAGTTTGAGGACGAGCTCCTCTTCCGTGACAACTAGGCTTTCAAATTTTTATTCCTTCCTTTATTTGTGTGTGTATCTGTTTTTCTGTTTCAAATCTAATCACAACAAATCCATCAACAGTCTCCTCTTTTTAGTTCCCTATTGGAGTTGCACGTCTGTGCATAATTGTCCACTCCACCCCTCAGAGTCCTGCTCCATCTTCCTTACTCTTCCTAAATACATTTCAAGCAAGCCAGACATTGGATGGAGATGGAGAATAGTACAATACATGTTGCCTCTAACAGTCCCTCCATAAGAAGTGAAACATGACTACAGCTATATTCCGTTTTGTTTCCAAGCCGATAGAAACTCATCACTGACTGTCAGAAGGCTAGGCATCTGATCTGACAGCCAAAGAGAAGAGCAAGACAGGTAATGATTATTTTGAATGATGGCATGCATTGCATTGGATGCTTGCTGACTACGAGTGAATGTGCATGAAGTCGAACTATACTAGTTTATCTACAAAGTAAAAGTGACTCTGGTGACAGTCAATGTTTCCTTGTTGTTTAATAACCACATTGTACTCCTACCACTGCAGGTGCCGGCCAATATCCATTGCAATTTTGTAATATGGAATATATTATAAACTTAATCAGTCACAACAGACTGAGTTGGTGTTGGAGAACACGTACCACACAGTCATGATGCTGACCATACTATCTTTGCACACAGTCAGTCAGTTGGATCGGAGATAATTGATGGAATAAGTGCGTTTCATGAACTGCCTTAATAGGTAAACAGTTTCAACAAGAACCACAGCAGACCTAGGCTACATGTCCGTGTAGTGGTGTGGACTGGAGTAGAGTGTAGTGGTATGAGGGACAGTGACGCATTGATTTAGTCACTTCATTTGGAAAATGCTAGGTTGCTGCAGTGCATATGCCTTTTGTCTGGCTCAGTCAAAATTTAAGGTAAATGGGGGTAGGGTGCCTGGCCTGTTCCATGGTTGGCCTGTTCTGTGCTGGCTCCTGTCCTGTTGTTGTTGTAGCTTAATGCTGTAGAGTAGACACTATGTATCCAAGCTGCCTCAGTCTGAAAGTGTTCTCTCAAGAGTCTTGTCTTCTCTTCTTGCACTCCACTGTAACTGAGTTTATTTTTTTAAATTCAGTTATTTTTCAATACCCCTTTTGTTTTTCCATCTACACTTACAGGCCGGCCTTTAACCTGTGCTATAGTGGGAGAAACAACTCACACTTACCTTACCAATCCGCATCAGGCAGGCAGTGGTACCCAAGATTGATGTGTGGAGTGTCCATGGAAGGGAGGACCAAGAGGAATGACGAGAATGATGCAACTCCACATTTGGACCAGGATAATACAGTAATTTTAGTATCATTCATCATTTGTCTTTAAAATTATTTGATTCCTTTTTTCTCTTCAATCATTACGACTGTGTGTTGTGGTTTGTTTGGTAATTGATCCCTACAACTATTTTTTCATTTCCTTTGTTAGCTTGAAAAATAAAAGTAAGCCCGGTACAGCATGTAATTTGGTTCGCTCTGAGGGCAGACAGGCAAGGCAAATTTCATATTAATAATTTCTGCCCTGTACAGTCTAATTGTGTAGTAGTAGTTAGTAAGTACAACTCATTATCATTAACCATCAAGTTCTCTTCATCATCATGCATGCATTTCCTTTTTCTCACTTTATAGATTTCTTTGATAATGGATCATGGTCGTCTTCCAAGATTGTGTTTTACTTTTGTTGTGTCAATGCATACTGTCTGTTTTTCTTTGTCAAACCTTTCCCAAACCCCCCTTCCCATTCATTCATCAACCCTAACCCTCTTCCCCCGGGCTGTGTGATTTATATTGAGGTGTGATGTGACTAAATTAAATGTACACCAACAATTGATCACACACTTGCTGAGGCAGATGTGGTGAACGGAACACTAATTGAATTTCAACTAAGGCAGAGCAAGGATCTTCTTCTGCTTGCCCATCCATGCTGTACTTTACTCTGTTCTACTACTCCTCCCACAGTCTGTCTCAGTCAAGTGACTTTCTCTTTCTTTTTTCAAATGCTATTGCCTGTGTCTACTACTACCACCACAATAATGGCATCTTCTCCATTCATTTGGGAAACCAACCATGCAGCCATCACTGTGCCGAACTTCATCATCATCAATCACAGGTAAGTTACGTTTGGTGGGAGGTATAATGGACTAGGAGGAGAGACTGACAGTACTAGTATGAGAATTAAAAATAATTCAGTAAGGGGTATCGCATCTATCTGTTTGTGTGTTACAAAATCGGCAGATCTTTTAAATCAAACACTGGCTGCGGGCATGCAGCAGCAAGGTAACAAAGTAACAAACCATGTGACGTAAATTGAATTCGTAAAGCAGTAACCCACCACAAAACATTAACATCGTATGTTTAAGTAAATAATATAAAATTTAATATACTCTAACAAAAATAAACTATCCCACTCTGACTTGACCCACCCCCCTCCCTAACCCCAACCAATGTCCAAAACAAAAGTCAAAGTCCAAAATGTCCATAAAAAAGTTAAACCCCAACGCCCAAAACCCACCCACCAACAAAAGGAATTTAAAAAGGGGCAAATTGACAAGGTCCTATAGTCGGCGGGCCTTCAGGTGTTTATCCACAAGGATTTTGACATGCTCCTCTAGGTGCTCCTCCAAGCGGGCCATACGGTGGAGCATATGGCGGCAAAATGCCCTGCAGTTACATGCAGGGTGGGGGGCAGCAGTGGTAAATATCGAGGCACGGCGACGGGCGGCTGCCGGTCCACGGCGCCGTAAAACTGAAGGCAGGGCCTGACTGGGGCCCGGGGCATTGGAGGAGGCTGCAGCTGGACCGGGACCCCACAGACCTGGGCTCCTACTGCCCACTGGCGCTCCTTAACACAGACTGTAAGATCCTGGCTAAGGTGCTGGCGGAGCGCTTGGCGCCGGTGGTTGCACACTTAGTCCATGCCGACCAGAATGGGTTTGTGCCGAAGCGCAGTACGTCCTTGAACCTGAGGAGATTTTTCAGGGTGGCGGCAGACAGTACACGGGAGTGGCCCAGGGCAGGCTGCCTAATATTAGACCTGGAAAAGGCATTTGACTGCCTGGAATGGCGGTACCTCTCGGCACTTCTGCTGCGCTTTGACCTTGGCTTGGAGTTTTTGCAGCTGGTGGTCCTCCTTTACAAAGACCCTAAGGTGCGGGTGCGACTGGGGCCGTACATATCCGCCGCCATACCGATCTGCAGGGGAACCCGGCAGGGGTGCCCGCTGTCGCCGCTCCTGTTCGCTCTGGCGGTGGAGCCCCTGGCAGCAGCTCTACGCGAGCGGACGGCGGCTGGCATATCACTGGGGGACACTGTACATCAGGTGTCGCTTTATGCAGACGATCTGTTGGTATATGTGTGGGACGTCGACGACATTCCACCTCAGCTGGCCCACGTCCTGCGAGATTTTGCCGCCCTTTCGGGGCTGCGGGTCAACGCCAGCAAATCCTACCTTTACGCGTTCGGCGAGGGGCAGCAAGACCCTGGTTATGTCCTAAACGGCACCAGAGTACAGTGGAGGGGTGACACCTTCCGATACCTGGGACTCCTCATATACCGTCGGCCGGCAGACCTAATTGACGGTAACCTGGGTATGGCCTTCACGGCCATCAAATCCCAAAGGAGCTTCTGGAATACGCTTCCGCTCACGGTCACGGGCAGAGTGGCGCTGTCCAAAATGGTGGTCCTCCCGCGGCTCCTGTACTATTTCGCCAACCTGCCTTATTACATCCCGGCGGCCTTCTTCGCCAAGCTGTCGCAAACCCTTAGGGACTTCATCTAGGGGAATAGCCGACACAGGATGTCCCTCAGGAAACTCTACCTCCCGACAGACCAGGGAGAGTTGGCGGCACCCTGCTTCGAGCATTACTACCTAGCGGCCCAACTGCAGTGGATAGCGCGCTGGTTGGCGGATAGGGGTCGTGTGGACACTGCGTCCATGGGCCCACCGTATACACTTGAGCAGTTGTTGGTGCTCTTTCACCCGGCCTCCAGGAGTGCAACCCCAGCCCCGCTCCTCCTTGCGGTGGCGTATCGCTGTTTCCGCAGGAGCCTATTCCTTACTCGGCACGTACTCTCGTATGCGCCAGCGCTGCCTTTGGAAGGTGCCCCTAGTGGGGGGGACCGCTTACCGCCCTTGCGCTAACGCAGTGGCGAGAGGCGGACATCCAGACCCTGGGAGATCTGTATCGAGACGGACAGCTCCTCTCGTGCGACTTGCCGGTGGAGGAGGGGGGCCTACCGCCCGGACTGTTCCTGACCTATCACTCCTTAGTGCGGACTTTGGGTGCTCGGTGGGGAGATATGGTGGTGGAGCCCGGCCACCACCTTACTATACAGTACTTGCACGTCCTGGGAAGGGGCTGCCACCTGATTAGGTGGTTCGCGGCATCGTTGCTGACGCACACGGCGATTTCCCTAGAACCACTTAGGCACAAATGGGATGTGGACCTGGGGAGGCAGTTGACGGATAAAGAATGGGACCACATACTGAAAAGTCCAGTGCGCATCCCCAGAAACATGTGCCTCAGACAGATACAATTATTTGTCGTCCACAGGGCATATCTCACTCCCGCGGTCCTTAACAGTTACTACTGTCACGGAAACGCACAGTGTCCTCGATGCGCTACACCGGGGGCCGACATCATACATATGCTATGGGGCTGCTGCAAATTACACTCCTACTGGGGAGCAGTTCATGACTCCCTGCACACTATCACGGAAAGGGACATATCCTTCGATTGGGTGGTCTACCTACTGCATCACTTCCGTAGGAAAAGCACGACTAAGGTGACATCTAGGTTCTTGGATTTATGGCGCGCGGTTGCAAAACGCCTCATAACCAGGCGGTGGAAGGCACAGGACCCGCCCCACCCGCGGGCGTGGGGGCGCTCACTCGTTGCATGGGCCGGAGCAGAGGGGACTGCTATTAGGCGGGAGGAGACACTAGTGTTGAGGAAGACACCCATAGCCGCGTAATGGGAGGAGATGCTTCTGGCGCTCAGACATGCTGAGGTGGGGGATGGGAGGGGTGAGCAGGGGGGGAGGCGACGTCATGCTGGGCAGCGGACGATCCACCGGAGTGACCCCGTAGGGTTCCACACACAACACGCACCCTCACTGGGTGAGAGGGGACAATGTACCCGGACGCGTGATGGTGTGCTGCAGCTTTGTCACTCAATGCAATCGGGGGATGGGGGGACTACACGGGGGCAGGGATAGCGATAGGCACACTGGAGCTGGTCTACTTTTGAGGTGGTCGCGGTTCTTTCTGTTTGTTTTCTTATTGTTTCTGGACAGTGGCTGCAGATTCGGCTGCGGGACTCACCGAGATATCCTGTTGAGCTCACGCGGGGGAAGGCAGGACTGCCTATATCAATATTTGAGATTTCTGCCTCCTTAGGGGTTCAATGCAGCGGGGCGGAGCTCATCCAGCTACGACCTAATTATGTATCCTTTAAGTGCGCTATGCACTACTGTTTTACCCAAGGAGCTCGTATGCTATTGTACCGAATGTCTGTATTGGTGTTTGACAAAACAACAAAAATTAATAAAAACAGATTTAAAAAAAAAAAAAAATTGGAGGAGGCTGCAGCTGCAGCCGCCTCCTCCTCCTCCGCCTGAGCCACCAGCCGGCGATATTCATCGCAAATGGCCTCCAGTTTACGGCGCTGGGCCCTGGCAGCCAACTTTTTCCTCGTTGGTTTTGGTTGGGAAGGAATATCTATATCAAGAAAGAAAAAGAACATGTAGTAACCAATACTCTTAGCAAAACAGAAACACAAAATTCATTCAACACATAGTGGCACAGTATCACTAGCAAGCACAGTACATAACATTTGTGATTTGGTGGTAAGTATCTATACTCCTACTTCCTCGGACTCTAACATTTGTGGGAGTTTCCGACATTATACTCGTACTATGTACTCCAGTACACACCAGTCGTGTTGTTCTTATCTCTAGTTTAGCAAATTACATAACCTTCTTGTAGCCGGCATGCCAGCTCAGTCAGCTAAGCTTGCACCCAAGAGAAACAGATATGAGTCACATGATGCAGACCCACGTTAGTTTTATTTACTACTACTGTCTGCAGGTTGGGAAGCTCATATTTATGTATTACGGCCGGTGGCACTGGCCATACTCTGTCTGTTACATGAGGGCAAATGCTCAATTTCACTTTCACCCTGCCCTGGGTACTACAAAAAGGCTGATTATTTATCGGATCCAATGATCATTGCTTATATTATAGATGGTAATACGACATCAGGTCAGTAGCGGTCGGTGGTGGGAGTGCTGCCAGGAGGTGACGTGGGAAGGTGCAGGGTGGGGGTAGAAAACTATGGATTACGGACAATCACAGGTAATTAAACAGTACATATAAATAAATAAAACAAATTTCGTTGCACGCACTGCATCGAATTTGGCGGTGCAGTGCGCACAATGAAAATCCTTTTATTTATTTTTATGTTTACTTACCTGTATTTGGCCGTAATACATAGTTTACTTACCACCCACCCTGCCCCTCCCCATGTCACCGCCCGCCAGCACTCCCACCACCGACCGCTTCTGCATAGGGTACTTTGCTTTCATTGATTGGGTATGTGTAACCAACAGATAGGCCACCCTTTGCAGGCTGGCTGACACAATCAAAAATACCTTAACATAGGTAGGGAGTGGTCCTCGAAGTCGGAGGAAGGCGCTTCGGCTTGATAATATATTTATATATATAAGATATGCTTGCAAACTACTGCGAGTAAACTGTATTCTGAAAATACTACTTATATATTCCCCTCTGCTTTGCTACACTAACGCAGTTTCTTTTACTTTTTCTTCAAAGTAAGACTCTTCAGTGAAAGTCTCCACCTGTGCTGTCTATTGATGATAGTACATCCAGGCATACAGCCATTAAAGTAAATGTCTAGCCTTCTTTTTTATATATCTCTTCTTAACAAACCTTAGTTGGTTTCACCAACAACCACCCATGCGTCCGCTCCTTCCTTGCTTGCCTTGGTTTTGAGTTTGAACCAAACATCGCTGATTCTTGCTATTTAGTACTATCCACCCATACTGTGTCGCCCACCCAGGCAGGCATCCTCTTTCACCTTCCACCCATCCTTCAAAAACCCATGCATCTGATCTGATTACTATCAGCCACCTATGTATGCTTCCAACATATCCTTCTCTGCCAGTCAGTCATATTATTTATCTCGCCCGTCCTTCCACCCTTCTTTCCCTCTTTGTTCAACACATCCATCAAGGTCATCTGATCTGAATTTGTCTTCTCCATAAAACCTTCACAGCTGAGTTGGAGTCAGATAGAAGAGGCCATTGGTTACTCAACTCACGCTGCTAATGTTAAGTAAAGGGTGTCTTCTTCAACCGTTGTATAATGTTCACTACAACTTAATAAGTCGCACAGTACAGTGAGTGAAGTAGTGAACACACTTCCATCTAGTAGTAATGTCAAGAAGTAATGAATATAACTTACCACCGCCCACCACTGCTGCTTGCTCCCCCCCTGTCGCTCCTGCAGGTGCCGCCAGTTCTTCCGCCCCCTCCGGAATGGCCGCATCGCCATCGCCACTGGCGCCGCCGGCACTGGTGGTTGGTAGTATGCCTAGAAAAAACATTACACATTTTTAGATGCCTGGAAACCTCCCCCGATTTTATTAATGTTCACTTGGAAGATTGAAAAAAAAGTAAATACAACATACACCAGCACTAGAGTAGTACAGTCAGTAGACAAACACTAGTAGTGATATGGTTCCTAGGGTCATCTAGTCCTACTCTACTCTTTTGAAAGTTAGCCTGAGCCATGTGTAACCCTTTTAGATTCATCATGTCGATTAATACTCTTTTTGCACATATTTAATTATACCTCGCAGCTTATTGACATGTGCAGTAGACGCCTTTGAGGCCACATGACGGTTGCGTACATGTGAAGAGGTCGAAAAACAAGCCACTTTGTTATGGAGTTTGGTTAGTCCGTATTGCTTAGCCATCACATACATGTTACACTTTTTGCCATGACTGCGAAATACTTGCATTATTGCAGTATACTATCTAACGCGCAGCATTTTTCTCATATAATAGGCGGAAGATTCCCTTCTACAAACCAGGGATTTGCAGAGCTTATGATGCATGATGTAACCAGTATTTCTACGTTCTACGGTGAGGGGTCTTCCAGAATTCAACAGATCTTTTGTCTTGTTCTTGTTGTCCTGCACTTGTAAATGTTTACTGTTTTAATCTTATGCTTTTTGCTGGCTTATTGACGATGGCTGTAGTAAAATTTCATATAACGATGTACAGAGCTTGTTATTTGTTTCAAATAAACCTTTTGAACATACACATAGACTCTGTGGTATTTGGTGTGGTGGGGTGGACTGCAAAAAAAACAGTAATTCCAGTGGCATGGAGAGCACGGGACCCACGTCTGGGCATACCCTTCCCACTCGGGGTGACAAATGCAAAAAAAACAGTGATGGACAGAATGCAGACCAATGTCATACATTCACCCCAGTACAGAGATCTGGGCCTAAATCCATCGTTTTTTTGCTCACCATGTCGTTCCAGCTTGAACCCAGCCATATGCAAATCAGTCTTGACCCTGTGCCTCATGGGTACAGTCCAGCCCGAACTGCCAAGCCAGGTCCTCCCTGGACTGGAAACAAGCATCCTAGGACCGGTTTCGGGGTTTCACCCCTCTTCAGCTAGGATAGCTTGATTCCAGTGGCATGGAGAGCACGGGACCCACGTCTGGGCATACCCTTCCCACTCGGGGTGACAAATGCAAAAAAAACAGTGATGGACAGAATGCAGAACAATGTCATACATTCACCCCAGTTCAGAGTTCTGGGCCTAAATCCATCGTTTTTTTGCTCACCATGCAGTTCCAGCTTGAACCCAGCCATATGCAAATCAGTCTTGACCCTGTGCCTCATGGGTACAGTCCAGTCCGAACTGCCAAGCCAGGTCCTCCCTGGACTGGAAACAAGCATCCTAGGACCGGTTTCGGGGTTTCACCCCTCTTCAGCTAGGATAGCCAGTGGGTGGACTTTCACAAGTGAGTGAGCAAAAGGGTGCTGTCTGTCTCAGTCATCATCATTGTGTATCTTCTTCGTGGGGAGGGTCGGGAGTGGGACCCTAATGGGAGACACTATAGCTAGTCGGTCAGGGGATCGTGGGTTCTTCGGACTGAGGTGTGATGAGTAAGGTCCAACCTCCCATCACCAACATCCTATTTTGTTGTGCATAGTTCTGTATGTGGCTCTGCAGAATCACTAGAACAGTAGTAGTATCTACTATCCGATCCAAAATACTAGTCAAATATCTGGTTGGGCATTTTGTTTGTGGGAATTGTCAAAGCCTCAACATTAAGAAGACTAGAAGAGGACAACCCAAAGGACAGGACACAGTGGCTAGAGCTATTGGTCAATCTGAGTTTTATTATTCCAAAGAAAACCTTCAATAAAGAGTGGGCAACTGTACAAGCTTCGCTACAGACAGAATAATAGTAGTAGTAGTAGTAGTACAGAGAGTCATAGCAGAGGCAGTTAGAAGGAACTTATATAGAGGCAGGGATAAACAGAATTTGGAAACAGATAGTCAAGGTCAAAGAAGCTTTTGTAAAAAATAGAATTAGAAAGTGGAACCATAATTTATAGTTCGGAAAAAAAAAGATGCAGTAAAAGTTAGGGAAATATAATTGTTAATATAACCACTGGAGGACTTACTGGGGCCAGCAGCAGGAGCCTCGGTAGAGGAGCGGTCCTGTGGTTGTCCCGCCGACTCGGACCCCGTCTTCTTGCCCCTGGGTGGTGCTGATGATCATGTAAAATATAATAAAGAAAGAGACAAACATTAAGGAGTGCTGTGAAACAAATAAATCATTTGGAAAAATAAGTCAAAAAACATTTTAGGAAACAACAATTGCAATAAAATTGACCTATCTAATAAGATTTATCGACTACTGGGCTGCTTGCTGGATTCACGGATCGTCTACTTATTTATGAACACTCCAGTGTTCCATGATCATTCTGATTACAAATAATAACGAAGCCTAGTAAGTACCACCTGACCTACACCACCTAATCCAGACGGGCCAATTGTTCACTAAATCTGCATTTCCATTTTTTTTAGCCATCAAATGCATAGATGAGATGGAGGACACATGCATAAATTTGTGCATACATACAACAAATTGTGGGTTGGTTGCAAGATTCAAATCTAGTTCTGCTACTGACTGACCCTGCTAAGCCTACCATTCACTAAACAAACTACAAAAGGTTCTACAGAGGACTGGGGTAAGCAGCACTCAGTGACAGAGGAGGCATCACGCAGACCAAGTAAAACAATTATTAACTAATACTAACTAAACCTAGTATCCAATATCCATCCACCACTATTTCACAGGAGGACAATGGAAGGACTAGAGTCTCTCTAGCAATAGCATTACCTAACTTCAGTTCTCTAAAATAAACTCTTACATTAATCAGCACAAGCTAGCGCAAAGTTGCAAACAAGTAAGAGTAGCACCGAGCACCTGGGTCCTACAATCACAGAAGATTTTGATTTTTAAAACGTAATTTACCAGCAACATGTAGCACGCAGCAGTAATCTTGTTATTCGTCAAAAATGTAATTTATACACAATAAGTTACTCACCAAGCCCAACGACCTCGACACCTAGCAGGTCTAACAGGTCCTGCTCCCGGTCCAGGATGTCAGACCACCGGTGGGCCGGCTGATTATGGGT
This sequence comes from Triturus cristatus, assembly GCF_964204655.1. NCBI lineage: Eukaryota > Metazoa > Chordata > Amphibia > Caudata > Salamandridae > Triturus > Triturus cristatus. Next base: position 1,756,929,377 of record NC_140589.1, read on the forward strand.
GCGCCGCACCCCTGAGCACCAGAACACTGCCCGGTGCCAGGCCTGCCGCCTGCTGCCAAGGTCAAGGGGAGGAGGTGCTGAATGAAAAAAACAAGGGCGGCCACCTCCGCCTCACCAAAACGTTGCCGGACCTGCAACCCTGCAGGACGCATTCTGCCGCAAGGCAGGCGGCTCATGGCCGCAGGCCCCTTGCCCTTTGCGCTAGAGCTAGAGCTAGATGAAGATGATGTGCCCTTGGCCATGGTTCTGGGGTGGGTGGGAGGTGGAAAAGAAAAGTTAGAAGGGGAAAAAAAGTTAGGGGGAAGAAGTAATAAAAGTAAAAAAACACAGTAAAAGTAGAAATAAAATGCAAAATATAAACTTAGGGGAAGAGAGAGAGATAGATGATAACTAAAAAAAGTCCGAAAAAATGTTTTAAATACTGAGGATTACAAAGATTAAGGGAGGATAGAAAAGTAGGCCCAGAACCATAGCATAGAGTGAAAAACAAGATGGCAGCGCCCTTTCGCGACCGCATGGGTAAGTTTGCGCGATATTTCTCGCGAACATGCAATAATCGTCGCGAACAAGTAAAATGCGCTCCTGAACATGACATGCGCATCGCGAACACGCTATACGCGACCCGGAACAGGAAATAAGGCATCGCGAGCAGGCGGGACAATTGAAAAACAAGATGGCCGTGCCCATTGGCGACCGCATGGGTAAGATCGCAAGATATTATCCCCTGAGCATGCATACAGCTCCCCGAACACGCTCACAGCGCTCCCGAACAAGAAAAAGGCATCGCGAATGGGCGCCCCAAGCAACTACGCACTCTCGCCAAGCTACGCGTAGCTCGCGGAGTGCAAGAACATCTTCGTGTAGCTTCGTGAAGCGTGACTACGCGAACTACGCCCAGGCTTAACATTTACACACACTCAACATCACTTGACCCACAAACACTCATTGACAGCCTTGACCCACACTTTTTAACAAACATGACCCTATCAGGCAGGTAACCATGGTCAAGTATGGTGCATGATATCTCTGGGTGGAAGATCAAATGTGTGGCCATGTGTGCATCAAGATAGAATATAAAGGCAAATCACGTCAGCATGATGTGGCCTTTGTTCAGTTTACTAATAATATACCTGCATAGACTCACATTCTTAAGCCCTGAAGCTGATGTACATTAGTCAGCAATGTAGTGCCTAACTCAACAATCACACTGTATTATAACTAGCTATCAACTCCTGAGCCACCCATCCCTGTACCATAAGCCAACTCCTTGTGCAACTAGCACACACATCAGTAGTGAATTGGTAAGTACAGAAACACAGTCTAACTTACTAAGCATTGTCATGGACCCACACACACCATCCACATGTAATAGGCAACAATTGTGAATAGCATTACAACCATCCAAATGTCCACTACACAGGAGGCCACAGTGCATAGACACCCTGCATACAATGGATCTCTAATTTAAAGGGTATCCTGGAGGACAACAGGGCCAGGACACAGTTTGATTTGTACCTACCTCACACTCTCCATGTGGACAGAACATTGAGAATCACTCTCAACTGGGACTAATGGGTATTGGCTCAAAGTGGCATCCATATGTGGCAAATTTGTCTTTGAAAGTACTTAACAAGATCCACTGAAGGAACAAAAATTGGCCCAAATTTGTTAAGTCACATTTTTCAGTTTACACATTGCTCTGTGAACATGTGTTGCTAAAGTAACTATCATGTATGTAGAGTCACAATGCCTCCAAGTGTATTGACAAGAAGATTCACTTTGTACACATCAAATACATATGCAGCATACATCTCCTTGAGTTTTGTCCGTTGATACCTTTGCACAATGGACTTAGAAATCTAACAATGCACACAATATCCAATTCAAGGTTAGGCACTTCACCCCACATTCCTACACAAACTTCATGTAGACATTAACACCCAGCCAATGTAGGGACACAAATCCACACAACATGCTAATAGACCTACCTACTCTAGGAACCATATGCTATCATTAGCATACTAACAGAATTGTACTCATACATTTCAAATTACTAATGAATAATAGAAAGAGATATGTTTGGACACAGGAATACCAAAAACAAAATACATTGTTCTTTATTCAGCCTCCAGAGTTCAAGTATGAAAACAAAGGCCAATGGCCAGTGCAAATGTCCATGTTGTGGGCCAGCAAGGTATGGCCCACCCAAATGTGCCTTCAGTAATGCTGCTGAAGGATACCTCCCCTGGAAGGGGCATGACAGGCACCAAAATAAAATAACCAAGGGGGGCTAGGTTGGTCCTTGGCAGGTCTGGGTTCAGGATTGGGGGAGGTCAGATAGGTCAACAGGAAGGCAGGATGTGGGGGGGCTGAGCTTCACCATTTTGGCTATTTTATACCCCTGAAGGGTGGTGAAGGGAATAGGGAGGGGGATATATTTGCCTTGTAATTTTTACCCTGTGGAGATACTGGGGTAATATCGGAAAGAAGAACTTGGTTTAGGATGGGCCGTTGCGTTGTGGGAGAGGTTTCCTTTTCCGGCTTCCTTGCTGTTACCTTTGGGTTTTAGTAGGAAGCTGGCTTGGTGTTTTGGGGGTGGATGTTGAAGGGTATGGCAGGAGCACAAGGGTCTTATTTATAGGCTTGGTAAATTTGGGAAGGGAAGAGGTTATGGGCAATGAGGTGGAGTTTCTTGGTCAATTGGGTACGAGGAGAGGCAAGGGCAGGGGGTGTGGAGACAGAGGGTAGTGATGTATGCGGCATGTCTGTGTGTGCTGGTTTGGTGTCTGTCGTGGCTGTGTTTGATGGTGTGCTGTCTGCCTGTTTATCTGTATGTGAGCCATGTGGTACAGTAGGTGTTGTGTCTGCAAGCAAGTCAGTGGATGTTGAAGTCAGGTGTCTTGTGTCTTATTTGTGCGTGTGTCTGTCTTTCAGCTTATGTCTGTATGTTTGTGTGCTGCATGTGGATGTTGCTGTGGATGCGTGGTCAGGTTTGCGTGCGCTTTGGTCAGGTATGGGAATTGGGACTGTGGCTGGGGTAGAGCCAGGAGTGGGGGTGGAAAGCTGGATTTTGGATAATGCTGCCTGAATTGATCTCTGCAGGGAAGACGTGTCTGAGTGAATGCTCCCAGGAACAATACCATCTGGGTCTACTGATTGGTATGCTCCTGGAGGACAGTCAGCACTGCTGTGTGACACACAGAGATCTGTCTCAAGAAGTCAATAGTCTCCACACTCAGGGCAGCAATGGAGACAGAGGCAGGGTCTGAGGTGCCTGGCGTGAAGCAGACTTATCCCCTCCAAGGAGAGTGGCCACAGACACCAGGCTGGGGAGCAGCTGCAAGGGTGGAGATGGTAGGGTGGGTGGTGACTCCGCTGTAGTATACACAGGTCCAGGGGGATCCACCTCTACCTCGGAGGACTCAGTGGAACTGGACTCGGACAAAGATGTTCCAGCCGTCACGTCGGTCAGCTTCTCAGTGGCGCTTCCATCACCCTCTGTGCCACTGGTTCCCTCTTGCTCACTGGCAGCATGAGATCCACTATGGCCAGCTGCTTCCCCAACAGCTGTGGCACTGTCTCCCTCGCTGCCCTGGTCTGATGCTGAAAAACAGATTAGAAAAAATAATTTTTGAGAAGTTGATATGTACATGGTACATGGATGTAATAACAACTCTACCCACATAGGTAACATCATAATTTCTATTTGGAGACAACATTAGGTCATATAGAGTCAATAGCACATTCCTGTAAGCAACAAGACCTATGCGCATTCTCACATAATGGTGTCAGGAATACAGTTTGATGCAACGTCAAGTTTAGCCTTCTCAACATCTTAATAACATCTATGTACCAGCTGATGTTTTGTCTCTCACTCCTGATGCCCTCATAGTATAACACCTTTACCTCATGTGATCCAAGAGAGAAGAGACCTTCTACTAAGAAATGGAGGAACAGTGCAGCCATAACATACAGCATATAGTGAGCTCTATCTAATCCAGAGCATGTGAGACAGCAGGTGCCCTGCTTCAATTAGCATAGTTTGATAAGTCACCATCAAGATGTAGCACTCATGGAATAGGCTATTTCACATGGACGACATTACTGTTGCACATATGTCCATTAGCAGATGAAGCAGTTCTAAGTGTCACATGTGTAACTCATATAGAAGTTACACATGGAATATAGGTATAGCAAGGCAAACATTCATGTCTACAAGTATTGTGTCATCAGCACAGTGCAATAAACAAATGTACTGTAGGCAGATTGCAACACTTTAACACTTTGCCGTGTAAACATAGCTTATCTCACTGCCAATGACAATGACTTAACATTACTTCAGGGACATTTGGCTTACTATACCACCAGGCCAGGTAGAATCATGTGTGGCCACAATCTTAGTGCACACAATTTTACTTGATACCTTTTACCAACACTATTTCTTATCTGTCACATCCTGCTGATGTCCACATTTCACAAGGACAAGTTCGCCAATCCCTCCCTAACAATATCATCAGTCACATGCTGTCCAGCTTAGATTCCATTGTGTTCTTCACCTGAAAATATCTGCCCTTCCCAGATGTCGGTAAAGCCACATTTCCAGATATCCAATTTACAGTGCTAAACCATAGTTTATTTTGCCTAAATATATTAATGCCCCTTGTAACAATCATCAATATGATTGGGAATATGTAACTTTCACATCTATGTACTTACCCCCTGTTACCACCTCACACCTACTTTGTTAGGCACTCACAGATATCTGCTGCCACCTACCTATAGTCCAAAACATGAAATCTGCTTAAAATCCGATAGGATGAATTCTGTCTCTCACTTATGATAAGGTCCAGTCTGACATGTGACATCAGTACACATAAGCCTAAATTTAGCCAGCTGCACCATTGGACAACCGAGAGCACCAGTTCTGTTTGTAAACTTTTTCATACAGATGAATCACTACTTACCAAGGCCTGCAATTACGCATTGCCTGCTACCTGGATGTATTGCATGTCACAGTCAAGCTCACAAGCATCAAATAACACAAAAGTGTTGTTGTCTGAATACAGAGACCTTGGCAAACAATAGTATTTGGGATGAACTATATTGAGCATCGCAGAAATATGTAAAGGGTCTCTGTCTTGCACATTGTGTTGTCATGTGCCCATTATACAATGGAATAGCACTAATGGTAATACCCAGACTCTTTTAGTATTACATGGCCCTGATTCAAGGGACCTAACCATGCTACAACAACTATTGTTGCATATGCTACAGGTTACACATTACATTGCCGCAAAACCTAAAAGTTATGACACTGGCAGCAATACGTGTACAAAGTTCATCAAGGCACATACTCACCCCCTCCTTGCTGCTGTCTGGCTGTCACCTGCCCATCGAGGTCAGGGAAGGCCACCGCCAGGATGCAACGCATTAGGGGGGTCAGGGTGCAGCACGCGCCCATCCTGCCTGGAGGTGCCAGGCCCAGCTGGACTTCAGCGATCTTCTTTGCCCAACCTCACAGGTCCTGCCACCCTTTTATACATAGGGCACTGCGCCAATGTCTGACCCCCAGGGAACGCACCTTCCGAGCGATGGTCCTCCACAGGAAAACATTCTGACGGGCATTGACCTGCAAGGATGACATGGTATCGGACACTTAGGACACATGCAAAATGTACATATCCATGTAATTTGTCACAAAGGTCAAGAATAGCTAATGCAAACAATATACAAGTCAGCAGATTACAATTCTCAACACTACTCCTGTTGTCAAACATGTGATCTTAACATATTTCATTGCACATTTGTATTTCTTGTTGACACCACACTCAAACCTGACCTTTTCCTAAGTCACTATGCAACACCTCTCACTACACAGTGGATGGGAGAACAACACATGTGGCATGTAAGCACATAACTGCTAACCTAAGCACACCTATGTCTTCTGCAGTAGTATTTTGGCCCTGGATATACACCTAAATAGTATGGTAATTTTCCAGTGATTACATTGTGCCAATAAAACATTGTTGAACATGATTACACATGGCCTGAATGGACATTATAACCCATACACCTGGTCAATTTCCTACATCTGACATGAACATTGTTGAGCACTGTGATTTGCCATGTGAGGGCTTGTGACATGACTGACGTAACACTGATATTGCATCATGTGTTAGGAGTTGTTTTGACTGCATAAAGTAGCAACTTAACCACATATGCAAATGATAGTTCACATTGACCATTAGAGTTAGTTTAGCTATGACTTCACAAGAAATATGACAGAAAACAAGACATCATCATGTCAAACAAATGTGTACATGCCTAACTCTTATACCATACGAAGTTTGTGGTTGATGATGATATAGTCACATGAGAACAGTGATATAAAGTCTGGACCAGTACTGTCAGACATACAGCACTGAACTTGTCTATCACATTTACAAACACACTTTTAATCAATTGGCTACAGATTCAGATGTGTGTCTCATTGCAACAATCTGCCCTATATGCATGGTTAGCTGACGTTTAAAATCTGTATTCTGTTTGAATTGTTATTACCTGCTCCTCTGGTGTGCTATACAGCTGCTTGTACAGGGGAAGGACTTTGTCCACCAGCATCTTTAGCTTCTCTGGTGTGAAGGTAGGGGCCCTGATCCCTGTACAGCAAGACATTGTAGCCCTGTGAACAGCAGCAGAGAGATGGGGAGGTATGTAGAAGTGTAGTTTCTGAAGGCAACTGATCTTTATTGCAAAACGAAGGACTTATATGTAGACCGCTTATGTGGTCTTCTGTGTGGGCAGTCAAAGGGACAGGTATGCATCGGTTGCATTTTCCAAAGTCGTCTAATGGATTCAATTGCTGACTGGCACTCCGCCTACCACGTGGTTCACAATAGCCTGCAGTACGCAAGTAAGATTACTACATCAGCAATGGAAGTTTACCTCGTCAGTGTTCACTGCAGGTGGACACAATCAGCAAGCTGCAACCGTCACCATAACAAGTTACAGCCTATGGCTGTGTCCACCTCGGTTCTGAACCGCCTACCACGACTTTTGAATGAATGCTTGATTGGTGACAAAAAACTTGAAAATGTTGTTGTTTGGTACTACACTATGCCTGGATGCACTATATTGTGTGTTGAAGGAACAAACAAATCAAATGCCCACATTCACATGAAGAAGACACCTTTAGAGGACCCTAAAACACTTATTGGCAGGCTAAACCAACATGAAAATACACAGTACATTTTTAACTTTCTCTCAATCAGTATGCAGCCCATATCCATTAACAGGTGTAAATACACTATATGACAGTGTTGGAAGCCACTGTCCCCCAGTGTGCGATCTATGTGATGTCTACAGGCCCTTTCTTGACCCACAAACTATGGAAGAGAGGGATGTGACCAGAAAATACTGTCTCTATAAGGCAACAACAAATGATTTGTGCCAGCAGTTGGCATATTCATTGTGTGCACATCGCTCCTCTCCTACATCACTGACGCCCAAAGTTAAGGTAATGGCATTGCTGCATTTCTTGCCCCCAGGGTTGTTCCAGTACACAGTGGCAACATCTGTCAGAATGTCCCATACTATGTTTAACAATGTACTTCGGGATGTACTGCAGGCATTGACCAGACACATGGACAGCTACATCAAGTTTCCCAAACCAGGGGAAATTACCAATATTAAAAATGAATTTTAGGGGTTTGGGCGAATACCACATGTCATTGGAGCAATCGATGGGACACATATTGTTTTGATTCCACCACAGGCGAATGAGCAAGTATATCAGAACAGGAAGCACTTACACTCAATCAACGTACAGATGGTGTGTTTGGCAGATATGTTAATTTCCCACATCTGTGCCCGATTTCCAGGATCAGCCCACGACTCGCACATTCTACGGAACAGCGTCATACACCGTTTGATGACTCAACTACTTCCAGAGTGGGCCTGGCTTGTTGATAAGTAAGCTTTCTAATGAGGTTTGTTGTGAGTGTGTAGTAGTCTTCCTATTGTACATATTAATGTGCTGTTCAGAACTTACTATGTCACCGCCATGGAGATGGAATGTTATGGTTTGAACTCCGAGGGGCACTTGGCAGTTGTCCCTGGAAGCTGTGGAGATGGACAGTCAATAAATCAGTTGCTCTCACACTTACCTGCTTCCGTGTGATTACTACAAATTTGGCGACGAGGATGGACTGTCCCTCTCACCACCCACGTGTGCTGCCTGTGCTGTGTGCTTCAATTTTCCTGGATTGCTTCATTTCCACCTCTCTGCTGTTGGTTCCTCTAAAGCATAATGAAGATCTCTTCTTGATTTGTGACTGCTTGGCATATTTGTGGCTATCATTCATCTTTTGTACACCATATCCATTTCGTGGGAGAGTTCTTGCAGTGTTTGGATGCCAAGCTGCTGCAACTGTAAGTTGGCTGCCTGCTATATGTGCCGTGCCGTGTCTTGCCTACCGTGGCTTCCAACGGTCATTTTCCAGAGCTGGAGACCTGTTTGCAAGCTTGTTGAGTGCCGAATGATGACGCAACAGAATTTCACAGTGGTGTTGGTGATTCTGTAGAACGCGTCGTCATCTCTGGGCACTCCCCTCCTCAGGTCAGAGCAGTGTCAGGAAGCATCAAGATTACGCATTGTTGATGCGCTCGAACGCGCAGCACTTTGAATCATCGTCATTTCTTTGGGCTCCCACATGGGTCATTACAACAAACAAATGATGGACGGAATGCTGACAATGCAGACATTCTCCCCCAGTCAAGAGATCTGGGTTAAATCCATCGTTCTTTTGCCACCCCAGTTCAGACATGGCCATATGCAAATCAGTCTTGACCCTGTGCCTAATGGGAACAGTCCAGCCCGAACTGCCAAGCCATGTCTTCCCTGGACCGGAATCAAGCATCCTAGGACCAGTTTCTGGCTATCAGCCGTCATCAGCCAGGATAGCTTGACTCCAGTGGCGTAGTGAGCACGGGACCCACGTCTGGGCATACCCATCCCACTTAGGGCGAAAAGTGTTAAAACAAACAAATGATGGACGGAATGCTGACAATGCAGACATTCTCCCCCAGTCAAGAGATCTGGGTTAATGGGTCAAAATTATGCAGTGTTGATTCGCTCCAAAGTGTATCACCTTGGAGTGTACGACACGCATGTGAGAAGTCCTTAGACTACGCATCGTTGATTCGCTCGAACACGTATCGTTTTGGAGTGCACAACACGGACGGGAGAAGTCTTTAATACTCTGTGTTCAGTGGGACTGTACCTGTTCTTCACCATTTATGTCTTCATAGTTCTCTTTTACAGATCTGAAGAGGGCGAGTGCAACATTAACAGCGTCTATTGGGAGTGTTTCTGTTTTTCATCTTTTACGTCTTAATATCTTCCATTTTCACATCTGAGGAGGGCTAGTGTAATACAAACATCTATCTAGGTCATCACCTAGCAACGTTGCAGTGAGTTCGACGTTTGTAAAGCATATTTCTTGATTCCCATTCCTTCAGAGTGATTTCTGAACGCTGTGCAGTTTTCATGGTGAAGCACATCTCAAGTTTCAATACTTTCTTTTGGCTGCCAGTTTATTTTTTATTTTTTTTAAAAGAGAGGAAGTACAGTTTAGCAGTATTATTATCATTATTTATGGTTGATTGCAAGACTAACCCATCGGTAAGAGATCACAACTTAGTTAATGCTATCATAGCCATATCATAGTATTATAGTCTGTAGTAATATCCTAACCTATTTTTCTCCACAGGATTAAGTTAACTACTTAAATTGTTTATTTTTTCTGTGTTATTCTCTTACTAAGACTGGGCCAAGATGCAAAATGTACAACCCCCCCCTCCTTTTCTACAGCTTCCAGGTGATCCGCCAATCAGGTGGAAGATATGGTACAGGGCTTTTGAAAAGTATTTAGGGGCCATGGGGGGGGGGGTACCAGGTTTAGTGCAGAAAGAAAAAGATTCATTTTAGAGAACAACCTAGGGATTGAGGGACAGGCTGTCCTAGAACACTTACCTCCTCTTGATGTCGTTGAAGGTGAGGAGGAGTTGAATGAATTTGATCAGGCTGTGAAAATGTTGGGAAAGCAACTAGATGTAGAAAGTAGTCTGGTGGTACCCAGACACAAGTTTTTTACAAGAGTACAAGATATTGATAAGAGTATGGTATCTTATGTTGTGGCATTACGCATTCTTGCTTCTGAGTGTGAATTTGAACACTTTTCATCTCAACTCATTCAGGATCAAATTGTAGTTCATTGTAAAGACAAGAAGGTTCATGAAAAATTGTTAACAGTACAGGAACAATTGTTCTCTACAGGAAACAATCACTTTTGTCAAGCGTATAGAATTGTCCCAGAAAGCCTAAAAAGAGCTTAAACCTGAGAAAAATATGGTGAATGTAGTTAAAGAGTGTAAAGATCAAGGGGATAAACTCCAGGTAGAAAAAGACAAATCCACATTGAACAAAAAGGGGGTAGGTACACTTCTTTTAGGTCTGAGAGAAAAGTAGGGTTTTCTAAAAATATTTTTACAAAATATGGATTTCTTTCTCATTTTCCTAATTCACAGGTTTATCCCGCTAAAAATGCTTCTTGTCGGAAGTGTGGTAGACATGGACACTTTGCAAAGGTGTGCAGTTCCAAAAGTAATGTCAATGTTGTCTACTCTGGGGAGGATAAGGATGATCCTGTGAATGGGATTCTGAGTTATTTAACTGACTTTGTGGTGGTTGTCAAAGATGATTCAGAAAATTGTGTTGATCCAGTTGCTGAAGTCTTGGTTAATGGAAAAACTTTACAATTACTGGTGGAGTCTGGTGCACGCATGACTATTCCTACAGAAGAATTGTTTGAGAGTGTCTGGGGAGAAAAATGCCTCAACCCACTGCACAGAAGTCCTGTTTATTATGAGGGCAGGAGAATTGAGTTGAAGGTTTTTTTTTAAACAAGTCTTGTTTTCAAGGACAGACACATCAATGGGAAGGTCTATGTAGCAAAGAAAGGTCTTAACATACTTGGTTGGTACCATCAAGGTTTATTTGGCATGACTCTTAGACCTAGTACCACAGAACAAGTTTCGGAGGTTGATGATATCCCTCGTGGGGAAAGTTTGAGTGCATGGTTCAATACATTTCCTAGTGTTTTTGCTGATTACTTGGGATGCGTCAAAGGATTTAAACATCTTATCAAAGTTAAGGAGCAAGCCACTCCTGTCAAACACAAGCTACGTAATGTACCTTTTAGCATCAGGGATGATTTGTTGAGTGAGCTTAATGGAATGAGTGAATCGGGTGTCATTGAACCAATCGAGTCCTCCATTTGTTTGTCTCCCTTGGTTGTCACTGGTAAAAAGAATGGCAGTCTTAGGGTGTGCATTGACTTATGCAGCTTAAACAAAGAAATCTGGGTAGACTCCAATCCCCTTCCTCGTATTGATGATATTCTATTAAAATTTGAGGGTATCAGATTTTTTTCAAAAATCGATCTTGCATCTGCCTACCATCAGGTGGAATTGGATCCAGAGTGTAAACATATTACTGCTTTTGTTTCTCCTGTTTGGACTTTTCAGTTCAAAAGGATGCCTTTTGGGCTTGCTTCGGCAGCCTCAGTATTTCAACGTGTCATGGAAAAAGTTTTGGAGGATGTCTCTGACACTGTTGCTTTTCCAAGATGACATTTTGGTTGCAGGAAGGTGCAGGGAATCTCATGACAAAAATCTTGCAATTGTTTTGGAGAGATTTTGAGAACGAGGGATTGTGGCTAATAAACTCGAATGTGTTTTTTGGGGGGAAACAATTAAGTCATCAAATTTCTGGTGACGGTATCGTACTTAGAGAAGGCCTTATCGAGGCGATAGTGAATGCTCCGTGTCCTTCTTCAAAAGAACAGGTTTCCTCATTTCTGGGTGTATGTGAGTTTTACACAAAGTTGATCTCTAATTTCGTGGGAAAAACTGCTCTCATGCGAAACTTATTGAAGAGAAAAGCCACATTCATCTGGGATAAACATTGTCAGGATGAGTTTACCAACATTTAGAAACAATTAGGATCTTGCAAAATACTTACGCCTTTTGATCCTGATTACCAGTGTACTGTGTTTGTGGATGCCAGTTTGGATGGTTTGGGTGGAATGATTTCTCAGATCACGCAGGAGAAGAAACACACTATTGGGTTTGCCTCATGTGCATTACGTCCTAGTGAAAATAATTACTCTGTAATTGAGCAAGAGTTGCTGGCATGCTGTTGGGCTGTCGAAAGATTTCAATGTTTTCTTGGGGGAAAGACCTTCAAAATATTAAGTGATCATAAGCCGATTATCCCCATCCTCAATGGCAACATTGTTAAGGATCATACTCCGAGAATTGCCAGGCTAAGTTCAAAATTGCTACAATATGATTTTGAAGTTACGCATATCCCTGGGGGACAAAACACAAGGGCAGATTTTCTTTCAGGATCACCTTTACCTTTGGGAAAACAGGATCTGTGTGATGATGATGCTGATGAGGAATGTCTTATTGCTGCTGTGGGTGTGTGCAGTCAGCATTGTTTTACTGAACGTGAGTGGTTCTGTGCCATGGAATCGGACTCTGTACTTAAGAAAATTAAGGGTTTCATAGTGTCAGGTTGGCCCAAAGAAAAGCACTTGGATAGTGAGCTTTTTGCCAGAGATGGTTTCCCAAAGGAGATTGTATCTGATAATGGGGTGCAGTTTACCTGCAAAGAGATGTCTGTATTCTTAAATCAATCTGGGATTTCGCATCATCGTGTTGCTCTCTATCACCCACAGGTCAATGGTTTTATTGAGCGCACAAGCCGCATTTTGGTAGAGTGTATTTAGTGGACGGTTTCTTTTAAGTTTGATATAAAAAAATCAGTTCAAAGTATGTTTTGGGCTCATCGCACCACTCCCAGTCCCATCACAGGTTCTAGCCCTTGTGTTTTGCTCCGTGGCTGGGAGGCCCCTTTCCATATGTGCCTGGCTTGGATGAAAAAGTGGGGTACACGTTCTTTCTCCAGAAATACTCAAACTGTAATCAAGTCTCAAGTCCATCCTGTCGTACATGATGAGGGTGGATTTAAGTCTAGCATACATGTAGGAGATTGGGTAAGAATTAAATCTCCCATCAATGTGGCAAAAGGACTGTCAAAATATGGTCCTCCTGTTAAAGTGGATGCTTCTTCACACTTTGCTGTGAGGGTCAATGGGAGGAGTTGGTAGAATCTGTCAAGAGTTTACAAAGTTCCCTGGAGAGTTGTGTTGCAATTGGGTTTAGAGTCTAGCAGTGATCCAGCTCAGGTTCAACAAGGTCCGCTGCAAATGTCTTAGTCTCCCAAGTTGTGTCTGGAGTATGTTACTAATTGCAAGAGTGGAAGGAGAACTGTTCCTCCTGAACATCTAGATACATAGTCATTTACTTTTCCTTGCTGTTCTCTCATTTTGTAATTTGCATTCTCTATTCTTCTCTACTTACTCTTTTATTTCTTTTATTCTTCTTTTCTCGATTGTTCTTGCTTTATGGAAAGAAAGGAGATGTTATAGTAGTCTTCCTATTGTACATATTAATGTGCTGTTCAGAACTCACCGCCATGGAGATGGAATGTTATGGTTTGAACTCCAGGGGCACTTGTCAGTTGTCCCTGGAAGCTGTGGAGATGGACAGTCAATAAATCAGTTGTTCCCACACTTACCTTCCTCTGTGTGATTACTAGAGTGGTTTTGTGTGTCTATTTAGTAAATGTTTTTTTGAACATTGTACTCATGTCGATATTCCATTTAGGAGACGCAGGATACCCCAACCAGCCATGGTTACTAATGCCATTGTGGCATCCAGTCACCCCAAAAGAAGACCGCTTCAATGGGGCCCATGGGAGAACAAGGTTGCTAGTGGAGCGGACTTGTGGCCTCCTGAAGGCAAGATTTTGCTGCCTTGACAAAACTGGAGGAGGCTTACAATATTCACCTGGAAATGTGTGCCAGATCACCGTTGCCTGCTGCATGCGCCACAACCTGGCAATTAGGAACATAATCCCTCTGATTGAAAATGAAGGAGACCAGCAGGGGCCACTGGCTGAGGACGGGGCAATGAAGACAGTGGTGAGGAGAAAGGAGTTTACTTGCGACAACAGCTGATCAACAACTTCTTTTCATGACTATAAGTATGCACTGAGATGTATTTCCAATTCCATGATGTTTGTTGTTTTGTAGCTGTGTGGACTATGTGTATGTACACATCAGAGCGTAGGATAAGTGTGCCAATGTTTAAGCAGGACCAGTTTGGGATACAGTTCTAGTTACATGCATACTGTGTCATTTAAGCCTACCTATTGTTAACCGTGACATTGTTCTGGTTGAAGTTTCAGTTTGCTCTTATTTGTGAGACATGATTTGCCCTTGCTTATCTACTTTAATTTTGTTGTATCAGTTCACTTTTCCATGTCATCAACTGAGGGGAGTTTCCGAGCTGTGCCATCAACAGGCATATGATGCTGTGTTTGAGTGCAACCTGGACATGGAATGAACCTGGAAATGTCTGTCACAGACATTAAGGATACATAACAGTTATGACACCTGCTTGCAATAGTAGAAATGGAAGTTGCTACAACACCAATGGAATTTCATTCCATTGTGTTTACTTTGTTTTGCAATACGTGTTCCATCATGTGCTCAAACACAATGTAGTTGTGAGGATAGACCATGGTAGTCCCCATTCATATCACCTAGGTGATCAATTTTTGGAAACTTGATGTAGCTGTAGATGTGTGTCCTCATTGTATGTCACAGTGCAAGTGCCACACAATTGACATATGCTTGTGACCTACCTAAAGATGCAGCACAACCTGTTGTAATGGGACCTGTTGTCATTGACCAGTAGTACAGTCCTGTGTGCTTTTCTTTTGTCCATTGATTGTGTATGGCATTTATGGTGTTTGTGATCTGCTACCAGGTGTTCACAGAAAATAAAATGTTTCGTATTGAATTGAACTTTGCATTGCCTGATGTAGCTCCTCCAAATGTTCTGTCTAGATGCTGGAACATCACAAACTAGTTTTATGGCATAGATTGTTGAGTGGGGTGTCAATTTGTGATGATTGTTCATACAAATGACTATCCGCGAATATGTAACATAGACTGAAGTTTGTATGATACACTGAATCTGTATGACTATCTGGTGGTGCCATTAATGATTGACTTTGTGGCACTTAAGTTCCAATTTACATATACTTGTTGACCTAGGTTGATTACTCTTTAATCAGAGTGCTCACATGATACTCACAACAATTTGAGATGGATGTCAAAGGCACAACATGAGCTGGTATAGATGTGCAAAGTGTTTCTATTTGCCAGACATGGTGAATAGGTGATGACACACAAGATGGAGCAGTGTTATCAAAAAAATTAAATTAGAGAAGCTGACAGTGTTGTTGGGTGAAATCCAAAAAGGCGTAGCCTCGGTTATCAGAGTCCAAAGTCCAACACTGTACTTCCCTCTGATGTGTAACATTTGGGATAAATGGTCAACAAAGTAAATGGTTAGCGCACAAAGGAGGATATCAGGAGCACCTTCTTTTACTGTTGAGGGGTTGTGCATTGCCATCTGACCCCCCATTACCTTTCTTTGAACAACCCACCTCATGTTTGTGGGGGGGACAACAACTGCAGGCTCCTAGGATACTGAGGATTCTCCACCTGACTCAGCGCCCCACCCTATTGCTTTCACAGATGTTGATGGCACAGCTGGAGGCATCACACAAGGAGGGGTAGTTGTGTGTGCAAATGCCTGGTGGAGGGGGGAACTGTCTCCTTTGGCACCCCTATGACCTGGTCTATTTGCTCATTGATGCTCTTAAGTATTTGGTCTTGGAACTACTGCAGTTCCTCAGTGTTCTGGAGGTGTTCAGAAACCTGGCTCATTGCTCCCTGGTACCCCGCAAAGGCATCAAGTACCTGGGAGAGGTTGGCCTGGGTATCAGTGGCACCAGCTGTTTGGCGACCTGGATCTACACCTACCCTCCCACCTCCCCTACTCCCACGGTCTGGCACGGTTTGTGCCTGCACAGTCGAACATGATCATCATTGACTGGGTTTGTGTTTGTCAACTACAGAGTGGACTGTGTTGATGTTGTTACCCATGGTTGATAATGTGTCTGCTGTGGTAGGGGTCAGCTGTGTATTAGCAGCTGAAGTGGGAGATGTCGCAGTGGATCCTGCTGGACATGCTGGTGCCGTCTGCCAATCCAAACCTGATGGACCAAGTTCCTCCTCCTCATCAAAGGAAACAGGAGAGTCTTCTTCACCGGGGAGCTCATTCAAGGTTGGAGTCTGAGCCTGGTTGGTTTCTTCAGTCTACATCGAGGTGTTCCGAGATTGCCCTGTTGGTACAGATATGACATAGTCAATTATGTGATTATACATTTTACCTCAACTGGCACTCATTGAGTAAATGTTTGGGTCCCTAAACAGTTTTTGATGGATGATTTGGCACCTATCCCAATGATGTTAGCCTTTATTTGGCGTAAACAATGCAGCTTAATCATGATGTGGATTATGTTTTGTTAAGTTATGTTAAAAGATGTGCAAAGTGCATTGCAGCCCCAGCAACAGGGCGTCCCAGCGGAAGGCCCAGAAGCAACATTGCAGGGTGGAGACGGGGGGAGGGGACAGCAGCTAGACTGGGAAGAGCCATGTTTTTATGGCCTTTCTAAAAGCCATTTGATTCTGAATGCTCCTGAATGTCAAAGGGAGGATGTTCCAAAGGGCTGGCGCCAGTCTCCTTTGTCAAAAAATGTTTCTTGGGCATGGCGGCACAGATTAGCATACACTTCCATGTTACTCTTATGAGTAGTGTTGGTGTTACAAAGTTTGTCAGTATTCACTGTTCATTCTGATGTCCATTGAGGTAGTTTTGTTCTGATGGCTCTCCCAAACAACAAAGTAACTGGGCTCTCACTCGTTGTGGAGTGAGGAGTTGATCGATTGGCCCAGGGAGCCTGGCACATAGCTTGGTTCAAGTCAGTCCCTTCCATCAATGCTCATTCAGTTACCCTCATGATGGAGTCCATAAATCTTTTGACTACACCATTGGCTTGGGGCAAGAGGGGTGTACTCCTTTGGTGTTTGATGTTGAATCATACAAGAAACTCTTTGCTGTTAAAGGGGGGTCCATTAACAGATTTAAGGATCTCAAGGATAACCCAAGTTGCAAAGATGTCATCAGGCCTTTCGATTACCGATTTGTGAGTTGTAGAAGACAGTGTTTCTATCAAGGAAAACGTGAATATTCGTCTATGACTATCATGATATGCTATGCTGTCCATCACCTAATGGTCCAAACATGTCAACTGCAACTCTCTCCCGGGCATGGACAAGAAAGTCAGACATGGTCACAGGGTGCTGAGTCACCTTAGGGAACAAGCAAATGCAGATGTGCCATGCTTTCTATTCATTTTCTACTTGCTCATCCAGTAGAGAGAACCACACTCTGTCTCACAATGCTTCTTTGGTGGCTACATTACCATAGTGTCCTTCATAGGCCAACTCGATGGCCCGTTGCCTGAGGCTCCTATGGTGCTGCTGGGCAACAGGATGAATGTCTTCATTCATATGAAGCTGTATTTTTATTTTCTTGAGCTTTCCCAAGCCATAAAACAATGACGGGACTTGGCTTCTGATATCAGGCTGAGCACAGAGGATGTAGTTGAGGGATATTAACCCCATGTCAGCCACTGTGGCAAAACTGAGCAAGCATGCACTTGACGAGGTTCCTTCTCCAACATGAATGGTGACTTGTACTGACATTGTTTTGTGTTGCATTTCTACTGTGAACGACCCTTGGCTTCATAGCGGTTTAGAAGCAGACCTGGTGTATATCTTTGTGTCTGAAGAAATGAGGCATGGCACAGGCATCAGGCTGTTGAACATTTTCACTGGCATGATTCTAATTGACAACCCACTGTCAATGATGAAGGTTATGGGGTGACTGTTCACCCTCAATTTAATTCTGGAACAGTATCCAAAAGAAGTTTAGTGCTCTGTTTGGTGATTTTTCTTTTAACTTCCATCTTCTTCACCGGCTGCTAACTCCACATGTGCATGCCATCTTTTGTTGGAAATAATCAGCTCACATCCATCTTCTACACTGGCACTTGATAGCTATGTTGAAGAACCTTTGTACGACGAAGTTGACAACAATTGCTTTTGCCTTGGTCTCTACTTGTCAAAGATGATGTTGCTTATTTAA
The DNA here is from genome assembly GCF_964204655.1 of Triturus cristatus. Classification (NCBI taxonomy): domain Eukaryota; kingdom Metazoa; phylum Chordata; class Amphibia; order Caudata; family Salamandridae; genus Triturus; species Triturus cristatus. The sequence continues at coordinate 1,756,947,632 of NC_140589.1, forward strand.
TTTGTTTGCATGAATGCAGTGATTTTGGTACATTCTTGCACCCATCTTTTCTTCCCTTGTGACACATTTGATTTTTCCTTAACTTGACACAAGGTTACGATATAGTTCTCTTTCCAACAACTCTTACAGATTTGTCTTAAGGCTGGTCATTTGCCTTCATGGGGAAACAAAAATCCACATTGTAAGCACAGTTTTGTCTTCTCCCACAATATCAATTTACGTGCATTTACATTGTGCTGGTGCTTGCTTTTCATTGTCAATGCTGATTCATTGTGTGCTGTTCCTGCTTCCATGTCAGCAGCTTGTTGTTCTGCTCATTCCTTGGCTCTTGCAGCCATCAGCATTTTCTCTAGACTGAGCATCTCTCTCAACATGCGCCGTCTAAAACAATCTGAAAGGCAGTCATCAATGACACTGAAGTGTATGACTTCCTTATCGTTAAAATCACAGAACTTGCAATGTTTAATATGTGCCTCAAGTCTCTCAGCAAACTCATCCATTGTTTCACCAGTCTGTTGTCGTGCTTGTTAAAGATATACCTTTCATAATCAACATTTGTCATTGGATTGAACTTGGCATACAGTGCTTCTTTCACCTTTCGGTTTGATGTAGCATCAGTCTGAAACTTTCAAGTAAGGCTTTTTAAATATTTGATGATTTTCTTATCATCTTCATCCTCTAGTGCATCTATGAATTCATCAAATGTTTCAATCCACACAGTCTACCTGGCACCAATGTTCTGCTTCTTGCATGTGTCGAATGGTAGTGGCTTCATGAAAACAGCTGCCTTGTATTTCGCCCTCCCTTCTGCCGCCACTGAGTTACCATGTGTCGTTCAACTGATTTCAGTGTGAAGGTAGCTCCAATAACTTCCACTAGCATCAGCTGTGTGATTAAGCATCTGTTGCAGTGTGTTTCAATCGCCCCTGACTGTGAGTATGCTCGCTATTTCTTGTACCTTGTTGGCGTTGAAGTAATTTTCTTGCTTCGTATGAGTCGTTGCTCTATGTTCGGGGCACAACATCTCTGCCGACAGCTTCACCGGCGGTATTGGCAGGCATTTTGAAATAAGTTCCTCTGTGGGGCCTTCTATTGCTTCTGTGGCCATGTATGGGCTGCAGCTGGGCTTTGACTCCACTTGTGGCGGTCGCAGTCTGCTTTGCATTGAAATAGGGCACATGCAGCATGCACAAGCAGTTTCCCACTTCATTGCAAACTCTCAGAGGAGCAGTCTTGTTTTCCATAGGCACGAATACCCTGCTCGTCACCAGTTGTAGAGTCTTCCATAGCACTGGAGCATGCAAATATATTACACCACATACAGAAGCTATGCTTGAACATGTCTTTATTCTCCAACATTCATCTCCCTCACTGCACATTACGTCATACTTCCCAGAATCACACCTTAACACCTCCCCTGCATATCGCGTGGCTCCTGTCCAGAGTCCCCCCAGAACCACAAGAGTCCTAGTGCGTGGAGCATCAATATGCTACACCATAGAGGGATCATACAGATACAGCAGTCTCATATATACATCATATTTTTATTTATGCCAGACTATAGAATATTGCTTGCTAAAAGTATTGCCAGGGCAGAGGCAGGATGGAAGGGCTTGAAGAAATGTAGCACTGGCTGTCCACTGTATGTGTTAGCTGACTGGCTAAAATACTGTCAAAGCATTTAACATGCACCGGGAACTGCTCTACTGCTTCCTCCAGGCAGCTGTGCATCAACAATCTGGGCAATGATGTCTGCGTAGCCCAGCACCAGTTATTCATTTTTTGAGAGAGTGAGCAGGGCTGTCCTCGAAAGGGGTTGGACATTATCTAAAACAAAACTGCTCCTCGACTGCCTTTTACAAACGTTTTTCCATGCTTTAGTGCAAAATGCATAAATACCACTTTGAAAATGTTAGCTTGACATCCTGATTGGTGGAATTTTATGTTCATAAGATGCATTTATGTGAAGAATCTCAAACTAATCCAAAGTTTACGGTTAAGAGCTGAACTATGGGCATTTCATACAGAATTTGGGGGCAGTCATAGGTATCTTTCAGGTAGTTTCTCACCCTGAAAGCAGACAAGCTCTGCACTTCACTTTTGTGGATGTTAAGACATGCTTCTATGTTGCATTAACGAACCCTTGTTTTTTATTAATATATTAAATTGCCTTCACTGAATTGTTTAACCTGTATTGAAATCGGTCTCTTTGATAAGTTAGTGAGCAAGCAGTAATAACATTAAAATTGCATATTCCTGTTTACTTTTTTTCGCAAGGTTTCTTGTGTCAACCCTTTTTGGCATGTAATATTTTCATGAATTAGACATAATGCACTGATTTGGTGCTTCAAAGAATTTTACAAGTCAAGCAGTCCGTGGACTGCCAACATCGTGAGGGCTCGGCAGTGGCAGTCTATCCACTGCCGCACCAGTGATCTGACCGCCATATCAGAACTTTGGTGGTCGGACCGCCAGTGCACCTCCGCAGCCACCAGGGAAATGCCGAACCCTGGCAGTGGTGCAAGGGTCAAGGCCTCAGGATTATGCTGGTGGTGCTGCTGTGGCACCGCCATGCATATTTCCAGTTTCAGAACCACCAGTGGTGTCATGGAGGTCTTTACTCCATGAAAAGGTTGGGGGTCCTGAAACAAAGGGGCCCCTGTTGCCCATGCGCATGGAGATGCATGCAGGGGGGCACAACATTTGCCTCCCCTGTGTACATGAACCTCAGTTCCTGAAAATGAATTGAAATGAAAATGACATTTTTAAAGCGCACTACTGTCTGTAGGTGTCTAGGCGCTGACTCCGATTGAAAGATGTGGAGAAAAAAAAGCCAAAGCGTATGGGTAGACCCTACCGAATCAATTTGAGGTCTGTACTAGTTGTTAAACAGCCATGTTTTAAGAGCCTTACGAAAGGTGAGAAGGTTTTTCGTATTTTGTAATTTGAGAGGCATCGAGTTCCAAAGTTTCACAGTGGCCACAGAAATACTCTTACCTCCCCAAGTGGCCTTCTTGACTTTGGGTCCAACCAAATTGGACTGGGAGGAGAATCTTAAAGTTCTGGGAGGTGTGTGCCATTGAAAGAGCTGTCTGATGGATTCCGGGCCATCATGAAGAAGGGTCTTGAATGCTATGCACAGAGACTTAAACATTACCCACTTTCTCACCGAGAGCCAGTGAAGTAATAGAAGAGATTGGGAGACCGTCTGATGTTTTGGTAACCCTAGAAGCAGTCTGGTTGCTGTGTTTTGGTCCATTTGGAGAGTATGCAGTGCTTTTTTGTGGGCAGTCAGAAAAAGCCCATTACGGTAGTCAATTGTAGTCAATTGTAGAAAATACTAGTGCTGTGATCACTGCCTTGCGAAGGTCCAAAGGAATGAAGGGAAAAATCTTCCTAAGTGATTTGAACATAAAGAAACAAGAAGAGGTGATAGCATTGGCATGTCCCACAAAGAAAAGCTTTCCATCAAATTGGACTCCCAGATTTTTCACTATAGAAACAGGAATTGGGAGAGCTCCCATTTCCTGTGACCACCATTTGGGAGACCAAAATGATGGGCGATTGACAAAAAGTAGCACCTCCATTTTGTCAGAGTTTAATTTCAAACAATTATTGGACATCCAACTCCCGATCTGTTGCATACAGCAGTGAAAGTATTTTGCAGTTCTGTCAAGGTCTTCTGTGATTGACACTACAATCTGAGTGCCGTCAGTGTTTGAAATAACTGAGGACCCAAAACTTTTAATCAGTGAGGCTAAAGAAGTGACGTATAGGTGAAAAAGGGTTGGGCTCAATGCCGAGCCTTGTGGCACACCACAGAGTAGAGTGAAGGATGTTGAACTGTGGCCATTAGATCCCACAAATTGACCTCAGTCGGTGAGAAAAGATTTAAGCAGCTCAAGGGCTGTGCCCTTAACACCTAATTCAAACAGACGCTTGATAAGGAGTTTGTGATAAACAGTGTTGAACTCTGCGGAAAGATCTAACAAGATTAAGGCAGCGTTCCCTCCCTTGTCCAAGGTGGTTCTGACATACTCGGAAGCTGTAATCAGGGCTGACTCTGTGCTGTGTTGGCTTCTGAAGCCAAACTGGGAGGGATCAAGCAGCTTATGATCCTGGATGAACAGAGAGACCTCTATGTTCATGGCTTTCTCTACCATCTTGGCCGGGAAAGGAAGCCACAAGATTGGCCGGTAGTTTTTAGAATTATCAGCGTCTGCTTTTTGAGGAGAGGGAGAATTGATGAAATCTTCATTTTTTTGAGGAAGTAACCAAGAAGGAACATTTTATTGAAAATCAATAAGAGGTGGCCAGGGACAGTGGTAGGGGCTAAATGTAGAACTCTAGGTGGACATGGATCAAGTGGTGATCCTGATTTGATCTGTTTAAACAGATCTGTTTTTTGGCCAATAATGAGGGGGGGAGAAAGCAGAAAAAGTAGCATTTAAAGACTGAGGCAGCTCTGATAACTCGACCTCCAACGTAACTGCTATTCTAGTGCAGGTCCCTGATTGGGAGCATCCAGGTAGTGCCGACTGAAAATTGTTGGTCAGGCAGGCCTCCTTGGTGCTTTGGTTTGCAGCAAAGACATTAAAACTGGCCTCTACTTTTTCATTAAAGAATGTGGCAAGTTTGTTGCACAGAGTGTCATCTGTGTTGACGTTTTTAGACGGCGAAGGATTGCTGAGTTTGACCACTGTAGAAAAAAACCTCTTTGGGAGTATTAATAGCTGAACTAATTTTATTGATAAAGAATTTAGATTTAACTTTAATCAAACGTTTTTTGTAGAGTAGAAGCACGGCTTTATATGTGACTTTGTCCTTTACGCTGTAGTTAGACCTCCACTTCCTCTCTGACCTTCTACAAGATTGTTTTGCCAATCTAAGCTCTTCATCGAACCAAGGCTCAGATGGTATAAATCGATTTTTGTTTCCGTATTTAGCCGGCGCTACACCATTTGGCTGAACTGGGCCATTGGTGGTAGTCATCTGTTGCTGAGTCAAGATCAGAAGATACTAGTTTATTTGTTCGAATTAAGGCCTATGTAAATTGGCCTTCCGATATTTTATGCCAAGGATGATAACTGTAGGTGGGTGGGGCCGTAAGCTCTTCTGAAGTGTGACTCACTAAATTAAGTTGAAACATCACTTCCTTGTGGTTTGACTACATAAGTAGTAGTGGTGAGGTGACCTGAATAAAAGGGCAGTTTGAAAAGATGCCAAGGGATCAAGAACTAATTGAGACAGGCATAAAGGAGACAAAGTAGCAATGAGGTAATGGGTGTCAGGTTCCTCTTTGTTTTCCAAATGAAAGCTGAAATCACCAAAAATAATGAAACCAGCGGAGATGGCTTTGATATCCCATGGCGTACTATCCATGTTTAAGAAAAGATTTCTAGGGTCGGGGGTCAATAGATACGTTTTTGCAATGTATAAACTTTTTGGGGGGTTTCCCATTGCAGAGCCTATTTACAGAGGCACCGCTGTGGGGCCAGCTTAAAAAGCCCGCCAGACATGAGAAACACTTGCAATTTTGCAGGTAGGTCTTGGCGGTGCTGGAGCATGGCGGTGCTATACCAGCCACTCCCGAATCACCAAAAACTCAGGCCCAAAGTGACTAATTTGCACAACATGAAAGTAGAAAAGCTTACATCAATCCTGTCTTTCAATTGTCTGCATTGTGTGAACATAGTCAGTTACTTTTTGAAAGTGTCTCCTTTTCTGTCATTATCCCATAAGAACATATTAAAATATATCAGCTAAGGATGTGCGATGTACAGAAACGTTTCCTTAACAGATTATCATTCATAACAGCTTATGTATGGGGGCACAAAACAACTGACTCCCTTCTTAGTTCACTTTTACCAGTAGGACATATTGACTTTGCTAATGTTTTAACCATGCTGTACAACATCACAGCTGCTGTGCTGAATGGGTAAAAATTAAAAAGAGACAATGGAGCAACCACAACGACATTTTATAGGTGTGAGCATGCATTCAACACACACCTGTTTTTTTAATTACACGATCAGAGATGGATTGATACATTTAAAAAAAAGTCATACGAAGGAGCTGTTTTGAGATGTAGCGTGAAAGCAGTACTGTTCTTTTGTTTTTTTAAGTAAAGAATGAGGAAGTTTTCGAATCGAGCTGGAGAGGGTTGAGGGTGCAGTGAAGCCATGCAGAGTGAAGCCATACAGCAGGCAGTGGAGAAGCAAGAGAGCAGGCAGCGGGAGAAGCAACAAGAAACACTGGTGAATTACAGCAATGTTGAGTGCCAGCGGGATATTTTGTGAGAGAAGCACATGGTCAAGAGAGAGCGAGCAGAAAAGCTTGTGAGGGAGGAAGCTGGAAAACACATGCACTCCAATCCAATCCAATTCAAAGACAGCTTTATTCGACATTTGTCATGAAAGCAATAAAAAAATAAACAAGTACAGAATCAACATGTATACAATTCATAATCACATAAAAAAAAAAAAACTTACTTAAAATTAGAGTTAAAAAAGCAATCCTTAAAATTTATTTATTTATTTTTTTAAATTTTATTTTGATAGTTTAAAACAAAAGTAAACATACAGCTGTGGTACAAGGAGCGCCAATGTGCACACATCACAATATGGGCGATACAGAGAAGGCCAGAAAGATGTAGCGGAGACATATTCTGTGCGGTGATGACGCGAACAGCAATACAGACCTCATTGTAAAACAGTAGCTAAAGTGCGGAACCCAAGAGATCACTGCAAGGAGTATATACCCCTCTGGGGGGGGGGGGGGGAGGGGGGAGGGGGGCACCCACACCGCACCTTCCACATCGACACATGCTTCCCATAGAACAGAGAAGATACCCATGCCACAAGCGCGACCAATGCCAGCAAATCTCAGACCCAATCGCGAGCAAGCATCCTCAGTCGCCGCACCCCTCAGTACGAGCTCATTCAGCATCCTGGCTGCTATCTGAGGCCGTCGCCCCAGCGAGGAGATAACATTGTAATGGGGCCCATATATCCGCGGGCCGCGACCTGGGCGGCATAAGCTCAGAGTATGTGCGGATCTGATCTTGACAGTAAACGAGATCTCTCAACCAATCCTTAAATTTTGGGGCCCTGCCTCTGCCCCAGCGACACGCCACTCTCCTTTTAGCGAGCAGAAAGGCCAGTGCGATGAATTTAGGCTCTACATAACCCAGCAGGGCCAGGAGAGGGGAGGGCCGCAATACTGTATCGATCATCTTGGAGAGCGCCTCAAACACCAGGCACCAATAGCGGTGAACTGCATCACACGCCCACGCCAGGTGAAGAAAGTCCGCACCCGGAGCTCGGCATCTGTCGCAATTGTCATTGTCGCGAAGCCGATATCTGTGAAGTCTGGCGGGCGTGAAGTAGAGCCTATGAAGGTATTTATAATGGATAATCCTGAGGCGGCTACTGGAGGATACGCGGTCCGTCTGCATCAGGCAGAATTGCCACTGTTTATCCGTCAACGGGACACTTAGCTCCAGGTCCCATCTCTCCCTGGCTGCTAACCTTGGCGCCTGCATGGAGGAGTGGACCGAACGGTATATTTTGGAGACAAGCTTAGCTGGAGTGTCATCACTTAGTATACGATGCAGCGGAGCCAGATGCGGGGGTTCCTGGGGGAAGCAGGGCATGAGGGCCCTCAGCCCCTGCCGCAGGCGCAGGTAGAAGAAGACATCGAGGGGAGTAGGCTGAATGGTGGCATACATGTGCTCCATGGACCGGAACGTGCCGCCGTGATACAGGTCGCCCCACGTCTTCACGTGAATAGATTGAAGCAATTTTCGGAAACCCGCCTCCTGCAGCAGGGGCATGTTGGGATGATAAACAAGAGGCAGGAGCGACGTGTACACCATGTCTAGCTCTAGAGCGGTAGCTAGCCTGGTCCACGCAGTCACCGTACTGATCAATGTCGTGGGCGTCTTATCTCTGCCTGTCACCGGTATGTACAGCGCGCCTTCTATGGGAATGGGGTGGGCCAACCAATGTTCAGCCGCTAGTTGGGGCATATATCGGGGCTGCCGCATCCAGTAGTAAGCGTAGTGCGCCTGAGCTGCCTGATAGTAGAGCTCGAAGTTGGGAATGCCAAAGCCACCCTGCTCAAAGGGCCTGATCAGGACGTCCCACTGGAGCCGGGGGGACTTACCGCCCCACACTAGTCTGATAAGCTCCGAGCGGAGTTGTCGAAAGAAAAAAGCACCAGGATAGAAGGGAATATTCAAGAAAAGATACAGTAGCTGCGGCAAGATCACCATCTTAATCAGTGAGGACCTGCCAGCCATTGAAAGGGGCAGGGTGATCCACCGAGTGATGGAATCTGTGATGCGGGACATGGCCGTTCCATAGTTAGCCCTCATAAGTTCCTCTCTGTCTGTTTCAATGCGGATGCCCAGGTACTTAAAGTCCCCGTCACACCAGGCAAGGGGGAAGTCGGGCACAAATCTGCAGGTGGAGGCAGTCAGGGGAAATATACAAGATTTGCTCCAGTTGATCTGGATGCCAGAGATCACGCCAAACCGGATGAATTCGCGGAGGATCGGGTTGAGATTTTCCTTCGGCTCCCGTACATAGAGGGTGATATCATCGGCATACATGGATACAAGTATCTGCCTCTGGAAGCACCGAAGTGCTTTGTCACGGTGGTGTTGCCGCAGTTTGGCCGCCAGAGGCTCCATGGCTAAAGCAAATAATAGAGGCGAAAGGGGGCAGCCCTGCCTGGTGCCCCTGGTAATGGGGAAGTCAGAGGACAACCTCCCATTCACTAGGACTTTGGCCCTAGGGGCAGTATACAATAATTTAATCCACAAGATGAATATAGCCGGGAAGCCCATGCGCCCCAGAACTTGGAACAGGTAGTCCCACTCAAGGGAGTCAAAGGCTTTCGTGGCATCCAGGAACACGGCGGCCATGGGCAGATCTTCATGCACAGAATTAAGGATCGAAAAGAAAGTGCGCAAGTTATGCGTCGTGGCCCTACCTGGCACAAAACCGGCCTGGTCAGGCAGTATCAGGTTGGGGAGCAATAGATTGATTCGATTGGCGATAAGCTTGGCTAGAATTTTCACATCACAGTTGAGGAGGGAGAGAGGCCTGTAGGAGTCACAGTCGCTAGCCTCCTTCCCTGGCTTAAGGAGCGATGTAATGAGGGCCATGCGCATCGATGGGGGGAGATGCCCCACCTCCAATGCATCCTCGTAGACTTCTCTCAACACTGGGGCCATAAAGTCAATATAGGTTTTATAAAATTCAATGGGTATCCCGTCGAGCCCGGCGGTTTTACCCGACCGCATCTGCATAATGGCCTCTCTCACCTCGTCTAGCTCAAAAGGGGAGCTCAAAAACTCCCGTTGCGCATCGCTTAGCCACCCCAGGGACACGTCGTCAAGGTAATCATGCAGTTGGAGCTCTCCAACTCTAGTGGACGCATAGAGCACACTATAGTGGGCTACAAATACGTTGAGGATATGTGCGGTCTCACTGTATCTTGTGCCATCCACCCCCACAATCTCCATGATTGTATTGGGCGGCCGTACTAGCCGCATCGTTGCAGCTAGGGCTTTCCCAGGCCTCTCTCCCTCCCCGTAACTCCGGGCAACCCAGTATTTACCTCGAAAGTTAGCTTCCCGGGTGGCCTCCGCGGTATACTCAGAAATTTTGTCCCGAATGCTCGCCAGCCCGGCGTCGTCAGGGTTGGTCGCAAGCGATGTCTCCAGCGCCCGAAGGTCATCCTCCAAGGAGCGCAGGCGTGCCATAATGTTCTTCAGTACCCCCGATCCTTTGGCAATGCAAAGACCCCGAAGGGTCACCTTGAAAGCATCCCATATAGTCTCAACGTCTTGCACAGAGTCTTTGTTGCGCTTAAAGAAAGCCAAGCATTCCTCCCGCAGCTCCTCTTGAAAAAGGGCATCGAGAAGTATCGTGGGCTGCAGACGCCAGGCCGCCAGAGGGGGGCCTAGTTCCGCCGCCCGCAGCGTGACTCGCACTGGCGCATGGTCCGAGAATGTACGCGGAAGGTGTTGCGCTCCAGTCAGCGCCGCATGAAATTGTGGGGTCAGGAGGACGTAATCGAGCCTGGCCCAGGAGCGCGCCTGCGCAGTGAAATGAGTACCCTCGTGGGTGTCCGCATGGAGGTGTCTCCACGCGTCAATCAGCCTGTGTTCCGCTATGATGCCCAGAAGTATCTCACGAGACCGTGTGTAATGATGCGGGGCCGTGTGGGACCTGTCTAGCGCCGGGGCAAGCGTGACGTTAAAATCTCCCCCCAGTATGAGGTGCTGCGTACCCACACCTATTATATCCGCACCGAGGTCCGCAAAGGCGGCAGGGTCGTCTACATTGGGACCATAGCAGCAGGCCAGAGTAACCATTCTATGGCCCAGTCTCCCCCACATCAGGCAGTATCGGCCTTGGGCATCACTTTTCATACCCGCCAGCACAAAGGGGGTAGTCCGTTTAACTAATATAGCAACACCCCGGGAGTACGAGGAATAGGACGAAAAGGCAGAGCATTTCGCCCACCTGCTAGCAAAGGTAGGGGCAGCCTGCGCACGGAAATGGGTCTCCTGAAGGAACGCAATGTGTACAGTGTGGCGATCTAAGTAGGAGAGGACGTTTCTCCGTTTTCTAGGGTCCCCCAGGCCTCTGACATTCCACGTGAGTATATTCAGATCAGTGTCCCCCATAGCTAGGTCGACTCAGAACAGGTAGGAAGTGCAGCGGCCGGGGGGCCTATTTCAGTCATCCCCCATCTGTTGCACGCGCGATTTGCTCTACACACCACGCACCAAACCACAAGTGCTCCACCGTCCACATCACCAGACAAGCCGAGGTCGAATCTGTCCTTAGCAAATGGGTAATCACCACACCTCCACACGGGACCACGTCGCGAAGAAGCATCAAAAGCGTGGACTGATGCCCTGAACGGCAGCGTCCCGAACACAGCTGTATCAAACATAACAACAACATCAAGAAACATCCAGGGTCCAGAACCCAACCCAGCTGCCTGCTCTAGCAGATCTCCAGCACCAGGCTCCAGTGCTGGGCAACAGGGGGAAGCGAGGTACTCAGTCCTCAGGCACCTTGACCTTAGGTCCCACCCTACCGCCCCTAAACCAGACCCACATCTCAACTTAGGCAAGACTACCCAAAACCGCGTCCCACCACCCCGCCCCCCACCCACTGAAGCAACCCCAACTCGCCAGAAATGTCTACCCTTCCCCCACCCAGCAGATCCCCCATTAAGCTCAACAGGAGCAACTCAGTCAATAGAGTCCAGGGGGTACACCCTACAGGGGACATCCAGAGGGCACACAGATCCACCCTTGCCTGCCCGGAACCCACCATAGTCATAGAGGGAGGGAGAAGGGTGGTGCCTGGCATACATTACCGATCCCTGTCCAGCACGTAACCGGGCCTCCGTCACTCAGTCAGTACATAGCCCATCAAGTGGCTCACAGGGGCGGGCAAACAGGAAAGGCACAGAGAAGTGGCACAGTAATGCAGGGAAGGAAGCACGCCAACTCACAGGTTGGCAGTCAATGTTCATTCTCTGGGGCCATATCTTCTTCATCAGGCCGGTCACGACGCGCTTTCCGTAGAGATTTCAAAAAGTCCTCCACCTGCTGCGGATTTGTGAAGAAATGTTGCTTCGCTTGATGGGTGATACGTAGCTTCGCCGGGTAAAGCAATGCATAGTCGATTTGGAGGGCTCTCAACTTTTTCTTAACATCAACAAACTTGCGACGCTGGTCCTGCACAACAGGCGTGAAATCTGGGAAGACGGTGAAGTTGACACCCTCAAAGGACAAATTCTGGTTCGCCCGCAGCGCAGCATCTCGGTCGCGGTAGTTCAGGAGCCGCGCGATGATGGGCCGGGGTGGGGCGCCGGGACGCGGTCGTGGGCCGAGTGACCGGTGAGCCCTCTCCACGATGAACTGTTTGGAGAAGGCGTCCGCGCCAATAGAGGCAACGAGGATCTTCTCCACATAATCCTCCATGCGCCCCGTGTTGGTGGACTCCGGCACACCCACCACGCGGATGTTATTACGGCGGCTGCGGGCTTCCAACTCCTCATTTTTAGCAGCTATGATGCGCAGGACATTGTCCATTTTATTGAGCTGTGTAGAATGGGATGCGGTCGCATCTTCGTTCTCCGAGATCCGCCGTTCAGCCTCAACAAGGCGCTCCTCATGGGCATCGATTTTCTGCGCGTACGCATCCATTCGGGATGTAAGGCGGTCCACCTTATCCACCACCGTGGCGATGCCCTGCCGCATCTCCCGCATCATCTGCTGCATATCGATTGGCGGCAGGGCCGTGTCCGCGTCCAGCCCCGGGGGGGCCCGTGCGCCTCCATCATCCGGCGCACTCCGCAGCCCCGGCTTCGCAGCTGGGGCAGTAAACGACAGCTTCGCCTGCTTAGCGTCATGCTTGCCCATCGCGGGCTCGTTGTGGGGGGGCCGGCCCACACCCCAGAGCAGCCGAGGCCGTCCCCGCCGCCAGCAGGTCAGGAACAGGGGCTAGCAAAGGGCAGTTCAGCCCCGGTAGGTGCCGGTACGGACGCTGTCCCAGTCCAGCACCACAGGAGCAGCAAAGGAGGCAAGCGCCCCGACAGTCCACACCGCCACAAGGGCGAGCTCAGCCAGTTCTCCGACGTGGGCTCTGGCCGCTCGCGGACTGGGAGGATGCAAGCCCACGCAGAGAAGCCCTCTCACCTGGGACCCCAGAGTAGCACCAGCAGGGGGGCCTCCAGGCCACAGCGAGGGGAGGCAGGGGGAGTCGTCAAGGAGCAGGCCCCAGGGGTCCCCAGCAGCAGCGCAAGCTCAGTCCGTAAGGCGCCAGGCCAGCTCGGCATATCTCTCTTCCACCAGCGGCATCATCGAAGTCGCGGCCCAGCGCCACCTCCAGTAGGCCAGAGCGTCCAGTCGCAGCGACTGTAGCAGGAGGAACGGGGGTGGCGTCCAGAGCAACTCCGGCGACGGGACAGCAACGCCCAGGCAGAGCAGGGGGGGGGCCCCAACCGCCAAGCAACGCAGTCTCTCCAGTCCCGGAGGGGGGGGGGGCCGGTACACCTCCGGCGCCGCACAGGGAGCCCCCGCCTGCCACCAGCACCGCCCGGTCTCAAATCGGAGGATCTCTGCTCTCCGCCACAGGGCCCAGGCAATCCACACGGCAGCAGGGGGGGGCAATCCAGGCACAGGAAGACTCCAGCGCACCCCCGCACCTTGCCGCCTCCACACCTCCTACAATCCCCACGCTCACCGCAGCAACGGTCGTTTCAGCAGCCAGGTGGCAGGCCGGGGCCCACCTGCCTCGTGCACAGCACCGGGCTCGCGTGGCTTCAGAATCCAGCCGCCGTCACCACCTCGCCTCAGCTACCGGCCCGGTGGAACTTCCAACGCGTCTCCCTGCGTCCTCGATGGGCTCTCGGCGACAAAACTTCAGTCGGAGCCGCCAGGGCCCAGCAGCCACATGTACACCCGGTCACGGTCCGGCAGGCGATCGGGAAAGCAGGATAATTGTAGGATTTCTTGTCCAGGCAGCAGGAGCCTCACCGAAGCGCGGCCATACTGCGTGCGCGCCCTCTAGCGCCCCAATCCTTAAAATTTATACATGAGTTAAAAGATACATGTTACAGCCATACTCAGGGTAAATACAAATACACATCCAGGGGCAGCTAGCACATCATTCTCGAATGCTGCGATTTCTTATAATCCACACCCATCCTAGAAATTTTGCCACAGCTACAACAATAACCGGTGTTGTGCTAGTACATTGGATCCTCCTTGCCCCATCACTTTGCCTAGTGCCCAATTGTTTGCAAATTGGTCTCAACCACACCCGCCTTGGAGATAGATAAGCGGGACATACAAAAAGCATATGACTTATTGTTTCATCTTGAGACTTACAAAATGGGCATAAATTAGCTTGGCTCTTGGCATTACTAGACCACCGGGCAGTGAAAGAATTCAAGGGCAAAGATCCCACCCGCAACTGAAAATGCAAATTTCTGTCTAATACTTTAGTAACAAGGTCCCAAAAGAACTCCAACCTTGGGACAGATTTTATATTCAGAAAGTCATCAGTTAAAGAAGGGGTTTTACAATCAGTCACTATCTTTGTATTAATCAACTCCCAGTATTTTTCTTTCAATAGGGTTTTTGTCGGGAAAGGAACATCCGAGGGCTTCACCCATAAATCACTCATACCCAACGCCTCAAGAGATTTTCTAAGTTCCTTAAACCACCCAATATTACGAGATCCAACCATGGACAAAACATCCATGAAACCCGCTGCATACTGGGCTAATGCCGGGGTTGTCCACAGTCTGCGCCAATATAAAATTGGACGTAATCTAGCTACATCTGCAATAGAGCTCTTCCCCAGATCAAGCCTAAGAGGAACTAAAGGCGTACTCTGGGGAAGTGATGTAATGCCTCGAAAGAACCTGTTCTCTGAGATGGTTAAGGAGGACAAGCTCTCGAAGCCCCACAATTCAGCTCCATATAATGATGCGCTAACTGCTTTGGCACTGTAGACCTGGAGCACAGGCTTAATTGGTTTCGTTAATGATTTCTTAAATTCGCCACTTATTACGTTTTAGAGCTGCCAATTCCTTCTGCAGTGTCCACTTAAGATTATTTTGGATATTAACCCCTAGATAAGTAAAAAGCCTGTACTTGTTCTAAGGATTGGTTAAACAATAAAAACGAGTTTTTAAAATGTCTGTGGGGATTAAAAGCCATGAATTTTGTTTTCTTTACATTTACTTCAAGTCCACGTTCCACACAGAAATTCTCAAAACTACCTAATGCCCGCTGTAGACTGCTCGGGGACTTGGCAATTAAAAGCGTGTCATCCACGAACATTAGAATCGGGATTTTAACACCCGCAAGTGAAGGGGCATCAATATTCTCTGCTAAAAGACGATCGGCTATACCATTAATATATAAAGAAGATATAGTAGGGGCCATTGCACAACCTTGGCGAACCCCCCGTTCTACCGGGAAGGCTTCCGTTATCTCGCCCTGGCCTCCCCACCTAATTCTGGCGGTATTATCCTCATGGAGCCTCTGTATTAAAGATAACAGCCCTGGATGAAGTCCCAAATCTTTCAGCACCTTCCATAATTTAAGACGAGGGACTAGATCGAAGGCTGCCCTTAGGTCCACAAAGACCGCATAAAGGCTCCCCTTACCCAGGATCACAGTCTTCCAATATAGGAGGACAAAACGGAATACCTGGTCAACCGTACTTATGTGCTGACGAAAGCCCACCTGAAATGAAGACAGAATATTGTTTGAGGCTGCCCACAGATGAACACGATTTAAGATCAACCTGCCTACAATCTTCTGGGTAGCATCAATCAGGCCTGTAATTTTCCGGGAGCGATCGGTCCCCCTTTTTGAAGACCGGAATTATCTCTGCCAATTTCCACACACTGGGAATGGGTGCACCATGCACCAGGGCATTAAAAACCAGTTGGATGTATCTCCCCCATTTAACTTTGTCATTCAAAAGGAGGTCTGCAGGGACCCCATCTGGGCCAGGGGCCTTTCCTGGAGCTACACCGGTAAGGGCCAGAGTCACTTCCACACTACTGAAATCAGGTACCAGAGTAATCACAGCAGCAGTATCCACAATAGCTGCTATATCCAGGTGGGAAGCATACTGAGGTTGAAAATACTCTACCCACCTCTCCGGAGCAACATTGTTTTGTGGCCTCTCTGGCTGGCCACCGTAGCCCAACTTCACGATACCCCAGAACAATTTACTATTATTCTTAGTACTTGCTTCTAGTAGATCCAGCCACTTAAGTTCATCCCATTGTCGTTTAGCCCTGGCAATGCTACTTTTATAGTTATTTCTACTAACGTGCACAGCGCCTACATCACCTTCCTTTAGAGCTTTCCCCAGCAATAGCCTTGACTGTCTACAGTCCTCATTGTACCAGCTAACTCGGCTCAAAGCCACTTTTGGGCCAGATATCCTTTTCTTTATAAAATGAGATCTCAAGGAAGCAAAAAGACTTGTGTGGATAGTTGTTATGTCCCCCTATATCCCCATTTGAGGAAAAAATCTGTTCCATTTCTTGGATAGAGCTGTTAACCTCTCTTGAAATACTCTGAAGAGTAAGGGAATTCTTAAGTATACAAGACCACCTCAGACGTCGCACATCATTAGATAACACGACATTCAAGGCGGACAGCTCTCCAGCCGCCCAAAGAACGCAATCCCCTTTCCACCACTTATGGGATAAACAAAGGGGATTATGGTCACTTTCGGACAGTTCAAAAACCTTCATATCAACAAGAGTATGCCACAAACTCACAGCCGCAAGTATATAATCAATACGGCTCCTATTTTGCCCATTATCAAATATATGTGCACCATTACGATCACTAGGCATCCTACCATTCAGAGCCCTCAAACTCTTCTCCATACAAAGAGAGTTAATCTGAATTATTATTTCCGTCCACCTTTTTACAGGAGGCAATTCTAGTGTGGGGTTACCCCAAAATGCCTCTTCATTCTCATATTCGTCCCCCTCAAGAAGTACCAGGGGATCAAAGGTAACATTAAAATCACCTACTACTACCACCTGGGTACCAGTTGAATAAAGATCAAGCAGCCTCATTAGCTCATCAAAAACTGGTGATCTTACCCCACCCGAACCCCTAGCATAGACATTGTAGATATCTATTATGCCCACAGTAGCTTGTTCTAATCTGAGCAACTGTATATCTCTACACCCAGTGAGAATAGATTTACTGTTTAAATTTAGGTCTTGCCGAAGCCATATCGTTAATCCCCCAGATGGACGGCCATGGGCCCCTTTTATAGCCGGAATATGATAGTTTAAATAACCTACACAAAATCTTGGTTCCAACAACCAAGTCTCCTGGAATAAGCATATATCCATATTATTAATGAATACAACCCATTCTTCAATGGATAACTTGGCATTCAATCCAGCTACATTCCAAGATAATAATGAGCCACCCCCCACAGATAAAAACGTATTAATAGGAATAGGGGTTTGAGGAGCAAGGCTAGCAGTATTCATCGGGAGAGTAAGGTTCAGGGTCTGCTCTGGGACAATAATATAAGAACAATTATTAGAACAGTTATTAGAACCTGGACCCATATATGGGGTAGAAATAGTACAAGAACCAATACGAGAACTATTAGCACTATGCCATAGGGTCCCATCGTCTATTTCCCTTGGAGTAAAACAACAAGAATCTATGTCTCCCAGGGCATTCAGTCAATCAACACTATCCAGTGCAGACCCATCCACTCTGTTATTACTCTGTTGATCACACTTTACCCACCCTGAGCCATACAATATAGATTTCCTTAGCTGGATAGGAGAGCCATTAGGGGGACATGTCCTAAACTCTAGGGTAAAAAGATTCTCCACAAGTTCAGTATTAATTAAACTTAGTTCAATGCAATCAGTTGGAGACAATGGGGAAGACAATCTAGTAGCTCTAATAATGTCGTCTCTGATAACAGAGCGGCAACCTCTAACGTGTCTCAGCCAATGAATCGCCTTATTTTTCAGCGAGTCAGCATTCTCGTAGCCCTGACTATTACACAATTTCAGAACGTTAGTCATAAAAAAAAATGTATTTGTGCAACTATTATCAATAGTCGTAGGCTGCTCTTCACACAGCTCCCTTCCTACACGGGGTCTCTGAATGTTAATAATAGGGACCCCACTCACATCTTCATTCCTCTTGCAGTTTAGGTTGGACTGTGGAGCAGCTACGGGAATACCCCCAGAGCGACGTACACTCCCCCCTTACTACGTCACTATACGTTACCTCCTTACTTACTTGGGTACCTGATTTTAACAACCCCAAAGGGTTACCCTGGGAGTGTAACCTAGCATCCCCAGCTGTCGTAAATACTTTCTTGGGGATAGAAGGAGGAGGACGTAGATCTAATGTGCATTTTCCAACAGCAACAGTCAAGGTGTCACATGCACTCTCAAGGAGTGCTTAAACAAAAAGAAACAAAATGTCCCTAAAGCAGCAAGCAGGAAAGGCACAGAAGTCAGCCAATCCATGAGATGGTAAAAAGATTATGCGGCAATTGAGGCACAAACACAAGATGGACAAGTTGAAACAAGGAAAGTTATCCAATGGAAAGTAAGCAAATAGGAGTGACAGTAAAGCCAACCAGTGGTAAACAATGGCAGGACTGCAACCCCCGTTATGTTCTTAGTAAACCCACAATATGTATTTCTGCAACCAGGCAACTTATCCTGTCTAGTAGGCTCCACCTAAATACAGTCCCTTGAAGTAAAACTTGTCCCCGCCCCCACCGGGAATTGCCTAGTGCAGGTTTGGGAAGGTCTGAGCATGGAGAGGAGTTTATAATGCTTTTCTCTAGAAAGAAAAGGGATGGAAGACACCTATAATAATTAATGGTGTAAAGGAAGTGGTTTCTTTCTGGGGAAAAAAGATAATTTCTGGGGTAGAAAGCAAGGTTAGTTGTGAACATGCACAGCGGAATTTAATTAACACATGAAAACATTTCTACCTGGTGTGACCTGCTCTGGGATTGTACATAAATTTAGAAATCTGCCCCAAATCTAGAAGCAAGATAGCTGAAGCAGAAATTAAACTTTTTAACCTGGGCCTCTTTGAAAGGGGCCATCAGTGGGGTGTGTGGCAAGACAATGGCAAGTGAACAGAAATAAGCTTGCTGAAGACAAACAGTAGGTGTTTATAGCATTTTTGTAAAATGAACACAGGTTTGCAAAACAACAACGTGCATTAGCCTTCATGCTCTGTTCTTTGTGCAGAGTCTCAACACTTCCCACAGGGTCAAGTTTGACCTGTGGTAATGTTTAAATTGGCTGTCATGGTTCATAAACGTGCCTCCTTCCTGGGACTTTCACAAAATAGCTATTGGTTTTAGAACTGCCATTTTCCTTTCTGTTTTACTGCTGTCAGAAATGGGCCTCTGGAAGCAGACTTTTGCTTCTCAATGTTTTATTTTATAGCACTTTCTGTGTTTTATTGGAGTTTACTTTCGATAAACACACATCCAAAAAAGTAGAAAGAACTCCTGTTAAAAAAATAGTTTTCGAATACAAAAAAGCACTACACGTTAAACAAGCATTAGCAACTCTAACTGATTGCCTTTAATGTTGTTAAATGCAAACACAGACATGCACAAATAAACCCAGACTATTTAAACCGTGTCTCTGTGTAACCTGTCTGCTGCATGCACCACAAGCTCGAAGAATGAAACAAATAAGACAAGGACATAGAGGGGACAGAAAGAGGCCTGGTGTCCACAGGTGATAGTCAAATAATCTGTCTACATAAACATAGATAATTTTACAGTGATAGCACATTAGGAAAAAATGTTTTGACTTTGGTTTTCTCAGTAAAGATTCCCTAAGTGCAAATGGCATGTCCAGGCTTGATCAATGCTCCCTGCCCCACAAAACTAAGCAGTACCTCACGGATGAGGCCAATCAAGTCCGAAACCAATCTGGGGTTGCTTATATTCCCATTCAGTGAGGACAAAGCTTACTAGGAGTCGGGCTGATTTGCCTATTGCTGGTCTCTGATGTGACACAATAAGCACACAAAAAAACCTATAGGCTCAAATGCTGTAATTATCAGTGGCTGAGGTTAGCTCAAGCGTTCTACTCATCACATTTATATTTTTTCTCTGGTCACAGTTGAGGTCGCTGATGTTGTTTCTGATTGGCTGGTTACTGTTTGCTGTTGTTGTTTATGCCAAATTGAAGCTGTGGTTGCTGCTGTGGCCCCTTCGGTGATCACTGCTGCTGCAGCAGCTGTGGTGTCCATTGTTATGACTGCTGTTGTTACAACAGTGGTCCCTGCTGCCAGTGGTGTAACAAAACATGAGGGGGCTGTGGTATTTAGCGTGTATTTCCTCGTGCTGAGCATGGAGTTTGAACCCTGTCGAAGTTCCAAGCTCAGGACGTTAGCTGGCGGTTGCGGAGTCCTCCTGCCTGCTGGACAGCTCGCTGAAGTCTTATGGAAATAAAAAGACTTTTACTCACCAGTACTTGAGTATATATTGTCCCTCTTTGCGACATATTTTGGGGACGAGTGAGCGGGCTGTTCACACGACCCCGTGTGTAGTCTAGGAGCCGAAGAGAGCAGTCGGCCGAATTGAAAGTCTCAAAAGAACTTCCTAAGATAAACGGAGTGAGCCAGGCATCACCACTTGTGGAACAGATACGTTTTTGTCTTCGGTCTTGGTGACTGTTGTTCCGAAAGAGAGGAAAAATAAAAGAAAAAAAAAACAGATGATTGTATTGCTCTTGTGCAGTACTACGAGGGCAGGCAGGCAGTGGAATGCACACGTCTGCTGGAGCGCGACGTGTGTGGCGGACATTTTGCGTGCACTGATCGGTCTAATCTCTTGCTGGCGATAAAAAGGGAGTGTGTCCCTACGCTGACACACACAGCTGATCCAGCCTACGCGCAACGTTAACAAGTACATGCTTGTTTGGAAATAAAATTATATGCTGACACACACAGCTTAAACAGAATGCGTGTCAGATGAAATTTTAACAAGTTTTGCACAATGCTGGCACGCACAGCAGGCTAATTTGAATATATTTTAACTTGTGTTGGAAACATAACTTTAAATTGATAATCTTCAAGTCGGTATATTGGCAATATTGGTGGAAATACCATCTTTGATATTTGGATGCAGTAAATAGTGTATAAAGCAAGCAGAGAAAGGAAATTGTGTGTCACTCATCTTTAATATGCTGATACACACAGCACCTACATTCAGTCTTCATTATATGTGTTGTTATCTAGAAAATGTTGTGTTACATCATAAGGAATCTGCAGTTTAAAAAAAAACAGTGCTATGCAGGCAGTTCCATCACCACCCAATTTTTTACAAACTCCAGGTGAACCACCTGTAGCATGGAAAGAGTGATTTGACGGTTTTGAAACTTATCTTGGCACTATTGGTGCTATCCGATACCATCCTGAAAGAAAAAATGCCTGCTTTTACACTCTTTAGGATTTGAAGGAAGAGAAATTTTAAAACACTTACTTGAAAGCAATGTAGAGGTTAAAGAATTAGATGACTACCAGATAACTGTAAGGAAGCTGCAAGAGCATTTTGATGTGCAACCCAGCCTGGTGTTTGTGAGACATAAGTTTTTTAAAAGGGTGCAACAAGCAAGTGAGGATGTTGATACATACGTCACTGCGCTTTGGAGATTGGTGTCAGAGTGTCAGTTTGAAAATTTCTGTGACCAACTTGTAAGAGATCAATTTATTGGTCATTGCATAGAGAAATCTATAAAGCAGAAATTACTCTCAATGGGTAACCCATCATTGGAAACGACCTTAAAAGTATTGGAACTTCACAATATTTGGCAAAAGAGCTGGATTCAAAGGAAGAAGAGTTAGTTGGGGCAATTGATTCAAACTTTAGAAAAGTGCAAAAGGACCATAGACAGCAGGACAGACAAAAGAAATTCTTCGAACAACAAGAGTTTTGTTTCAGATGTGGAAATCGTAGTCATGGTCGGGGAGGAAGATTTTGTCCTGCTAGAAGTGTCGTGTGCAGGGTGTGCAATAAATAAGGACACTTTGCAAAGGTATGTCAAAGTATGAAGAACAAGCAGACTGCAGCAATAAAATGCGTAGTCGATGACTGTGATAGAGAAGAAGTGGACAACATTGGAAGAGATCTGAGAAACATGGTCATAGTGGTTAAAAGTGATGACATAAAGGGTGTATTGATCCCTTTGTTGACATGTTGGTGGGGGGGAGACAGTTTGAAGTTATTAGTGGACTCCAGTGCACGAATAACAATGATAACACGTGAATTGTTTGACAGTGTTTGGCCAAAAAGAATGTTGTTTCCCTCTGATCGCAAAGCTGTATCATATGAAGAACGCAGTATTGATCTTTGTGGATACATTGATGATAAACTTGAGTTCAAGGGCCGGAGGATTGCAGGAAGAATATATGTTGGGAATAAGGGTCTAAATATCTTGGAGGTGGTTTGACCAAGGACTTCTTGGCATGATTCTAAAACCAGGTGCATCTGAGCAAGTTTTAGCTATAAGGGACGACATAGATTTAGAGAACATCATGAACAGGTATCCATACGTATTCTCTGGTGAGTTAGGTATAATTTCTGGTTTTAAACATAAAATCATTGTTAAAGAGGGTGCCTCCCTTGTAAAACACAAACGCAGCAATGTTCCTTTCAGTGTTGCTAAAGATTTGGAAAAAGAATTAAATATGTTATGCATGAGAAGTGTAATTAAACCCGTGGAGTCCTTCCTGTGGTTGTCACCTTTGGTGGTGGCACACAAGCAAAATAATGAGCTAAGAGTGTGTGTTGATCTTCGATGTTTGAATAAAGAAATATGGGTGGACTCGCACCCATTGCCGAATATCTGTGAGCTTTGAACTGGGCTGTCAGAGGCCAAGGTATTCTCCAAGTTTGATTTAGCCTCTGCGTATCATCAAAAAGAACTGGATGATGAGTCCAAGCATCTCACGGCTTTTGTTTCCCCGTTTAGAACCTATCAAGATTGTAGGATGCATGTTGGGCTGGCGTCAGCCTCATCTGTGTTCCAGAGACTCATAGTTAACATGCTCAAAGGGATCAAAGGTGTATCAATTTTTCAGGATGATATATTGATACATGACATGCTCCTGACAGATGTGCGCATGATCTGATTCTCAATGAGGTTCTGAGCAGATTTCAGTGCAGAGCTTAAACGTGAAAAATGTGTGTTTCTTTCTGACAAAGTTGAATATCCAGGACATCTCATCAGTGAATGGGGGTTGAGCCAAAGCCGAGTTTGTTGAAAAGTATTGTTGATGCTAAAGCGCCAGTGGATAAACCTGATCTCAAATCCTTCTTGGGCTTATGTGAGTTTTACTCTAGGTTTATCCAGGATTATGCTACGATGTTGCGGCCTCTTTCCTGCATGTTGAGAAGAGGTGTTGCATTTGAATAGAACAAAGAGTGTCAAGATGTGTTTGAATGGGTGAAAGGACAACTGTCTTCACCGAATGTTCTAAAAAACTATGACCTAGGACTCCAATGGGTGTTAATTGTTGATGCAAGTAATGTGGGTTTGGGTACTGTTCTCAGCCAGGTGAATGATTCTTAAATTTATACTATTGGTTTTGCATCCCGTGTGTTATCTGATACAGAGAAACAATATTGCGTGATAGAAAAAGAATTGTTGGTCTGTTGGTGGGGTGTCATGAAGTTTAGGAACTATATTTGGGGAACATGCTTTGTTATCCAAACTGACCACAAACCCCTAATTTATATTCTGAGTGGGAAGAACTAGAAAGGGTTTACACCCCGTATTGCACGCCTTTCTACAAAATTGTTGCAATTTGATTTTGACACAGAATATATTCCTGGACAGAAAAATGGATGTGCAGATTTCTTGTCCCGTTCTTCTGATTGGAGTGAAGATGAAAAGTCTTTGTACATTGATGAGGACAAGGAAAACTGTATTGTGGCATCTATTGATTTGTCTTTGGTAGGTGCCTTTTCTTAAAAGGATTGGAGAGATGCTTTGGAGCAGGATTTCACACTTTTGTCAGTTAAAAAGTTCATTGAAGTTGGTTGGTCCAAAGAGAGGAATATAGATTTTGATCTCAAAACGTTTGTAAAGGTTGCCGATGAGTTGTCTGTTGAGGACGGGTTGGTGTTGAGAGCAGACACATTTGTTCCTCTCATCACTTTGAGGAGGAAGATTATCGCAGGAGCTCACGATGGACATTTGGGCGCTACTATGACTAAGTGACTAAGAAAAGGGGACACTTATCTTTCTGGTGGCCCAGTATAGATCAAGAGATTGATGTGTTAATCAAGAATTGCGTGATATGCTCAAGTTATGACAAATCTATTAAGACAAGAACTCCACCTCTTTGTCCTATTGAGTTGCCCTCAGGCCCATGGGAAAAAGTATGGATTGATATAGTTGGACCGTTCAATGCTCTTAATTGTTCTTCTAGGTTTCCTATTGTTTTGATGGATTATTACAGCAAGTGCCCAGAGGAGAAGTTTGTCAGTGAAGTGACTTCTAAAGCAGTTGTTGAATTCTTGAAGGATATCTTCCTCAAGAAAGGATTTCCTGTGATGTTAGTTTCTGGCAATAGTTCACAGTTCTTGTCTGATGAGTTCAAGTGGCGTCAAACATCTAAGATCTTCTCTCTATCATCCGCAAACGAATGGATTGGTAGAGAGAATGAACAAGGTGTTAGTAGAGTTTATTCAGTGGGCAATTGCAAACAAATGTGTGATTGTCAATGCTGTTAAAAGCATCTTGTGGTTTTATCGTACCACCCCACATTCAGCAACATGTGTCTCTCCATTTGAGTTGTTGCAAGCTAGAAGTGCGACAACATGTTTTTGCCCAGCCTGGATGAACAAATGGGTTTGAGACAAGAAAGTTTTAGTTACTGATGTAATTGTCAGCAAAAGACTTTCTTATTTTCAGGAAAAACAAAAATGCAAATTTGATGGGAGAATCAGAGTCAAGGATGTGGAAGTAAAGGTGAGTGACTTAGTTGTATTTGTAAACCAATTCATGTAAACAAAGGTAAAATCAAGTATGGTCCTCCTGTTAGGGTCATCAAGGTAAACAGAAATAGTGTGCAAGTTGCGACTGGTCAATGGTGGAATGGAAAGAGAGTTGTTCGGGTTGAACACGATTATGGAAATTCGTTGAAGGATGAGGCTGGGAAAAGTGTGGGTCGAAACACTGTTGGGTGTCAAGAAGATTCTTCCTGTTCTGATGTAGACCCTCCAACTCCTAGTGTCTCAGCTAAGGATGTCAAGTTGAGGCATAGTACAAGGAGGGTTACTTTCCCTAGCAAGTACCGTGATTTTGTTTACATTCACTTATTATGGTCTTTTTGAATATGACTTGTGCAATTTTTATTCTGCTTTTTGTTTTGTGGTGGATGTCAACTTTGTGCTCACTTTATTTAGTGTTTTATTGCTTCTCTGCATTTGTTTACTTTATATTCTGTTTGGCTTTTTCCTTTCCGTTATCACTTTGTTTTTGTTAAATATATTTGTATTCTGTTTACATTCTTTTTCTAAAGGGGAACGTCATGTGGTATTCAGCTTGTATTTCCTCGTGCTGGGCATGGAATTCGAACCCTGTCGAAGTTCTGTGCTCAGGACGTAAGCTGATGGTTGTGGAGTCCTCCTGCCTGCCCGACAGTTTGCTGAAGTCTTATGGAAATAAAAAGACTTTTACTCTCCAGTATTTGAGTATATGTCGTCCCTCTTTGCGACAGGGGCCCCACAGCAAGATATGCTGAAGGGCTCTCTAACTCACATCAGTGGGGGATGAGGACCCCCTCCAGTATGGGTAAGCCTTTGGTCTGCGGGGGGCTTTGGTATGCCCCTGCCTGCTGCATTGCTAATGTGGTGCCGTCTATGCTTACCACTGTTGCTGCTTTTGTGTCCCACACTGCTGTGGCTTATGATGTCTCAGCAGGAGTGAAAGGTATTGATATTTACTATTGTTAAAGCTGTGTTCATTGCTACTTGTCACCAAGCCATTTAGAAGTTAAACAAGAGTCATATTCTGTGCTATGGTTTTCGTCTCTAGTCGCTAACAATAGGAAAGGAAACAGAATATGACTGGAGTTTATGATTACCTACTACCGATTACCAATTTTTGTTTTTTATTTTGGTATGTACTATTGGTTTGGAGTGGAAACAGGAGGTAATCAGATGCAAACTATAAAAGTGGATGAAAGTTTATTTTTTCCACAATGACTACTTTGTATGCTGTGAAAAGAAGAAGTCATAGACAGGAGTGCACTTTCAGAGTCAGGATGACTTTAATCAGCAGACTGAGAAGGAGATATATATCAAGTATAGGCTAAGCAGCACAGTTATTTTAAATTTAGTTGCAGAGTTAGATCCTGTGTTGTGTAGGGACACACACAGCACTGTTTCTATCTGCGAGAAAGTCATCCTGTTTGCCCTGATCACCCCCCTTGTTCGCTTGATAGTGGTGTTAACTGACTCTGACTCTGCCCTGGGCTCTGCTTACCAGACCCAGGACCAGTGCTCTGATTATAAGGTTTTTGATAATTAGGGTTAATTACAATTGGTACTGACAGCCTAGCTGTAAGCCCCTAGTATATAATGGGGCATGTAGGCTCAGAGGCCCAGTAGACTTAATGCACCTAAGTGTGCACACCTGTGTTGGTTGCTGTCATTTTAAAGGCAGCACTGCTTTTCGGGCTGCTTTTACATTACATTCATATGCAAATTCGATTTTGGAATTACAGTACTTCGAAAGCCACAAACTACTTTATTTTGTTTTGCATGTACTTCACCCCTAAGGTCTCCCCTAAATGTGCCAGAGGTATGGTGCCTTGTATCTATAAGCAGGGACATCATAAAGGATGTTTATAAGCCCTGGTGAGGGACAAACAGACAATTTCATTTATTTTTCCCCATTGTACAAAACAGGCTCCATAGGCTAACATGGGAATATTTTATTTAACTATAAATATTGACAGGAGAGAGCTAGAAATGTCTTTCAAAGATTCAAAAGGAGAATTATGATAAATCCAACAGCGTGCCACTGTTAGATTTATAACAACTATTACAGAAAAGAGGTTATAGAACTTTCTATTCTGTAAGCCAAAATCCAGATGTCCAGCCTATGCCAGGCTGAGCCAAGCTGTCTTAATGAGGTATGAAGTGACCTACTCAAGAGATATTTCCTGTGGAATGAGACCTGCAGCAGTAGAAGCAAAAGGCAGGATGGTGTAGAGTAGCCAAACTGGTCTTTGAAGGGGGAATTCCACTTTAGGACAGCACAGGCTTACCCCCACATCCTGCACCCCAGCCACATGGGAGCCCCTTTAATTAAATTAGTGAAGGGGATGGAAGGGGAGTGTTAAAGAAACTTAGGCGCACCAGTGGGTTGGCTTAGCCAGATCTAACCCTACAGGAGAAAGTTTCTCCATTTTGGATTTTGAAGGAATAGTGCTTTCTGGGACAAGAATATGCCGCACTTTGGAGGAAGTGGTCATACCTGAGATTGGCACCCTGCATCCATTGGTCAGGGGTGCCCCCCTGCTTGATGCCCAGGAACACTGAATAAATATGAGAGAGTTGCCAAGCAAACAAAAAGGAGAAAATCACAACCCAATTGCCCGAAAAATGGAGAGGGGCGTTAGTTTATCAACCCCCAGGGCAAAAAATCAATTTCGTAAATTATCTACTAGAGTTGATTGCTCCACACGTTTTAGCTATAAATAATTTCATTCTTATAGGAGATTTTAATTATCATGCAGAGATATCATTGGATCCCGATACAAACCAATTGGTAACTTCGCTGCAGATGTTGGGACTGGTTCAGATGGTGATGGGCCTCACCCATCAGGCTGGCCACACCCTGGACCTGTTATTTACCAACTCAACCACACTTATAGTAGATTTATCTCAACCTCTACTTTGGTCAGACCATAACCTGCTAAGATTTCGTATCCCCATGGATATCTCCAGAAATCTATATACGATTGGTAACAGTCCGTGCACAGCCCCCCTTTACCAGTGAAAACAATTATTCAAGTGTACCGTGCTCCTGGGTATCTCTCTCTGAACTAGAGTGTATATGATTCAACCTAGCTGCATCCCCATATATGTGGGGTATGTCCCCCGGGCACAGGTCCGTGTCCTCCGATGAGGTTCCAACAGTTCTTCAAATGTTAAATAAAACGCTGTACTTCAATTGATTGCCTTCAATGTTCAATTGTATTGTTTCATCACAACACTGTATTTTCTTAATCCAACAATTGGACTACAATTCCCAGAATGCATGATATATGGTTTACATTCTTCATTAGTCCCAATGCATTTCGGCCGGTGTGGTCTTCATCTGGGGACGATCTATGAAATTAAGTAAACTTGTCTTAATTAATACAAAGAAGAAGAATCACTGAGTTAAGTATAAATTAGACGAGAAGTGCCAGTGAAAAGTATATTGTGTGTAAACTGAATCTATTGGAAAAGAATGTGATGAAAAAGAATGTGTTTTCCAATAAAGTGTGCTACAGGTGTTCAACAAATTGCTTTGAAATGTGTTCTTGACGTAGTGTCGAACGTGAAGTACAACGTGAAAAGAAGTATACACCACCGGGTCATTATACGATCCAAAGATTCCAAAGAAAACACCCTGAGTTTTGAAATTATCCATGCAAGTTAAGAGCATTATTTAAGCCGCTTACTGGTAAACCTGAATGTCTGCCGGCTTCATCCAAAGTCGTAGGTTGTCTTGCTCTTCTAGCTGCAAGTTCTCGTGTGGTGGCCACGTTAATCTATATGGTGTGTTACGCGGAAATGGACTAGTGTTTAAAGACGGACTGCAAACATGCAGAGAATAGTGAAAACAAAAATAGGACTAATATTTGGTGCCCATGTTTGAGCGGTTTAACTATATAGATAGTGATGCTTTACAAAATCGACGCAACATGCAATATATAAACGTAAACTAAAGTGTATATTCTCAGTGTAGATGTGGGCTAAAATAGAAGGTATGAAAAACATGTACACCATAGGAACACAGTTATAACTAACATTGAAACTTCATGCGTTCATTCATTCCATAGGGTTTCAAAGAGTTCAAGCTCCGAATTGCAGAAATGCAGAATTTTATTTGGCAGATGTTATGACCAGCTTCTATAAAGTGTCCAGCTACTGTTGATTTTATTTGTTTAGTTCTAATGTTGCTCTTATGTTCGTTCAGCCGTGTCTTTATTTTCCTTTCTGTTTGTCCAACGTAGGATTTTCCGCAGGGACATTTGAGCATGAAGTGTCACATGTAGCATTCACTTTTTATTTTATTTTATTTTTTTTAAAGCAATTTTTATTAATATTAATTGTACACCTTATGTCAATACAAACAATATTCTCACGGATGCAATTGTAACAACAGAACGCATCAGACTACACCATTGATCGTATTGTTATCCATTTAGATCTAACATTCCCACACACCTCATTGTCCATCTTCGGTTCTTTGCCACCCCCGGATGCCAGTGTCCCATATGGCGTTATGTTGCCAAAGTTCTAGTCGCTCAAGTCCGGATCTGAGTCTACTGGAGGGGGTTCACAGATATTGCCCCTAAACGTGTTCCATTTCCCCCAAACCCGCTGCCATTTCCGGGGGCAACCCCTGTTAATACAAACCGTCTTTCCGTGACCATGGCACCGTCTAGGTCCCGACACCACTGCAAGTGGGAGGGGATTGACTGCGCCGCCCAGTGTTGTGCAATATTCCTCTTTACCAACGCTAGTCCCGTGGCTACCCAGGTTTGTTCGGCTTGCTTAAGATCTGTAGCGTCCCACACATTAAGCAAACATTTCCGCGGTTCAGGGGGGACATCGTGACCAGTAACCCTGGAGATTGTTCCCATGACCTCCCGCCAATATACAGTGAGGCCAGGTCAGTCCCATATAGTATGGTAGAAAGAGCCCTGGAGGTCACAACCCCGCAAGCAGAGTGGAGTATCCGCCCTCCCTATTTTGTGAAGTGTGGATATCGTATAGTATGTTCTGTGCAGTATTTTAAGTTGCTCTACTTTTATTTTTGAAGGGGTCGCCACCTCACGTGGGGACGCCAGCGCCTCCTGCCATTCTTGTTCGTCCATTTCCCCCACCTCAGCCTCCCATTTCCTTTTAAGGATCCCTGTGGGATCTTTCTGGTGGTTAACCAGCTTGCGATATGTCAGCGATATGGCTTTTTTGGCTAGGTGGTCAGTAAGCAGTCGATCCTCCAGTGGGGAGGACTCGGGTAGGACTGTCCCCTTAGGTATAGCCTTCCTCAGTGCGTGCTGTATTTGCAAAAATTTAAACAGCTCCGTCTGTTCCATCTGATACTCCGTCTGCAACTGCTCGAACGGGAGCACCCCGCCCCGCTTCCAGAGGTCTCCGACCCTGGAGATGCCGATGAGGTCCCACTCCGCAAACCCTTTACTCATGTGTAGCTTTCCTATCTTGGGGGAGACCCACAGCGGCGTCTGTCGAGTGATCACTCCCTCCCAACCCAGCGCACGCTGCACCGTATACCATATCTTTACAGTGTGCGCTGTTGGGCCTGTTAGTGTAGCTTTCGGGGGTTTATCATACAAGGCGCTAAGGACTTCCTTCGTACCCAGCATATGCCTGTCCATATGCAAAGCCGGTTCGTCTTGTGGTGCGTGTAGCCACTGATTAATTATAATGAGCTGGGAGGCCCAATAGTATAGGCGTATGTTGGCCAGGGTGATTCCACCATCATACCAGGTCCGCACAAGCTTACATAGGGCAATGCAGTGCGGCTTACCCTCCCACAGGAGAGAGCCCAGCTCCGCCTCAACTGACTGAAAGTAAGAGTCCGGGACCGGTATGGGCATGTTTTGCAGAGCATATAAAAACCGAGGGAGAGCCATCATTTTGAACAGAGCTGCTCTCCCCAGCAGCGTTAGTGGGAGAGAGTGCCAATGTTTGACATCACTCCGTAGTCTCCTCAGGGGCGGAAGT
Source organism: Triturus cristatus (assembly GCF_964204655.1). Lineage (NCBI taxonomy): Eukaryota > Metazoa > Chordata > Amphibia > Caudata > Salamandridae > Triturus > Triturus cristatus. The sequence continues at coordinate 1,756,978,216 of NC_140589.1, forward strand.
AGGTTGCGTTCAATTAATTGTTCAGGATTAGGCGTAATGTTAATACCGAGATATTTAAAGCCATCCTCCGCCATTGATATCGTCACTCCTCTGGGAAATCGTGACGGGGGCACATGTAAAACATAGAGCATTGATTTTGCCCAGTTGATCGAGTATCCGGAGACCCTGCCGTAGGACTCACAAATGTCAAGTAGGCAGCTTATAGACCGCCCCGGTCGCGTCAGGTATAACAGTATATCATCCGCGTACAGCGAGATACGGTCGTCCCATCCCTCAGTCCACTTTAGTCCTTTAATAACTGGGTCCTTCCTGATCCACGCCGCCAGAGGTTCCAACACCAGGGTGAATAGCAGTGGGGAGAGAGGGCAACCCTGTCTAGTTCCCCGTCCCAGCACAAAGTCCCCAGTGTCAGGGTTCACGGGAGGTTTCCTCTGCGTGATCCTGAACCCACAACTGTATGTGCTGTTTCTCCTGCTAGATTTAATGGGAGAACTCATGGGGCCCCTAGTTGGCGAATGTGTTGGCGCCGTTGGATGTCCAACATGGCCGCCGACGTGTTCGCGGGTTAGCGTTCTAGTTTTTCCCTCATTTCTAATGAAGCAGGTGAAGCGCGCTTGCCAACGTTCTCATGCGCACTTCACCAGAGAATTCAACGAGATAACACCTACCTTCACACCATTGTGGAAGTTAGGGTAGATCACGTCATAGTGTTGTCGGGTTTAGATTCGACGGTCAACAAACTTAATCTATCTTCAGGTGAGAGTTTAAAGATTAGCGTCTCAGGAAAAATACCGGCGCATGCGCGAGTGTTAAACGCATCAAAAAACTCTTCTCAGACTGGAAGGTTAGAATAAGTACGAGCACTAATCTCCACAGATTGAGTAGCATTCTTAGTAAACGTGCATCTAGTGATAAATAGGGTCTGAAGTAAAATATAAAATCCATAGCAATTTCTTAGTTGTAAGAACGAGCGCAAGTTCTCTCTCGCGCTGTTCTTATAAAATATTCCGTCTATAGGATTTGAGGAAAGAATAGAGCACTACTCTCCTCTAACTGATTAGCATTCTAGAATACTACGCATTTCGAGAACCTTCCTTAGCGCAGTTCTAATTAAAAAACTCACTCTTTAAGACTGTGAGGGAGGATATATTCCCAAGGTAAAAACAACTAATAAGCACCTCTCGTTTCCCATCAACTCCAGTATAAACTAAAGAAGAATAATACACAGTGCTCAGGCAAAGGAACTTTGTAAGTTTTCTAAAAGGCAAACTACTAGATAGTTAGACAATAACAGAAATTCACAATACTTACCTTTTATGATTCTATTCCAAGACACTAGACAATCTCCATTGGTACCTGTAAGAAGAGCGGAGGAGAGAGCTAGTGTAAGCCAGAGCAAATCAGTTGCAAGAGACACAACTGAGAAGATAGAAGAGAGGTTTGGTCCTGAATACATCCTGGTAAGACAAGCTAACTTATTTTAAAAATACAGTAAGTTATAAACTCAAGTAGCAGAAAAGTAATTGAATGTCAATTGTTGCAGCTTCCATTCAAATAAGAAGACGAAGATATCCAGGGCTGTCTCTTCTCTTTTTCCCAATCCCCTTTCCCCCGTTGACACTTACCTGCTGAGAGAGTCAGTAAAAGATCTCGCGACGTTCTGACGGGGGCATTGGGAAGTTAGCAACATTCTGCTCCTGTGTTATTTGAAGACTAAAGAATAGTCGGTCCTGACACCCAGACAGTCGCCCGTTCACCACCACCTGTGCTGCCAGAGGCGTGTATAGAGCAGCCGCACCCATGCACAGAATTTGGGCCTGAAGCAAAAACGCGTGAGCACCGCAAAGAGAAAAGGCCACTCCACCCGGTCAAAAGCCATGCTTGCATCTAGCGAGAGAATGACTGCGTCCTCGTGGATATACGGCCCACTCGCTAGTATACCATGCAATCGTCTGAGATTCATCACTGTGTTCCGCCCAGGCATAAAGCCTGATTGGTCTGGGTGAACGAGTGTCCTTAAGTGAGGCTATATACTGGTCGCTAGTACCTTCGCCAATATTTTGGCTTCGACATTTAGGAGCGTAATTGGCCGGTAGGAGGCACACTCATAGGGGGGTTTACTCGGTTTTAGTATTGCAACCAATGTCGCGACCCTTTGGTCACGGGGAAGTATGCCCTCTTCCAGACTGGCTTCGTACATTTTCAGTAAGTGCGGAACCAACGTATCTGCCTCCCGCTTGAACAATTCCACTGAAATCCCGTTTGGCCCCAATGCTTTCCCCGACTGGAGGCCTTTAAAGGTCAAGGCAACCTCCTCTGCTGTGAGGTCAGCCTCCAGTGATAGCGCGTCATCTGGAGTCAGTCCTGGGAGTTGTATGTCGTCTAGGAATGCTACATTTTCCTCTATGGTAGTCGTTGCAACTGAGTTGTACACTTTTTCATAGTGATTCGCAAAGGTCATCACTATGTCATCGGGGTTCGTCACAACCTCCCCCGTGGGCAAACTCAGCCGTGCCACCCAGCGGATGGCTCTCTCTTTTTTGTCTAGCCGCGCTAGCAATTTGCCCGCTTTGTCCCCCACCTCGTATACTGTGTGTTGTGTTTTCGCCATGCGTGCCCTGGCCGCCTCCCATAGATGGTCCCTGTAGGCTTGTTTAGCAAGGCGAAGTGCGTGGGTGTTTATGTTGGTGGGTTCCCGGGCATGCACGCCCTGTGCCTGAGCAACCGCTTCCTCCAGAGCTGATACCTGGCGCGCCATGTCACGTTTGTGGGCCGTGATCCCTGCTATGGCTTGTCCGCGCAGCACCGTTTTATAGGCCTCCCAGAGGACAAAGGGCAAAGACACCGACTGTATATATTCTTGAAAGTAATTCTCTGAAGTTTAATGCAGAGCCTTCCGCACATCGAGAACCTTCATGTACCCGGGATGTATAGGGAAAATACGTCTCCTACCCAAGAGGCATGAGGAGTAGGTTAGGAACAGTGGCGAGTGATAAGATATACCCCTAGGAAGGTGTTTGATCTCGTGTATTTTATCAGTACATGTAGGTGAAGTAAGGAAGTAATCTATACGTGAGAGAGTGTTATGCACGCCAGAGTGATGTGCGTATTGTCGTTCTGTGGGGTTTCGCATGCACCAAATATCAAACATCCCCAGTGCGTCTATAAAGTCTCGTAGGGGCGATGAAACTGTACCCTGTCCTCTCGGGGGAAGTCTATCCAACGCACCGTCCAATGTGGTGTTGAAGTCGCCCCCTATTATCAGTTCTCCATGGGGTAGGCCCAACAAAAAACTCCCCATGGCCGGAAAGGCAAGCGAGTGCAGCGCCGGGGGAATGTACACCGTGACAAAATTAAAATTGCGCCCTTCCCACTGCCCAGAGACCGCTGCAAAATGTCCCTGGTCGTTCGCCCACGTCCCGGTCACCACTAAGGGGTAACTTTTACGGATTAGGATCCCGACCCCCCTGGAACCAGAAGTGAACTCCGAGTGCGCCACCATCTTAAAACCCTACTTATCAAGCGCCTTGACGGCCGTACCTACTAGATGGGTCTCCTGTAGGAGAGCAACTGACGGAGCTTGTCTCTTAAGGTGCTCTAACACTAACCCCCTCTTAATCTTATTCCCCAGGCAGTTCACATTCCATGATATCACGGCTAAGGGGGCGCCCGGGGCATGGCAATCATCCAGTTGGGAACGTGCGGCCGTCGTGGTGGTGCTTGCGGTGTGTGTGGGAGCAAACATAGATCATGGTCCACTCCCGTGGTGTGTCTAACGTGCCCCTCGCCTGTCTCGGAAACGAAATTGTCTTGTGTGAGTGTACGCTCATACTAAACTCAAGGTGACTGATAAACAATGAAGAACAAAAAACCTGAAAAACCAAAAATAAAAAACAACCCCCCTCGACCACTCCCCTCCCTGCTCCCCTGCCAGACGGATCCCCAACTACCCGCCACCCCAACATAGCAGAGTGCTTCAATCCCATAGAACAGTACTTGCGTGTAGGGGGGAAGAAGTCCGAGAGCCGCCGCAGACCTCCCCAACCTCAAAGACAGTCTTGCAACCAGTGGAGCTGTACACCTTCCAGATCGATCCTGTCGCCCTTATCCATTGTGAGCATCCCATTGAAGGGGAAGATCAGAATGGCCGAAACCCCATCACTCATGAACTTCACATCTTGCGTGAGTCCAGCTTGCACCCACGGCACGATGCTCACTGCGATTTCCAGGCACATCACTCCCCAGTTTCAGTACGCTGCTGATTTGTATTTGTATTTGTAGGGGAATTTATATAGCGCGTGTATACCGACAGGTCTCTTAGCGCTGATATTGCTCCTCTTGCTCCTGTCCGGATTCCCTGGGGTCCTCTTCTTCTCTGCCTTGCCGTTGGCGTCTCCTTGATCGTCCAGTTCCCTCCGCCCGTCGCCATCCCTCGAGCCAGTCGTGGGCCTCCTCCGGTGTTTCAAAGAACCAAGTCTTTCCATCCGCTACCACACGCTGTTTCGCCGGAAATAGCATCGAGTATGGTAGTTCCTTGCGCCGAAGTTCCTTTTTCACCTCCAGGAAACTTCTGCGATGTTTGGCAACCGCCGCCGTATAGTCCGGGAAGAATGATGCCACTGAGTTCTGAATGCGCAACGGCGGCGCCACCCTCGCTGTTTGTAATATAACATCCCGGTCTCGGAGATTAAAGATGCGGGTCAATACTGGTCTAGGGGGAGCCCCAGGCTTGGGTTTACCCCCCGGCACCCTGTGTGCTCTTTCCTTGGAAAAGAAGGTGGAGAGCCCCCGGGGCTGGAGTTTGGTGTTTATGAGATCTTCTACGTAGAGGTCCATGGCTGGGCTCCCCTCACTTTCAGGAATGCCTGTAATTCTAACATTATTTCGCCGGGAGCGCCCTTCCTGCTCGTCCAGCTTTGCCGCCATGAGTCTATTTTCGACCTTTAAACGACCAACCTTGTGGAGCATCGCGGCGGTGGATTTAGTAAGGGACTTCGTCACCTGTTCTACTTCTGTAACCCTGGCAGTCCTCTTTTGAAAATCAGCTCGCAGGAATGAGACATCCGTGGAGATCGAACCCACCGTAGATTGCACATTGGTGAGAGCTGACATGATATCTTCTAGTGTTACTTTGGTCGTTCCCTCCGAATCTGGGGCCTTGTCCGACATCCCTTTGCGTTCAGGCAGGGCCGGAGAGTCTTTCGCAAAAGCGTATTTGTCCAGTTTTGCCTGCAAAGTCGCGTGTAGGCCACTGCTCCCATCCTCTTCTGGACGACTGAGCTACGACTGGTAATCACCGCCGCCTGCCACTGGACCAACTGCCAAGCGCGGGCTGTCGGTTTTCCCGACTTTCTGTCAATGAGTGGCTTATGGGGCCCAAGGCCACAGTCGTTCACTGCATGGGGAGAGAAGCTGTTCCTGCCCTCCAGTGGTCCCAGCACACTATTGGGGACCTTGGGCGCCGCAACACTCGTGGGGCCCCTGCATCCGCTGACGCCTGGGCAGGTGTCTGATAGGGGCCGGGGGCTCCGCCCTCCTCGATCCGTCACCCAATTTGCTGCACACAGGTAGTGGTGCTGCCTCAGACAGTGTGCCTTTTCTCAGGTCATATGTGGGGCTGCTGGCACACCTAAGGCCTTCCAAGCGCTATTGTGTCCCAAATTCTGCGTGACTTAAATGGGCCTCCACCTCTGGGGGACTGGGCATCTCCTGTCTCTCTCACCTCCAGGGCCCGCCAGGCAGCGTGTCTGATCCCGAGGCCTCAACCGCCACTGTGCGACTCGGCTGCCCCCTCGTGTACCTGCTCCGGGGCCGATGCTGGCACGGGACCGCCTTGTCGGGAGCCCCGTTACCCGCTGCTGCAGCGATCGTCCCAGGGGGCAGGCCGGAGGTCCGCTACCGTCGGGTACAAGCAGGCGCTTCCTGCTTCCTCCGCGGTGCACCGTACAGTTTCAGGCCCTCACCTCTCGTCGCCCGCCGGGCCCCGCTTCCGACACTTGGGTCTCCAGCGTAATGCAGTCCCCGGCTTCCAATGCGCAGTGAGGCCGCTCCCTCTCACATGGCTTCCTCGGCGCTGCGAGCAACGTCTCGGGCCCAGGGCTGGATCGATCAACGCCGCTCACCCTCCGCTTGTAGTATACATCTTTGTGGCCGGATTAGTGATCGGATGACATGTCGGATATCTAGGGGAACCTACGCCGCTCCAGGAGCCCTTCTAAGCCGCGGCCATCATGGTTGGCTGCAAGCCACGCCCCCCCAGCATTCACTTTTAATTTGATTTAATGACCCTTCATATGATCCCGTTATAATATTGTTACAGTTGTTGAAATTCCAACAGGGGATGGTTCCTTTGTAGGTAGTTTGTGGGATTTGACTGATAGGACTTTTGATTATTTCGCCTCAATTTCTACCCCTGGTATAAAAAATTGGTTCTTGATCAAAAATATGATTAAAATCCGGTTCCAGTTTTAGTATTGTCCAATGTTTTTTGATGATCTTTTTAAATGGGCCGCTCATCGTTGAGAATTTGGACACTACTGTTATCCGATCTTGTGTGGGTTTGTCTTTAGGGGTTAATAATTCTTCTCTGGATTTGAGCTGACACCGGATTATTGCTTGCATTAGTACTTGTTCCGGATATCCACGTTCCTTAAATCTGTGTAGCATGCTGTTTGTTCGTTCCACACCTTTGTCTGGGTTGGATACGATTCTTTTCACCCTTAATAATTGAGTGTATGGCAAATGGTATTTAAGTGATTGTGGATGGAAACTTTGATATAAAAGGGTGTTGTTTCTGTCAGTTTCTTTTCTGAATAAATCTGTTTCGAAACCTGTTGATGTTTTGGTGATTCTCACATCCAAAAAGGTTATGGTTTCCAGTAGAACTGCGGAGCGTCAATAGAGGAAAACTATTGAAGACCGATCAAGATATAAACAGATTCACTGCGCCTAGACAGGCCAAAAAGCTGTATTTAGCCAATAGGATTAATAATGCCGCCAACTCCAATAAAGAGCTCTACAAACTTTTTAAGGAGTTTACCACCCCTCACGCTGACAAGCGCACTCTCTCCCCCACGCAACAATGGGTCGACACAGTGTCCTCCTTCTTTGACGAAAAGGGGAAAGCCATATACAGGTCCTTCCCTCAAGACAACAACATTAACGTTGATCCTCACCCGGCCGTTAACAGCCATCCGACAACCCCTCTGCTGACAGAATTCAAAGCCGTGACATGTAAACAAGTATCAGTAGCCATAGTAAAGATTAAATCAGGCTCACCAGCAGATCCTGTTTTTTTACGAAACTAGCACCCCTGTTAACTACAAATCTCACAGAGATTTTCAATATGTCACTAGATCAAGCCTTAAGCCCGACCAGATGCCCGACCAGTTAAGCCTATTCTGAAAAAGCCAACCTCGGATCTCAGGGTACCAAGTAGCTATCGTCCCATCTCGCTGCTGCCCTATTTCGGGAAGGCGCTCGAATCCCTGGTAAATAAACAACTTACCGCCCGCTTGGAAAATCATGGACTTCTTGATTCATCGCAATGCGGGTTTCGGTCAGCACATTGTACCGAAACGGCAGTAGTAGAGATGGTTGACAATATTAGACTGGCCTTGGATAAAAGAGAATCAGCTATGCTGGTTCTTTTGGACCTATCAGCTGCTTTCCACATCATCTCCAATAGCATTTTAAAACAGCAGATATGGGAGGTGGGAGTCAGAGGGAATGCCCTTGACTGGTTCAAAAACTACCTAAGGAACCGGTCTATCACCGTACATAAAGACATCCTGGCCTCAGATAGCAGATCGGTAAGCATAGGAGTTCCTTAGGGATCTATCCTGAGCCCTATGCTTTTTAAACTCTACATAACACCTTTGGCCAGGATAATCGGGTCCTATGGCTTTGAGGCTGTGTCATACGCTGATGACACTCAGCTGTTGATGACGTTTGGTCCCGACCCCACAGACACCATGATCCGGTTTAAAAACTGTATGATCGACATTAACAACTGGATGGGAAACAACAAACTACAGCTCAACAGCAGCAAGACTGAAATCATCGTGTTTGCCAGGGCTGAAGAGCATTGGTCCAACAATTGGTGGCCCCAGGCATTGGGCCCCTGCCCAACCCTAAATTAGCAGTGCGTAATCTTGGAATAACCATTGACAACAAACTATCTATGAGAAATCATGTCAATCTCGTATTGGGCACTTGCTATGGGATCATGCAGAAACTACGTAAACTCTTTAAATGGCTACCAATTGAATCTAGAAAACCTCTGGTGCAGGGTCTAATTGTAAGCCGTTTGGATTATGGGAATGCCTTACTAGCTTCCCTAAATGAAGATCTTTTTTACAAACTACAGATCCTGCAGAACACTGCCGCCAGACTTATCTTGAACCTTCCACCCAGATCCCCCTCAGCCCCCAGTCTGAGATCTCTCCACTGGCTTCCGGTAAGAAAGAGAGGCCATTTTAAAACCTTATGCCTCACTCACAGGATCATACAAGGAACTGGCCCCTGTTATTTAGTCAAAAAGCTCAACAGGTACCAGCCAGGTAGAATGTTAAGATCCAGTTCAAAATCTCTTCTTAACCCACTACGAGTTCGCACTGTACATAGTGGTGGACGATCCTTCTCTTTTCTTGCCCCCAATCTCTGAATAAGCTTCCAGCCCATCTCCTTTCCATTGCTGATCATAAGCGCTTTCGGAAGAAATTAAAAACGTGGCTATTCGATCAGAAATAAAGCTGTCCTGCTCTGACCACCAGTCTATAGGAGTCCCGCAAGCGCCATGAGACCTTCTTCGGTGATTTGAGCGCTCTATAAGCTCTTTTGACTTTGACTTTAGAAGAAGGACTGCCCAGCTGGAACCCTGATCCACACTCAAAGGACTGCACTCTGAAGGGCTGCAAATGCTACACAATCTGGTACCACAGCCCTAAGAACTATGCCTGGCTTCACAAGGATTAAGGAGTGGACTCCCTGAAGGCTACAGGTTGACAGATCCCACGTGCATCATCTCTGCCAAGACGTCCTCAACCTGGAGAGCATCCAGTGAACTTTTAAGGACTTGACAGGAGCATTGTGGGAATTGTAGTCCCAAACTTTCAAGGGCCATCTCAGAGCTTCTAGACCCATGGATGTGTGTTCTGGATACTTTGAACCCTCAGGAAGAAGTTCCAAATGTTTGAAGAAGTTTTGAGCTACATTTGGAAAAAGTTCCATAAGTTGACAGCCCCGATGTCGAGAGTCCAGCCGGTGACATAGAACCATGGCTTTGCCTGAATTTCAGATTTATCCAGCTGAAAGGCTTTGTACTAAGGAGGGGATACATTTCCTATTCCTACACCAGTCGGTGCAACAATAGGGAAAGTGTTGGACTCAGGAGGGGTTGAATTTACTATTCCCACTCCAGTCTGTGCAGCAGTAGAGAAAGTGTTGGTCTCAGGAAGGGTACGATTTCCCATTCCCACTCCAGTCAGTGCAACAGAAGGGAAAGTGTTGGACAAAGGAGGGGTTACATTAACTATTCCCACACCATTTGGTGCAACAATAGGGAAAGTGTTGGACTCAGGAGGGGTAACATTTACTATTCCCACTCCAGTGTGTGGAACCATAGGGAACACATTAGACTTATGAGGAGTTACATTTACTATTTCCACACCAGTGGGTGCAACAGTAAGGAAAGCCTTGGACCCAGGGGAGGTTAAATTCAATATTCCCACACAAGTCGGTGCAACAGTAGGGAAAGTGTTGGACTCAGGAGGGGTAAAATATACTATTCCTTCTGCAGTTAGTGCAACAGTAGGGAAAGTGTTGGACTTAAAAGGGATCAAATGTACTATTCCCACTCTATTCACTAGTACATTACAGAGAGAACTTCACTTCAAACAAATAACTTATTTTAACAACTTATTAAATACCCAGAAATATAAAATTCTAAATATTTGTGAACTCATATTATTTGCTTTTAGCAATTTAGTATTTTTTGGAAGCAAATCCTATTAAGTCGCTATCGAAACATATATGCGATAATACATTCCAATTACCGAATCACAAATTGAAATTCCTTAAGCATTGCAAAATGAAATTCAGTAAAACAAAAAATTGTACATCTGGCCCTTAATTCCCCGAAGAAGGGATCTTACCGAAAAGCATAGGGACACAGGGGTGTTAAATGATAAATACTGAGTATTACAATGAAGAGATGAAATGGTGACGCCCATGCAAGCCAAAACCTCTGAATGAAACACTAATGTGTTAATGAAAAGAAACAGAAGTGATTCACAATAAAAAATGCCACTTTTACTATTGCTGATTAGTTCACACAATGTGATGGTTCAAGAAAAAAATAAATGGCTACAATAGAGCTCAAAATTGATGAATAATTGTAAATTGATCATTAATTGAAATTTCTATTAGAAAGCAGCAGTGTTGAGAAGACACACTTCACAGACTGTGTTCTTTGTTAATTAGGGCCTGATTATGATGGCAGTGAGACGGCCACTGTCAGGCCGTTGGTGGCAGACCCACCGCCATCGGACCCTGCAGGACCGCCTGCCACATTTTGATGACAGGCGGATGGAGGGATGGTGGAGAGACCAACCGCCACGTATCCGACGGGCTCAAAGAGCCCGTCGGAAGTGACTGCAATCCCTTACAATAGAGGCGACATCTGCTCAGGGACCACCGTAGGGATTACAATGTTCCTTCCCACTGGCCATTTCATGGCCGATAACCCGCCATGAAAAGGCAGGCAGAAAATGACTTTGGGTCCCCTTACCCCCGTTCCTCCGGTATGAGGCCTGGGGGGCACCTATGGTTCTCCCTAAACACCAGATGGTGCCTGCCACATGGTGCAGGGATGTTCACAAACATGTCTCTTAGCAGTGAGGCTTGTGCCTCAGCCCTTTTTCAAGTTGCAACTTAAGCCTCAATGCTAAGAGGCATGTTTTCGACCACCTCTGCGGTGGTCGGATCAGATCGTAATTTCCCTGGCGGGACAACCGACTCCCTGTCAGCCGGTCCCGTTCCCGACAGGATGGCGGTCGGACTGTCGTCCGACTACCATCATAATCAGCCCCTTAGTTTTAAATGTTATTATTTTGTATTTGAACACTATTTAGGTTGTGTAACATATTGTGTCATGAGTAAATATTGTTTTATTAACATTAATTAATAATTATGGTACATTAATTAATTTGGACATCATTACATTGCTGTTTTGCCTCCCAAGCTGGCACTATTTTGGTCGCTACTGTAGTGATGGCTGTGGATGAGGCTCCTGTCACTGGCTTTGTTCCTGCGGTAGTTGCTGCTTTGCTTGCAATTATTATTGTAGTTGTTATTGCAAATGTTGTGGTGTCTGTGAACCCAACTGAAGTACTTAGTGAGTGTCTTTGGTTGTTGCTGCTTATACCATTCCTTTGCAAGAGGCTCTTTAGGTCTCGCGCCTAGCGTTGCAATGCGCAGCTCTGCTTGTGCAGCGCGTGACCTCTTGTACGGGGTTCTGCAACCTGACCACACGCTTGTGCGTGTGATCAGGCTTTTGCCGGCTGCCATTGGCTTTAGCGTGTTTTTTCAATAAAAATAATGCACGCAATTGGGCAAAGGTGGGCGCATGTCCCGTCTTTGCTCTGCCCATTCCCATCGGTGTCTAGCACACGCAGCAGCGCTCGTTCACGTAGCTGCCGCGCTCCCTAGCCCCTGCTCCTCTGCGGTGTGCGTGCACCACTGGTTTCGATTCCCGCTCCTCTGTGGTGCGTGCGCACCACTGATTTCAATTCCCTGCTTAATTCAGGCCGTTTGTGTGCGTTAGAGAGGAATATCTGGGGAAAAGTTAGAAAAAATAAATAGAAATATTTTAGGCCAAGAAGAGAGCCTCCTTCCTGTCTGAGGGAGTGTTGCCATTTGTACCGTGCGCCGGCAAAGGGCTACAGCCAGCTCTCCCCGGGGAGGCTGGGGCGAGGGCAGCCGCAACTTCCGCGGAGCATCTGCAGCAGGAGAGGGCCCTACGGGTAAGTTACAAATGATGCGCACGCCTCAGAAATCCTCAAACAATCACTGGCACCATCGGGAGCGCAGAGCCAGGGTCGCAGGTCCACATGCAGCAAGTTCAAGGGATGCTCCTCGGCTCCGTTTATTCTCCTCAAGCACCATTATAACAAAGGCAGGACAACTGGACTCTGTTAAACTTTGGGAGCCTGTTGCGCTTGGTGGGGCTCGGGGCGGCGCGAGGCCAGGGTGGAAGCCCCCCTTCCCTGCGGCGCCGGAGCTGTGACAGGAGCACGTGCCTCCAGCTTGTGCCCCCAGAGGCTGATAGAGCGACTAGCTCATCTATCGCCGAGGACGAGTCCAGATGAATGGGACCTGGCACCAGGGAGGCCCGTGTGCATCATGCTTAACTCACGCCCACTGCGACCCGCTGCCTGGACTGATGGAGGTGGGGAGTGCCCCACAGGTCTGAGAGTGGAAACAATGCCTGCCCCACTCCCTGTCCTGCCTGGCACCGCTGCCCCCTGGGAGTACCTACCCCACAGTCTCTGCTCCGGAGTCCACGCAGTCATCCTGCTCGGCGCCCGCCTTCTGCTCCATGCTGGGGGTCACTGTCCCATGCCAGGCAGGCAGCTCTGGCCGCCGCAGCACTCTCCCGTCCCTCACCCCCAGCGCTACTCTGTTGTCCTTCAGGGATTCTCTCTCTCTCTCTGCCGAACCCTTCCACCGGTGACTCTAGGCCCCGCCCTCCCCCTCATGGTCACCCCTCCCTCCTCGGAGTCCCCGCCCTCGACTTCCTCATCCCAGCCTCCTCTTTCAGGGAGCTCTAACGGGAGGTGTGTGGATGTTGGCATCCCAGGTATTTGGGCACTCACATATGACAAATCAGTAATTGCCAATTACTTTTTCTTGCAAAAGCGTTATTTTGGGAAATAGTGAAGGGTGACTTTAATTTCACAATTTGATGGGTTATCTAAATTCGGACTTCAAATATGTACTTGGATTAAATGACTTAAATTCTGAAGAAAAAAATATGTATTCATTATGGTTAAATTGAACCCGACCACAGAGATCATTTACCTTAAGTAATAAGATGTGGGGGTTTTTTGCTACTTGTCAGATCTCGCATTATAATTGGATCTCCTTTACAGAAATCTTTTAGCTGTTTGTTTTTGAAGAGCTATTGTGGCCGGACCATTTTACTGCACACCGAAGGCCTTGGTAAATGATGACAAAAAGCACATTTTAGGAATTGTCCCATCACCTCATAAAGCAGTTTGTACTCCTCAAATGGACACTGTAAGTGAATAGTAATTGGGAATTCACTGGGGCAGTGAACACTGTCAACAATGTCTATTTAGCCTTGAGTACACAATTCATGAAATCTTATGTGCGAAAGCAAGGCATGTCGTTTTTTGAAACTTAAAACGTCATTAATTCTTTGAAGAAATCTACAGTTCTTTGCTCTGCTGTGACAGTGTGTCCTGAAACTGGTGTCATAAATAACTGATTCCACAGGGAATATATATTGAGCCACGATTATGAAACACACCTCTCCTGTACGCTTGGAAGTTTGTACAAATCCAGCTATTTACACAAGCATTTGCAATGCAATAGGTCTCACATTTGTTAAAAGTTAGAGCTGTTAACGTTGAAAATGACAATGTTTTTTATTTTAGCTTTTTTACACCAATGGCAATAGCGCTATGCAAATATAATTACTCCACTGCAAAAAAAAAAAAAAAAGTAAAAAACATTGGCATTTACAACGCCAACAGCTCTATTTTTAATTAATGCAAGACCTATTGCATTGCAAATGCTTGTTTTCCTGTTGATATTGCATCTCTGGTCACTTCTATAGGCTCTCCTGTGAGTATAGTTGTGTTTGTTACTGCTGTCCTCGCCATGGTGACAGCTGTTATTGCTGTTGTTCTTGTGTGGTGACAGCTTTGGTCACTACTCTGGTTCCTGATGTAGTTTCAGCTGTGGTGATCAGTTTGGCCCCTTTTGTGGGGGCAGCTACTGCCCCAGCTGTTGTTAGAGGTTATTGTTGTGATCCCTTCTGGGCATGCAGCTGTGCTGTGGCATCTGTTGTTGCTGCTTTTGTGATGGTCGCTGTGGCAGCTGTTCTGGTGACAGCTTATGTGGTCGAAATGGTCTTTAGTGTTGTGGTGGCAACTATGATTACGGTAGTGGTACTACAGAACCAAGACACCTGCGTTGTTATTGCTGCCCTGGACCCTTCTGTGATAACTGTTGTTGCGGAGCCTTTACTCACTGTGATCACAATAGCCATTATCAATGTTGTGGTCCCTACATTTCTGGACATTTTGTTGTCGTGGTTGTAGTCCCCGCTCTGGTGAAAGCTTTTTTTTGTGATACCTGTAGTCCCTGATGTGGTAACAGCTGTGGTCACTGTTATTTTCCCTGTCATGGAGGAAGATATGGTTGCTGCTTTGGTCTCTGGTGTCAGGTGCAAGGTGACAGGTGTGGCTGCAGCTGCTGTTGTCCCTGTTGATGAGGAGGCAATTATAACTGAGATGGTACCTGCTATGCTGGCAGCTGTTGTCCCTGATATGAACGCAGAAAGTAGTTATCACTGCTATTGTCCCTGCCATAGTGGCAGCTGTGGTTTTTCCTGTGCTTATTGGTGACCTTTTGGGGTGACAACTGTGGTCTCTGCTGTATTTATAGCACTGATACAAATAGTTATCATGTCTGTGTTAACCACTATTGTTGCAGCTGTGACTGCAGCCACTTTGGCCACTGTTTTGTCTCCTGTTGCACTGCAGTTGGCACAGGCACACCGCCACGGGACAGTGACTTGCGGTGCACTGAGGTAGGGCCACGAGAGCTGAGCGGGTCCTCGTCGATGTCCAAGGTGAATGTCACTGAGTGTTTCGGGGACAGTGGAAGGTGTTCTTCCGGGGCATGATGCAGAGGGCAGACCAAGCAGATACAGGCAATATGGAGGAGATGAATGCTACAGACTCATTTTTAACACCAAGTCAGTATCAGCTACATGATGATGAAGACAACCCCCAGGCCATAGACTCAGATGCCCACCAAAGTTCAACCAGAGAGTGTCCATGAATTTCGGGGCACAGAGTTAGTGGCACCAGAGCTGAAAGGGGATGCAGTCTGCAATGAGGCCTGTACAATGGTATAAACTCTGCCATAAATAAATCAACGCTCAGTTCCAAATGTGTGACCTACTTGACTGCAGTGTACGCTGGAGGCAGCGGTCAGCAGGGGCCCACAGCCACGTGTCGTTGGCTTGCGATGCACAGAATTAGTGGCACCAGAACAGTTGTTAGTAGTGTTCGATCACCTCCATAACGATGATCCTTTTTTCCTCCGAACTGAACCGCGTCTCCTTCTTACTCCTCTCCTTGCGTCTAATGAGATGAACTCGTCCATTAAAAAATCAAGACTCAGTTCCAAATGTGTGACCTACTAGACCGCAGTGTAGGCCGGAGGCAGCGGTCATCGCGGGCCAAGCGCTGTTTAGCCAGCTCCTCCTGGAAATCTCACACAGGGCATTGGAATGGCATGTGGCGATGATTTGTGGTTGACGGAGGTAGAACCACCAGAGCTGAGCGTGTGCGACGATGACGTGTCCTGCCTGGTCCAGACTGGATTGGATTTGTGTGAGGCCGGGTGGACCGCAGTGTAGGCAGTACACAGATAACTCTGCGGTGCTGGATTGCAGTGTAGGCCAAAGGCAGTAGTCAGCAAGGAACCACAGACACGTGTCGTTGGAATGCTATGCACATAGTCGGTGGCACCACATCGAAGGGAGTACAGTGATATAAAACGTCCCCTTAACATATGGACTCGGCCATCATGAAATCAAGACTCAGTTCCAAATGTGTGACCTACTTGACCGCAGTGTAGGCCTGGGCAGCGGTGGAGTATGTCAATGAGAAAGGAGTGCTGGGGACCTGTGTCTCGTAGGCCAGCGATGGTCTGAGGAGGCTGCCAAGGTTGCGGGCCTCGGGCTTGGAGCTTGCACCGGCACGTGGTGGGCCCTCTTTGACACACGCCGGTAGGTAAGCAGTGTGCGACCATTTTGTTTAGTTATTTAGTGGCTCCCTGAGCCCCGAGAGCCGACGGGCTCTAGGTTACGCACCTGCGTTGTTACGAGAGGTACCAGACCTGATATGATTTTAACAGCCTACACTAGCAACCCTACACTCTTCCTACTCCCTGCTGACGAGAGGCAACAACCTCGAAACACGTGTCCAGGGATGGCTAACGCTACTCTGACTTGCACGCACCACTGAGCATAGGCGTACCCGCCGACGCTGACTACAGGGACCACAGTTCATTGGGGTAACACGTAGGTAGGTAAGCAGTGTGCGACCATTTTGTTTAGTTATTTAGTGGCTCCCTGAGCCCCGAGAGCCGACGGGCTCTAGGTTACGCACCTGCGTTGTTACGAGAGGTACCAGACCTGATATGATTTTAACAGCCTACACTAGCAACCCTACACTCTTCCTACTCCCTGCTGACGAGAGGCAACAACCTCGAAACACGTGTCCAGGGATGGCTAACGCTACTCTGACTTGCACGCACCACTGAGCATAGGCGTACCCGCCGACGCTGACTACAGGGACCACAGTTCATTGGGGTAACACGTACGGTAGGTAAGCAGTGTGCGACCATTTTGTTTAGTTGACACACGCCGGTGTCGGCAGGTGAGCAGTGAGGCCTGGGCACGCAGGGGCAGGCAAGACGGGTCTGGGGACCAATGGCCTGGGGTGCAGCAGGCGCACGGGATCGCAGGCACCACTCCTCATGGCGTTGGCCTCGTGGCGGGGTGAGAGGCGCCGCCCTGACGGACACGTTGGCCATTCCGGAATAGACCCACGCTCAAGGCAATGGGCTTTTTATTCACACCCCTGCGCTGGCCTGGCGTACGCCAGGCCAGCCCACTCCGCTCACACTTACAAGGGGGGACGTAACAAGCTACATTTCCGCGATCTTCCCCACTGGCTGAGGTAACATGGTTGCGTCACTGTCCAGTAATCTCAAAACAGTAGCAGTGTATGTCGACATGGAAATGTCTGTGGTCTGCATACTGGTCTGTCCTGCACATCCACGCCACACTTGGCATTGTGTACATTCACATTCAGGGTCACTTGCCTCCTTCGCACATGCCTGATTCCCATCTCTCCCCACATTCTGCTATTGTGTGGGTGAGGTGCCATGCCGTTGATGGCTTGTGTACATGGCTAGCCCAGGTTGCCACAGTAAGTTGTGTTGTCGTGTCTGGTGTGTGGGCATGTTGGCTGTCATGTTTTATGTGGTTTTGTAACATGTGCATTCCCAGAGTTGTGAGTTGTATGTTGGTGGAGTTGAGGTGTGTGGTGTGTTCAGTTGTTACTTACCGTCTGTGAGGCTGGTGCATTTTCTGAAGGTCCGCTGTCTTTGTCTGCACTGCCTCTGTGGTAGTACATGGGTGCGGGGGGGTCCTTGGGGAGGTGGCGAGCCTGGGGGTGGTGGCGGTGGGTGTTGTGGCCCTCTTGGGGCTCCGTGCTGCATGATCAGTAGCTCCATGGCATCTGTTGTTCTTCAGGTGTGGCTCTGGGCTGAGCTCCCTTTTATGGTGCATGTTGTCGTCCAACTTAACACCAAGTAAGAGCAGGTGTTAAATCCCTGCTGCTAACGCACCTCATTGCACTTTTTGGGATCTTATCGCCGATCTGGTTGGTTGTTGGGAATATTGCGAAGTGGTGATTTCACAGCTTTTTGCACAGGGACCCTACTCTGCATATCATTAACGTTAGTTGCCGGGGTAATTTGTGGCGAGGTTTTTTGCGGCTGCTATCGCAGGAAAACTGGTTATATCGGCTGTTAGCACCAGCCTGTAAATTGGGCGATAAATTTATCACCACTTTGGCTGCGATAAAGTACCGCTAACTCAGCGATATGTCTTTGAGAATACGCCCCTTAGTTTTTTCACAAATAAACCACGGAAACCTGACAACGTGCAGGCGCTGCAGAACGTTATCCTGGGACAATATCAGCATATCTCTGTCAGACCCAACTTCTTGGCATGGTGGACGGCATCCACCCTGTGCAAATAGTGGGTGGAAACTGTGTACCTGTGTGTACCCATGACTTGTGCCCGTATGCAAGTCGAAGCGCTTGTGAATGGAGAAAGCTGTGACTGTCACAGCTTCGCATGAGTAACCCTGGAGATGTGTGCATCTATGCCAAACCTTGATATAAACTAATTGGGTAAGATTTACATAAGTGATTGAGAATGGAGCTTTCAGCGATTGGTGAGGAGCAGTGTAATGCCTCGGCTTACCATCTAAATAAGTGTAATGTTTCCTACGACATATGTAAATAAGTAATTGTCGTAGATACATTTACGAAATTGCTTTGTAAAAAATAACATAATAAAAATGAAATATGTGTGCTTGAATATTATCTACAAACTGCTGTGGAGTTCATTTGTCATAAAAATATGATATATACATGGCTTAATTTTATTGGTTTGTTTGCATGTTGTTGTTTTTACACAAGTGGGATATTTATTTATAAATAAGCTATTAAAAAAAGTCGTCATCAATTAATCCATACTCTGAAGTGCTCCTCAAAGAAGAGCCTCGGCATTAAATCGCAGTCAGACAACCGAAAGCTCCTCCTTTACCCGTGCAGGCTAGCAAGATCACATAAAACAAAGCCGCTTTGAACTAAGCACTTGCATTAATGCCAAAATCGATGCCCATGAATTTCTAATGAGGGACGATTGATAACTACAGGCACCGTTTTCTACAGATACACAATCTTATTTACCGGCTGAAAACGTTAGCGCGGAAACATTAGCTCCTCCTCAGCCCATAAAATTTAAGTATGTTGTGAATCTGCGACAATTGCGGCGATAGGCCTTGAATTTGAGTATGAAAGAAAGGGCTTCTGTCTGGCAGCGCGCGGTGTTTAATGATTGGTTCAGCCACCCCTGCGCGCGCGCGCGCGCGCGAGTACGAGGCCCCGGGAAGGCTTTATCGAGCGCTCTGAATAATGCTGAAAGATACACACCGAAGGCAGTTTCAGGCAGTGAAGGATAATACCGCGCCATATTGACTGCAACGGAATAATTTATAAAACACATTAGGGAGGTTGGTGCACGTCCAAGGAGAACGGCCGCGGAGAGACACAGGCACAGTAGGAACGCTTGGCTTCGGCCGTGGGCCCTAATGCAAGCAAGGAGCAAGAGCCCACCTCCCCCTCGTTTGATAGTGAAAAGCATCTATAATAGGCGTGCGGTGGGACCAGAGCATCGCCTGCATGCCTTGTGCCCTCTCGAGCAAGCAAGGGAAATAGCCTTTTTTACTGCTTTTGTGGAAGTAAAATACAGCATTTTTTATGGTTCAATGGTCCTTATGGCTCTGAGCCCGTATGCCACTGCACCTGCTGCACTTATGGCAGCTGCGCCCCTGAATTGGACCCCTCAGACTTCTAGGCTCTAGTGCCATTGCACCTGCAGCGCTCCATGCCCCTGGCTGTTACCTTTGTGGTGATTGGGCCCTCAGGCCCTCATGCATACAAATGAGGGACGCAGGACACTGGAGTACTGGTACGGTAAACTGGCCAGGAGCACGTGCGCTCGGCCCCTTTTATTGTCAGGGTCACCTGACTCGTGACGCCTGTGGTGGGTGGGTGTTCAGTGTGGGTTACAGTAAAGTGGAACACTAGAATGTATCCAGCCGGATACTACATCCCTCCCAAACTTTAATGAAAGTTCAACCAAAATGAAGTCCGAACCTGTGGGAGAAAACACACAAGTTGCAAACAAAACATGAATTGGCGATAAGGACTTCCACGTAGTCTCTTTGCCGATGGTCAACTGCCGGCGAGGGTATTCGGACAGCCGGGACCACTCCGTCTCCTTGACACGATGTCCGAGTGCTCTACGGATGTGTTCTTTTGGACTTACACCGTGGAAGTGCGCCTCACAGTCTCTTTCTTGTACCGCCATCGGTGGAAGTGTGGGTGAAATGATGGTGGACCATTGTTATTCAATTTTCTGCTGTATGCCCTGGTAGAGGTGTTTCCTCCAACTAGTAGTTGTCTTCTTATAGGACTCACCGTTGCAGGATATCCCTCTCACGGATACCCCTCTCTCGTGGGTGTCCCCTCTCACTGGACGACCCGGAGGCCCTTTTGTTGCCAGGCTTCCACTGGAACGGTTGACCGCGCCTGGTCGCTCCAATCGCGTTGGAGGAGTCGCTACGGGTCCTTTTTCCGTGTCCGAAGTTCCACCTAAAAGGGTGCTGTTGGCACCTGGTCCTTCGCGCTCTGCCTCTGTTCTCCTAGGATCTCCAGAGCCAGCTTCAACAGTCCATCTCTCGTCTTGGGGATCCGCTGCCACCGGTGCCCCTGAGGCCTCTGCCCCTTGGATGTCCACGGTCCTGTTTCCGTGACGTCCCAGAGGTGGTTGGTACCAACGGACCGGCCTGCTCGTCTCTGTCATTCCCGGGTGACCTTCGGGTTAGCGCATCGACATATACTCCTAGTGGTGCTGATGTTGTGTTCCAGGTACTGCGTCTGGGTGTCCCTGCACCTTCGCACTTCCCCCTTCGGGTACTCCTTCTGGTGTGTGTGTGTTGACCTGTCACGCACGCCTCTGTGCTCTTCTCCTTTCCTCTTCGGGTGTTCTCCTTCTGGTGTGTGCGTGTTGCTCTGTTGCGCACACCTCTGTGCTCTTCTCCTTTCCTCTTCGCGACGTGATCCAGTCTTCCTGCCTTTTGCTCGTCCTTGCCAGGCTTCCTCGTGTAGCGTGCACTCTACGCGTTTCCCTCTGGTCTTGTCCCGCCACTAGGACACTGTCTTTTTTTCGCTCTGTGACTGGACCGGTCGTCGCGACCTTCTGTCTCGTAGTTGCTTCTGATGTTGAGTGATGTTACTGGACCTCTTTTCCTACTCCTCCTGGTCCTCTTTGTGAACCTCTCATGGGGTCCTCTTCACTGACGTCCCTTCGGACTTCCTCTTCTCTCCAGCTCTGACCTCTTGGCAGGTCAGTGCACTCTCCGACCTCTTGTAGGTCTACCTCCTCCTTACGACCAACTGGTGGTCAGCGTCGTCCTCCTTGCGACCATCATGCTGGTCGGCTTCTTCCTCCTTGCGACCATCTTGATGGTTGGCTTCGTCCTCCGCGCGACCATCTGGGTGGTCGGCAACCTTCGCGCGACCATCTGGGTGGTCGGCAACCTTCGCGCGACCATCTGGGTGGTCGGCAACCTTCGCGCGACCATCTGGGTGGTCGGCAACCTTCGCGCGACCATCTGGGTGGCCGGCTTCACGAGGTGCGTCACGTCGTGCGACTACCTGTGTTTGCTGAATTGTCGAGTGCTGGTGCATGCTTCTCTTCGTACCGTCGCGGTATATCTTCAGAGTCGCATTGCTCCTTGCGCTGTGTGAGTTCTTGATGTGGTGGCTTCTTGGCGCCACTGGGTGTTGCTCTGCATCCTTGCCCGCCAGTGTTGGATACTTGCTGCGCCCATCCTCTTCAGTGGGTTCCTCTCCTGTAGGCGCTGCAGTGTACCTTCCGCGTCCGGGGTACAACTGCGCTGAGTCCGTTTGTTCTCTCGAGGGTTCGCTCCACTTGATGCGGCGACAGCGCAGTCCTCGCTGGGGTGGATGTGGCTTGACACCATTTCCTTTTCTTCCTCCTCGTCGCTGCGGGATGGCGCTGCATCCCTGTGGCACACTGTCTCTTCTCCCTTGCGCTTCTGTCGCGTTCCTGCGCTTCTGGCACATTCCTGTGCGCCTCCGTCGCGTTCCCGTGCGCTCCCCATTGCGCATCAGTCAGACCTTGCGGTCCATGCCTTGCTGCCTCTTCTTCCTTGCGCTGCGATCCGTCGGTCTCCTGTGGCTGCTGGACTTCCTTTGGCTTGCTGTAGGCTTGTTGATGGTCCTCTTGCTGCAATACCGCCAGTGGCCACTAGATGGCAGTGTTGCTTTTCCCATTCAGCAGCACCCTTCTTGGCTGCCAGCACTTTCTGCTGTGTTGTCTTCCTTGTTGCAGGCTCCGGTCGAGATCGAGCACAGAAGGGCTGGAGCTACCAGCAGAGCAGTGGAGTGCAGGCCAGCAGGTAAGTCCTTTTTTTTTCTTTTGTATTGGTTTGAAGGCAGGAGGGGGCAGAGGCATTGACAGTGAGCTGCTCAGAGGGCAATGATGCATCACTCGCACGCTGGGGCAGTTCATACCTCGCTGGAAATGCTTCATACCTTCATGCCACCGGGGTCCCGCAGGGTGTAGGCATTTTCCAATGGCCGGTGGCGGCCATTACTTATTTTGTTGATCGCCCTCCCTGCCCGCGGCAGTTTCCAGCAGTCTTCGCGCGGCAGGGGGGAGGTTCTCCAGCACGTCTGTCCCTATGCGGGGTAGGCACCCGCTGTTCTCACTAGTGTCTTCTGTGCGGGGAGCGGGCGGAGGGTTGGCGCTGCTGCCGGAACCTGCCCGCTCCTTTTGGCAAAGTCAGTTGCTCCTCACGGGACAGGGGAGTGGACAGCTAGTCCCTTTCGCCGGCTGGGCTTCCCTTCATCGCGGGTGGGCTCCGCTTTGGCATTCAGTTCGTCACTCGGCCTCGGGCCGCACGCCGATTCTTTCCTTCCCTCCCGCCCCCGCAGCCTCACTCGGCCAGCATGCCGCGCGGGGAGCGGGCGGGGAGACGGGATCACGATGCAGCGTTTGAGGGTGGGCTCCTCTTTACGCCGGTGCCGCTTCAACTTTCCGTCGCGGGTGGGCTCCGCTTTTACTTTCTGTTCGTCCCGCCCCCGCAGCAGGTCACATAGCTTCACGGACCACGCGGGGGGGGGGGGGGGGGGCTGGTGCCGCTTCGCTATCGCGGCGGGGTAGGCTCCCGCTGACCGTGCCACTCCCTGGGCAGGCCGCGCTTAGCTGGTGGGACCGGAGGCGCGGGGTGAGCTCCCGCGGGCTTCCTTGTAGTTGGGGTTCTTCGTCGACCCCACAGCTCCTCCCTCACTCACCGGGCTCGTCACGGCCGATGCGGGTGGGCTCCGCTCGGCTTGCAGTATTCCCCCACGGCACTTCCACGCGGGGACCGATGTCAGCGGGCGCATGAGGTGCGGAGTGGGCTCCCGTTCACCTCGCTTTCTCCCTGGGGCACTTGGCACGCCCGCAGGCCTCCGCGACAGCTGGCGCCTTCCTCACAGGGGGGGGGGGTGCCGATGCGACGCGGCAGCTCTCCTCCCCTCACTCGGTTTCCACGGCCTCATACTTCCCCCACCAGGACCGGGGGAGGCGAGGCCACCGCACACGTGGGATAGGACCCACTCGTCGCCAATGTGGTGATTGGGCCCTCAGGCCCTCATGCATACAAATGAGGGACGCAGGACACTGGAGTACTGGTACGGTAAACTGGCCAGGAGCACGTGCGCTCGGCCCCTTTTATTGTCAGGGTCACCTGACTCGTGACGCCTGTGGTGGGTGGGTGTTCAGTGTGGGTTACAGTAAAGTGGAACACTAGAATGTATCCAGCCGGATACTACAACCTTGACGAGCGTTTAGGTTAATCATGTAGTAGAGCGCCAAGAAACATATTGTTGTGGCCGGGAGGTCTGAGAGAGGCGGAGGCACCCAAATGTCTGGGCGTACAAATGAACCACTCAGCAGTAACCCTGGGCATAGTTTGCGTAGTAGCGCTACACGTAGCTACGCGAAGTGCACTTCGCACTATGCGAGATACGCGTAGCGCTACGCGAACTGCGTAGTGCGCTGTTCTGGATGATTGCACAGTGCCGGATGCTTGTCCGCACTGTGCAATCATTGAAAACAGCATCTCGCACAGTGCGAGGTGTTGTGTTCTGCCGCTTGAGTAGATTTTTACTCGAGCAGCAGCTTTCTCAACGCGGACTTGTAGTTTCTCATCGCAAGCGGGTGCGAACATACGCGACCACTCGCAATGAGAAACCTGACCTTCCCACGTTGAGAACCTCGCCGGGAGGTTTATTTTCCACACTCGCGATCGCCAACTTGAGGTTGCTGATCGCGAACGAGGAAAAAGTCTCGCCGGGATGTCTTTCTGCTCGCTCGCGGTCGCCAACTTGACGTTGAGGACCGCGAGCGAGCAAAAAATGCCAACTACGCTACGTTGCGCGTTTTGGCACTGTGCTACGTGCAATTCGCATAGCGCGAAGTAGCACAAACTACGCGAGCGTAGCGTAGTTGGCCGCCCAGGGTTACTCGGCAGCATCTGTTGAAGCGCTTTTTTTGTATAACAGCATTTATGTATCGCTTACTAGTGGGGACTGAAGTGCTTATACACGCAGCTACCATACTACATATAGAGGGTGCGGGTGGTGGAGTGTTTAATTAATTTTGAGCCATTGTGGGAAGTGCGTCAACGACCACGAGGTCTGTCTATCATATTTATGGATCCAGCGCTTAGCGATGAGGTGAGTAACGAAGTATGGGAGACAGATGCGTAATTTACTGTTTCAAGTATGTTGACTGCAATCGTCTGAATGTAACATTTTGTTAATTGTTAACATAAATATTAATGTGCACAATTGAACAACAAGGGGGCAGATTTTCAAGAAAGTGACGCATCTGTAGAGATGCTTCACTTTCCCTGCGCCACCCTGAAAAACCTTTGCGCCACCATATTTACAATACAGCGCACAATGGCTCAAGGATTGACAGATGTGTCAGAAATTCTGATGCATCTGTTGACATAAAAGTCACTCATTGCTGGAGTTGTGTCGAAAGCACAACGCAACACCAGCAATGTATTTTGAGGCCTAGTCCAACTACACTGCGTCACACCTTACGCCTGCTTCAAGCAGGCGTAATGTTTTGACACAGTGGAGTCCTAGAAGTGACGCAGTGAAATCTTATCGATTTCACTGCATCACTTTTACAAGGCTTTCCTGCGTGGGTATGCCCACCCTGAATACATTATACCTGATGCAGGTATAATACATTATACCTGATGCAGGTATAATGTGACGCAGGGCTTTACAACGTGACTCATCTCCCTAGTTGCGTCACGTTGTAAATTGGCCATATTTTACGCCGACGCTGCGTCACAAAATTGACGCAACAGCAGTGCAAAAGTGTCACAAGGGGCTTGTAAATCTGCCCCAAGGTATAAAGTAGGTTGCTTCCTGCTTTTCTCTGCCTAGTAGCATCATTCACTCCAAGGCTTTAGCCGGGAGTCTTCGATTAACGATTTTGCACTGCGTGAATTGCACTTTGAATTTACTTGTCGTTTTTACCTGCTTTTAAATATTGTAAATTGTTCTTAAAACTATTTTAAAACTGCTAGCTAATTTGAAATTCGTGTTCCTACCTTCCTCTGTTTCACGCTGCCAAACTTCCAGGGGAGCGGGAATCAGTTGTGGCTGTGCTCGGGGGCAGGTGGGCATAGGCGGTATCCCGTGACTCGTGTGGAGTCGGGACGGCATTTTGGGGGGAAATAAGGTTAGCGGACCAGTTCCCCATTGGACTCCATAGATTGCAATGCTGACGCGACTGTGCAGCAAACGCTCGCAGCGGCCGTGCCGCTGGTGACCCAAAGGCGCGCCAAAGGCAAGCCCGTCTGTGCCCGTCCGCACTCCGCCCGAGCTCAATGCCAGCACCCCAAGCCTGTGGGAAATTAGCAGGGACAAACACTATGGGATATACCAGGTTCCAGCTCCTGAATTTGAAGCCAATCGGTAAGTCCTCTAGCTGTCTGTCTCTCCTTTAATGAGAGGCCAGGGTCTGCCTTGAATATTTGCCCTAACTGCACCGCCTCACTCCCTAGGCTTAGTTACCAGCCTGTTAAACCCACTAATGTAGAAGTTTTTAAAAAAATCACGGTATAACACAACTCAGTTCAAATGTCTGTTGCTTAATGCTAGGTCCTTGGTGAAGCACAGTGTTGAATGTGCCTCGCTTATAGAGGGAGAGAATTTCCAAATTGCTTTCATTACTGAAGCATGGACAGATGATAGCTCAGGACCCGACATTGTGAAAGCCACACCCCCTGAGTATCTCTGCCACTACCTCAATAGGCCATTAAAGAGAGGGGGGGCTGAGCCATAATATATCATATCTCACTAAAGGCTACCTTTCATACAACCTCTAACCTGGCCTGTGAGGCTCTCTCCATTAGTTTCGGTCTCTCACACCATCACACGTTCAAGGGCATTCTATCATACTGACCCCCAGGACCAAGGAGCACTTTTCCAAATTCCATTGGGAATTTGCTGAAGGAGGGGATGTGTAAGGATTCCTTCACAATGCTGGGAGATTTTAATTTCCACTTGGAACTATTGGAGGACTCTGACACAGTGGCCCTCACAGATCTGATGAAGAGTGCTGACCTAAGTCAGCAGGTGATAGGCCCCACACACATGGCAGGTCACACACTTGATGGAATTTTCTCGAACCACCCAAATTGCGGTTTACGGGCACTCTACCTCTGACGTGGACAGATCATGCTGGGGTTCAATTTGAGATTCCCCTGGCCACCCATAACAAACAGAGATAGGCCCTAAGACTCCAATTAAAAGCAGAGCCTGGAACAAAATTGACAGTTCGGATTTACAAGCTCTACTCATGGCCTTGGTCAGTCAGATACCAACAGGACTAGAATAGGCGGTCACTCACTATACATCATGGGTGGAGTCAGCCTGCAATATACTAGCTCCAGTCAAAACCTTACGACCTAGAAGGTCCCATCCCACAGCCCCCTGGTACTCAGATTAACTGCGAAGACAAAAACTCTGCTCTAAGCTTCTTGAGCGGAGCTGGAGGAAAGAATATAAGGAAGAGGAGAAAAAGAGTTCTAAACAAAGTCTTGCCACTTATAAGCAACTCCTATTTGAGGCAGAGAAAAAGATTTTTACATTTCGAATTAACTCTGCTAATAACTCTACTAAAGAACTCCTTAAAACTGTCTTGAGTCTGGCTTCCTCCACCACGACAAAAATCGAGGTAAGTCAGGAACTTTGTGATGACATCGCCAGGTTCTTTCAGAACAAAGTAGAGGTCATTTTTTGGGACTTCGGTAACCCTAACCCGGAGAGTGCAGGAGTCCGGTTGGTGGAAAAGAGATCAATTTCTGACCCCTCTCCGGTCTTTGATAAATTTGGGCCATTGTCCACAACTCAGACAGAGAAGCTGCTCCTCTGTGCGCGATCAGGCTCCCCTTATGATCCCTGTCCAGTGTCAGTAATCAAACAGGCCCTGGCTCCCGTGGCCCTAATACTTACCTCTTTGTTCAACACAATATTTAAAGCTGGCCACTTCCCCAGACCATGGAAGCTGGCCTCGATATTGCCTCTGCTAAAAAAGACTAATTTGGACACAAAGGAGCCAAATAACTTCCAACCCATATCACGCCTTCCATTACCTGCAAAATTGGTTGAGAAAACCATTGAACTCTCAGCTTAGCTCTTTTCTACGTGAAACCAATGTTCTGGACCCACTCAATATGGGTTCGGAGAAGAGCACAGTACAGAATCTGCCCTGATAAAATCTACGGAGGAGATAAGGGAGGCTGTGGACAGGGGAGGTAAAGCTGCTCTGATTATGCTGGACCTGTCGGCTGCCTTTGATATGGTCCATCATGACGTACTGATGGACCGTCAGCTGGCATCCAGATCCAGATCAACCTGAACACCACCCTCCGCTGCACCCGCGTCTACAGGCCGCACGTCCTTTTTCCTGATGCCAATGCTAACTTCATTGCACCCCTGGCTCTCGCATTAGCTGATTATATCCTACTCGGTGACCTCAACTTTCACTTGGACAACCCTGGTGACCAAAACACTGCATACCTACTGGAGAACCTCAACAACATCGGACTTAACCAGCTTGTCACCTCTTCTCCGACTCACACAGTGGGACCCATGCTTGACCCTGTCTTCTCCACCAGCGAAAACATCATCTACTGCCACACCACCGAACTCCTCAAGACCGATCACCACTGCATGCACTTCACCTTCACCACACCCAACGTACACCACTGCCCTCACCGCCCTCATAGCCAGAACCCTCATAGCCAGAACAAGGTCACCGAAGAACATCTCACTGCCTTTCTCAGCAGTACCACACTGTTGACATCAACAGACGGTAACACCTCAGCATGCAACCTCCTCCGATGGATCTCCAACTGGGCCAACACTCTGGCACCCCTCAAGAAGACACCCGGCAAGCATCACTCCAAGGAAGCCAGCTGGTTCACTCCTGCCCTCCATGAGTCCAGATGCATCTGCAGACGACTCAAGAAGAGATGAAGGAACAAACAAAACTCTAGAAGCCCACACATCCTTCAAACGCTCTTTCACCGCACACCACCTCCTTCTCATAACCACAATGAAAACGGACCTCCAAGCTAGAATCAACACCAGCGCACACAACAGTAAAAAAACTCTTCGCCATCGTCAAGGAATTTTCCAGGCCCAACCTGCAAGACCACAGAATTCCCATCTTCCCAAGACCTCTGCAACAAACTCTGCACCTTCTTCAACCACAAGATCAGGCAGATCTATGACCGTTTCAATACCTAAGACGCTCCCACCATGCCCAACACCACCGCAATCAGCCATGCCGCTCAAACACAGATCCTGCTCAACTGGACCCCACTCACCACAGATGACACGCTCAAGATCATGAAAAGCATCCACTGCGGAGCCCCCTCGGATCCTTGCCGACACCACATCTTCCATAGAGCTGTCACCATCGCCCCCAAGCTTCGCCGCATAATCAACTACTCTAATCGAGACGGCCCCCTTCCCCATCAACTGAAAACATTTGAAGATCAACCTCCTGCTGAAGAAGCCATCCACCAACCAGACAGACCTCAAGAACTTCAGATCCATCTCCCAGCTCCCCTTCCAAGCTAAGGTCATTGAGACGGCCATCAACGCCCAACTCTCTGAATTCATCAAAGCAGACCATGTCTGGAAAATCTCCCAATCTGACATCCGAAGCAACCACAGCACCGAGACTACACTCCTCGCCGCCACGACGACATCTGCTTTCTCCTCGACCGGCGCAAAACCGCAGCCCTCATCCTTATGGACCTCTCGGCTGCCTTCGATACCATCTCCCACCACACTCTAATCACAAGACTCTGCGACACTGGCATCCACGACAGGGCCTTGGACAGGCTGCACTCCTTCCTCAATGGTCGAATACAGCGGGTCAGACTACCTCTGTTCCTCTCAGAACCCACAGAGATCAGCTGCGTAGTGCCCCAAGGATCCTCCCTGAGCCCGACCCTCTTAGACTTTTGCATGCCCCCCTCACAGCCATCATCAGGAACTCAACATCATCTCCTATGCCGATGACACCCAGCTGATCCTCTCCCTCACCAACGAACCCACAGCTGCCAGAATCAACTTCCACAACGGGATGAAGGCCGTTCCCACCTGGATGAAAGACAGTTGCCTCAAACTGAACTCAGATAAGACCAAAGTACTCATCCTGGGGACCACCTCCTCAGCATGGGATGACTCCTGATGGCTCTCCACATTGGGAACCACCTCACCCCCACGGACCATGCACGAAATCTCGGCATCATACTGGACTCCTCACTCACAATGAACTACCAGATTGTAGTGAAGATTGCTATCTATATACATACAATGCTAAGTTAGCACAACCGCGTTAGATGTTAGAAAGCCATCTTGCCGCTTTTGCTGCTTTTGCACACGACACTGTAGTCACATGTTATTAATTGATAAATGCTTGCTCGACTTTGCTTCACATGAGAACTGTCTGTTGTTCACATCCCGAACAGTGAGCAGCGACCTTGGTCTGAACATTGTGTAAAGAAACAGTCTGGGTTATTAGACGGTGCATGTTGTTGGGTTCAGGTTGATCGGCCCACTATTTAGCCATAACACGCACGCAGCTGCAAATACCTGAAAGTTGGGTGCTTTTAATATTGCAGTGTTGCAAGTTTTTCATTACATTCGGAAGAAGAGCTTTCCCAGGAGCAGAGTCTAGCTGATCCTGTGATGTGATTCCACTAAGCTGATCTTTACGGTATGGGGTTCCCCATTCAAGCCTAGAGACCTTTTATTATTAATAATAATAATATTACTTTACTAGCGAAAGGAAGGTGGCTGCTATCCACTGTCATTTTATTATGATTACTCCTTTAATTTTCTATGGTATTGTAACTATGCTGATGGTTTTGATCTTAATCATTTGTCTGCTTATGTTAGCCAAAGTACTGCATCTTAGGACACGAGGTTTATAAAATAAACTCTTTAAACTTTACCGTGTCTCTGTTTATTCTGTTGTGGACTGATATGAGAATAATTACGAACAGGTATTTCTGATTCCCACCATTCCTGAGAATACCCTAAGTCGCTTGTTCTGGGTTGTCTATACATTGGGACCGCCGAGATAAAACTCGGATAACGAATGGGACACTGATGCTGGTCGGATAAGGGGTTCTTGGTTCTGAGGTGAGTTTTTGGTACCCCACAATTCACTGAGGTCCTGGTTTCCTGTGCATAGTTCTGTGCATAAGCAGAATCCCTGCAACAAGATCAATTGCGTATCCTCATCGTGCTTCCACACGCTCCGCCTGCTACGAAAGACATTCAGATGGATCCCCACTGAATCCAGAAAGATGGTCACCGACGCACTCATCAGCAGCAGATTCGACTATGGCAACGCACTCTATGCCAGTGTCACCACAAAACTTTTCAGGAGACTCCAGAACTTTAAAAATGCCGCAGCCAGACAGGTCCTCAACATCCCCTGCTGCAGCCACATCAGCTAACACCATTGAGAACTCCACTGACTCCCAGTCAACAAAGGTATCACTTTCAAGATCCTCACACATGCCTACAAAGCCCTCCATGATGCAGGACCAGCATATCTGAACTACCACCTCTCATTTCACATACCTGCTAGCCACCTCCGCTCTGCCCATCTGGCTCTGGTCACCGTCCCACAAATCCAGAAGACTAGAGCCAGAGGAAGATCCTTCTCACACCTCGCCACCAAGACCTGGAACACCCTGCCCCTCTATCTCGGGCAACCCCCATGGCTGACACAATTCAGGATGAATCTCAAGACCTGGCTGTTCGACTGAATCCCAGCGCCCAGATGGGTCAGCAGCACACACCCCACCCGCCCCTCCGGGCCTTTGGATCCCTCACCGGTGAGTAGCAGCGCTTTATGAACCCCTTATTGGTTGATTGATTGATTAAACCACAATAACTTTCTCTCAATAAGCTGCACCCATCCCCTCTGACCTGGGATTTCCGGTACCAGGGAAGGAGAAAGATGCAGCAAGCCTGCAGCTGCTTAGCAGCATGCTTAAAGCAACGCACAACCCTGCAATGTAACAGGAATGTTCCTGCAGCAGCCCATTTGGAGTATTTTTTTCATTAACTTTGCAGACCACCCACTATCAAAAATATTAAATTAAAAACAAATCTGTAAAGTTGTGAACTGTAACTTTGTTAGCAACAAAGAAATTGTCATGCAAAGTAATATTGTGCTCCTATGATCCAATTCTAATATCTCTCATAAGAATGTCAGGTCAGGTTACCATTCTTAGTTGTTCTTAATCATAGCACCTACCAAGGGTGTTAGAAGTGGGTCTCTAGTTGGCAGTGGTATGCACCCTGTCCAATTAGGGACCCTTCTATCTAGTCAGGGTAAGGGAGTTACACACCCAAATAGCCCCTGCTCACCCCCATGGTAGCTTGGCACAAGAAGTCAGGCTTATCTTAGAGACAATGTGTAAAGTAATTGTACATAACACACACAGTAACACAGTTAAAATACTACAAAGGAACACCACACCAGTTTAGAAAAATAAAGTATCTTTATCTAAACCAAAAAAGACCCAAACCACAAAACGCAAACATACACAACTTAAAATATGACTTTTAAAACTTTTTAGCAATTCCGTCCATAGGAAACTATGGATACGGTGATTTTACACAAAGTGCCTTCAGATGCGTCAAAATTCACAGGGCAAACCAGCCGTAGAGAAGGGAAGTGTCAGAATACACAGCGATGCGTTGGTTCCTGAGTCCTTGGGGAGGTGATGCGTCCGTTCTGCTGAACGCAGGAAAAGTGTTGCATCAAATCTGGACTGTAGGGGAAAGCAAACATCGATCCCAAGAGGGTTTTAGTCTGTGGGTGATGGGCCAGAAAAACTTGCAGCACAGGTGTGATGCATGGAAATCTGCCGTGCTGGAGGTTGATGCGGCGGTGGTCAACATGCGCTGAATAGTTTTCTTTAGCCGCAGTCCCACGATGTGTAGATTCTTTTCAGCTGCACAACAGGGCCTGCGTCAGAGTCAATGCAGTGGTCTTGGACTTCGCTGACATGCGCTGTGTCGATTTCTTCAGCCGCACAGTGGCGGTGCATGGAAATTTCTCCCGCACGGCGGTGCTGAATCGGACAAACAGGTGCTGGAAGTGCGATGCATCGATTTTCAGCTCTTTTATTGTTTTTGCAGGTCAGAACTCACAGCAGTGGAGTTCAAGGATGCTGAAGGTGAAGTCTTTGTATCCCTGGGACTTCTCAACTGGAGGTAAGCTCTACATAAAGCCCTTGCAGAATCTTTTCAAGCAGGATACAGCTAAGTAAAAGTCCAGTCCTTCCCACTGCCCACAGACAAAAGCAGCAACTGCAGGCCACCCCAGAAAAGCAACACAAAGCATAGGGGCAGTACTCCTCCTGACAGCTCTTCGCTCTTCTTCTTGGCAGGGTCCTCTTGATCCAGAAGTGTTCTAAAAGTCTGGGGTTTTAGGTCTAATTCTTATACCCCTTTTGGCCTTCGAAGTTGGAAAACTTCAAAGAAAGTCTTTGTTGTTCACATGTTCTTGCCCAGCCTTAGCTCCAGACACACTTCAGGGGGGTGGAGACAGCATTGCGAAAGGACAGCACAGCTCTATTCACGTGTCAGTGACAACTCCCACCACTCTAGCCCAGGAAGACCCATCAGCCTGGTGATTGCTCATCAGTATATGCAGGGCACACCTCAGCTCCCTTTGTGTGACTGTCTAGAGAGAATGCACAAACAGGCCCCTGTCAGCCTAAACAAGGCCTTGATTCCACCGGCATTGATTCCACAGGCAAGCAGAGGCACAGAATGGTTAAACAAGAAAGTGCCCACTTTTTAAAAGAGGCATTTTCAATCACACAATTTAAAAAACAATTTCACTAAATAAATTATGAGCTCAGGGAGCCCAAACTCCAAATTTCTATCTCTTCCCAATTTAAATTTACTCTTGTAAAATGTCACAAGGCAGCTCAAATGATAACCTATGGGAGAGACAGGTCTTGAAATAGTGAAAAACAAAATTGGTAATATTTTACTATCAGGACATGTAAAAAACACCAGTACATGCCCTACCTTTCACATGCCAAAACCAAAGAAGGAGTGAGAAGTCTTTCAGGTAGGTATACCCTCATCTTCCCAAATCCAATACTTCAACACACTAAGAGAGTAGATACCCAGAGGGGCATATTCTCAAGGACTCATTGCCGATTTATCGGAACTTTTGCGCCGCAAAACTGGCGATAGATTTATCGCCCCATTCTCAAGCTGGTGCAAACTGACGATAACGCCAGTTTTCCAGCGATAGCTGCCGCAAAAAACATCGCCACGGATGTGAGCGACAACTAACGCTAATGATATGCAGAGTAGGCGTTCCCGCGCAAAAATACACAAAAACAAAACTATACGCGATATTCCCAACGACCAGCCAGATCTGTGATGCAATCCAAAAACGGGCCATAAGGTGCATTAGCAGCAGGGATTTAACTCCTGCCTTTTACTGGTGTTAAGCAGGATGACAACCTGCAGTATGAAAGGGAGCCCAGCCCAGAACCACATCTGAAGACCAACACATGTCATGGAGCTACTGATCATCCAGCTCTGAGACCCAAGAGGGCCACAACACCCACCGCCGCCACCCCCAGGCACCCACTGGTTCTCCCCCGGACTACCACAGAGGCAGCGCAGAACAAGACAACTGACCTTCAGAAAATGGCATGGCCCCTCAGCCACACAATTGCAGAATGAGGGGAGAGGTTGGAACCAAGTATGTGTGAAGGAGGCAAGTCACCCATGAATAAGTATGTACATAATGCCAAGTGTGGCGGTGATGTGCTGTACAGACTTCAGTATGCAGAGCACAGACATGTCCAAGTGGACATATACTGCTGGTGTTTGTAGTGTTGTGGACAGTGGATGCAACCATGTTACCTTAGGTAGTAGGGAAGACCTTTGTCATGTAGCTCTGTAAGCGTAAGCGGAGTGGGCTGGGCCGACGTACGCCAGTCCAGCGTGGGGGTGTGAACAATTTGCCTGGGGCTCTGGGCGTGGTTCAGTTCTGGCCTAGACAAGGAAGTAACTAATGTGTGTGTCTCTGTTGTAGTGTTGGCGCCACTCAGCCCGCAATCGACAATGTTGCAATGTAGCATGCACCCAGAAGGCGGGCTCGCACGAACCGAGAAATTAAGGAGCGCAAGACCGCTCGGGGCATTGGTTTAAACATGCCAAGTGTTGTGTGTATCTGTATTGCCGCAGCATGAGCCAAATGCCTAACCTTATTTGCAGCGCAAGTTCAGCCAGGCAGGAACTCTACATCTGTGTCTGCCCTATCCTTACCATAGGCCTACATTCACGTGGCCGCCCACCTTCAGCGGCCAACATCACAGTGTCGTTTTCAGGCTTGTGGACATGCACAGACAGCCATGACAATGGTGTGCCGTAGGAGTGCAAGTGATGCAACCGCGCAGCACACACAAGTAAATAGGCTCGGGGGGAGGGAGGAGCAGCTGTGAGGCAACGTAACACACAGTGATGCTGCTCATTTGCCACATGCAAGACATGCCAAACATGAATCCCAAAGTCGCACACATCCCACCCCACCCCACCCCCAACAAGCCACATCACATTTCCTGAATGCAAGCAGATTACAAACTCACATTAGGGATGAAAGCTCCTTTGTCTGAACTGTCAGGCAGAAGCACATCCGCACCGCTGACCTCGGAATAGCATGTGCCCGGCACCCTCTGACAGCTATTATAGCAGCTGATGACGTCCCCCAAACTATGCACAGCCTGATGAAAGACCAACGTATACACACCCCACACTCAGAAGTCCTTGCTCGAATTTATCTTGCATGGAATGGCCTTCACACTTAATCCCACACAATCCCAGGCGTACAACCGTTGCACACTAAAACAACTAATTGATCAGAGCTGTGGCATTTCAGCCACAGAACTGGCGCAGGTCAGAACAGTGCCACTTCAAGCAGAGCCACTAACGCAATGGCAGAACATCCCGGACACATGCACAACCCCTGTCACATGGAACTGGGCCATGCACGTATGCTGCATTTACAGGGGGCAATGCCATTGGCAGTGCTGCGGATCAGTTACCGGCTAAGCTTCCGCCTTGCCAACGTCACATGCGTTCAGCCTGTGTTGCATTGTCGATCGTGCATATTCAAGAGGTCCATGGATGTCTGCCTATCCAACAGGACGGTAGCTGAACTGGATTTTGACATGTATGTGCGCCCCCTGTTGGCCCATGACCAAGAGTGTCTCGGTGATACCCGTTTATAGGATGCCTTGATACTTGGCATACATGCTGGCAGCTGGACCTGGGAGATTGCACAACTCCTCGTGTGCAGTGACCAGATTGAACCTCTCCCCTATTGGGCTGTAGTGCTAATTGGTGAAAGGGGGTAGACGCAGCACATCTGTCTGGACCTGCTAATGGATCGCCTCACGGTCCTGTTTGATGAAGTCGACAATGACCTCATGTTGGAAATGATAGCCTACGAAGCTGCAATCGCTTTCATGGACAAGTAATTACGTACCTGCAGCCACAACAGATTGGAACCCATTGCACATGTCCCAACACCTTGTTGCATCTTGGAGATATGGTCACATATCCCACGACAACAGTGGACATGGCTGCATTCGCCTGGACTCCGAATACATGAGCGGACAACAACGCGGGTGAACACACACCTGTGAAAGGTGAAGCACTCCCCCGGAGTGGACAGCGGCGCTTGGCAATGTTCCTCATTCTGACATAGTGCTGCATTGGTCTGCATGTTGTGGCACTTATCTTGCATGTACTGACATGCATATGCTAATAAAGTCTACGCACCTTCATTTGTGTTCAACTGTGTTGAGTGTTGATTTGAATGACAATGTGTGTCTCACTGCCTATCTGGGTCACGGCCATACATGCGCATTGATAGCATTACCCAGGGAGTACCTTTTTGTGGAATCACTGTCCCTACATTCATCCATACTTTCCTACATGATTGATCATAGCCATGACACATCTGTGTGAATTAGAATGTTTTACTCACATTCAGTGGAGTGTTGAAGCTGGACCAGTACAGGGCCATGCAAACCCCACTTTATATTGTTGCGCCGTGGAGGGCCAGCCAGAGTCCTTTAGGGATTGACAAGTTCATCGGAAGTGGAAGACTTCAGTCCGCATTGTGATTGCTGTGTCATTGGTAACCAAACAAAATATGGCAGTCTATGTCGAGGTCCAAGGTGAGTGTCGCTGAGTGTATCGGGGGACAGTGGAAGGTGTTTTTCTAGGGCATGATGCAGAGGGCAGAACCAAGCTGAAACAGGCCATATGGCGGAGATGAATGATGCCCCTTCATTCTTACCAGAAAACCAGATTCATCATCATCTTCGTCCTCTGATGTGTCAGGTGCCTCACATGTGGGTGGTGGTGCTTGGTCTGCATCACTGTGTGGCAGTGACACATCAGGGGCCGGAGGTGGAATGTCTGCTGTACTGTGTGGCACTGACACTTCAGGGGGCGGAGATGTGGATGGAGTAGTAGCAGCAGCATTCATCCGTGCCAGGCCTTGTGGCGGCAATGCCATGATGAGGATCTGCAGGGCATGGAAGATCACAGCTACATCTCGTTGGTGTGCAGCCATGGCAAACATTCTTTCCGCCTGCATCTGCTTCAAGCTCTCCATCATTCTCCTTATGTGTTCCAACTCCTGGCTGACATCGCTGGAGCCACTCTGACTAGACAGTTGTTCTTGACTCAGAGCCATGACTCCAGCGATGTCAGCCATGGATTGTTTGAGAGCATGGAGCGGACAGTGGGTGTTCATTAGGGACTGTAAGTCGTCCCTGATGGGACTTAGACACCCACGTATGGCATCTAGTTTGGCTGCCATGATGTCGAATCTCACCTGCATATGATCAGCCATCTTCTCCTGGCACCCCAACACATGGCGTTGGAATGCCATGTGTTGGTCGTGGGGGTCCTGGTAGACAGCCGTGGAGGTGGGTGCTTCCTGCTGTGTGGTCTGTGCAGGGGGTGGGGTCTCCTCGATGCAGCTGGGCTGCCATGCTCCTGGAGGTGGGGTGCCGAAGTTGTCCATGGGCTGTTGGAGGGCGTCGGTGTCGATGTTGGGGAGGTCCTCTTCACCATCAGTGCTGAGTTGTTGGGTGTGCTCTGCAGGAGGTGTTGATTGTCCCTCTGCAATGTGAAGGGGAGATGCAGATTGACATTGTGTTCACATGTATGTTCACGCATTGTACAAGTTTACTAACAGACTGCATGGTAATGTACATTGTGACTGTGAGGAGATGCCTATTTAATGCGGGACAGTTGACATTTCTACACCATCAGGGATGTGAGGTTGTACTTGTACATTATCATCTCACAGTTTCCTGCTGTGCCAAATGCGAATGGCCATTTTCTACACACAAGCGGCAGCAGTTGTGTCCTCTGTTCTGTTGCGAATGTGTTGCAGTTTGTACCACATTGTTGTCACTGTTGAGGTGCTCTGATTCTTATGTGTGTGTGCTGCATTGTGGGTGAGTTGCCCTTTCAGCTCTGATTTGGCTTGCCCTTATCCCTTTCAGGTGGTGTGCCTTTCACTTCTGTGCTTATACAGTGCTGAGATGTTGCAGACTTTGGTAAATTGGGCTCTAGGTCGGAGTCGTGACTCTTGGGAATGGTTTGTCCGCAGATGTGCTATACTTAATTGTGCATGTGTGGCATTGTGCCCATCTCCCCCCATTCCCCCAGTCCCTGGTCGTTACTCACCCTGTGGCTGTTGGCTCAGGTCATGTTGTGCAGTGTCCGGTCCCCCAACTCCTGCCACCATCTCCCCAATGATGACTCGGGACACCATTTCCTCCATCTCATCCAGCTCCTGGTGTGTCACTGGACTCCCACCTCCAGTCTGCATTGCTGCTTTCAGGTTGGCTGCGAATTTCAGCTTGGTTTTGTGCTTCACCTCAGTCCAGCACTTCTTGCAGTCGTCCCCTTCCCTTCTCTTTACTCCGACTGCATTCACCTTGGCCAAGATGGACTGTACATTGTAGTTTTAGTTGCCAATGACACAGTGGAGGTTATGAACAGTTGGTGGTGATGCCCTATCACCTCCGTAATGAGGATCTGGTTTTCCTGCGGACTGTAACGCGGGTTCCTCTTCTTCTTCTCCTTGCCCTTCCCTGACCCCGAGGTCAGAGGCTGCTGCTCCGTGGGGATTTTGGGGTTCTGGTTGTCCTCTGAACTTGCTCCGGCTACCTCCATGGTGCTTCACAGTGGTTTGTGGTTTGTTTGTGTTTTTAGTTGCTGCTTTTATAGTAATTTTTCCCACCTGACTTGTGTGACTTGCAGGCCTGGCGCTGCTTATCGCTACATTTTTCATCGCAGTTGGGCCAATCGCAGCTTTTTTTACGTTCAGGTTTCGATTTTTATCGCCGTCCCAGTAATTTTATCGCGGACATTTGACGCGTTATCAAGACACTATCACATGTTACCGCCATGTTGAGAATACGTCGCTGTTAGACCTGGGGGTCTCTAGTTGGCAGGGTAGGTACCACTCTCCAAGTAGGGACCCTTGCTTCTAGTCAGGGAAAGGGGGATACACTGTTAAGATAACCCCTGCTCACCCTCTAGGTAGCTTGGCCTGAGAAGTCTAGGCTATCAAAGGTAATGTGTAAAGTATTTGTACCAACACTCACAGTAACACACTGAAAACACCACAGATTTACTCTACACCAGTTTTAGAAAAATAAGGTATCTTTACTAAAAACTTCACAAGACCAAATACTACAGAAAAACCAACATACAATTAAAAAGGTTACTTTAAAGATAGTTCAAGAGTTTGTAGAAAGTACTCCAGGATGATAAAGTCAGTGTCCTGCACAATGCGACTCTCAATGCACAAAATGCGACACTCTCGTACCCAACAGTACCTGTAGTTGCAAAGGCGATGCGATACTCCTGAGACCTTGGAGAGGCTTTGCAGCAGCCCTGCTTCACGCAGCAGAGGTGGATGCGCCGGCTCCGATCTGTAGTGGGAGGATGCGATGACTTTGGCTTTCGTTGCGTAGGTTTCTTAGGGGGAAGCTTCACGCACAGGTACGGTGCGACGCTCTTCGATGGGGTGTGATGCGCGGCGCGGCGTTGACTTCTGGCGCCGCAACCCTCGATGCGCCACGGGACAGGACTCTGCATCGACGCATGCAGCGACTGGATACTTTCACGCACCGGCAGTGGTGCGGCCCGCAAACTGGTTCTGCGGCGACCTTCGCAGTGTCAGGAATCTTCACGCACCGGGACGATGCTCGACGCACTCGGTGATGCGGGGAATCCGGGTGCTGCGATGACGCTGCGATGAAATTCTTCTCGCACTCTCGATCTTGCGACTCGCAACCGGATGATGCGACCCTCAAACGGATGATGCGATGGGTACCAGTTACTCTTGTTCACGCTTTCTGCTTTCCAGCTCCCAAACACAGCAAAACGACCTCCTGAGACCCCAAGACTAGGCAAGCACTCCAAGGAAGGTCAGAACTCCCTCAGCAGAGTTCCAGGGGAGCTGGTGGTGAAGTCCTTTTGTTCCTGGGACTTATTAACAGGGAGTCAGCTCTCCTCAGGCCCTTGGAGATCAGAATTTAAAGAAGGGGACACAGCAGAGTCCTTCTCCTCTCCTTGGCAGCAAAGCAAAACAGCAAGCAGGCAGTCTTCTCCTCTTCAGTTCCTTCCAGCTTTCTCCTTGGCAGAGGTTCCTTCTTAGTTCCACAGTGATCTAAAATGTAGGTGTCTGGGGTCCTCTTCTTATACCCCTTCAAGTCTTTGTCTCTCTTTGTTTCAGTGGGGGGATTCCCCTGCTCAAACCGGTTCCTGGGTGTGCTCTGCCCTGGAGCACCTGGTTCCTTTCAGAGTGAGGGGCAGGGTCGTTGGACGCTCAGCAGGAGGTGGAGCGTTCTTTGTGCTGGCAGAGGCAGAGTCCTCAGCCTGGCCAGCAGGGGGTGGAGCTGGCATTGTGCTGGCAGAGGCAGCCCTATTCAAAACCCAGGGGCTACTCCTCCCACCCATATAGAGCAGATCTCCCTATTCACCCTGCTGCTGACTCATCCAGACTCCTGGAGCCACCTAGCCCATCACATGACACCAGTCAACCAATCTGGACACAGGCACACAGGAAGGTTAAACAGGAGAATAGCTACTTTCTAAAAAGTGCTATTCTCACACAGTGAATTTAAAAACCATCTTTCTAAAAAGATGTATAATTAAATTCTGAACACAAAGGTATCAAACATGGATTTTCTATCTTGCCTTTAGGTGAAGATAGGCATGTAAACAGCCTCCCCCATTCTGTCCTATGGGCAAGATAGCCTCTCAGCAGTGAAAAACGACAATGGCTGTAATTCACTACCAGGGCATGTTACACACCTCAGTACATGCCCTACCTTTCAGATACACTGCACCCAGCCCAGGGGGTACCTAGGGCCACCATAGGGATGCCTTACATGTACAGAAAGGGAAGGATAAGGCCTGGTCAGTGGTTGCACTGGCCAGGTCGACATGGCAGTCCTGGACTGCACATAGACACATAGACATCATTTTAGCGCTACTCCTGTGGGTGGCACAATCAGTGCTGCAGCCCACTAGTAGCATTTGTACTACCAGCCCTGGCACTCTCACTGCACTTTACTAGGGCCTTGCAGGTAGAAC
Source organism: Triturus cristatus (assembly GCF_964204655.1). Lineage (NCBI taxonomy): Eukaryota > Metazoa > Chordata > Amphibia > Caudata > Salamandridae > Triturus > Triturus cristatus. The sequence continues at coordinate 1,757,019,214 of NC_140589.1, forward strand.
AAATATGCCAAACATGTATAGCCAATTACATCACAATTTCCCTAGGGAGCACTTGCACTTTGACACTGATCAGCAGTGGCAAAGTGCCCAAAGCATCTATACCAGTAAAAACGACATCCAGCATAGCATCAAAAATACAGGCGGTAGAGGCAAAAAGTCAGGGGTAACCATGCCAAAAGATGCCAGGTCTAACACGTGTCCCCTCCAGCTGAAATGTGGGGAGAACTACCCACCCTCTTGGGAGTTCTCATCACTAAGGCGGAAAAACCTGGATAGACCATCAGCGTTGGCGTGGTCTGTACCGGGACGCTGTTCCACCGTGAAGTACATCCCCTGTAGGGAAATGGACCACCTCAACAGCTTAGGATTCTCACCCCTCATCTGCATCAACCATCTAAGGGGCCTGTGGTCTGTCTGAACCCGGAAGTGAGTCCCAAACAAGTAGGGTCTCAGCTTCTTCAGAGCCCAGAACACAGCAAAAGCTTCCCTCTCAATAGCACTCCACCTCTGTTCCCTGGGAAGTAGCCTCCTGCTAAGGAAAGCTACAGGTTGGTCCAAGTCCTCATCATTTAGTTGTGAGAGCACTGCTCCCACTCCATGCTCAGAAGCGTCTGTCTGCACTATGAATTCCTTGGAGAAGTCAGGCGCCTTGAGTACAGGTGCTGTACATATGGCCTCCTTCAGGGCATCAAAAGCTTCTTGGTAGGCACTGGTCCAAATCACTCTCTTGGGTAACTTCTTGGAAGTTAGTTCTGTCAAGGGAGCAACAATGGTGCCATACCCCTTGACAAAACGGCGATAGTACCCGGTGAGTCCTAAGAAGGCTCTCACCTCTGTCTGGGTCCTGGGGGGTTCCCAAGCCCTGATGGTATCTATCTTGGCTTATAGGGGAACCACCTGGCCGCTTCCTACCTGGTGTCCCAAATACACCACTGAACCCTGCCCTATCAGGCACTTACTGGCCTTGATAGTGAGGCCTGCACTGTGCAGAGCCTTCAACACTGCGCAGAGGTGTTGTATGTGTTCTTCCCAAGTGGAGCTGAACACAGCAATGTCGTCCATATATGCGGCTCTGAATTGCTCCAGCCCGGACAGTACCTGGTTGACCAGTCTCTGGAATGTGGCAGGGGCGTTCTTCAATCCAAAGGGCATGACACGGAACTGGAAGTGCCCCTCTGGCGGTGAAAACGCAGACCTCTCTTTCGCCCCATCCGTTAAGGCAATCTGCCAGTACCCAGAAGTTAAATCAAATGTACTGAGGTAGTTGGCAGCTCCCAACCGATCCACAAGCTCATCAGCTCTGGTGATGGGGTGTGCGTCAGTCTTCGTGACCGCATTGAGCCCACGGTAGTCCACACAAAACCTAAGTTCTGGAGTGGCACCTGGTGCAGCAGCTTTTGATACAAGTACCACTGGGCTAGCCCAGGGGCTGCTGGAGGTCTCAATCACCCCTAGTTCCAACATCTTAGAAACCTCCTTCTTGGTGCTGGCCCTGACCTTGTCAGCCGCCCGGTAAAACTTTTGCTTTACAGGCATGCTATCTACCGTGTCCACATCATGGACACACCAGTTGGTGATGCCGGGGGTCAGGGAGAACAGAGATGCAAACTGACCCAACACATGGCGACAGTCCCTCTGCTGTTCTGGGGTCAGGGTGGGCAAGAGGACCACTCCATCCACTGACCCATCTTGCTCCTTAACTTCCAGGAGGTCAGGAAGAGGATCGCTATCCTCCTCCATCCCTGCATCTGTAGCAAGTAGCATTGTTACTTCAGACCTCTCAAAATGGGGTATGAGGCGGTTCACATGTAGGATCCTCATGGGGTTCCTGGGAGACCGCAAGTTGACCAGGTAGGTCACTTCACTCTTGCGCTCCACCACCTCATATGGCCCAGTCCACTTGTCTTGGCGCGCGCAAGGCTCCACTGGTGCCATCACCCACACCATCTGCCCAGGTTGAAACTCCACCAGAGTGGTATGCTGGTCATACCACCTCTTCATCTCATCCTGGCTGGCTTCCAGGTTCGCCTGAGCGAGTGTCCTGAAGCGCTGTGTCTGGTTGCGGATGGCCAGCACATAGCTGAACACATCCTGGGGGGTTTTCTCAGGGGATTTCTCCCAACCCTCCTTCACCAGACTGAGAGGTCCTCTAACAGGGTGCCCGTACAAAAGCTCAAAGGGACTGAACCCTAGAGACTTTTGTGGTACCTCCCTGTAGGCAAATAATAGGCATGGCAAAAAGACGTCCCACTTCCGTCTCATGGGCTCTGTCAGCCCCATGATCATGCCCTTCAGGGTCCGGTTGAACCTTTCAACCAACCCATTTCCTTGAGGGTGGTAAGGAGTGGTGAACTTATAAGTTACCCCACACTCCTCCCACAGAAACTTCATATACCTGGAGATAAAGTTGGTACCCCGGTCAGATACCGCCTCTCTGGGGAAACCCACACGGGAAAAGATCCCCATCAACGCACGGCCCACCACCGGGGCGGTGGTTGTCCTGAGAGGGATAGCCTCCGGGCACCGGGTGGCATGATCGATCAGGACCAGGATGAGCCTGTTGCCCAAGGCTGTCCTGGGGTCCAGTGGCCCCACAATATCTATCCCCACCCGCTCGAAAGGGGTGCTCACTACAGGAAAAGGCTGGAGAGGGCCTTTGCACTTCCCTCCAGCCTTTCCACTTGCCTGGCAAGTCGGGCATGATCTACAAAAGGAACCGACGTCCGTCTTCATCCCGGGCCAGTAAACGTGGGTGGCAAGCCTTTGTCGGGCCTTGTCCTGCCCGAGATGTCCTGCAAGAGGCACGTCGTGAGCCAGACCCAGTAGGAAGTCTCTGAACCCTGCGGGTACCACCAGGGTACGTGATCCACTGGGCTCAGCAAACCTAGGCTCACGGTACAACAAGTCATTCTCCCAGTAGAGAAAGAAGTTCTTTGGATCAGCACCTGCTGCCTGGTCTGCAGCCTGGTGCCGCAGACCTTCAAGAGTAGGGCATGTCTTCTGCGCCCGGCAGAACTCCTCTCTGGAGGGACCACCCTCTTGCTGCCAATGGGTCAGCTCAGGTATGTCTCCCAGCTCAGCTACCTGTTCCCCTGTAGGCTCCAGGGCATCCCCCTCAGGGTCTGCTCCTTCCTGGACCGTGGGAACAGTGGGGGTGGACGCACCACGCCCCTTGCCCTTCCTCTTTCTGGCAGGGACCTGGGCCACTGTTTCAGGCTCCAGGTCTGCTTCACAACCCTGTCTGGCTGCCATGGACCGAGTGGTCATTACCTAGCAGACAGTCTACTGGCATGGATTGACTCTCAACAACTCTGAGAGGCCCTGAGACCCCCCCCCCACTCAAAGGGAACATGTGCCGCCTTGCAAAGGTGCACGGAGTTGTCAGCTGACTCTACAGGGTGAAGTACATCAGGAATGATAAGCTCGTCAGGGACCCACTGACACCTGACCGAAGTCACACTGGCTCCAGTGTCCCTGAGAGCCTCCACCCTCTTCTCATTGATGGTCACCCACTGCCTGTACTTCTTAGTGTTATCATGGACAGGGGTTTCCCGGACCATCTCTGTGTCTCCTAAAGAGACAAGGGACATAACTGCTAATCCCTCCAAATCACTAGAAATTAAATCCCCACCAAAAGCTACACTAGCTATACCCGGTGTTGGAGCACCAGAGGGTGCCTGGGATTTCTTTGGACACACAGGGGATTTGTGACCCAATTCCTGACAGTGATAACACTTAATGGGACCCCTGTTATCCGACCTGTCCTTAGGGGGCCAGGTTGGTTTGGGTTTTGACTTGGGGGGCTGGGACTGGTTACCCTGGGAACTGTTTTGGGGCCCTTGGGAGAACTCCTTTTGGTTACCCTTGTCCCCCCCCACTCTTCTGCTGGGGACCCTGCCCACCTTTGGCTGTGGTACCCACAAAACCCCTGTGGACCCTGGTACTGACCCAGCGGTCCGCCTCCTGTGCAAGCTCAAGGGGATCAGTAAGCTTGCGGTCTAAAAGATGCTGGCGCAGCTCTGGAACACATATACTACTCAAGTGCTCCCAAATGATCAAATTCAACAACCCCTTATAATAATTCACCTTGCTGCCCTTTATCCAACCTTCCAGTGCACGTGAGAACAGATTTACACATTCTACCCAAGTCTGGGACCCCTCCCTCCTGGAGTTCCTGAACTGTACCCTGTACTGTTCTGGGGTTAACCCAAACCTGAGGCATAAGGCCTCCTTCATATGGGGATAGGACAGGTTACCTGCTGCTTCCAAGGGCTCTAGAGCACTCCTCCCTGAGGCCTCAAAATGCTTCCACAGACCTGCACCCCAATCTTCTTCAGGCACTCTATGCATCTTACAAGAAATCTCATAGGCAGAAACCCACCCATTGATATCATCACTCACTCTGTAACTCTGAACCACATCCTTGGGGATATATACCTTACCCCCTTTCACTGGCTGTTTGCTGCCACCATATGAGCCGGTCTCCACCTCTCTGGCTTTGATCTCCAGCTCCTTCATGTTCAACTCATGAGCCAAAAGCAATTTTCTTTCCTCAAAAGCAAGGGCATTCTTCTTCTCCTCCTTTGCCATTTTCATTTTCATTACTTCCAGCTCATGTTCTCTGATTCTTTGATTTTTTTGTAACTCCTCTGCTGGGGAGAGACCCCTGCTGGAATGGTGGCTCCCCGCTCCGCTGGTGGGGTTGCCCACTGGCAAATCATTTGCCCCAAACCCATTCCCTTCATTAATATCATCTGCTCCCTCAGCCTCTTTAGCCTCCCACCAGGTTTTCAGAACCTTCTGCAACTCTTCCTTTCTGAAGTGGCTTTTTTTGGGACAACCAAAATCCTTGCAGAACCGCTTGAGCTCCTCCACCTTGTATGAATACAAATCCTCAATGGTGAACTCTAGCTCTCCTTCTACACTGGCTGCTTTCTCACTTGGAACCATGATAATTCAAGAGTTACCTCAAAAATAGAACCACAAATCAACAATCAGCAGTATGTGGCTGTGTAATGGTCTGCGCTCCTAGTGACGTACACCAATTACTGTGGGTCAAGTACAAATACAAGTTCAATCCTCACCGCTGACCACCAATGTTAGATCTGGGGGTCTCTAGTTGGCAGGGTAGGTACCACTGTCCAAGTAGGGACCCTTGCTTCTAGTCAGGGAAAGGGAGATACATTGTTAAGATAACCCCTGCTCACCCTCTAGGTAGCTTGGCCTGAGCAGTCTAGGCTATCAAAGGCAATGTGTAAAGTATTTGTACCAACACTCACAGTAACACAGTGAAAACACCACAGATTTACTCTACACCAGTTTTAGAAAAATAAGGTATCTTTACTAAAAACTTCACAAGACCAAATACTACAGAAAAACCAACATACAATTAAAAAGGTTACTTTAAAGATAGTTCAAGAGTGTGTAGAAAGTACTCCAGGATGTAAAAATCAGTGTCCTGCACAATGCGACTCTCAATGCACAAAATGCGACACTCTCGTGCCCAACAGTACCTGTAGTTGCGCTATGGTTCCCAAAAGCTATAACAATGAAGATGGCAAAGGTGATGCGATACTCCTAAGACCTTGGGGAGGCTTTGCAGCAGCCCTGCTTCACGCAGCAGAGGTGGATGCACCGGCTCCGATCTGTAGGGGGAGGATGTGATGACTTTGGCTTTCGTTGCGTAGATTTCTTAGGGGGAAGCTTTACGCACAGGTACGGTGCAACGCTCTTTGATGGGGCGCGATGCGCGGCCCCGCGTTGACTTCTGGCGCCGCAACCCTCAATGCGCCACGGGACGGGACTCTGCGTGGACGCATGCAGCGACTGGATACTTTCACGCACCGGCAGTGGTGCGGCCCGCAAACTGGTTCTGCGACGACCTTCGCAGTGTCAGGAATCTATACGCACAGGGACGATGCTCGACGCACTCGGCGATGCGGGGACTCCGGGTGTTGCGATGACGCCGCAATGAAATTCTTCTCGCACTCTCGATCTTGCGACTCGCAACAGGATGATGCGACCCTCAAACTGATGATGCAATGGGTACCAGTTACTCTTGTTCACCCTTTCTGCTTTCCAGCTCCCAAACACAGCAAAACGACCTCCTGAGGCCCCAAGACTAGGGAAGCACTCCAAGGCAGGTCAGAACTCCCTCAGCAGAGTTCCAGGGGAGCTGGTGGTGAAGTCCTTTTGTTCCTGGGACTTCTTAACAGGGAGCCAGCTCTCATCAGGCCCTTGGAGATCAACATTTAAAGAAGGGGACACAGCAGAGTCCTTCCCCTCTCCTTGGCAGCAAAGCAAAACAGCAAGCAGGCAGTCTTCTCCTCTTCAGTTCCTTCCAGCTTTCTCCTTGGCAGAGGTTCCTTCTTAGTTCCACAGTGATCTAAAATGTAGGTGTCTGGGGTCCTCTTCTTATACCCCTTCAAGTCTTTGTCTCTCTTTGTTTCAGTGGGGGGATTCCCCTGCTCAAACCGGTTCCTGGGTGTGCTCTGCCCTGGAGCACCTGGTTCCTTTCAGAGTGAGGGGCAGGGTCGTTGGACGCTTAGCAGGAAGTGGAGCCTTCTTTGTGCTGGCAGAGGCAGAGTCCTCAGCCTGGCCAGCAGGGGGTGGAGTTGGCATTGTGCTGGCAGAGGCCATTCTATTCAAAACCCAGGGGCTACTCCTCTCACCCATCTAGAGCAGATCTCCCTATTCACCCTGCTGCTGACTCATCCAGACTCCTGGAGCCACCTAGCCCATCACATGACACCAGTCAACCAATCTGCACACAGGCACACAGGAAGGTTAAACAGGAGAATAGCTACTTTCTAAAAAGTGCTATTCTCACACAGTGAATTTAAAAACCATCTTTCTAAAAAGATGTATAATTAAATTCTGAACACAAAGATACCAAACTTGGATTTTCTATCTTGCCTTTAGGGGAAGATAGGCCTGTAAACAGCCTCCCCCATTCTGTCCTATGGGCAAGATAGCTTCTCAGCAGTGAAAAACGACAATGGCTGTAATTCACTACCAGGGCATGTTACACACCTCAGTACATGCCCTACCTTTCAGATACACTGCACATCCAGGGGGGTACCTAGGGCCACCATAGGAATGCCTTACATGTACAGAAAGGGAAGGATAAGGCCTGGTCAGTGGTTGCACTGGCCAGGTCGACATGGCAGTCCTGGACTGCACATAGGCACTGCAAGCAGGCCTAAGACATCATTTTAGCGCTACTCCTGTGGGTGGCACAATCAGTGCTGCAACCCACTAGTAGCATTTGTACTACCAGCCCTGGCACTCTCAGTGCACTTTACTAGGGCCTTACAGGTAGAACAAATATGCCAAACATGTATAGCCAATTACATCACCATTTCCCTAGGGAGCACTTGCACTTTGACACTGATCAGCAGTGGCAAAGTGCCCAAAGCATCTATACCAGTAAAAACGACATCCAGCATAGCATCAAAAATACAGGAGGTAGAGGCAAAAAGTCAGGGGTAACCATGCCAAAAGATGCCAGGTCTAACAGTCGCTAACATAGAGTTTTTTCCCCGCGATAGATGGCGATATGGAAAAATTGCGTTGACCTATTTTGGCGATGATTATCGCATGTTCTTGAGAATATACCCCTGAGTTTTTTAGAAAGTGCATGTGTGTAGTGCATCAGAGACATGTAAGGCACGGCACCCAGGTAAATCGGTGCTCACTTTACATTTATCTCAGACCTATTTATGTGACATATCTATTTTCAGGTATAGAAAATTGTTTTTTGATGAATACATAAATGGATGTAAATATATTTATGTATTATTATTATTTTAATTTTTTTATCCAATTGCCCTTGCGCAGCGGGAAGGCACTCGACAGCGTTCTCTGTATCATGCGCCTGCTTCCTTGCACCACTGTATATTCAGATTGCCCAACGCGTTTCAAGGTAAGGACCTCTTCATCTGGGGCAGCAAGGAGGAAACTGTGACTCGTTTTCTTGATGTTCACTGCCACTTTTATTAGGTAAGTACAGCCGCCCCCCAGTGGGCGTATGCTAAATGCAAATCATTAGATGCATGCTGGGACATTGAGTCCCGAAGGCGAGAGACATTACGTCCTTAAAGTAAGTGCAGGTTGCCCTTTGCAAATGATTAATATTGTTCCTTAGTAGGTAGCGGTTAAGTATTATTAGGGTCCCCACCTACAGGTACCACCCATGGCATGCTTCATCCTCGGACCCTCACTCACACATATAAAATGTGTGAGTGGACTCGACAAGTTTGTGAGCGGAGTACTATGGTAACTGAGTGTAGGCAGGGAGTGAGGGTATGTTAAAATAACCTCCTCAACCTAGAATAATTTTTAATGGTAAAGGGGCTAGGTTAAAAAAAAAATGGCAACACTCTTAGGTTTCACTGATCCTAGGTGTCTATTTGATCAACATGATTCAGCCAATTTAACTGCCTCGAAAGGTCGTTTGGCTTTCTTCAGGACCTTCATTTACACTGCTAAATATAGTGAGTAGCCTAGTTGCTATGTACAGTTGTATTATAATCAAAAAGGCATGCACATTCATATACAGACCATACTTGAAGGAATCTTTTCCTCGTATGGTCGAAGAAGTCTAAGTAAATTTACCAACACCACAGGGAGTTTCAGGGATGGACCGTCCCTTTAGTCACACATTTGTCAAGGGTACGGGTCCACATAACAATCGAGCGGTATCCCTGTCTCCCTTTCACATACACTGCACCCTGACCATAGGGGTACCTTGGGCCAAACTAACAGGTGCCTTACATGTATGAAAATGGAAGGTTAGGGTCAGGCAAGTGGGCACACTTACCAGATTGACATGGAAGTTTAAAACTGCACTGCAGAGACTGCAATGGCAGGCCTGAAACATGATTACAGGGCTACTCATGTGGGCGGCACGTATGTCTAGAATGTGGTTGTAGCATACCTGTTTTCAGCAATGATGCATAAGGGATGGAGGACAGTGTGTTGATTCACAGAACAAAGTGCTGCTAAAGCTAAATTCCTTCAGTTAGTCACCCATGAAATATCGGTGCACTTCAATTTATGTATTATTGGTTGGTGTCCTGAAAAATGGTTATGTCTGCCAAGTCAGGGCTGATGCAGCTACTATTAGCCCACAAAGACTGTGCATATTGTCGGAGAAGAGTCAGCACTTAATAAAGCTAGTCTGATTGAGATTGACTAATTGCAGGAGGACTATCTTCACCCGCAAAGTTGGTTACATTGTAAATCTCTGACCTAGTATACACTGCATCTTGAAACATCCTTGAGTGAGCGAGCGTGGCCTTATCTATTGTAGGAAAACGGAGGAAATCTGTCTTTGCTTCATGGTCATTCACGATTTTTCACCTTTTTCTGTTTCTGTTTTTTTGGTGGTATAAGAAATCGGTAGGACAACGTAACATTGCTATACATTGACACAATGTGCAAGCTCTGTCCCTGACATGGTATTGGTATAATTAGTTTCATTCCAACTTTCCTGAAAGGCTATGGTAGATGGCACAGAAATTACACCAGTGACCTGGAAGTTAAATGTTATATTTGGGGTGCAGTATGTATTTGCACCTCTAAAGAGAACAAGAAAAACTCCCACATGACCTGTATTACATCTATATTGGCTTGCTATAGCTCTATGGGCAGACCATTACTACATTTATTAAGATGTGAGTCACAAACATAGACACAGTAGCAGCTACTACTGGATGGGGGGATAGGGTGGGGAGGGGGGATGGGGGATCGCGCGGGGGGTGGGAAGGGGCAGAGGTTAATCAATAACAAAAAAAAACACTTCCCTTAGAACGGCCGCTGCTTCTCCTGCGTCTTCTTCGTCTTCCGGTGTCCAGTCCTGGCTGGCAGCAGCAGGAAGCACCGGGCACACAGGCTCCCCAGAGCCAATCACAACGCAGCGTTGTGATTGGTCTGAGCGCCGTTCAGACTCAAACAGGGAGCTTGTGCATGTTTCTAATCAGGATGTGTAATGCCTCCTGGTAGGAACATGCAAAGTGCGCATGAACTGTTTGGTCGGGCCAGCCTTGCCCACCTCACACAGGCCACTGACTGCATGCAATTGGAAAAATTACATTACAATAACTATTTGTTATTGTCATGTTATTTTTCCTCTTTGCGCAGTGAGGCAACGCTCCTCCGCCTTAGCAGAGGAGCCGCCACTGCATAGACATAATAATATTTTTGTTTTTATTAGGGTTTTAAGACTTATTTATATTTTTCAATTGAAATTTCTTTATCATTTGATTATACAAAGTTAAAAGCATATTTATGAGACCACAGATTATTAATTAATAAAAATATGCAATTCATCCACATTGTGGTACATCAAGTTATTGTCTTATTAAAATAAAAAATATTGAAAGCTATGCATATGTATTGGAACATATACTGACCATAACATAAGGTTTGCCCCCATAGCCAACCACGCATAACCATTGTTTCCTCATACGCAACAATACACAATCACACAGTCATCTCATACATGACCTACCCAAACACAATTACATACAAAGGTGGTAGTAAAAGAGAAACCACTTCAAAGAATATCTATTATTATGTTGTAGGTTTTGATTTCAAAACAACCAAGTCAACGCATGTTTTGGTGGGATTGCATCCACCTTCATCAGAACCACCCTTTTATTTGTTTTGAGATAAGTGGTAGAGGGTATCTGTGAATGAGTAAACATAAAATTTCAAATCGTCTGCCCAAAAGGACACATTTCTTTTACCCAAAAAGCGTTTTATGGGCCTCTTAAGTTTATCCTATACAGTTTAGAACCGCCACCAGTAAGAAAAATATCCGTGGGACAGCAGGTAAATCAACACACTACCCACATTATCACAGGCTTGAAAGCCTACCATGAGAGCTCTACTGTAGATCCCTTTGTTCTGAAAAGTATATCACACAAAGTGCGAGCATTGGATCATAAAAACATAGGATCATAAAAACATGAAAACATGAATGCACACAAAGTTGCCAGCTGTTGGTGTCACCTGCTACAATCAGATTCCCTGCGCTTAGCTTTAGAATACCTGTCACACCTAATTTAACAAGAGATTAAATGATTGCCCTTAAAAAACTGCATGGAAACACAGATCTTACCATTAAACCCTGTGACAAGGGTGGGGGGTATAGTTGTAATGTATACACATGAGTGTACAGCTGAGAAGCAAACCATACTAGCAGTCCCTAAACATTATAAACAAGTCAACTCAGGAGTCCTTGCTAGACTTAACACTCAGATTGCTAAAATCATGACAAAATACCTGCTGGACTGACACATTTGCAATAAAAAAAATATGAGTTTTGAACAAGTCCAATCCTGTCACTTTAGCACTACATGGAGTGCCTAAAACTCATAAAGATGTCAGAGATCCCCCTTTATGCCCGATTATCTCGTCCATTAATGGCAGTACTGAAGCTCTATCCAAGTATGTGGACGCATACCTGTGTCCCATGACAAGGACCTATCAGTCATACATCAGAGACACTGGTGATATAATATCTAAAATTGAGAATATGCCTTTCAACTTGGAGCAGAACGTATTAGTCACACTTGATATAGAAACGTTCAATACTAATATCCCTCAGCAGGAAGCTATTGAGTCAGTGGAATCTCTACTCACCAGAACTCCAGGAGACCTACCCCCATATTTTTATTCTGGAATGTTTAGAAATAGTGCTTTGGCGCAACGTTTTTGAATTCTATGGTAATATTTACCAACATATCAAGGGGACCATCTTAGGAGCATCACGCACCCCAAGCAGAGCAAATATCTATATGGGGGAGTATAAATGCAAACACATTTTCAATGAGAATGCACCATTTATTGAAAATGTGAAGCATTGGTATTGTTTCATTGATGATATCTTTTTTGTGTGGGCAGGAGAAGAGACATCCTTACAAGACTTACTGATAAGAATTTAAAATTCACAGCAAAACACAGTAAGTGGAAAGTGGAATTTCTAGATATTTGGATCTCTGGTACAAAAGATGTATTACAAGTCAGTTTTTATAGAAAACTGCCATCAAAGAACACAATATTACAACATAATAGTTTCCACCCTAATTCCACCCCCTTGGGGGATCTCTAAAAATTCGATGGACTTGCTCTAACATGCATGGGATGCATGGCGAACAACTTAAAAGGCGACTCTAAGAGAGAGGTTGCCTGAGGCGTCTTCGTAGGCAAGAATTTAAAATAGCAAAATACTATAACCTTGATGCCCTTATACAGGGGCAGGACCGGAGGAAAGAAGAAAACCTGGTGTGTATTACTAATCATTCCAATCTGAATTTCAAAATCAAGATCTTTGATAAAAAATTAAAGACTTTGAATACAAAGGAAGAAGATGAAAAACTACAAAAACCCATGTTTGCTTATAGAAGGAATGCCAATCTAAAACATAAATTGGTCCACACTAGGAAAAAAACAGAGAAGGATCTTTCACAAAGATCTATTATGGGTCTATCCTCGATCAAAGGTAATCACAGGTGTGGTACATGCCATGTATTTGAATCAGCTCTGACTACTGTTCGATGGGAATATAGAGGTCGCACAGGCACTCTAAAAGATATGAATAACTGTAAGAGCAAGAATATAGTGTGCCTCATCTTATGCCCATGCAGCCTAGGATAAATTGGAGAAACCGGCAGAGAGTTCAGATAAGTCAGCAATCAGGACAAATACATTCTGGGCTCTGATGGTTCAGCATTGCCATGAGAAGGAAGATACAGAAAATGATCTTAAATTACTATTCTTGGAGAATGTATGATCCAAACAAGGGCACTCTATTCTGGAGACATGCAAGGAAAGAGAAATATATTGGATCTTTTCCTGAACACGGTAAAAGATGGTCTAAATGAAGAAATAATGTGGATTATTACTTGATCTGCCTTATCAGGATCTCATAAATCTAGGAGTGAGCCTCAAATAGATTTATGACCTCAATACAGGTAAGTAGTCTGACCTAACATACTTTTGGCACCATGTCTTTCGGGCCTATGCATGATACATCACCAAGGCAGGCCCCTTTCTAGCCACCAAGTGGAGTATCGCCATGTCTCACTATTGTGAGAATTCAATACTCTCATAATTGCGAGTCTTAGTAATAATGATTATTAATAACCAGATATGACTGCCACAGATCTAGATAACACATATTATAGATCGCATTACCACACCAGAATTGATATGAGAACTGGCGACATGATAATACGCTTTCTGTGTTACTTTCTATAATGCAGGGGACAGGTAGGAGGAGTGCTTTCTTCCCGATATGTCAAAAATAGGCTGGGGACTCAGATACTAACATATACCACTTTGGGAAAGCATCCGTCGTTTTACACTTTTTGATCAACCCTTTGTGTATGACTTTTATCAGTACTGGTACATTTCAAGTTGGCGCCCACGTTACTCTTTACCACCCCAGACCCTCCAAGCAGAGAGGTGTATTATCGTGAGAACTAGGGCTTCATGCTCACAGCAAAATCTTCATTAATTGGAAGAGACGGTGTAATCGCCATTTCACTTCCCTGCGAGATACGTCCGCTGCAAGACGCGGCCAGACACAGGTACGGTATGACATGTAGACAGATTTAGACATACACACATATATAAGATTTGTCATAGTACAAATCGCTTCTCTGCTTGAGACACAGAGTGTTTGGCTGCAGGACACATTTATTCTGAAAGGCTTACCTAATATACTAGCTGCATGTTCATTTATAGATTTATTCATATTGCCCCCACCTTTCTTATCTGAAGACAGACCACGTGGTTCTTTAGCATGCACGTAACTGTTCAGATGTATATGTGTTTAGACACGCAATTGCCTGCATGTCGATTCTGATGCATGCACTCTGAAAGGCATGGAGTTTGCCCACTGAAGCATCTTAGAATTAAACTAAAAACCAAGGGCCCTATTTATGAGGTCTTGCAACAGTTTTGCGCTGCTGTTGCGTCACTTTTTGGGAAGAGGTGTGGCGCCGCGGCCAGGGCGACTGACACTAGAATCTGGGGCTCATGGTTCGATCCATGGCAGCAGGTCAGCCCAGCACCATGTGACTCTGGCCAATAGCTTGTGTACTTAGCACCTATTCTTTGAGATATCTGATTCTTGTAGTATCCATTGTGTTTTTCAGTTTTTAACTAGTATTTAGTTTTGGACATTTGCTCGAAACATTTTGCCACAGACTGGACGGATTTGCTGCAGAAACACTTAAGTTGAACCCTTGCCTCAGTGTGGACGTATTCTGCCTCATCTTTGAATATTTGTGAGCCATTAGAGGTATTCGAAAGCTAAGCGCAGGGAATCTGATGGCAGCAGGTGTTACAAACAGCTGCAACTTTGGGTGTATTTATGTTTCTACGTTTCCATGATTTTATGGTCGCACTTTGTGTCGCACTCATGGTAGATTCCAAGCCTGTAATAATGTGGGTAGTGTGTTCACTTACCTGCTGTCCCACAGATATTTTTCTTACTGGTGGTGGTTTTAAACTGTATAGGATTACATTTTTTGTAAAAGAAATGTGTACTTTTGGGCAGATCATTTGAAATTGTATGTTTACTCATTCACAGATACCTCCAACCACTTATCTCAAATCAAATAAATGGGTGGGCCTGATGAAGGTGGATGCAAATTTGAAATCCCACTGAAATGCGCGTTGACCAGGTTGTTTTGAAATCCCAACCTACAACACAATAAGGGATATTCTTTGAAGTGGGTTTTCCGTTACTACCACCTGTGTATGTAATCATGTTTGGATAGGTCATGTATGAGATTAGAGTTTGATTGTGTGTTGTTGCCTATGAGTGAAGAAGGGTTATGTGTGGTTGGCTATAGGGGCAGACCTTATGTTATGATCGGTATATGTTTCAATACATGTATAGCTTTCAATCTGTTTTTTTTTAATAAGACAAGCATTTGATGTACGCAATTAATGATGAATATGTGCTCTCATAAATATGCTTTCAACTTTTTATAATCAAATGATAAGGAGATTTGAATACAAAAAATATAAATAAGTCTTGAAAACCTAATCAAAAGATAAATATTAGTATGTCTATGTTTGTGACTCGTATCTTAATAAATGCAGTGATGGCCAGCCCATAGAGCTCTGGGAAGCCTATATATAAGCAATACAGGTTGTGTGGAAGTTTTTCTCCCTTGCTCCTAGACCTACAAACCATCTCTAGGAGGTACCTTTTTCTATATAGAGTATTTGCACCTCATACTTATATGACATAAATATATACCTGCCAGAAACTCCACTGTGCTTTGGCTAGGCTGCAATTTGGAAGCCCTGCAGTGACACAAGAAAGGGAAACATGCGTTTGCCATGTAAGGAAACCAATTTTATGTAATAATACATCACCACTAAATTGTGCTTTGTAACCCCACAAGACAGAAAACCTTATATATAAAAAATGCAACACTACATATTTGAAATAGGCGCTATCACGGTGACTGAAGGTCCCAAAGCTATACACAGTATGGAGTTTTAGTATAGATTTACTATAGAGAGGCATAAGTGTAAATCAAATATATAATTCAAATGTCTGCTTAGGAAAATTGTAGAAAAATGATTCAATGTTATTTTCAACCTTGTTTTAAAAATCTGATTTAATAATGAATTTTTTTTTGTTGATGATAGTAATGTAAAAGTAACTATGGAAATTTTTTTTTTGAACTGACTTAAAACCAGCTGTACCACCCATTACATGTCGAAAGGCCAATATACTTTCCTCTCTCGAGTTAACAACCCTGCCTGCTAGAGGACAGTAACTTAGCCTCAATATAGCCACTACTATGCCTGGCATTAGTCACATGGACATTCTCAGACTGTTCAGTAGACTCAATAGCGGGCATACAGGACAGCTTCAGCACTCCATTGGTAACTGATAGATGGCGTATGCCAACCAATGCGTGTAGCACAAACACACCCTGCATATACTTGAAAACAACTTACATTGGCCATTGTGGTAACTACATCGTCTCATGTGCACAACAGCGAACCCATACTGTGCCAGGTGTAAATTATGTGCTCCTCAGCCAGATGCTTCCTCTCAACCAGGACCCCCAATGTCCATGATTGGCTGATTTGGGGAGTCCCAGTGTAGGAACAGCACATTCACTATGGGGCAACCCAAAGAGACTGCTGTGTTACATCACCAAATATGGACTGGTCAAAAGCCGGATCACAATGCTGCCCTGACAATTGGCAACCTTGCCACGCCCTCCACCCACATCCAAGTATGCAAATATTGTACATTCTATAAATGAATCTGCATTTTATAACTTTTTTCCATTTAATTGATATTTTTGAATCATTTAGAAACATAGGCCTTTACTTTCCGCAATATATTGTATCTATGAAGGTGCAAACACATTCTCTTATCATTACCAATTTATTTGATTGTACATAATGCTGGTTTACATCCAATAGGATGCAATCAGCTAATCGAAGACAGCTATGTACAAATGGGCCTTGTGTCATTCAAAGGAGATCTGTAGAGCATAATGTGCGCATGCACAAAAGAATTAATTGGTTGCATTAGCAAAAATCAGTTAGTGATAAGTTTCAGCTCATGGTCAACGCTTAATTAAGCACTGTAAAAATAAGGAAGATAGGTACACGATGTCTCAAAGCAGACAGATGAGAGAAAACATAGTATCATGTTCCTATAATGAGGTTTAATAGGCAGTGTTTATAAACTAAAATAATAACTCTACGAAGGGAAAGGGAAATAAGCATCCCTGCATTAAAATAAATTATTTAAACTAACAATAATTCATCCCATCGTCTGCAGTAGTTTGCAGAACCAACATCACCTGCTGGATGTGGTAAGGTACAAATTCACTGAGCTTTTTAAACAGCAGGTGAAACGATTGAGACGTTTCCATTAGTTGATGGATTAAATGGATTTCCATGTCACAATCGCCATGCATTTTAATGGAGTTTTCCTGCACGGTAATTGCATGTCCTTCAGAGTTACGTTTTTTGGCCCATTGGTAAGTGGCATGGTAAATGGCACATTTTGTGTCGGAAGAAAGTAGGGAAAAGTATAGAAGTCTTCCACTAGTCCCTCATTGTTGTCCTACAGCATACAACTGATTTATTTCTGCAGTATAATTCACTTATTCTACAGTTCTGGTATATCTACCAATCAAAAGCGTTACATAACCACCATAACACAATGCAAAATATAAATCAACACACGGCCAAAAAGAAATACAGTGTATCAAATACAAAGCAACTTTTATTGAGATTGTATTCGTTGTATCTGTTTTCAAGTCCCATAGAAGTATATTAATTCTAAATGGCTCCGCAAAGAGATTAATGCATGGTTCTGCTGTAAACCAACAAAGTCCAGGACTTAGAGGAGGGAAGAAATATGAATTTAGCAAGAACTACTTTCCTTAATTGTGAAACTACGCTATATTTGTAGGTGTGGCCTAGAGACAGCCTCAGTCTTCATTAATGTAACAACAAATTCACACATATATACACCTACATAGAGGGGCCTTTGGCAGCCCTCTTGCTCTGTTCAGCTGCATTCACATTTTTCTTTCACCCACCACAGCTTTTATCATGGGCAGTGGGTCAGTCCACTTCATACCTTAGCTCTTGTGCACTCTGACAACACTTTGCCTGATCACATCCATATCTGCATGAAAAGTGGCCTTGAGTGCAAGTGCTGGTGTGTCAGCTATTTTCTTTGAATGCTATTAATTTCAGTTCATCATCTTTTTTTATATATTTAGTCAACTCATACTTGTGCGCCTAAATTAACTTTTTTTTTGTAAGCATATGGCCGGTTCGTTTTTGCTCTGACATATCATATTCTTCTTTTCATTTTAGTGGCATGTGCTCACAATAAAGAAAATACAAAACAACCATCATATTAGGTTGCCAGGGCCAGATAGATTGTTTTCGCCAATGCTTATTTCAATGTTATGGTGATATTATGCCCTCCATATGTATATGACCCATGGTTCAGGTGGATTTTAGGTTCCATGGCCTTTTTATATCCAAAATGTCAAGTGTTTTGAGCTTTATTTATAGACATTAAACATTTATGATCAACTTGGATTCCATGTTTCAATGATTATTATTGGCCAGCAATGGTTCCTGCATTGAATATTCCATTATTTCTAAATCTTTTGAAGAACATTGGTATAAAGCTAGGTCAATTGGCGCCACGTAGGAAAATAACACATATATTGGTACAAGAAAAATATATATCAGACGACGGTGCTGTAAGGTGAGGAGAACCACCAACCTCCCCCAAACTGCTGCCAAAGCCAACGCAATATACAGAAGAAAATCCTCACCACAAGTCTAAGGTGTAGCAAAATTATTAGCTGCAAGATGTATGCACAAATATCAACACAGTATTGTGAATTGTTGTTTTTATTTATTTATTCTTTAGTCTTGCTTCACCCAACACGTGTTTCGTCGCATACAAAGGGAAATCATCCTTCGACTTTCTCAAGGCTCTAAAATCTTTGGTTCGCACTCGAGAGACACGTTTGGGCTACAATAAGGACTGATTCATCAGTGAAGCGAGCTTGTGATATGGGATCGGACAGAGATCCTTTTTAAATGTGGAACTGGTCTGCACTCTGAGGATAGATATTATTTTCCCATTGTGGGTTGGAATTATCACCACAAAACAAAGGACTGTACCAAAGATTTTCCTCGTTGAGGAAACACGTGTTGGCTGAAGCAAGACAAAAAATAAAGAAAGAAAAACTATTCCAATACTGTCTTGATATTTGTGCATACATCTTGCAGCTAATTATTTTGCTACACCATAGACGTGTGCTGAGGATTTTCTTCTGTATACCATTATTTCTACAAGTATTCCAGTGTGCACTATTAAAAATTGCAAAGTGCACATTAATATGTGCAAGTTCCATTAAACATTAGGGGCCAATTAGGATGTTCGTCGGAAAGCCTCATACCGCTAGATGGAAGTTTTATGACCGAGGTCAGAGGCTTTCTGACTGGCACGATCGGTTTGCGGTCCGACAGCCAAATTACGATATAGGTGGTCTGAATCTTCCAGCCGGTACGAACCCTACCGTAATCCCCTGTGGATGGCATTTCCGCCCACGGGATTGTGATGTTTGTTTCCCACAGCCTTTCCATGCCGACCTTTCTGACACAGAAGTGACTTTGGGGACCCTAGCATGTCCTCCTTGCCTCCACGGTTACGGTTGGTGGCCAAGGGGGTATCTAGGGTGCCCCCCTGTAAATCCATGCACTGTATGGCAGGCACCCTGGGGTACCTGCCACAGGGTGCAGGGTCTTACACATACCCATTTCTCTTTATAGGAGCCTGTATTATGGCCGGTTTACAGCTGTAACACAAGCTCCCATAGAGAAATGCGAGTATCTGACTGAACAGTGTTCGGTCGCATCGCAATCAGGCAGTCGGAACAGCCGACCAGAGGTTGGTTGGTCCTGAGACTGGGACGATGTCGGTTGGAGGCAACTCCGACCAACATCGTAATAAGCCCCTAAGTGCCATTGACTGCACAGGCAGACTGAGAGTGATGATTGTTCTCTGAGGGCAGGGGAAAGGCAAACTGGAGAAGGTGTGGCTGAGTGCATGTTAAGAAGACTCGCTGTGCATGGCTGGAAAGCATTGCATAACTGATGTGGCATCTAGCACTCAGGCATTTTATCACGAGAGCCCCCCAGAGGATGTACTAACAATTGGCTTCATGATCCTCAAGTGAACTATATACCATATGGTAATGCATTCTTGAAGACGTGTGGTGTCTGAATACAATAATGTTTCATTAATACCTAGGATTAAGGAGGGAGGAACCCTGCCTGGTTTAGGTCTGTGCATGTGTGTTAATACATGACTTAAACATGCAGGGTTGTAGTATGCCAGCCAAGCATTTCTTGTCCCTATGGGATGATGAAAGAGCTAGTGCAGAGGTAAAGTAACATGAATGAGAATCAACTGTTACAACGCATGCATTACAATGCATGCTTTTACCCCGCATGCCATTACAACGAAAATGGCTTGCTATAGGGGGTATAAGGTGTTGGATTTAACTCTGCACAGACTGGAGTTGGAATAGTAAATTGTACCATTCAAAACTCCAGCGCACCCTGACAGCAAGTCGGGGTAAAAAATTGCATTGTAACGGCATGCGGGGTAAAAGCATGCATTGTAACGTCATACAACCAACATGAATATGCAAAGCATGCCATCAATATTCAAAGCCAAGATAAAACATGCTAATTCATAAACTGTTGTCTGCATCCAAAGCCACTGGTTAACCATGTGACATAATAGCAGTGAGGGAGTACATTCCTTCGTGGAGGTGCTGCTGGGACATCTTTTATATAGTACAATCATAATGCTGTGCCAGGTGGTAATATGGCCACATCGGTGTGGGCCAACACATGGAATGTAATCATTGTAAATATGTTGAACTTGGTTAAAATAAGATGTGCACTCTGCAAATATAAACAATGTGGTTTGTGTCAGGATCTGTGTGCCATTTCCATAGGAGAGCAGACTGGACCCAATTTTTGGAAGTAGTCTATGGAGGGAACACGACTAAAGCACATTTTGTAAAATACAAAAAAATGATAAAAGTATCTCTGACTCATGGGGAACCACGAAGTAGGTATTTTTGAGAGTGAAGGGGGGACTTAAAAAATTATCCACAACAATGTGAAGAACACACAATGGATCACTTTGCATCAAAGCATGTGGGCACATGTATTGCTGATGCGTGTTTCTCACTTAGGGTTTTCACCCAATGTCTAAGTATGGTATGTAACAAGTTATCGTGTTTTGATGTGAAGGATACAGCATGTCCAATTATACATCTTTTCAGCCCTGAAGAAGGCTGGGCAACAGTCCAAGATTAAAGAAGAAATTATAATCACGACCCCTCTGTTCTAATGTTATTGAACTGATATATGTTTTCCTGAATTTTGCTTACATCTGTACACGATCTGGAAAGAAGTATTGAAATTGTGTAACGTGTGCACTGGCTTGCCGAACAGCGATGCACTTTGGGGGATAGAATAGCAGGTTGGTCCTAGTCTCCTCTCAATTCTCAGAGCAGTTAATAGCCAAAAATGTGTAAGTCCTAAGTTTTATATTTTGGCTATCTGGGTACCTATAGCACCACCACCAAGGGTGCAGGTGTCATGAATAACAATTCCGCATTCACATTCTGATCCTGTAAGTATATATGGGCACAGGAATCGGCAATCATATTGACAGGGAAAAAACCCACCCCTTTCCCGTGCACCAGCACTCCATAAGGTTAGTGTGTTTTGTGGTCTATATTATGCTTGGTGAAACTGTTCCTAACATTCAATATGGTTTGTGTGTTCGGTGAATTACATCATGCTGTCTTAACCCTAATGTTAATCCTGGCTTTGGAAAATTGTGGCAACTAGTTATTCGTATTTATTTAGTGTGTATTTATTTTGTATTGAGGCCTTGAGACTTTGTAACAATTCAAAAGACGGATAAGTACTCGAGGTTCACCGCTACCGATCCTTGCGGTGCTTTGCTGGCGTGGAACAAAGTACCTATTCACGCGCCGTCCCATTAACCCCTTCTGTGCCACGCCCTTTCGCCCTCCTGTGCCGGGCGTTACATTAGTGGGTGGGGTTCATGACGAGATAGTCTCGTCATGGGCACTGCGCAACCGTGCTCCATGACGAGACTATCTCGTCATGGGCACTGAAGAGATTAAAACGTGACGGCACGTGTTAGGCGTTCAGGGTGTGGCTGGCTTATAAAAGCCACACCCACCTTCTGGAAGGCACTTTGCCTTCTGCTTGTTTCCCGGACAGGAGCTGTGTTGGAGATCCCCTCAACTTACCTGATTACCGCGCAGCAGTTTTTAACGGCTCCAGTTCTCAGCATCGGAACTCTTCTTCCTCTCACGACGGCAGGACCTGAAAAGAGAAACAAGGAAAGGAGATAAGTAACGTTTAAGTTTTAAAGCGCCCTTCACAGGAAAGGTCAAGATAATAAAGCTAATTTTTGGAACTTCTGCATACTAAAGAAGGACTTTAAACTATTGGTTCATTTTCGGATGCTACAACAAAAGCTAGGAAATCGGACTTACAAAGACTTGTAAAAAGACTATGCTCAAAAGTGTTTGAAGATATAACAGTGTTTTTTCATGCAAATTGTTTAAAGAAACAAACAGTGTCCTTTAGTGAATAATTTAGAACCTGTCATATCACGATCATTAGTAGGATGTTTTTTAGTTTATTTCTTTTCTTTTACAAATAGGCAAAGAGCATAAAAAGCGCAAGAAAAGTCACAACACTTCCTAACTGACTATTACTGCGCAACATAAGACTTTGCCTGATACTCACGTTTCACCTATCAAAAACCAGCACAAGACATACTGGGACGTAGGCCAGATAACCAGTGTGTGCAGGTAGGCTAAATGTCAAAATTTAAATAGAAACATTCTTAATCGTACAAGAATTCTTGTAGCTTCTCTAACTAAAGAAAGGGTTTATTCTGATAAAAAACCTTTGCTTGTTGCTTCGCAGGTCGGCAGCAAGAATCCAACCACGTCCAGTATCTGGCCCTCCTCCCTTATTTCTAATTTTTAACTTGGTAGTGAGTTTAATCACAAGTTACTAGTTAGTGATTTGGGAAGTTAGGGCCCGATGTAGGTGGCTAAATACCGGTCGGTAACCCCGAAATTCGGTAAATTTCAGGGTTACCGAACGGTATTTAGCCATTCCTAATGTAGGTGATGATTCGGTAAATACCGATTCGGTATTTACAGAATCTGTATTTACCGAATCGGTAAATGCAATGTAGAAAGCACATAAAAGAGTGCTTATGTGCTTTAAGAATTCGTTAATTACCACCAACTTCAAATTGGTGGTAATTATCGAATTCCTTTTTTAAGTGCCATGTGGCACACATCCATGCCCTTAGGGCATATATGTGTGCCACATGTGCACACAGGCACATTTCAGGGATGCACCCTTGAAATACCTCCCGGTATTACCGATTCGGTAATACCGAATTGCTAATACAGAATGGCTTTACATTCGTTCCTATGGGCCTCCAAGCCCATAGGAATATTAAGGAATCCGTTTTTTTTACCGATTCATTAGCTACATAAGAAATACCGATTTCTTAATACCGAATCGGTAAAATTCGGTATTAAGAATTCGGTATTTATGGATTATCTACATCTGACCCTTGGTCCCTTGTATCCCTGCGAAATCTTACTACGCCGTCGCAAGCAAGACAAGGTAGGGGACGGCGTAGTCTTTGACAGCAGGGCTGGAGGGGCACCACCTGAGAAGTATGTCTCACCCAGGCTGGGTTCAGTTGTGGTTTCAAGACGGTTGGAGCCTTTTCTGTCCCTGAGGCTCTGATCAGTAGGCCAGACAATTAGCCATTGGAGTCACTCTGCTAGTTCTGAACGCCTGCGTTCAGACATAGAACATGGCTCAAACAGCTGGGCAGACCTCTGAGGGATCTTTACAGGCTTCAGGCTGCAAAGTACACCTTCCAGGTTCAGCAAAGCAGTCTTCTGAAGTACGCAGCAGGACACAGCAGCAGGCAGTCCTCTGAAAGTCCATCTGAAGGTCCAGCAAGTGAACTGAAAAGTGGCTCTGAGGGTCCCATTTTTATACCTAGTGACTCATTTGAAGTAGGAGTAATTTCTGGGGAATTTCATTTCATGCGGTTGAAGTTCCCTGACTTCCCTGCCCTGGCTCCACGCTGGCTACATGAACAATGCAGGGGTGACAATTCCTTTATGTGAAGACAGAGCACAGCCTGTTCATTTGCAAGTGGGGCTGTGCCCAGCTCCAAACCTCCATCCTGCCAGCTCATGACCAATTCAGGCACACCGAATCCCTCGATTGTGTCGCTGTCTTGGAGGAATAAACAAAGTCCAACTGTTATCTATACCCAGTCACGTGACCAAGGAACAGGTTGCAGGCACCAAATAGAGCAGAAAATGCCAGATTTCTAAAAATGGCATTTTCAAAATTATAATTTAAAATCCAATTTAAGATTAAAGAGGATTTTAATTACAATTTCTCAGATACCAAACACAAAATGTCAACCTGTTCCCAATCAAAAGATAGTACTGATTAAATGTAATAAGGCAACCCATGTTATCCTATTGGAGAGGTAGGCCTCACAGTAGTGAAAAATGAATTCAGACATTTTGTACTACTAGGACATGTACAATTTAAAAGTATATGTTCAATCTTTGAATAACAATGCACCCTGCCCTATTGGCTACCTAGAGCCTATCTTAGGGGTGATGTATATGTAATAAAAGGGTAGTTTAAGGCTTGTTAACAGGATTATATTGCCAACTTGTATCGGCTTTTCAAAACTGTAATCAGGCTGCATTCATAGACATGTTTTTAGGGGCTACTTAAGTTGGTAGCACAAGAAGTGCTGCATGCACAGTTTTAGCATTTAATTTACAGTTCTTGGGCATATGGTATACCACTTTACTAGAGACTTAAAAATAAATTAAATATGACACTCAGGTGTAATACAATTTGACCATGTTTTAGGGAGTGAGCACAAGCAGATTAGAGTGCAGAGAATTTATAAAAATAGGAGGAGTGAAGGCAGAACGTTTGGGGGTGACCTTGCAGAGAGGGCCCAATCTAACACATCACATTTATTTACTAGATTGACTTTTGATCCTACCTTGGTCTGTGGCTTGCCTGACCAAACTGATCTGGCCCTGTTATAATCTTCCAACCTATCCATTTCCTCCCGCACCTCTTATCCTCCATCTTGTACTCAGAGAGTCCTCTATTAGGGCCAGATGTGCAAAATCGCTTGTTTGCGATTTCCTGATGGTGAATTTTTAGGATTCCCTAATAGGAAATTGCAAACTGCGATGTACAACAGTGGGTTTGACACTGTTAGTGATTCGCAGTGGCTCGCAAATGGGTCTGCCTCATCAATATTCATGAGACAGGTCGCAATTTGCTACCCGTTGTGAATGGCTAAAATCACAGGGATGGTGGCCTGCTGGGGTCAGCAGACCACCATGCCTGTAATTGCTTTTGAAATAAAGGGATGCATTTCAAAAATAAAAATGAAAAGCTAACTTTTCATTTTTTAAGAGTAGGCAGTGGTCCATAAGACCTCTGCCTACTCTTAAAAAAATGTTGGCGTCCACATTCACAAAGGGGAAAGGGTCCCTTGGGGACCCCTTTCCATTTGCAAATGAGTTACCACTAGCTTAAAGTTGGTGGTAACTGCAAATGTTTTGCGACCGCATTCCTGGTCACAAAATATTCATACATACTAGTGCTGTTCGGTATTAGAAAGGGGCTCCCCAAACACGCCCCTTTCTAATAACAAATCGCAAAAGCAATCTGGGATTCGGTAACAATTACCAAGTTGCATTGTGCCTTCTGTACGTGGCAAAATGCATTTTACCAGTCGCAAGCGGCTTGATGGGCTGTTTGTGATGGTAAAATGCTTCGTACATCTGGCCATATAAGCCCTGACAGTTCCCTTCATCTGACCACTTGGCACTGCCTCCACCAGTGACTTTTATAGCAGAGGAGAAACATGAGTTTGGATGGCAGAGAACTTACGTATTAGATACATGATAAGGAAGACCTCTTGGATGGCATCGACAGCCACTTCAATTTGATCCAGGACACAATGTGTAGGAAAACACTGATGTGCTAAAAACGAATATTAGCTTAACTTTGTGTGTAGTGCATCATGCTAGAGTTTGTTCTTTTTCCTAAACTTAAATTGCGGTTTTTACTATCACCAAATGTAATTGCCCTCAGTGTGTTAGCCGACGTTTAATGAAGGTCTGTGTGACCTTGCCACATATCAATGCTCTTTACTTTACGTCAATCACCATACTCAATCAATCAATCGACTTTATTCGCATTTAATAAATGCATAAAAACAGTAAAATATACAACATGAATGTTTTTTAAATATTAAAAAGGCGGCATACTGTGGCCTAGTCAATATTAAAAAGGCAGAGTACATAGAGGGGATACAATAGCATATGCCTTAAAACATTAAACTCACATAGCACTGAAATTCAATAACCAGTAACTAAAATTCGGTTAAAACAATCCCTCTAGTGGAAGACCTCTTTAAAGTCATTAAAACTAAGTATACGAAACTCGTTGTCATAAAACATATGAAAGGAGTTTCCAGTGTATTTATTACTGCAAGAGCTTGATAATGTAAGTGTAAGCTCAATTTTCTCGGCAGTGGAATAATACATTTATTTCTCTCGATTTTGTGAAATAAACAAAAAAATCAGATATGAGAAATGGATCGGGTGCACTGCTCGTCACAAGGGCAAGGAGGACACTGATTATGGGAATATACCTTGGACAGGTAGCCAACCATTAGAGGTAAGCTATTCAATCTTAACCATATCAATTAAAAGTGCAGCATATTATTAGAGACAAAGGAAAGATAAGAAGAGTGGCCAGATGCCACCGAGGGCAATGGCTGACAAGTTAGCACCCTGGTTTTAGAATGGTTTTGCTGCCATTTAACACGATCGCACTTGGCAGAAAAAAGATCTCTTAGTCTCGATTTGGGAAAAGTCACACAGTGAGATGGTGAATCATACAAATTTGCTAAGTACAAATCTTTGAAAGACCACTTCACATATGCTAACCAAGGAATGCTGGAGGCTCGATCAAGAGTAAGGATACCCCAAGCACTATTTGATTGAATTTGACACAATTCCTTTCACAAAGTGTTATCCATATAAGAGCGGAGCAGGTTTGATGGAATCAGATATAAAGGGGAGACCATGTTACTACGAGAAGGGACAAAGATAATAAGAAACTGGGGATCCTAGCCACGGAGGGACACTGGGGCTGACACAGACTGTGAGTTGAGGCACACATAGTGCAAAACATTCCTGGTCTTTTAGTGCCGTTATTTGCTGGAACAAACCCTCACTTGACCCACTTGCAAACAAAGGTGATTTTCATTGTGAAGTTTTAGTTGAACTGGCATTTCCAAGCAGAGGACCCTCAGTACAAAAACATTTGGATGTTCAGAGTAGAGAAAACACTACACCTGCAAAGGTCAGAGTTCTTCTCACTTTGCAAAGAAAGTGCAATTTTGCTTTGCTTGACCTGTTCCATCCAGCTAGATGTGCAAATGGTACAGTCGTTTAGCAGGAGGGAGCTCTGCCTTCCTGTTGTCTCCGCTGAGGGCTGCACTAGCATTGAGTGGTAGCAAGGACACACAAGCATTTGCAATGCAATAGGTCTCACATCTACGTGAGTTTGAGCTATTGGCATTGTAAGTGAAAATGCCTTCTATTTATGCTTTGGGTTTTAAAACATAAATAAAAGGCATCGCCATATACAATACTAATAGCTTAAACTCTCGCAAATGCAAGACTTATTACATTGCAATAAAGGACCTTCTTGACCACTTGTTAGATTGGAAACATCAGAGGAAGAAACCGGCCTGTGATGTCTTCAAAGTAGTGAGCTGTAAACACTAAAAAAGCGCTCTAACACCTTTTGCTCTGTTATTACATTGTTGCGGCTCAGTAGGAAGAGCGGGAGGGCGGGCTATTGCCTGCCCTCTCCGTGACTTGAGTGTGCAGTGTGGCATTGCGAAATGTCATTGCTATCTTTGGCTGAATAAAAAACACTCCAGCTGTAGTAGGGCCCAGGCTTCACCTCCTGGTGCAGGGCGAGCTGTGCTTTATGGCAGGCACGGAGGGAGGGATTGTCTCGGCTTCAGCTCCAACCTTGTACAGTGACCTTGCTATTACTAGTGAACCATAGGTGCTGAGCTGGTGGCATTGGCTTTGGTGATGGTGGTATAGGTATTGATGGTGGTGGTATTAGTGGTATTGATGGTGGTGGTGCTGGTGGTATTGGTAGTGGTATTGGTATTGATGGTGGTGGTATTGGTGGTGCTGGTATTGGTGATATTGGTGGTGGTGGTATTGGTAGTGGTATTGGTGGTGGTACTGTATTGGTGATGGTGGTATTGGTGTTGGTATTGGTATTGGTGGCGGCGGCATTGGTGGTGGTATTGGTGGTGGTGGTAGTATTGATGGTGGTGGTGGTATTGGTGGTGGTATCGGTATTGGTGGTGGCATTGGTGATTGTGGTATTGGTGGTGATGGTATTGGTGGTGGTGGTGTTATTGGTGGTGGTATTGGTGTTGGTATTGATGGTGGTGGTGGTTTTGGTGGTGGTTGTAGTATTGGTATTAGTGGTGGTGGTATTGTTATTGGTGGTATTGGTGGTGGTATTGGTTGTGATATTGGTGGGGGTGGTATTGGTGGTGGTGGTATTGGTGGTGGTGGTACTGGTGATGGTATTGGTGGTGGTATTGGTGGTGGCATTGGTGATGGGGTCGTATTGGTGGTGGTTGTATTGTGGTGGTGGTATTGGTGTTGGTATTGGTGGTAGTGGTATTGGTGATGGGATTGCTGATGGTATTGTTGGTGGTGGTTTTGTTGGTGGTGGTAATGGTGGTGTTGGTGGTGGTATTGGTGGTGGTGGTGGTGTTGGTATTGGTGATGATGGTATTGGTGGTATTGGTGATGTTGGTGGTGGTGGTATTGGTGGTGGTAGTGGTGATATTGGTGTCAGTGGTATTGGTGGTGGTGGTATTGGTGGTGCTGGTGGTGGTATTAGTAGTGGTATTGGTGGTGGTTGTATTGGTATTGGTGGTGATGATATGGTGGTGGTGATATTGGTGATATTGGTGGTGGTAGTGGTATTGGTGGTGGTAGTATTGGTGGTGGTGGTATTGATGGTTCTGGTGGTATTGGTGGTGGTGGTATTGGTATTGGTGGTATAGGTATTGGCAGTGAAATTTAAACAAATAAATATTTGCCATGCCATTGGTCTCGCATTTAAATGCGAGACCTATGGCATTGCAAACAAGCGGCCGCCATTGTCCCTGTTTCGAAAGTGAAAGCTGGCATGGCACTCTGAATTTAAGTGAAGCATGTTGTCATACCTCATGTAGGAGATGCTCAATAAAGAAAACAAATAATAAGCCTGGAATTAGAGGTCTGCTTGGACTGAATGAGGGAATAAATCTCAGGATATTGAGGGGAACCCCCCTTGCTGCCCCATTACAACAAGTCTAGTCAAGTGATTGTAAATGGAGCAGAGGGCTGTTTACCGGAAGCAACCAGTGGGAGGAGCCAAGGAGGCGGGGCTTCGGCAGACGCTAATCCATGATGAGGCTGCGCAGCCCAGACCTGGATGAGGGACCAGCGCGCGCTCTGCTCGAGGCTCAGGATAGTGAGGGGAACTTGCCTGCACTTCTGTAAAACACTCGCTGCCCAAATTATGACGAGCTCTTCCCAGTCAAGTGAATGTAAATAGAGCCAAGGTTGTTTACCTGAAGCAGCCAGTTGGAGGAGGCTCAGCTTCTGCAGAGCGCAAACTCCACGATTAGGTGAAAACCAGAGCCAGTCCACGGGCGGGACAGCTGTGAGGGACAGGCACGAAGAGCAGTGCTCCCTGGTCTGAGGCATCCGTTTGGCTCCCCGGCTCTGCTGTGAGGCAGGTCAGGCTGGAACCTGCTGCCTGAGGGGGAGGGGCAGGGGAAGGACGAGCAGAGAAAGCGGGACCGAGGGGCCAGGAAATAAACAACAATAAAAATGAAACCAGCTCCTGAAAGGGGCGCACTGCTGATAGATAAAGTTGACAATTATTAACAAGCAACCCAGGGGGAGGCAGGGCAGGTGAGGCAGCAATAAGACAACTGGGATGTTAAGAGGGATGGGAGGAAGAATGCTATATTTAAATGTAGGCAGCCAAGGCACTGAAACTGAACACAAACACTAACAGAGCAGGAAACCAAGAAAAGAAAGAGTCCCCCAGAGAACAGATAAAGAGCCTTAGCGGAATGAGACAGTACTAAGCCCCTGCTCTGTGGGAGAAACAGAAGAGAGAAAGGAGGGATAAAGAGGCAGGACTGAACACTAGAAAGCAAGGCTTTTTTGAAGGATTCTGACGTAGACAAATGAAAAGCAATACCAAAAAAGGGGATGGACTTGATGCACACAGATTGATTACAGCAGGTCTCAAAGAGACAGCTACGCTGTCTAGCTCGACCTAACACTTACTGCCCCTTGGCAACTACCTTTCCCTGCAGCTCGGGGTCCCACATTGCACCTTCCATTAACGGGCAATGAGATGGATGTACTGCCGCAAAGACAATAATACCGAGCTGCTGACAAACTTGCTTCAGCCCTGTCTGGAAGCAGGAACATTCTGCACAGTAGCGAAACACTCATTTTTTTCTCCTTTTCCTTTTGAAATAAAAACCTCGGCTCGTATAGCGAGGTTTACAGTTTCACAGCTTTGCACAATCCTAGTAGAGGACCATGCAGAGGCAAACTTTGTGACTGGTGGATGGGGGTACGCTGGGGAGAGGGGCAAAGGTGACATAGAACATCCTATCGTTTGTAGACTTGAGGAGTGCAGAGCTGTCATTGGCTGACAGACATTATTTCCTTTTTTTGTGTATTATTGCTTTAACGTTTTTGCCAAAGTGATACACAATAAACACGAAGATTGATGTTGCTTCAACCACACTTACTTCTACATACTGCTACTTCATTCCTTTGACGTATATTCCCTATAATTAAAAATAAAACTAACATTGGCACTCCTTCACACTGTGTCACTATATGAAGGCCCCCTTTTAGATGTAGGAGAGGAATACAGCTGAGAAAATTAATAAAAGTAGGGCCAAAACCAAACCAAGATAGAGTAGAAAAGATAAAAGGCCAGCTAACACAATCAAATGCCTTTTCAACCTCTAAAGAGATAGATGGTAAATAATGTTTTTAAGATTTGGATTTGCTAATGACATTACAAAATGATCTAGTGTTATCAGAAATATGTCTTCCCATAATAAAACCACATTGTTCTTGACCAATCAATTGAGGTAATAAGAATTTGCAAAAATCTTATAATCTACATTAATTAAAGAAATTAGCCTAAACGCTTTACATAATGTATGATCTTTATTGTCCTTTGGAAGGAGCCATATTACCGCATCGTGAAAAGAGCCACTAGATTTTTTAGAAGAAATAAAAAAGAGAAAAAGTTGATGTAATTTGGGAAGAAAAAGTTTAGAGAAGTAGGAATAAAATTCTTTAGTAAAGCCATCAGGAGTGGGAACTGGTGCTTTAACTTTTTTAATAGTCCGAGGCAGTTTTAAAGGTGTCCCATATAATCTGGGAAGAGGTGCTAAATTCTAGGGGTGGGCGGAATTTGCGAAATTCACTTTCGCAAATTATCGCGAAAATGTTAAAAATCTCCACAAACACGTGGAAATATCGCGAAGATGCGGAAGTTTTTTTCCCGCCCGTTCGCGGTATTTTCTGCGTGGTCGCGGCTTGCCAACTTACCCATGCGGTTGCTCGTGGGCGCGGCCATCTTGTTTTCACTTGTCTCGCGGTGCATGATCGCGAGAAGAAAGACGTGATCGCGCGACGCATGACGTTACTGCGGGCGCGAACTGTCACGAGACAGCGCAAATGGCTACCAACAATCCAGCATCTCGTGGAGAACCCGACCAGATCGGGAAAACTTGTCGGCGAACGCGGGGATTCAGGTAAGGCGATCGCGCGCACGCGAGAATGTATTATTTTACAGCGTGAGCAAGAAACAAATTAAACTGCGGAATGCGGAAATTTTGACATTTTCGCGCTTTCCGCGGAACGCGAAAATGCCAAATTATCGCAATTTCCGCGAACGGAGCGGAATTTTGGCCCAGGCCTACTAAATTCTCATTTTCGGGAACACAATATTAGCAATAGATTCAAAACTCTGAGTAAAATAGGTGTCCAATAAAAGAGAATGATCAAATCTCCTTCTTCTAGTACCTTGAGTAGATGGGAAAAGATCCAAATCCAGAGTGACGGGGGCATGATCCAAAATTAGTATGGAACCTATGCCTGAACTAGTAATGTGCTGTGCACGTGATTTAGAAAGGAACAAATATTCTAATCGAGATTGGGAAAGATGTACAGGGGAGAAGAATGTGTATTAGAAAAGTGTGGGATTACATAATCTCCAGGTATTTACTGGGGATCTTTTTTGAATAGCAGAAGTAAATTGATAGTGCAAGTGGGAAGGAATAAATTTAGATTCAGAATGACGGTCAATAATGGGATCAAATGTTACAATCACCACCTATAACTAAATAATCATCCCTGTACATCATTAATATAGACAGGATGTCAGCCCAAAAGGAATTGTCTGTGGAAGTGGGTGCATTAAGGTTAAAAATGGTCATAGGGGCTTTATTGACCAACAAAGAAACAGAAACACATCTACCCCTCATATCAGTATCCTGCGTAAGAACTTGAATATCCAAACGTTTGCGACATGAAATGGCTACGCAATTACATTTTCTAGAGCCAGGAGAAGCAAAAACATGTCCAAACCACTGCCTTTTAAGTTTAGCTATTTATTTATCCAGAATATGAATTTCCTGCAGTAAAGCAAAATTACTTTTTAAATTAGAAACATGTGTTAATACTCTCTATCATTTTATAGGAGAACCTAAACCCTTAACATTCCAAGAAATAATTCTAAAAGCCATCAATAATGCAATAACAAAAGTATAACTTTAAATCAAAGAAATACAGTAGTTAAAATATCGCAGAATCTTAAAAGTCATGAAAAGTATCGGAAATCAAAATTAATTAACATATAAGAAGAAATGTATAGGTATGAGTGGAGAAAAAATAAAAAGCCAATATGAAGCTAGAAACAAGAGAGAAAATTAAAAAAATACTAAATAAGAGCGAAATATATGATAACTAAGGCAGATTGTCAGAAAAGGGATAGCGGAAAGAAAGACAGAAAAAGAGAAGGAATAGGAAATGGAAAACAGGAACAATGTAAATAAGAGGCAAACTAACATACCAAAAAAGACATGGATGAAATGAGGGTGGTAAGTAACGCCATACGAGGAAGATGATACAATCTACCAGATAACCCAGGATGGACCGGAAGGAAGAGACACACCATCCAAACAGTTCGGGACGTACAATGTCAAATATTAAAACCGCACCTAACAAAAGGAAGCAACATTAAGGATGAGTAACAAATGATAATAATAACAACAGTATGTCATTAGAACAAACCAAACTAGGAGACAAGCATGCAAAGCATATTATAACTTAATCAAGTATTTGAAAGTCTGGTGATATCTATGTCTTCATCCCTGCAGTTATCCAAAACATGTTATAATAAAGCAGGACCCTCAAAGGTTACAGTTTTGTTTTTATAAGTCACTTTAAACAAACAAGGGTGAAAAAGACCAAAACGAGCATTGATATTGTGAAAAGCAGGTCTCATGTCTAAAAACGTCTTTCTCCTATCTGTTGTTTCTTTAGCATAGACCTTGGGAAAGAAAAGAGTAGATCCCTCCCAGGAAATACAATCTTTAAGTTTGACCGTTTGAATAACTTTCAATAAGTCAGTGTACTCCAGAACATAAATGATAACACTTCCTGGTTTGGTAGATGAAGTCGTAGAACGAGGACCATGACCCAGGCAATGAGCTTTTTGAATATTTATAATTGGAGTGACTGGGAGATCAAGAATCTTTGGAAGAAAAGACTTAAAAAATGAGATGGGATCTAAACCTTCCAAGCCTTCTGCCAAACCATATATTCATAAATTAATACACCTATTATGATTTTCACGATTTTCCATCTGTTTTTTGAGGTGTGCAATTTCCAATTGCATAGGGGAACCTTGTTCCCCACAGCTTTAAAAGACCCTACATGTTGTTCAATTTGTACTACTTTATCCTGCATGCACAACCACCTTACATTATAAAAGAGGTTTATTAGTTTCTTCCATATATGGTCAAAGCCCCCTAATTTCTTTAAGGAGTAAGTAGATAGTAGTATGTGGAGGAGATGCAGCAGGCGAAGAAGGGTCTTTTTTAAGGCGTTTGCCAGATTAAAGTGTAGAAGAAGGAATTATTTTAGATAAATGTTTGGCAGTTAAAAGTGGAATATTTGATAGCGATGACGTAGAACCCAGTGCGGTAGGTAACGTGCCACAGTCAGATTCTTCCATGTCTGCCTGAAGAACATTAAAAGTGTTGTAATCTTCCAGAGATGATGAGGGAAAATAAGAAACTGGTGTGCAGCGTACTTACTTTGTTCTTCCTATAAACAAGCAAAGAAGCGGCATCAACTTGGAACTTTATATTGTTGAGAGGCACAACCAGAGTGAAAGAGCCTGGGAATTATTGCATTAGGAGGAATAGTTACGAAAATTTATGAAAAACATCTGCACAAAGCCACAAGCCTGAAATAATAGAGGCAGAGCTGCTAATTAGATCAATATATCAAAAAACAAATGTCAAGCGGGAGATTTTGAAGAAAATAGCAGTACATGCTATGCTGCGGCCATCTCATAATGCGGTTTTGATAAAACATGATGTAAAAAATAAATGCTGTTTGTGTATCGGGGAAAATGGAGAGGCAGTTAAACAAAATGGTGGGCGAGAGTATGTGTGGAGAAATGCGCCTGTCGAAGAAAGAAAAATTAATAGTTACCGGTGCCCTCCTATGCCGTGAAAGTCGTAGTCCTGGAATCCAAAGCTATTCACACATTGAAGGATCCCATTTCGAAAAGACGTGCAGCGCTTAAACTGCTGGGAGGCCAACAACCCTCATGAGCAACCCCGGAGCTTCTCTAGCAGGCGTCCATCTTCAACGGCGTCAAGCCACAACCCCAGCAGTGCATTAACTTGATTGAGTGACTTGGGTCTTCCCCTTGCATTTCTTACACAAACCCATAAAGACATTGTTTATATTTGAATCATGGTGAGTTAGGTTTTTCATACATAGATTGATGTTATGTGCAGATTTCTGAACATATCCACTGAAGGAAAGCACAACCTTGCATTGCCAATTGTGCTAAAATAGACTAAAAAAAATCAACTTCTGACATGGATGTCCTCTTGGTAACCTTTTTCCCATTTTCTAACATAAAATATTGGGGAATCACATAAACACCCCTGGCCAGTCTCCAAATTTCCATCCTAAACACTATGTGGCATATTTACAAGGAAATGTTGGAGTGCAGATCTGTGCAACTTTTAGCTGCGTCGCGCTCTGACATTTCCAAAAAGCAGGGATGCGCTGTATTTACAGTAATACGGCACACCGCTGTGTTTAACCCTAGTGCTGCTGCTAAAATTAGCTGCCTAGCGCTAACGCAGGCAGCGCACATACAAAAATACAAAAACGAGGAGAAATAAAAGTACATTTCCTCGTTTTACCATTTTACCCCTGCTGTTGCTTGTCATTAGTTATTGGTGCTGCCTCTAATTTGCACATCCTTACACATCCAGTGTCAAAAAGCAATAGGTGTTGCGGTGGAACGCCCACAGCAACACCCATTACACGCCTCTATCATGCAGTGTGATGCGTGTAAAGAGGCTATATTTACAAGGTGGCCTTAAGCCACAAAAAGTGGCTTAACAACGCTTGGTAAATATGGGGAAGGGCATAGGGCAACAAGAACATAGCTAAAAGTGACATTCTGGTGGCACTATCCCCTTGTAAATATACCCCTATTTGCCTTATTCTCAAACTGAACTTAAACTTACTACAAAATGCAATTCACAAACTAAATGTGGGGTTTTATAACCTGCACTCCTTATACACATGTGTCTGGAGCTTTCTTCCCGACTGCTGAATATTTGGGTGCAAAGAACTCCACACACATAAGTACAGGCAGTGCAGAGTCGTAAAACTCAGCACATAGTGAATATCTAAAAGCAGTAAACTTACTACAACGTGTAAGCTTACAATTGAGAATCAGGTGCTGTCTATTCTACCCTCACCCCACTGATTAATGCCATCCACAAATTTTCTTGAATTTCTTTGGTAAAAACATTGCAATCCTAGCCATCTCCAAAAGTCCACAGTCTCCAAATGCTCATGGCCTGACCCCTAGTGCTTTTCTCTTGTATGTCATCCTTTTTTGTAACCATTACTTTATTAACATGTCTGTTATACAAGCACAAGATATGTTAAAGATATTTAACAGCAGAAACATTTGTAAACAGAAGCATAGTCAAATAAGGCGATATGTGAAAACTGTCCTTTCAAATACATTTTGATAACAAGTCTCTTCTCTCAGGCTTTGTGGTGTTGCAAGGGCACTCCTCCCTTATTTCCTTTTTCTTTTGGATCCTCCTGCCAAGTCCAAGAAGTTCCAGGATCACTGGATCTTGGTCTAAGAGCAGTACTGTTTGATGCAACACGATTGGAGCCACACTGCCGTTCATTTACGTTCTCCCTACAGAGCAGGAAAATCCTTGTGCAGACGGTTGTCAATTTTCCTGACCCATTGGACTCCAAGGGTATCAAACTCTTCTACAGAGCCTTGAAGAGTGGAGCACCTACCGACTAGTGTTTTGGAGCATTCGTGGTTTGGCGCTGACACTGTCGGGATTCTTCCTACAAAGCTGGAGACACCGCACCATTACCATTACATAGCGGCGGAGAGCTCAAGGTGGCAATTCCTGCTGATTTAATGATTGTTCATGGTGCAGTGGCCTGTGACTTTAAAAACATTTCAGAAATGTGGAAATAAGCTTTGCATGTTTATACTTACGGCATGGTGTTTCCAATTCTTCTTCCAGCCTTGAATATGTGAAGGAGGTAAGTCTTCAAGAGCCACTCTGGCTAGCTGGATCAAAACAATTATTTCTATGGCTTACAAACAATCAGGTTCTGCGTTTCCAAGGAAGGTTCAGGCTTTTTTTGATAAGAGAAATGACTGCTTCATGGGCTGAATAGTCGGGGTGTTGGTGCCAGACATTTGTGCGGCAGCAACCTGGGCATCTTCCTTCTTCTATCCCTCCACTATTCCTTTTACAATCCAAATAACAGACTAACATGCCCACCACTCAAATCAAATTAATTTCATGTTTCCCTAAACTAATTCACTACTAATCCTTTTTGGGTTCCAGAGTAGACTGCTACTCGACAAAAAGTGCTACAACAGCTCATCGGGGGAGCAAGCGCTATATAAATGCAAACCTTTCCCTCTTCTATCTCTCCACTATCCTTCTCAATCCAAATGACAGACTAACATATCCAACGCTTAAATTAATCTCATATTTTACTATACTAATTCACCATTAATACATTTTGGGTTCTGGAGTAGCGTGCTACTCACCAAAAAAGTGATTTGACGCCTCGTAAGGAGTAGTAAACACTATATAAATGCAATCACCACACAATAGTAAGGACATCTACAGATAAAACAGGTGGTGGTTAAAGGAGAAGACACCAGAGAGTATGAGTCACAAATACAGATGTTAGAAGAAGATTTGAAGAGGAGAATAAGAGATATTCATAATAAAAAATCAACTATCCATGAGTAATGTACTAATTTTAGTAAGCATATACATAGACTCTACTCTCACCAGTGAACAACATCTTAGTACAGTAAGAAACAGTGATCATATAAATCTTGAATGTTTTTACAGATTCCCTTGAAGGTGATTTTATTTTGGCATGTATGAAGTTCTCTCAAGTGGGGTCTGTGCTGGGAGAGTTTTACTTTAATCCTTAACTCAAACAATACTTTTACTTTTCAGCAATGCTTTATAAGGATCTTTGTCCCAGAAAAACTTCTGACAATCCTACAGAGATCATACTCAATGTTCTAAAGGATGACAGCTTCATAGATGGAAGTTTTAGTGTGCCTAAGGTTTATTTTATTTTTTTCTCCACCACTCTTTAACATTTAAAATTAGCTTTGATCCTTAACTTGTGCACCCTAACTGGAGTTCAGTAAACTCAAAGAAGGATCCAGATCATAGAAAAAAGCTCAGCTTGATGTCATAAATGTGATATTAAAAGATGCTCGCACAGCTTGAAATATCATTAGTTCAGTCCATTTTATTCTAGAGCCTGGAAAATGAATGGCTTTCAAGGCTAAGTGTGTAAACATTCTCTACAGTAATGCTATCCTGCTCGCTGTTTTCGTTTTGATATCTAGGAGATTTTGGGCATCAGATAAGGTTAAGACAACATTATCTTGCTTGATAGAATAGCTATTCTAATTATGAGATAAAATATTCGAACCCACAGGGACCCCTCTTGTTTCTTTTCTCCAGGAACACAGAAAATTTAAATGATATCTACACCAATGGCTGTGGCAAAATGCTTAGGTTTCAGTGATCACTCGCTGCAACCTGTGTGTAATCTTTTAGGCTGAGTGCAATATAGTGAGACCACTCAGAGCTTCCTTGAACTTAAAAAGTAAATCCCCTTTACAACCAATTGGTATATAAACCAAACCTGAATTGCTAGGACTTCCTTGGCAATTAGGAATTCAGATAATGAGACTACTAGTTCCAAGTCTTGTTTTCTGAATGTGTGTAAATAATACATTCTAATGTGTTCATAGTATCATTACATCAAATGGTGATACAGCAAATTTGCAAACAGGAAGCAGACAGATCAAGAAGGGATGTTGTCCCCGACATCCGGAAATAGTATTGGCAGGGGCGGCTCCTCCATGTGTGTGGAGGAGCATCGCCCCACTGCTTTCTCGCAGTGCGAGAAGCAGAAACATAAAATGTTATAATAAATGCCATTTTATGTTTCTGCTTCTCGCACTGCGAGAAACCAGAAGGGTTTGGTTGGGGGCGGGCGGGTGGGCGGTGAGCAAGCCCAATGCTGCGGGCGGGGAGCTAGCCTAATGCTAAGGGCCCTGACTGTTTGGCCATTGCAGCTTTGTGATTTGCTTAGGGGAGGGGAGGAAGGCTGCCTGCTTCCTGTTCCTGTGGAGGCAGGAAAGCAGGAGCAGACCCAGCAGTGAAGACGCGGGACCCATTAAGGTAAGTTTTTTAAATTATTTTAAGCCCCCCTTCCAGCGCGAGCCTCCCTTCCCTCGCGACTACTCACCTGTCCCCCCGCACGACCCCGTACCTACCCCCACACCCGTGAGCCATGCCAGCCGTGACTGACTATTGGGAGGTCCAACGTTCGACTATTGATTAATGGGCCTACCTTCCCGCAGAGAAAATAGCGTTTCATATGGATATATTAATCTTACAACCCGGGGCCTCCTTGTGGGCCCTGTACTCCACTCCATGACACCTGCTATTCCAAGACCTAACTGCTTGACAAGTACACTCTGAAACACTACACTTGCAGTACTGGGTTGGAAGGTTAAAATAACCTGGGCCAATCCCCTGTGGAATTTGACAGTTTGGTACCTTGGGAACGCAACTGGGGTTTGATAATTGGGACCTTTTTGGGCTCTCCAAAGTGGATGAACTCTGGGTTCAGGGTGATGTTGTCCTCTTCGCTGATGTACAGCAGGACTACCAATTGGCCTCCACGGAATCCTACTGTTACCTACAAGTATGACATTCTCTTCGGACAATACTTCCTAGGGGAGATGAAATGCCTACCTCCTCCTCCTTGGAAAAAAGGTTGCTTCTCTCACATATTGCAAACTGATTTATAATAACCTCAGACACTTATACAATTATGGGACAAATGGGATCTTGGAGGTTTGAAGAATGATGAGTGGCCGGAGGTCCTTGCCTCCCCAAGAGCAATAGAGGTCTAGGCGAGGTTTCGCTTGGTGCAGCTCAAGATATTACACAGATCCTACTATGCCTGCACCACCATAGTGAAAATGGGTAGAGCGACAGATTAGACCTGCAGCAGACACTGTGGCCAGAGGGGGACCTTTTTTCATATCGTATGGGATAGCCCAGCTGTACACCTATACTTGGAGTCTTTTGGGGCTTGTATGAACAACCCATGCAGCAGTAAAATGCCACTTTCTGCTAAGTGGTGCTTGCTCAACATTTGGGACATAACTGCTCGAAACCATATGGATCGGACCTGGATGGCCATGGGTCTAGTGATAAGCAAACATAATATTGCACATCACTGTGGGGCCATAATGGCACCATGCATGAGAGACTGGAAATGGGACACAGGCTGGTGTATGGTAGCAGAAGAGGTGGTCTGAAAACAGAGGTTGTACCAAGATATGGAAGAAAATCTGGAGCAAATGGAAAGACTATGGGGGGGTCTCTGTACTTCCTTTCTGCGGGAGTGTGCGACTGAGTTTCATTCTTAAAACAATTTTGTTGAAACATTGGTTATGAGGCCGAGGTGTGGGTCGGAAGGAATGTGCCGAATGTGTACTGCAGTCTCTTTGGTGTCCATCCATTTAAGATGATGATGAGTTGTGGTATATTAACCTGTTTTCTTTTTGTCCTAATAAAAAGATCTTTGAAAAAAAGAAGGAAAGGTGTCTCCATTTAAAGTACTAGGGATAAACAAAGCATTTGTCTGTAATCACTTGCCATAGTTAAACATGTAGTTGTGTAGGAGGGTGGATTTTATCTGTACTGTCACAAGTGGCTGTGAAATCGAGAGAAGGTGCTTTTCAAGATACAAATGCAAAAACACATTTTGCTTTTCTTCCATTCTGCACTGCCTCCAAGCAATTTAGGCATGATTTTGATCCCATCTCAACTGTGGAACTAATACATGCCAAGGTCTTCAGGCATTTTTAGCTTCACTGCTTCCAAAGAATACAAAATTCTACTGAAAATCATTTATAAATTACACTTTACCCTGAAGTATCTTTACGCATTGTTCCTATCCACAACAATGGCAAGGTGAGTGAGGAGTTTATGAGATCACCAACTTCTTCATGGCAATGCTGAAATGTTAGCCTGGGTCCCTGTCTTCCTAGAAAGGGTATTTCACAGCTTAACCAATTCAATAAAAAATTGACTGCCCCCAGAAGTCAAGTGAACGGCACCAATCACAACCGCTTGGAGCCAGGCATTTTATTTCCCAAAGGGGAGAAACATCTTATCCCAGATCCATGGTGTTGCTTTAACAAATCAGTTGGTAGCCGGTCTTTGGTGTCGCAGATATTTTGATAGTTCTGGATTAATGGGTAAATACAAGCCAAGGCATTAGTATAGCCATTAGTTATCCAAGGCCTTCACAACCATATGCTTTAGAGAGAATGGAATGAAATGACATAGTTTCATGAGTGAGGTAATGATGATAAAGAGGCTACTGATTACAGTATTAACCTGCCCAACACCAGGGATTTTAGTTTGTTCAATACCTGGAAGAATCAGACATTCCATGGCAACTATGGACTTCCGCAATGGTGGTCCAGAATCATGATTCCCATTTCCGTACTTTTCACTTGGAGCTGATTAGATCTTATCTGCTCTCTAATTTCTAAGAAGCAGTCCGGGACTTCCCCTAATTAAACATGTGAGGTCTCTCAGGCACTGTGCGTCAGTGTAATTTAGCAAACGAAGACCTCTACTTTGCATTGGTATGTGATACATATAATATATCAGATATAGTAAGTGTTAGACCTGGCATCCTTGCCGTGGTTTCCCCTGACGTTTTGCCTCTATCTGCTGTGTTTTTGATGCTGTGCTGGATTTCGTTAAGCTGCCTTAGATGCTTTGGGCACTTTGCCACTGCTGATCGGTGTCAAAGTGCATGTGCTCCCTGTAGAAATTGTGTTATGGATTGGTGTTTCCATGATTGGCAAATTGTATTTACCTGTCAGTCCATAGTAAAGTGCATTGAGTGTGCCAGGGCCTGTAAATCAAATGCTAATTACTAGTGGGCCTGCAGCACTGATTGTGCCACCCACATGAGTAGCCCTGAAAAGGTAACTCAGACTTGCCACTTCAGAGTCTGCGTGCAGTTTGTAACTGCCATGTCAACTTGGCAAGTGCACCCACTTGTCAGGCCCTGCCCTTCCCTTTTAGTACACAAAGGACACCCCTATGGTAGCCCCAAGGTACCCCCCTGGGCAGGGTGCAGTGTACGTGAAAGGTAGGACATGTACTGGTGTGTGTAACATGTCCTGATAGTGAAATACTGCCAATTTAGTTTTTCACTATTGAAAGGCTATCTTGCCCTATAGGAAAGAATGGGGAATGCTTTGTAACATTTTACAAGCATATCTTCCCACAGGGACAAAATAGAGAAGTGGAGTTTGGTATACGTGAACTCAGAATTTAATAACACATATTTTAGTAAAGATGGTTTTTAAATTGTGTGTTTGAAAATAGCCCCTTTAGAAAGTGGCAATTTTCTTGTCAAACTATCCTCTGTGCCTCTGCCTGTTTGTGGATTGACTAGTTTCAGTGTGAGAGAGACAGAGGATGTGCATTCCCTGTAGACATCCTCTGGGGGGGTTGAGGTATGCTTGGCCCTTCATGGATGACCTAGCCTTGAGCTGAATAGACCCTGGTTGCATGTACAGTGGTGAGAGGAAATGTCTCCCTTGCACAATGCTGTCTCCACCCCGTGTGGTACTGCTACACCAAGTGAATGCAGAACTGGTTTGGACCAGGTTCATAGACCCTTACTTCAAAGACATCAAATACATTTTGGGGTATAAGTATGTGCCCTAAACCCCCAGTAAATTAGACTACTTCATGAATAAAGAGGGACCTTTGCCAAGGAGAAGAACTGAAGAGACAGGAGGCGAAGGGCTGCCCCTTTGCCCTGTGCTATATGGGGTTGTCCTGCAGTAGCTGAATCTGCCAAGGAAAGGAAAAGGGCTTTGCCGTGTACTGTGTCCACCCCCTGCTTGAGAGGAGTCTCCAAGGGCCTGTGTGTGCAGGCCCCCTGTTGTAGGAAACTCAGGGACATCAAAGTTTCTATGTCTTTTTCTTATCTTTCAACTGCGCTGTGTGTGCCCTCACACAACTCTTCGTGCACCGCCATCTTTGTGGAGTCTGCAACGTTAAGGGAGGAGGTCGCTGAGGGCCTGCTTATTGAACCTTTGCCTCAGGCCTCGCTTTCCCTGCGCATTCCTGGGAGTCGCGACACGCTCTTCCCAGAAGAGGAGACTGACAAAAAACCTTTTGCCCTATCACCGCCTCCTGCCCAAGTCTGGTGCAAAAGTTCACTATTAAAGAAAAAGGCAGCACTACGGCATAGCCCGCTGCCAGGTGTTTCCTAGCAACCGGGATCTCTCTGCGAGGGGAAGCCGTTGTCGACTTAGTCCTGCCCTGCAGGGCGTCAGCTTCAGCTGCCGGGTAGTGAGGACGCGCTCCATTCAGGAAGGAGCTGCCCCACTTCCCCGCGCAGCATCAGCAAGGATTTCACCGCCCCAGCCCAGAGACTGAAGGAGCCTTGAGCCGGTGCTTTCCTTGTCTTCTCTGGGTTGAGCAGGGCTCCTGCCGCTGTCAGAGTGCCATCTGAGGCACAGGCAGTCTTGAGAGGGGGTGACACTGAGGTCTAGAGTTGCCCCCGAAGATGGTGATGGTGTCCGCCCCAGCCGGGGCCCCCCCTCGAATAGCGGAGAAGCCCAGAGGTGCATGAGGGACAGAGAATCAATCAGGTAATGCTCCATCCTGAGGTCGGAGCCGCAGCACACTGCAT
This sequence comes from Triturus cristatus, assembly GCF_964204655.1. Lineage (NCBI taxonomy): Eukaryota > Metazoa > Chordata > Amphibia > Caudata > Salamandridae > Triturus > Triturus cristatus. Next base: position 1,757,062,716 of record NC_140589.1, read on the forward strand.
TTCCAACGAGCGAGTTGTGGGCATACGGCAACTTGGGCACCTTCCTGTTAATACTGATACCCTGTGCTTTCACTAAGGGATCGGTGGTAACGGGGGCACCTATGACGCTTGATGGGGGCATGTACTCTTAGTTGACGTGATTACGAAGTCATGTTTTTCTCATGTTAGTAATTGCTGGAAGTAGACATCCTATGGGGGCATGATTCCTTTGTGACTGTAATTACTGGAGCCTGAAACTTTGGTGGGACACGAACTAGCTACTCAATGGCAGTTAAAATATTTTCGGAGGATACCAGGGCATTTGCATCCTGTGGTAATCAGGACAAAGATTGCATTCTGACTACCTAACACCCAAAGCTTGCCATTACTTAGGGGACCCATGAAAGTCGTTACCTCTCTGGCCTACAGTCTAAGGAACATGTCCTGGCTAATGTGATTTATGGAACTACTGCATTCTTTTTAAAGTAACATTAAGGATATCTATTTTCATATACCTCAGTGAGGTGTGTCCTTTGTGGTGTGTCTAGTGTGGCATTGGTGCGTGCATGAGTGTGTAGTACGCAAACGCTTTACACGTTGCATCTGGGATAAGCCTGACTGCTCGTGATAAGCTACCAAGGGGTTGAGCAGGGGTTATCTTCAGTTAGTAACTCACTTGCCCTGACTAGGGTGGTGGTTTCTGCCTGGTCTAGGCATATGCCCTAGCCAACCAGAAACCCCATTTTCTAACAGTAAGATACAAACCTTGATGTACCCCACAGTCCATTATTCTTGCACAGGACTGAAATGGGCCTTATTTGACTGTGGTCCACCTACTGGATGGAAAAGAATGGAACCAATCTAGCTTCACTTCTTGGGTCTATGTATGGTCATCAGCATGTCCAGGCTGTTGTGAACATGCATAACATTCAACACCTGATGGTTACTGTCCATGAGCTGCATACTGCTGTGTGTGACATTGTCAGGATTTCACTGTAATTCAGGTGATGAACTCTGATGCTGACTCCATTCGTTTCTCTTCCAACCAAATATGATCTTTAAAGAACTCCATTATTTGAAGTGCCTGCATGGGGAGGGGTGAAAGTGAGGTAGTGAGAAAATAAATACTGTGTAAGTGTCTAAGTCCTTTGACCTCTGGAGCACAGGCTGGTTAAAGTAGTGTTGCAAGGACCCTCAGTCTGCAATAGACTGAAAACCCCTGTAATCCTATAAAACAAGGCACCATTCATCTAAATATACATGTGTACAGCAGGATGCAATGTCTTAAGATTAGCAGTAAAATTCTTGATGTGGTATGGTAGCAGACAGCCAGTGGTGTTCCCCCAGAAAACCATAATACAGTCTATGAACTGAAAATAAAGGTCCGCCTCCAATAGTAGAAACCCCAGTAGCAGGATGACTGGAATATTTTGAAGTTGCAGCAAGAATTTCAGAATGGTTACGAGCAAAACTCAATATCTGTGGAATTAAGGGTTAACCTAAACTGCCTTATTCAGCCAAGGGATTGGAGGGGAGTGATAAAAAGAAGGAATCTTCAAGCAGGTAAGATAAACTCTTTATTACCGGTCTCCTCTCTCCTCCAACTGTGCAGCAACTGACACACCTGAGTATTCTAAGGTAGCCTCCCAGAGACAGAAGGGAGATAGCAAGGTAAGGTATCGTGGGGGGGAAACAGAAGAGGAATATACCAACATAACCATGAAGTAAAGCAGTAGTGGCTTACTCCAAAATGAACTAACATATACACTACACATTGTAACACATCTTCCCCCTAAATAATGAGAGATGAAGGCAAACAAAACAAGTTGAACAAATCATTTGGACATGTCGTAGTCTTGTTGCCAAGTGGGTGCTTTGCGGTTTCTCTGAATCACAGGCGAATCGTGTCGGGCCTGTGTGTGGGGCCCTATGGTGGATCTGTGATTGGATGTTTCACCATATATAGGTTGAGATGTGGCCAATCTGTCCATGCTCCACGTTTGTCCATTACTCATTATGGCTGTGTTTCTTCTGATCGCTGTGATTTGCATAAGTTTGGAAAACTTAGAGTCAGAATTGCTTATTCTAGGATTCTTGACACATACCCAATCTCCTACTACCCATTGCGGAACTTTGGTTCCATGTTTGAGATCGTAATGAGACTTATACTTGGTTTGGTGTGCATTTATTCTGTCTTTAGAGGCCTGAATGTTGCGCATAACATTGGTTCCACCTCCCAGCCAGTTGGGGAAGAACTTGGTGCAGGGTTTTCTTCCTTTTAAGGCACAAAAAGGGGAGATGCCCGTAACTTGGTTAGGGGTGGTGTTGTAAGCCCATAACATCTCTTGTACAGCCTGTTCCACTGGAATTCCTTTAGCACTAGCTAACTGTATACAACCTTTGATCATGCGGTTCATCCTTTCTATCAGGTCGTTGGCCCTGGGACAGTAAAGGGGCATTTTTAAGTGATTTATATCCAAATTATCAAGGAACTCGGTCATGATGTAAGAAGTAAATTGAACCCCGTTGTCGGTGATTATGGTGGAAGGAATGCCTTCCATGACAAAGGCGTCTTTGAGAAACTGGATGACAGATTCTAAGAGGTTCGGGCGGTATTATCTTGTCATTTCTCAATAGGAAGTCCTGATCAATGTTGAGCTCATGACGGATTTCCCAGAATTTCTTGATATCTTCACTTAATGACTTAGAGGAAATGGGCCAACCCTGTATAGTGTATGTTAAAAGTTGGGTCATGGTGGTGTCTTTGTTCATGCATTCAGACCATTCTTGGGTTGTGTGAACGAGTTGCCTCTTTATCTCAGGACCATGACGGATATTTGGTCATTTCGGAAGGAACTAAAGACGTGGCTCTTCTCTCAATGAGTAAGCCCCCTCTCCACTTCTCCGTAATCCTCAGTAATCTCTGGGGAATTAGACAGCACCAGGACACCTCCGGGTATTTGTCGCGCTCTATAAATGTCATTAACATAACATAACATAACATTAAGTTGAAGGATGGGGTATTCAGATGCCTCAAATTGCTTGATTTTATCTAAAGGGCTTCTTGAAAGAAAGTCTGCTGCAGAATTGCGATCAACAGGAATATATTCTACTCTAAAGCAGAAACCCTCTAAACCAAGGATCCACTTAGCTATGCGGAGAGTATTGCAAGAAGTGCCTTTGGGGTTGAACATGAAGGTTAGGGATTTGTGGTTGGTGCGTATGCAGAATTGAATGCCCCATAGGAAAAAATGTAAATGTTTTACAGCCCAGAAACAGGCTAGGGCTTCCCTTTCTACTACAGAGCAGTTTGCTTCAGCTTTAGTAAGGGTGCGTGAGGCAAACGCAACAATTCTTTCCTTGCCATCAATTATTTGGGAAAGGGTAGCACCTAAGCCCTTTACTAGCATCAGTGGTAAGTATTGTTTTACGGTTATGTTCAAAATTGCATAAGTACGGAGCTGCAAGGATGACATCTTTGATTTTTTGGAATGAGGCTTGATGTTCATCTGACCACTGGAAGTGTGTGTGGTTCTTTGTGAGTTCTCTCAGGCTAGAAGTAAGATCTGCAAAATGATCTACATATTTTGCCGAATATTCTGCTAGCCCTAAGAACGATTTAAGTTCATCCTTGTTTGCAGGTGCTGGGGCATCTTTCACTGCTTCTAGCAAGCAGTACTTTGGTTTGAATCCTTCCTTGGAAATGCAGTGTCCTAGATATTCCACTGCTTCCATGCCTAGTTGACACTGTTGTGTTTCGATTTAGATAACCGTATATAGGTTTCCCTGAATCATGTCCTTATATAGGCACAACTCGCCTTGCCCTTATTTAGGCATAGAATCCCAGTCCTTATTTAGGCATTATCCATGCTAACCAAATACAGGCATGGTCACCTACATCCGTCCATCCCACATCACAACGAGTTCTTAGAAACCAGACCCTTAAGCCGAACGGGACTTTCCCTAGCTAGGATTATTGATTTCTCCAAGAACTAATATATTATGCTATTCCTTAGGGGTTCGTCCATGACGTCTTCCTCTGCCCGACTATACGTCAATGCTAGCATTCGTAAGCACCTTCCAGGTATGAATATGCCTTCCCTTACCATGGCAAACCACGGCATGACTCAGCACAACTTGACTACACGGTTCGCCACGGCAAGTTCGGAAGAGACCATATCTTGGCCTGACGCGCTGACCAGACGCTTTCATCCCTGCTCGCAGAGAATACAGCTTCCAGTGTTTTGACTCCCTTCGCGAGGTGTTAGAGTTTGAGACCCGGATAGAGATTCCCATCTCGCTCATTCTAAAGGTATGGAGCCGACTAGAACCGAGAGGGACTCTTGGCATACTAAACTTAGTATATACCATACTATAGTAAACAGCACCTACTTCTTACCTCATACTACACTTAGGTTAGGTACACTGGGGTAGGACTATTTTAGAAGCATCAGACGAGTATTCACTTTTTAGCCTGTGTTATTTATGTATGTATATATGAATATATGTCATAGCTAAAAGACAATGCTATTGCAGTATTATTTCTTCCTACGATTGTAACAGCTCATATCTCTTACACGTGAAATGCCCATCTATCTATTTCTGTGTAACTCTGAAGAAACTAAGCATGCACGATTGACTGAGTGAAACTGTTATCTATTGTTTCCACGATTCTGAGACGCGTTACGATTCTAAGGGAAAAAAAGTTGTCATGTTTATGCGGTTGTCAGAAACTACTCCCGTCTTGTTCATTCGAGAAGTTTCTAGTGACCTCTGAGTTAGCTGGCACACACAAGTAATTACGTTTAATGTACTCGATAGGAGCATGCTGACCTTAGTCCTATGCAAAAACTATAGTGTATATTATTCCAATGCGCAGAGCCTATAAGGGAAATATGAGCTACACCACAACACTTTTCTCTCTTTAATGTAATCCTGCACTCTTGAATCTGGAAAGGACGTCCTACAAAATCTTGTTGTGTTCTTCAATGGTAGCCCCATAAATCAACACATCATCTTGAAAACAAAATGTCTTGTGAACACCCTCTAAAACATGTTGCATAATTTTCTGAAAGACTGCTGCCGCAGAGGCCAACCCAAAAGGCATGCGGCGGAACATGTAAGTACCCATAGGTGTAGTGAATGCAGTGAGGCGCCTGGAATCTGGGTGTAATTCTACCTGGTGATAAGCCATGGAGAGATCCAGAATGCTGAAACAAGTGGATTCCCCCATTGTGCCTAACATCTTGTGGATACGAGGTAACGGGTGTCTTTCTACCCAGATGTTATTGTTTAGGTCGCGTAAGTCAATGCACACCCTAAAATCTTGGCTGTGGTTCTTTTTAGCAATAACAATGGGGGCAACCCATTCCGGGTAATCAATGGGTTGTATGATGTCTAAATGTTCTAATCTAGATAACTCTTTTTTTAGGGGTTCACACATAAAGTGGGGTATTGGTCTGGTTTTGTGTATCACTGGTTTGGCGCATGTTTCAGTTGAATTTTGTGTTGAATATCTTTTAGTAAGCCTCAATCTTCTTAGAAACCTTCTGGGAATTCATTAGTGATGTGATCACAGTTGCTTGATGGATTTACGGCAAGAACCTGTTCCGGATTGTTGGGGTCCAGTTTGATGCCCAGTTCTCTCAGATGTTGTCACCCTAGTAAGTTAGAACCATTTTCTACTACGTAGACTTTGCCCACTGTAGAACGATCTTTAAAGGATATTATGGATTTAATCATGGCCTTCATAGGAATGGGGTCCCTGTTGTATCCACTGGGCGATATGTCTTCTGTAGATAATTTGTATTGCTCTTTACCTAAAATTTAATTAAAGTCCGAATAGTTTATGAGAGTGAATGGAGAGCAAGAGTCTGCGAACATTTTGCCATCAATGGACACATTGCATTCATGATATCTTTGATGACTGTCCTTATCTATTTCATTAACCAGTAATATAATTTTCTTGACTTGAGTTTTTTCATCAGGAGCAACATTTCCCCAAGATTTTCTTTGAAAACTCTTGCAGAGTCTTGCTAAATGACCCCTTTTGTTGCATTTTCTGCAAATAACTGACTTGGCTTGACAATTGGGATTATTAGCAAAATGGTTGGTACTCCCGCAGCGGAAGCATTTAAATTTGATATTTTCTGTATCTCCTGTTTGCGTGCGCAAATTGTCATTCTTTATTTTGCAGACTTCCGGTTCCGACTCTAAATTAGTAATTCTGACACTTTGTCGTTGGAGTCTGAAGATTTCATATCCTTTAAACAGATGGCTGTGTGCTCAATAGATTTGGCTATTTCTATAGCCTCTTGAATGGTTTGGTTGTTTTTGTAACAACTTCTCCTAAATTTTGTTATTGTTAGTACAACGTACTAGTTGGTCCCTGATTAATGAATCATTTAAGTCATTGAACTCACAAAGTTTGCTGAGACCTCTGAGTGCTGCTACGTAAGTGGAAACACTTTCTTTTCTACCTTGACACCGACTGAAAAATTATTGTCTTTCCAGTCCTATGTTTTCCTTGTCACCAAAGTGGTAATTTTGTAGACATCCTCATCATCCTCTTCATCGGTATCAGTATCAGGTTCTGGTAATGATTCAAATATTTTCCTACCATGTGGACCTAAACTGTGTAAAAGGATGTGCTGTATCCTTAAGGTGCTAACGTATTCTCCCCCAATTGCTATGAGATATGACTCAAAAATATTTTCCCAATCCTTCCATGGGATGCTGGGTTCTCCAAATTCATTAAGAAATGGTGCAGGTTGGGACATGCTACTGGCAGCTGTCATAAAGAATAAGAGTCAGCGAGGAAATAGAAAATTGCACTCAATCTGTATAGGGAATAGCACTCTGAATATGTAAATTGCTGAATAAGGAGGAGTCACAGTTGTCACAGTGATAATTGCACCAAGGTGTGCGTGCCACCGTGTTTGACACGCTATAATGCTGAAGAAAATTGCACAAAGGGGTGCGTGTCACCATGAAAGCACACGCTGAAGAGAAGAGAACAGATGCCGCAGGGTGCTGAGGAAAATTGGACAAAGGTGTGCATGTGATGCACTGATACCCAAAGGTGTGTCGTAAATGTGAGCAGGTGAGTTAGGTGTGCGTGTCACCGTGAAATGACAGGCTGCAATGGGTCAGGATAGGGCACCAAGGTGTGTATGTCACAGTGATTCAATCAATCAATCAATCAGAACATTTGTAGAGCACACTACTCTCCCGTGAGGGTCTCAAGGCGCTGGGGGGAGGGGTGTTGCTACTGCTCGAATAGCCAGGTCTTGAGTAGCCTCCTGAAGGTTAGTAGGTTAGTAGGTCCTGGGTCTGCTGTAGGGGGATGGGGAGGGTGTTCCAGGTCTTGGCTGTGAGGTGGGAGAACGATCTGTCACTGGTGGTCGCTCTTTGGATGCGGGGGACGAGGGTGAGGTCGGTGGAGCAGAGCTGGCAGTTCGGGGTGTAGAAGGTGAGTCGTCTGTTGAGGTATGCCGGTCCGGTGTTGTGGAGTGCTTTGTGTGTGTGGGTGAGGAGCTTGAAGGTGATCCTCTTGTTCACGGGAAGCCAGTGCAGGCCTCTCAGGTGGGGTGTGATGTGGCTGTGGCGAGGGATGTCGAGGATCAGGCATGCAGAGGCATTCTGTATGCGTTGTAGTCATTTCAGGAGTTTGGCCGAGGCTCCTGCGTAGAGGGCGTTTCCGTAGTCCAGCCTGCTGCTGACGAGGGCCTGTGTGACCGTTCTTCTTGTTTCAGTGGGGATCCACCTGTAGATCTTGCAGGGCATGCAGAGGGTGTTGAAGCAGGAGGATGAGACACTTGCTTGGTCATGGAGAGTGTTGAGTCGAGGATGAACCCCAGGTTGCGTGCGTGGTCGGTGGGTGTTGGAGCTGCTCCCAGTGTGGTCGGCCACCAGGAGTCGTCCCGGGCTGAGGGGGTGGAGCTGAGGATGAGGACCTCCATCTTGTCCGAGTTCCGCTTCAGATGGCTGTTCTTCATCCACTCGGCAACAGCCTTCATTCCTTCGTGGAGGTTGGTTTTGGTGGTGAGGGGGGCCTTGGTGAGGGAGAGGATCAACTGGGTGTCGTTGGCGTAAGATAAGATGTTGAGGTCGTGCAGTCGGGCGACGTGGGCGAGCGGTGCCATGTAGACGTTTAACAATGTTGGGCTGAGGGATGATCCTTGGAGTATGCTGCAGATGATCTTGGAGGCTACGGAACGTAAAGGGGGGAGGCGGACGCTCTGGGTTCTGCCGGAGAGGAATGAGGTGGTCCATTCCAGAGTCTTGCCTCAGATCCCTGCGTTGTGGAGGCGTGTGCGTAGGGTGCGGTGACAGACAGTGTCAAAGGCGGCTGATAGGTCCTGGAGGATGAGGGGCGTGGTTTGGACATTGTCCAGCAGGGCCCTGATGTCATCGGTGGCAGCGATGAGGGCAGTTTCGGTACTGTGGTTGCTGCAGAACCCGGAATGGGATGGTTCCAGGATGTTGTTCTCCTCGAGGTACCGGGTAAGTTGTCCATTGACGGTCTTCTCGATGACCTTTGCCAGGAACGGGAGCAGGGAGATGGGCCGGAAGTTCTTGAGGTCCTTCGGATCCGCCTTGGGTTTGTTGAGTAAGGCGTTAATCTTGGCGTGCTTCCAGCTCTCCGGGAAGGTCGCGGTCTCGAAGGAGATGTTGATGGCCTTGGGGAGATGGGGTGCGATGGTGGCGTTAGCTTTGTGGAAGATGTGGTGTGGGCAAGGGTCTGACGGAGAGAAGGAGTGGATGGTGTTCATGATTTTGATGGTGTCGTCGTCGTTTATGTTGGTCCAGGTGAGCAGGGGATCGATGTGGCTGGTGGCTCTGGGGTCTGAGGTGTCAGTAGCTGTCGAGGCGGCCAGGTTGTCGAAGCTGTCGTGGATGTCTGCGATTTTGCGGGGGAAGAAGGTGGCAAGGGAGTCATACAGGTCTTGCGATGGTGGGATGTCGGTGTTAGAGCTGGGGTTGGAGAGTTCCTTCACGATGTTGAAGAGCTCTTTGCTGTTGTGCGCCTTGTTGTCGAGGCAGTCCTTAAAGGCGGCCCTTTTGGCGGATCCGATGAGGTGTCTGTTCGCGGTGCAATTTCTTCTCTAGTTTTCGGCAGGTTTGCTTGGAGGCCTGGAGGTCCACGGTGAAAAAGCTGGCTTTCTTGTTAGTGCGTCTGTTGGAGGGTTTCTTGATCGGGGCGAGCGTGTTGGCGCAGTCGTCGACCCATCGCCTAAGGTTGCGGGCGGCGGTGTCGGCGTCGGTGGGGTCGGAAGGTGGGCTTCGGGCGATGGTGGTGTTTAGCTGGTCTTCGGTGACTTTGCTTCAGCTGCGGCGGGTGATCTGTTGAGTGCAGTGGTGCGTGGTGGGTTTCCGGAAGGTGAATTGGATGCAGCGATGGTCGGTCCAGTGGAGTTCGGTGGTGTGGTTGAAGGTGACGTGGGAGCTTGCGGAGAAGATGGGGTCGAGCGTGTGGCCGGCAGACTGGGTGGGCGTTGAGACGAGCTGTCTGAGTTCGAGGTTGTCGAGGTTGTCAATCAGGGTGGTGGAGTTGGTGTCGTTGTTGTTCTCGAGGTGGAAGTTCAGGTCTCCGAGGAGGATGTAGTCTGTGGAGGCAAGGGCATGCGTGCTGACGAAGTCGGCGATGGAGTCGCTGAACTGAGGCTGGGGTCCAGGGGGTCTGTAGATGAGAGTTCCTCTGAGGATGGTGTTGGGGTCAGTGTGGATCTGGAAGTGCAGGTGTTCGGCAGTGTTGAGGGTGTCGTCGGTGCTGGTCGAGACCTTGAGGGTGTTCTTGTGGACGATGGCTATTCCACCTCCTACTCCATTGGTGCGGTCCCTGCGGGTGACCTTGTAGCCGTCCAGGATGGCTATGGAGATGTCGGGTGCCGAGGAGGCATTCATCCAGGTCTCTGTCAGGAAGGCGACGTCCGGGGAGGATGTGTCGAGCAGGTCCCAGAGTTTGACGGCGTGTTTGCGTGCGGAGCGGGTGCTCAGTAATATGCATCTGAGGTGGTTGTGTCCTGTCACAGTGGGCGGTTTGGCAGCTCAGAAGCTGGTGCAGTGTCAGTTCCGGCAGGAGAAGGGTCTATGGGTCCGCTTCGGGGGTGGCCTGGAAGCAGGTGTGGGATAGGGGCGGCGTTGAGTGCGTGGAGGCTGCTAGCATAGTAGCGGCGTCGAGTGTCACGGCAATCATGGGGCTAGGGGGTTTGGTGCTGGGCGCGGTCCAGGCGAGGATGGGCGCAGACGGGCTTGCCTTAGGCACGCCTTCAGCACACCAGCAGCGAGGCTGCGCAGGGGCCGCCATTATAAGGGGAGGTGGGAGGGAGGAGCAGCTGGGAGGCGGGAACAGGGGACGAATGGGCAATTAGGGGGACGGGGCTGCAGGGGATGCAGCGGCAGGAAAACAGGCATAGCACAGGGCATGGAGAGAAAATAAGGCTCAATACAGACGAACAGAAATCAACAGATGCACAAAACAGACAAACAGAACTCAACAATAGCAATCACAGAGGCACGCAACTCAGGCTGTGGGGCCTAAGCCTACGGCGGTGTCAGGCCAGAGCAGAGGGACACGGTTGCTCAGGCGATTGACACGCTGCAATACTGAGGAAAATTGCACGAAGGTGTGCGTGTCACCATGAAAGCACACGCTGAAGAAAAGAGAACAGATGCCACAGGGTGTGATGACATGCAAGTATGGGTGTGCATGTCACCGTAATGCCCACTATGTGGAGGAAGGAATATGCAAGGAACCTCTCCTAAGTGCAGCATTGAGAAGGGAAGCCACCGCCCCCACAGTGAATGACTGGACGGAAAGCTCCGCCTAGGACTGCGGAGCCGCCCCCTAGCAGATCACCACGCCTCCGGAGGAAACTGAAGGCGGAAGCAGGCCGAGGCAAGGTCCCAGGAGAAACAAAGATGACCTGGAGGGCAGGAGGGAGTGCATGAGGAAAAGGCAAGTGCCTCAGCGCCCCTCCGATGACTCAGCGACGAGGCTGTGGCGAGGAGTGAAGGCAGAGGGAGCGCGTGAGGAAAAGGCAGGCGCTTCAGCGCCCCTCTGATGATTAAGAGTTATGGTGGTAGCAAAAAATGACTGAGGAGGCATGAAGGAGACAACTGTCTTAGCGCTCCTCACGAACTGCAGCAGAGGCGCCAATGTCGCAAGTTGCTCCCAAGACCAACACTTGCTCCCCACAGAAGTCACTCATGCGAAACGCTGGTAGCCACCAGGGGCAAATGTCAGAAACACCTCAGGAAAATATCCAGCACCCGGCAAATTGTCAAGAAAACGATGCAAATTTCTCCAGAGTTGATGCGCCACAGGAGTAAGTTTCCCCCCAGTCCAAGCAATGCGAGGAGAGCACAGCAGAGCCAGATAAGGTGATTTGCGTCTCCGACAGAGATAGGAGAGAAGCCAGGGCAGAAAATTCAGCACAGCATGCGGGTCAATCTTCAGCTGTGATGATGCAGGTTACAAGAAGAGCGCCTTCAAGTATGATTGGCAATCAAGGTAAAAACAGTACCTTAGTTAAGAGCTGGTGGAGGAGTACATCAAAAGGGGAGGAGCCGTTGTCGTCTGTCCCCTTCCACAGACCGTCGCCAGTGATAAAAAGAAGGAATCTTCAAGCAGGTAAGATAAACTCTTTATTACCGGTCTCCTCTCTCCACCAACTGTGTAGCAACTGACACACCTACACATTGTAACAGGGAACAAAACAAAAAATGTGCAGGAAATTAAAATGTGCAAGCTATGCTACTGGAATAGAAAACCTATCAACCTCTGTTGCCAGGCAAAGTGTGATGCTGTGATTATGCCTAAATCTTCACAGCTCCTATTTATCTGGACTTGTCTAGAAACCTGAAGCTCTTTCCAGAATGTTCCAGCGTTTTCAGAATGTTCCAGCTCATTATGCGCCTCATTATGACATATTTACAAGGTAATGCATCTAAGCAGAGGCGTCACTTTGTAAACCCTGCACTACATTATACCTGCATCAGGTATAATGTATGCAGGGCGGGTGTTCGCCCGCAGAAAAGGCTCATAGAAGTGTTGCAGTGAAATCTATGAGATTTCACTGCGGCACTTTGAGGGCACCACTCCGTTAAATCCTTACGCTTGCCTCACAGCTGGCGTAAGAGTGATGCAGGCCTTTTAACATGGGGCTTGCCCCAGGTGAAAGGACACATTGCTGGACTCGTGTCACTCCGTAGCAATGCGCCACTTTTGCGCCTACAGATACGTCAGGTATACTGACGTATCTGTAAATCCTTGCGACCTGGAGCGCCGTACAGTAAATACGGTGCATCCATGGTGTTGCAAGGAGGGTGCACTGAAAAGTGCTGCATCGCTGTTTTCATGCGACACTTTTCATAAATGAGGCCCATCGGGTCAAATAGGAACTCATTAACGTAGTACAATTGAAAATGTGGAATTGATCTCGCCTTCCTACACATTGAAAACAGTAAGTCCCTATTGCTGATTCCTGTTTTCGAGGAGCAAGATTTTGCCCACCTAAATGCTTTTATTTGTTAGGTACCATGACAGCGAGAAGAAACTGTCCCCAAGGGAGAAATTAACTATCTGGACACAGTTTAAAGTATATAAACCAAATATACACACTTTAATTGCCATATTGCAATATCATTTCATGAGAGCTTATTTATAATTCATTTGCGTAAACAGTGAAATGTGCATCTATTGGAAAATGTCAGAATAGATAAGCTTTCAAATTCTCTGCAGTTACTATTAATGGACATTCTGAAATGACCGGAAAACATATCAAATGTGATACATACACACAGTAGCCATGACCTTATACATTAATGGAAGCATTCCAGTGCCCCCATTCTCCTGACAGTCTTTAATGTAAGCAAACAATCCATAGCTACAAGCAGGCACATCATCATCTAATTGACTAATAATTAATAAAGCTACTTCCGCTGTGTAGAACCCATTAATTTCACTCTACTGGACCTTTTTTTTTTCTGGGTTTATATGTAGTGCATACTAAGTCCAGAGTCATTACAGGGCCATACAAAGAACACATTACAAAAAAGTATAATACACACAGTAACGTAATCATTATACAACACAGCCAGTGGTTGTTAATTTGAGCTTGTGGTTGCTAATGCTCAGAACTGGCACTAAATTGTCAACACTGGCACTTTTTGACAGTCTGCCACAAAGTGGCACCATCTGGCTAATTTAGAGATGACCACACAGCACTTAATTATTAATTTAATGTACATGACTAATACCAGCTGCTGAAGTCATTCTTATAGCTTTGGAGCCTGAAATACTCAAAATTGCCACTCTTGTAGGAGTGTGATGGTTAGTAGTTGTGTTGTTACTATCATTGGCAGCATGGCAGGGGCAATGTGTGGTGCAAGCTGCAGTGGCCCCCTGACGAGAGCCCTGGCATTTTGTTTTACAAATTAAGCTCTGAACACAGCAGTCCAACAATGCCTACAAAGTCAGCAAAGGAAGTTCAATGAATAAGTGCAAAGAAATGTAACGACAGTCCAAACAGAGAGCATCATATGTTTGAAACTCCAGCAGACTTAAGAGAGCAACTACAGAGAGGACATAAAAACAGGGACATCTTAAGGATTAAGGGGGCCCTGGGCCAAACATATTTTGGGGGCCTCTGTTCAGAACAGATTTGAATTTATGATCCAATTTGAGCCCCTGTTTCCCACGCACTTTTGCTTCCTCAGCTGCGTTAGCGATCCAGTTTGCATAATAGGCATTAGCCTATATATTGCTGATGTAAATGGACGCGCGCAGCTGACAGCGGTAGGATTTAGTGTTTCCTGCCCTGCTACTAGGTTTTTAATACTTTTTAAATTGCATACGTGTGGCTGAATTACTCTGTGCTTTCTTTTTTTTTTTTTCCCCAAAACCTTTATTCATGTAAATCAGTGACACAGCTATTCAGCCGACAACCCGGAGGTACGGCAGCTTTAGAAACACAACACATACGAGCGTCCACATTTCACTGACAGGGAAGTCAAAGGTTCTGTTTTAAATAAACACAAATCCAAACCGAAACACAAGCAAGGCGATAATTACTATAAGCACCAAAAGGGTTCCCATCAGGGGGAGCGAGCCCCATTTCGTCCAACAGACACAGGTTTATAGTAAGGGAAAGGAGGGGAATTCAGGGACTCAAGAGGACAAACACATATCAGCAAGGAGGTCAAAGCCGGAAGAAAAGGCTAAGGGGAGAGCTGCTCCTCGGGCGGGTCCGGGTCTGGGGGCAGGCATATACCCCTCTGTACTGGTTCCATCGCCCCCATACAGAGTGCCATTTCCGAGGGCGCCCTCGAGCACAATACACTGTCTTCTCCCTAAACATGCTCCAATCCATGTTTTCCATCCACGCTGTCAATGTAGGTGGCCTATTAGAGCCCCACAGACGTGCGATGTCACGCTTGGCTACCATATTCCCTAGGGTCACCCATTGAGTCTGTGCCGCGTCGTGGTCAGTAGGACCCCAAACATTCAGGAGACAGCACCGCGCCTCAGGCTGCATGACAATGCCCGTCACCTCCCCCATCACCTCGTGAACTCGCCTCCAAAACTCCATGATCGCACCGCATTCCCAAATAATATGTAGGAAGGTGCCCACCATACCACAGCCTCTCTTACATAAGCCCTCCTCAGAGAAACCCATATGAACCAGCCTAGGCCCCGTCACGTAGACCCTATGGAGTATTTTAAGCTGCACCAGCCGCAGGCGCGCGGGGATCGCGACCTCTTTGGGAGAAGAAACTGCGTACTGCCAATCCTCATCATCCAGTTCAAGGCCATCCCTGATCCATTGGTCGCGCAACCCTAGAAGAAGATCCGCCCGAACATTAATAAGTTTCTTATAAATGAGCGAGATCGTACTCTCTGGCATATGGCCATCCAGGATCCGGTCCTCTAACAGGGAGGACTCAGGGACCTTCTCCCCTGCTACCAGGACTGACCGCAAGGCGTGGCACACTTGGGCGTAGCGGAAGAACTCCGAGTTCCCTAGCTCATATTCCTTCTGCAGCTCCTCGAATGACTTTATCCTACCCTTAATCAGAAGGTCTCCAACCCTGGATATACCAATCAGGTCCCACTTCGCAAACCCTTTTGTATGCCAAAGCTTTCCCAGAATTTCAGAGTCAAACAGAGGGGTGGCAAGGGTAAGCTTACCCCTCCAGCCCAGTGAATCCGTCGCCACCTTCCATACATGCACGGCCACCCTGGTGGGCCCCGTAAGGGTTAAGTCCGACGACTTCGAGTACAACGCTCTGTGGTAATTACCCCCACGCAGCAACCATCGGTCCATGGCGAAGCCGGGGCTCAGCGCCGGACCATATACACCATGGTTAATCGCGCTCAACTGGGTGGCCCAATAATAACGTCGAATGTCTGGAAGCGCGATACCACCGTCGTACCACGGGAGCGTCAACTTAGCAATCGCTATACGCGGACGCCCTTCCCACAATAGCGCGCGCTGGTGGCTTTCGACCTCACGGAAGTAGCTGGCCGGAACCAAGTCAAGGGTATTCTGCAGGGCATAGAGGAAACGGGGGAGAGACATCATTTTGAACAAAGCGGCACGGCCAAGGAGGGAAAGCGGCAACCGCCGCCAACCCGCCACGTCCCGCCGCAAACGTGCCAAGGGAGGGAGCAAGTTCTTCTCGTATCGTAAAATGGGGTCGGTGGAAATATAGATCCCCAAGTACAAAAAGCCCTGCTGGGCTATCTGGATCGAGCAGTTGCGCGGGACAGGCGGGACATCCCCACACAGGACTTACAAGTATGACTTACCCCAATTAATGACAAGACCAGAGTTCCTACCGAAAGAAGTCAAGACGTCACAGACCACTATCAGAGATTTCTTAGGCGAGGCGAGATATAGCAGAATATCGTCGGCGTAGAGTGAAATACGGTCTTCGTGGTCAGGCGACCAACGAATCCCACGTATATCCGGGTGCCATCGTAACCACGCCGCCAGCGGCTCAAGAGTAAGGGCGAACAACAACGGCGACAGGGGACAGCCCTGCCGGGTGCCTCTCCCGAGCTCGAACGGTGCCGACGCCCGCCCGTTCACCACGACGCTAGCAAGAGGCCCCTCATAGAGCAACTTCACCCAGCCTACAAATCCAGGCCCAAAGCCGAACTTGGCTAGCACAGCCCACAGGTATGCCCACTCCACCGTATCGAAGGCTATCGTGGCATCGAGGGATGCCACAATAGCTGGCTCTCGCATCGTACCCGTCCTAGCAATCACTCGATGGAGGCGTCTAAGATTCAGTGCAGTGTTACGGTGCGGGATAAAGCCCGACTGATCCGGGTGGATCAAGTCACCAAGCACTCGGACCAGGCGGTTAGCAAGGATCTTAGCAAGGATTTTCGGCTCGGCGTTGAGAAGTGATATCGGCCGATAGGAGCCACACTTGTCCCGGGGCTTACCGTCTTTATGTATTACCACAATCGTCGCCAGCCGTTGATCGAGCGGAAGAAACCCATTCACCCGCGCATCCACGTACATGGCGCGCAGGTGAGGAGCCAACTTATCCGGATGGAGCTTGTACAGCTCAATCGGCAAACCATTTGGGCCCGAAGCCTTACCGGAGCGCAACGCACGGATAGCACACGCCACTTCGTCTACAGTTATATCCCCATCGAGGTCATCCCTATCAATGGCAGAGAGGCAGGGCAGAGTGATGTCACGCAGAAGGTCACACGAGTCCTCAGTGGGCCTGTCCGAGACCGAGGTGTATACCGTACGAAAATAGTCCGAGAAACACTGAACTATACCGTCGGGGTCAGTGACAACCTCTCCCCCTTCCGTCGACAACTCCGGCACCACGCGATTAACCCGCTCTTTTTTATCCAACCACGCCAGCAATTTCCCGGCCTTATCACCAACATCGTACAACCGACCCTGCTGCTCCCTATTAAGGGTCTTGGCAGTGTTCGTCACCAGGTCCCTATATTCCAATTGCTTCAAGCTCAAATTATGCAGTGTGGCCGTTGCAGCATCCTCTCCCAAGGCCACTTCTAAAGCCGCTATCTCGTCCTCTACTTGTGTCACCTCGGCGTCTCTCCGCCGCTTGGCGGCCACTACCAAGGAAAGGGCCTCCCCTCTCAATACAGTCTTAAAAGCTTCCCACAGGGACACCGCAGATTCAACTGAACCCTGATTTTCTTGAAAATAGTGGTCAACTGTCTTCAGCAACGCACTGCGCATCTTGGGGTCACGAAAGTACCAGGGGTTAATGGGAGCCACCCTGCCCCCCACCACCCGGCCACTATCAAGACGGGCCCACACCGGTGAATGATCAGATATGCCCCTTGCCATGTGCCTAGCCTCAGATACCAAAGAGGCGTGGGCAGCCAGAGTGAGCAAGTAATCAATCCGAGAGAGACTCCCGTGGGCCCCGGAATGAAAGGTATATTGTCTCTGAGTGGGGTGCCGTAGCCTCCAACAATCTACCAGACCAAAAGTATCTATAAAGTCGGGAAGCCACTTCTGAGCACCCCCGGTGTCTCTGGGCGGGTGCCTATCGAGCATTCCAGAACCAACCGCATTGAAGTCTCCTCCCACCACTAGCATCCCTTCGGGGAGTTCCAACAAGGCCTTGCCCAGATCAGCAAACGTGGAGGCCTGCAGGGCTGGAAGGACATAAACAGAAACCAATACCAACGTTCTGCCCTCCCACCTCCCCGCCACAGCCACAAAGCGCCCCCTGTCATCAGCAATGGTGGAGTCAACCTCAAATGGTAGGGAAGCTCTGACGAGTATGCCCGCACCCCTGGAGCCCGTGGAGAACTCCGAGTGAGCAATGAATTTGTAACCCTTTCTGTTAAGTGCATAACACATATTCCCTATAAGGTGGGTCTCCTGCAGGAGGACCACATCTGGCGAGGTCCGTTTCAAGAATTGTAGGACTATCCCCCGTTTAATACGATCCCCTAAGCCATTAACATTCCAGCTAATTATGTTTAAGCCCCTATCCCCCATCCCTGAACACAAAGAGACCTCCACCCCCCCCGGAGAACCACGATCGGACAATACTGACATCCATTGCTACGCCTTGCAAGAAAAAGAAAACAACCCCCAACAACAACCCCCACATCCCGAATCCCCCCCTCCCTGCACCCCTGCGTCAGCTTACTAAGCCCCCCCAACTTGCAGTGTGCCTGTCGCCCTATCAAAAAACAAATCTACAAAAAGTACCCCAAGGGAGGAAAGAGCTCCTATCTTCCCCCCGCCGCCCTCCCATTACTGCAGTAAGGTGCGAATCACTGTCCGGAGCTGAGTCAAAAACCAGCCGACACCGGAGATATCACTTCTGGCCATCTCGGTCGCCTTCCGCTCCATCCACGCTGTCCCGGCCAGGCTGTCGCCGCGGGAGCGCATCCAACCAGGCCCCTGCCATGTCCGGTGATTCGAAGAAGAAAGTCCGATCTTCATACACCACACGTAGCCTGGCGGGGAAAAGCATGGCATACTTCAGGTCCATCTCCCGAAGCCGCCGCTTCATCCCCAAAAAACGTTGCCTCTGTTTCTGCACCATCTGGGTGAAGTCAGGATAAAAGCTCACGGAGGCATTCTGAAAAGGCACCGGGCCCGTCACCCTCGATGCTTGCAGGATAGCGTCTCGATCCCGAAAATTAAAGATCCGGGCTACAATCGGCCGCGGGGGGGCTCCCACCTTAGGCCGTCCGCCAGGCACTCGGTGAGCCCGCTCCACCGCAAAAAACCTGCCGAGGCCCTTAGGCGCAAGATGATTCACCACCAAGTCCTCGACAAGTAAATCCACGGAGTGCTCCTCTGAAGTTTCCGGGACCCCAATAAGGCGCACATTGTTGCGCCGGGCCCGACCTTCAAAGTCTTCAAGCCGGCGGGCGGAGAGGTCATTCGCGGTTCGTAACTTACGGACCTCAGCCTGGAGTTCCGAGACATCGTCCGCGAGGCCAGTAGTCTTGAGGTCCAGGGACTTGACCCGCTCATTGGTTTTGCCCAGGTTCGCGCAAATCAAGTTGACATCTACCAAAATTGTGTCCAACTTGTGCGCCAGGGCCTCAAACTGTCGCCCAATCGATGTTTGCATCCCATCTATCGCCCCCTTGATATCCTGCAAAGATAACTCCGAGGCTGGGGGCGAATCGGCCTTCTGTGCTTCCAGCGACTGTCCCGATCCACCAGGTGACCCTTTCTGCTGAGCATAACGATCCATATTGTTGGATTGGGTATAGCCTCCCCGCCTGGTAGTCTTGGACTTCGACCTGTCTGCCTCCGATTTGGTCGACATCTCGAACTGCAGGACGATGAGTTGCAAAGGGACGTCCCTCACTCAGCCAGTGGAGACAGGGTCAACCCGGACTTCAGCAGCCAGTCAGGACCGAGTGGAGGTCTTCCAGACAACAGAGGACCTGCATGAAGCACTCCCAACCCAGTGCGAACAAAGGGCGAGAAAGCGAAAGTGAAAGCGCAGCAGCATCCGTCCGTCAGTTCACGCCCCCCTAGGCCGTTGTTGTTCAATTAGTGGCCGGGCATCCTGCCAACGCAAACCCCTGGCATCCTTCGGAGGTAGGCCGCGATCTTCCGCCATGCACAACTTCGGTCCCCGGTGGGCGATCTTAGCCCGGGCAACGTCAATCGCCTCAGCTGTGACTCGTCTGCAGGATTCCGTACATGAAAATCAGGATTTAGGACAGGATGATTGCCGGAGGGCGCGAGGGTAGCGGGAGCTCAAGGCTCACGCGGCCATCTTGGTCAAGCGCTAGGCTCCTCCCCCCTACTCTGTGCTTTTTAACAATTCCTCCTACCTACATGCACTTGCAGTTTACTTGATTCTGCTTGCCTACGCCTCCTTAGCTGTGCCGATTCGCAACTCGCTTTTCCTCCAGTCCTGGTCCGCCGCAGCTGATACTCCGATTGTGCAGAGGGGTGGGGCTACTATCAGGCTCCTCACTTCCGCCCACGCAGTTTGCATCATAGGCATTAGCCTATATATTCCCGATGCAAACGAACGCGCCACTGGCGTCCCGGAGGCGTCTTACGCCGACCATGCTGCCCAGTTCCCCTCCGGTGAGCTTCTTCCACTACATTACAATAGGGAAAAACTGCTTAGCCTTAGGCGGCTACCATTATGTCAGTGTACAGTGTACAGCGGCTGATCCGAGCTTAGAGGTAGACGGCTGTTCTGATACTGCTCGATCTGTCGGCGGCCTTCGATACGGTCCCACATGAGAGGCTCCTGGAGAGACTTGCTAACATTGGCCTGGGGGGGACCGCCTTAACATGGATGTCATCCTTCTTGGCAAATAGATCTCAGGACATCTGGCTCCCCCCTCTCTCATACCCGGTTCTGGCCATGAATGTAACAAAATGACACTGACTAGCTCAGCAAGGCAATTGGTGGCGTCACGGAGGATTTCTATATTGCACGATAAAGCATGGAGAGAATCATTCTGGATTAATAGAAACCAGCGATTTACTTTCCGAAATACGGACGCTGCCACACAAGACACATCTGCGGTTTGAAATTATCACTGCTGAATACATTCAATATACACACGAAATATAGCCTTGAAAAAGTCGCGGGACGACCTCCCCACTATGCGACGAAACATGTGTTGGCTGTTGAACATTACTGTGCAGAACTATACGAAATAAAGACAACGACAAAGAAGAAGGAATACTCTTTATATATTATTTCTTGTTCATAAATTTGTTTATTATCTGTGGAAACACGCTACACACCTATGCTATTACATATACGTTGCGTGTGCTCAGGAGTGTCATTTTGTTGCAGAAGGCGGAGGCCTACCCTGAGGAGTAGGGTGATTCTCCTCACCTTATAGCACCGTCATAGATAGTGTTTATTCACATTGATATGTGCAAATAGTCTCTGCGGCGCCTTTACCTAAATTCAATACCACTGTCTAGCATTATCTGGCCATGAATGTAGGTGTCCCTCAGGGCTCCATTCTCAGTCCTACCCGTTTTCACATATATTTATCCCCCTTGCATTTCTGGTGGAGGAAGAGGGCGCTAAAATTGTTTCCTATGCTGATGACACTCTGCTGATTTTTACGAGTAAAAAAGGAACTGACTTTGACGGGGCAATGATTAGATCTTGCCTCACTAAGGTTTTTAACTGGCTTAAGATCAATCAGCTGAAGTGCAATCCTGACAAAACTGAAGTTGTTTTCTTTGGTAATCCAGAAACGTCTGACTGGAGCTCTTGGTGGCCAAAAGATCTGCCGCCCCTGCCCGTGGAAAAGGAGAAAGTCAAAAACTTAGGAATTGTCATAGACATGGGCTTTCAAAGCCAAAATCTAACTGCAACTTGCTTTGGCATACTTCGGATGCTAAAATAATTCCTGCCACTGTTACTGCTTCAGAGCAGAAAGATCATGGTTCAGGCTCTGGTGACATCAAAGCTTGACCATGTCACCAGTCCTCGGTTTTCCCAAATCCCTTATCCAGCGCCTACAAGTGGTGCAAAACGCGGTGGCCAGAGCCATCCTGAGACCTAAACCCAGATCTAGTATGACCCCTATTCTTAAGTCTCTACACTGGCTCCGCATAAAAGAACGGATCGACTTCTAAGCGATGAACATCTTCTTTAAAGATTACCCCGACTTAGGAGCCGGCTACCTAAATAAGTGCGTTAATCGCTACACAACATCTAGACCCGTAAGATCTTCCAATGCCAACCTGGCCATCGTGCCTAAAATATGCGTGCCCTCTCTAGAGGCAGATCCCTCGGCTTTATAGGTGCAAAATTGTGGAATAGCCTCCCTGAGTCACTGAGACTAACCACAGACCTACTCTCTTTCAAGAAGAACTTAAAAACCTGGCTTTTTAATAACTGATGGGTCTTTTACGCATGTTTTCCTCCCGCTGCCATGTGCCAGGACACTCCAGTCTGAGTATCTGTGCGCTTTATTAAATACACTATTTCATTTCATTAGGTCCCTGACAGTGCAAAGGAACAGTCGTTCAAATTCTAAGGACCTTATCTATGAGGCCTTGCTTCACTTTTATGCTGCCGGTGTGTCACTTTTTGTGACCCACCGGCAGCGTAAAATATGTGCCATGTTGCGCCCTGTTTACAAAGTGACGCATCTAGGCAGATGCGTCACTTAGTAAACCCCTGCACCACATTATACCTGCGCTAGGTGTAATGTATGCAGGGTGGGTGTTGCGCTGCAAAAAGCCTCATAGAAGTGGCACATTAAAATCTATGAGAATTCAGTGTGCCACTTCTAGGACACCATTGCATAAATATCTTACACCTGCCTCACAGCAGGTGTAAGACTGATCAGGCAAGCCCCGGGTGAAAGGACACATTGCTGGAGTTGCGTCTATTTTCAGTCACACCCCAGCAATGCATCACTTTTGGCCTACAGATGCGTCAGAAATACTGATGTATCTGTAACTCCTTGGAACATGATGCGTCATACAGTAAATATGACGCATCCATCATGTCGCTAAGAAGTGACGCATCCCTGTTTTCACACAGCGATGCATCACTTCTCATAAATAAGGCCCTAAATGTGTTTACATAAAATATTCAGGGATAGTTATGTGTTTTCAAAATTGTAACACAGCAGCAGCTCACCAATATTACTGCAATTAATTTCTGTGATGCCCTCCCATTTCTTAAATGTTAGGCCTTGTTTTGATCTAAAAGAAACTTTTTTATGTATATTGCATGAAACATAAACACAACATTTCTCTGCAAAATGGCTGTATTAGACTCTCACACATCAGGTACACAAAAAATAAATTAAAGGAAAACAGTATTTAAAACAATCTGTTTAAGTAATATTCAAGGTCATTAGGGAA
The DNA here is from genome assembly GCF_964204655.1 of Triturus cristatus. NCBI lineage: Eukaryota > Metazoa > Chordata > Amphibia > Caudata > Salamandridae > Triturus > Triturus cristatus. The sequence continues at coordinate 1,757,085,551 of NC_140589.1, forward strand.
AATCTCTGGAGAACGGAGCTGACTCTGTCAGGGGGTCTCCTGAAAGGCTGGGGCCCTGGGTCAGAGCCCACTTTGCCCATGCATTAAAACATCTCAGCATAAAGAAATAGTGATCAAGAGTGAAAAGATATTCTACATTTATAACACAATAAATACCACGTAGAACATTTACCAAGCAGTCTTTACCATGCAATATCTTTTACCATGTACGTCTTTGTCATGCATGAATTTACAATAATAAACTTTACTATGAATATGTTAAGTGTACGGTTATCTTTAAGGTAAATATTGGTAAGTATTTAGGTGGACTGTATTTAGAGGGGTGACTAGAGGTGGAACACCCATACGCATTTCATAATGTTTTTGAAGGAATAATGGTATTTGAAAGTATAAATATTTTTAAATTGTAGATAATAAAAACATAAAATCACGAATGTTAAATTTAGAAACAGGATCTAAGGGTAGGGAGGCCAGGGTGGGGAGCACTTATGTTTTTTATAGCTCTTTTTATTGAACATAAAGAATTGACAACACAAAGTACAACATGGAGTAGGAAATTGAAAGGTACATTGTAGTTAAAGTTTGATCCGTTCCTGAGTCATTACTTGTGATTTATTACATCATTCCCTTTTTCAAAACTAAGTTTATTTAGACCGTTGGTCTTTAAACTGCATAAAACACAATAAAACATAATGTTTTGTTTAAAATTCTAAAAAACAACAATCAAAAAGATTATTACAAATTCATTTTCCCTTTACATTATAAGAGACTTATTTTCCAAACATCAATCTTAATTTTGTTAAAAACCATTCCATACGCAGTTTATAGACACATTCCAATAACACATATACAATCCAAAAATATTCAAATTCTATTTTAAAATATTTAAAATTACCCGGTTTAAAATCTCAAATTTATCAATACTCAGTCCACACCACCATTCCCTATTCCATAAACAGCTTTTTAACAGCCTGGATAAACTTCGCCACTGCTATTGCAATGTCAAAATACTGCATGGCCATAAAAAGCTCAATTGCTTCCGTACGTAACCTAATACGGTACTTTAAGAGAATTGGACGTAAAAACAGTTTTTGCTGGGCTAGCAATTTTCGACAATCTATTAAAATAAGTAAGCAATTACATTTCGTGCCCAACCCGCATGTACATCTACCATCAGGTCCCATCAGTTCCCTTTTTATTTTGTCATTTGATCGGGTGGGATTAATACCAACTCTCACCCTTAATAGTTCCATTCTGAGCCATCGATTTGGTAGCGTGTCCAGGTAGGGGTACCACTTTTCTTTCCTCCAGCTATTTATCATGAATTGCACGGCCTCTTTTTGTATCAGGTGCTCCATGTCAATAAGTCTAGACTTTTCCTTCCCCAAAGATTTGAGTACAGTATTTGGTTCATCAATGTATAAGGACTCTGGATCAATTTTCACCTTCAAATTATCACAGATGGAGTGGAGTTTCTTTCTTATTGCTTTCGCCCACTTTAGTTCACTCGACTGAATCTCCTTCATACACCATCGTGACACTTTAGCATCTTCTCCTGACCCCAGTTGTTTATAAAATCTAAGTAAACTCACTTGGACCTGGACATTCCATGATGTCATGTCTAGCTCCAGCCTAATAGCCAGTATCATTGATGAGCTGGGCAATGACATCAATGCTTTTAATCATTTCCCTTCCTCACTGTCCCAGTTGCTTTTCCCTCCTAGACATAAAATTTCAGCTCCTTACTGCAATTGTGGGGGGATCATTGCATTATAAGCCTTCAGCAGAGGTCTAGGGGACATAGCGCCATAATTATGATTAAAAATGTTCAACCCGCAAACAGAGGATAGGGCATTAGCTTTCTGGGCCTCTAGGTGCATGCCCCAATTTAGAGTCTTGTCAAACCATATTCCCAGGTATTTGTACTCGTTGACAACTTCTAATTTCGTTTGCTCCAAAAACCAATTGCATTTTCGATCTCTCTTCCCAAAACACAGTATTTTTGTTTTACATCATTCATGGCGATGGAGGGTCATCGTGTGTGGGAACGATCGGGGGATACAGACATTACCTCAGTAAACATTCCAATCATTCCAGATGGAGGACCATTTTCGGGGGCATCCCCGTGCCACGTACACTGTCTTTTCCCTAAACATGCACCAGTCCATGTCCGCCTTCCAGGCCTCTGTTTTGGTTGAGTGTGTGGCTCCCGATAATTGTGCGATGTTTCTCTTCGCTATCATCAGGCCCAGTGTTACCCAGAGAATGCGCTTACTGTTTAGGTCTGTGGGCTCCCACAAATTCAGGAGGCATCTCTTTGCTTCCAGGTGAATAGTAAGTGTGAGTACATCACTGAGGACCTCGTGTATTTTGCGCCAGTAGTGCTGAATTTGTTCGCATTCCCACAGTATATGCATGAAGGTCCCCTCCTGGCCACATTGTCTCCTGCAATCCCCCTTCTCTGCTCTTCCCATTCGTACTAGACACGGCCCAGTTATATACAGTCTATGCAGAATTTTGAGTTGGATGAGCCGTAGCCTGGCTGAGATGGCTACCTCTCGTGAGGAGGCCACTGCCTCTCGCCAGTCCTCATCATCTAGAACTACACCGTCTCTTTCCCATGTTTCTCTAGTGTGCTGGAGAAGGTCAATAGAGTTGTTGATCAGCTTTTTACATGTCAACGATATAGCCTTTGTTGGCATGTAGCCGTCCAGCAGTCTATCCTCAAGGGGTGAGGATTCTGGAGGAGTGACATCCTTCAGCAGTTGTGTCAGTAGTGCATGGCAGACCTGCATATACTCGGTGAGGCATTTCCTCATCTCACATCATATTTATATATTGTGACTTACATCGTGAAGATCAGGGGGGAACTATTTTTGTGAGGAAATACTGTCTCATTCAAATCGCTGCTTGCCTATGGTATTTCGGACGACTGTTGTTTTGCTCTGATCTAATCACTCTCAGTAAGTTTATATTCTGTGTCTTCACTGCCGTATGACGCTAGCGCCAAAATACTCCTCGCGGAGTGATAGTGCGCTCTATAAATACAAGCTCAAATCAAAATCAAATGTATCGGAAGTGTTCTGAGTTGTCCAAGTCGTATTCTTGTTGTAAGGAGGTAAATGTTTTAACTTCTCCCTTCACCCAAAGGTCCCCTATTTTAGAGATACCAATTAGGTTCCATTTATCGAATCCCTTCGATATCCACAAGTTGCCTAGTGTTTCAGCATCCCATAGGGGGGTTGCTAGTGCGAGTTTCTGTTCCCATCCCAGGCTTCTATTTGCGGCGTGCCAGTTTAAACTGAGTGCTTAGTGGCCCTGTCAGGGGAAGTCGCCGGGGTTTAAAGTATAACACTCTGTTATAATTACCTCCCGGCAGCAGCCACCTATCCATGACATAACCTGGATCGACTGCACGTCGGTAGGTACTGTGGTTGATGGCAGTAAGGTGTGCTGCCCAGTAGTATTTTTTGAGGTCTGGAAGGCCAATTCCTCCATCATACCAGCTGAGGTTGAGTTTAGCTAGCGCTATACGGGGTTTCCCATTCCACAACAAGTCTCTCTGCAGACTTTCAATCTCCCTAAAATAGCTTGCGGGAACCAAGTCAGGGTAATTTTGCAGCACATATAGAAAGCGGGGCAGGGACATAATCTTAAAGAGCGACGCCCTGCCCAGCAACTAGAGCGGGAGCGCCATCCAGCTTACTATTTTTTTTATTTTATTTTATTTTTATTTCTGGTATTTATAAAGCGCGACACTCATCCCATAGGATATCACGGCGCTGTAAGAAAAAGGGGGACTATTGAGATTTATGCAGAGGGAGTTAGTTTTTTGGAAAGAGGTGGGTTTTTAGTTTTTGCCGGAACTGTAGCAGGTTTGTAATGTGTCTAAGATCCATGGGTAGCTCGTTCCATCTTTTGGCCGCCAGATGTGAAAAGGCTCGTCCACCTGTCCTTGCCCTGAAAATGCGCTTAGGTTTTGCCAGGGCTGAGTTATTGGACCTTAGGTTCCTGTTTGGAATATAGAATTCGATTTTACCTTGCAGGATTGTAGGGCCTGTTTTGTGGAGGGCTTTATGCGCGTGACAAAGTATTTTGAAGGTGGCTCGTTGACGCATTGGTAGCCAGTGGAGTTTTCTTAGGCATGCGGATGCCGAATCTCGTTTGCCTTTGTTGCATACCAATTTGGCTGCCTGGTTTTGTAAGACCTGTAGGCGGGAGAACAGTTGCTCATTCATCCCTTCGAATAAGGCATTGCCATAATCCAGGCGGCTGACCAGAAGGGCCTGGGTGATTGTGCGCCGGCAGTCCAATGGGATCCAAGAGAAGATTTTGGCCAGGAGTTTCAAGATTGCAAAGCCTTTGCCCCAGAGTATGCGTACGTGGTCTTTCATGGACAGTGCGTCGTCCATCATGATGCCAAGGTTTCTGGCGTACTGTTTTGGGGTGGGGGCTGTTCCCAGTGACGATGGCCACCACGTATCGTTCCATGATAGTATGGCTCCTCCGAACAGTAATATTTCAGATTTTCCGGCATTGAGTTTAAGGCAATGGTTGCTCATCCATTCTGCCATTTCGGAGAGACAACTATGTAGTTTTTTCTTAGTTGTTTACAACCCTTCGTCCATAGTCACTATCAGCTGTGTGTCGTCGGCATATGAACATATGCCGATGCCCCACTTTCTTCCAATGTCGGCTAGAGATGAGACATAGACATTAAAGAGAGTGGGGCTTAGTGAGGACCCTTGTGGGACCCCACAGCCAATGGGACGGGGTTGTGAATGGAATTGACCCATATGCACTGCTTGGGTGCGGTTACTTAAAAATGATTTGATCCATTTTAACGCTGTGGCTTGTATTCCTTTACTCTGGAGGGTTTTTAGTAGGCATTCGTGCGATACCGTGTCAAACGCCGCTGACAGGTCTAGCAGTATCAGAGCCACAGATCCTCCTTGGTCTGTGATGCATCTGACACTGTCCGACACTGCCAGCAACGTTGCTTCGGTGCTGTTGTTTGCTCTAAAGCCAGTTTGGGTGGGGTCCAGGAGTGAGTTGTCCTCCAAGTATTTGGACAGTTGTGAGTTGACCATTTTCTCCAAAGCCTTGGAGAGGTAGGGGAGCTGGGAAATTGGCCTGTAGTTCTCTGGGTTAAGGATGTCGGATCCGGCTTTCTTCAAGAGGGGGGTTACAGATGCGTGTTTCCAGGATTCTGGAAAGGACGCAGAGGTGAGGGACTGATTAAAAAGTTTGGTGATGAGGGGGCAGAGTGTTGGTACAATTTCTGAAAATACAAAATATGGGCAGGGGTCTGCAGGAGAACCGGATTTAATTGTTTTGAGAACCGCTAACACCTCCTCTTCGGAGAGTGGTTGGAAGTTGGTTAGGCATGGGGAGTTGCCTGCGTCTAGATAGACGTTATCTTTGTCGGATGTAGGCGAGTTTTCGTCAGGGCTGTCGGATGGGGTAATGATATGGGAGGAGGTAAAGGTAGAATACATTTTGTTGATCTTTTCAGAAAAGAAGGTGCTAATCCGTTCGCATGCCTCAGTTGAGGGGGTGAGGGTTTGTGAGGTACTGGATGGATTGCTAAGCTCTTTTACGATTTTGAACAGCTCTTTAGCGGAGTTGTGATTATCGTAAATTCGTTGTGTGAAGAATGCTTTTTTTGCATCTCGAATGGCAGAGATGTATTGTCTCCGCTTAGTGATGTAGTTAGCTCTGGTTTCGGAGTCTTTAGTTTGTCTCCATTGGTGTTCTATTTTTTGACATTCCCTTTTAAGGCTTTTGAGGATGGGGGTGTACCATTTTTCATTGGTGGATGTTTTTGTCCTTATTTCCCGCGGGGGTGCTAGTTTGTCCAGCGTTTGGCGGATGCCGGTTTCTAGCAAAACGACGTTGTTACAAATAGGTGAATCGTCTGGTAGGGAGACTTCTATTTCACGGAAGTGATTTTGGAAGTTGGAGTCGTTGATCAGTCTCCAGGCTCTGTTGGTGGTGATGGGGGTAAGTCTAGTCTTTGCGGGTTTACCGGGGAGTTTAAAAGAGAATGAGAGCATGGAGTGATCGGACCAGGACAGGGGGAGGATTTCTTTAATGCAGGTCGACTCAATGTTAGTAAAAAGGAGATCCAAGGTATGCCCTGCTATGTGCGTAGGGCCCTCGACCAGCTGTTTAAGTTGCAGGATTTCCATGTCGTACTTTAGCTGTGTTGATCCAGGGGCATCGGTGTTTTCGTAATGGACGTTGAAGTCCCCAATGACCATGTAATTTTTGTGTTTCAAGCACGATGGGAGCAGCTGGTTCAGTAATTTGGCGCTAACGCTGGTTTGTTGTCCTGGCGGATTATAGACGACTGCACCTGCTAATATGATAAAATTCTCTGCGAGAATTTTAAATGATAGTAGCTCATGTTCGGGATAGACAGTAATTGTATCCGTGAGACATGTTAGGTGGTCCCTGAAAATCACGGCGACTCCACCTCCTTTCTTTTTGCCTTGTCTGTTTTGTGTGATTATTTTATATTCAGGGGGGAGGGCGTTGGCCAGGTCTGGAGCACTGGCGTCGGTTAGCCATGTTTCAGTGACAAAAACCAGATCCGGGCTCTTAGATGTTAATATGTCCCAGATGTCTAAAGCATGTTTGGGTAGAGATCTGGCATTGAAATATAGGCATTTTAGTTCCCGCTGGTGACTGGTGGAGAGTGTGTGATGATCCGTTGGGAGTTGGCCCATGCTAGCCCATCGGCATGAGCGGCATGAGATAGGTCCATAGGATAGACCAGGGCCAGTTTGAATGCATGGGAGCGGTTTGACCGCTATGGTTGTTTTGTTAAGAGCTAGCAGTTCGTTGCGGTTATAGCGAATGGTATCAGCCATGGCTGGGCTGGAACCTGTAGGGGGTATAGCCCCTAGTCCCGTCCGGTCGCGGACGAGCGCAGACGGGCTTGCCTTAGGCGCGCCTTCGGCGCGCCATCGTCGCGCCCGCTGCGCTCGCCCACTGCGCTCGCCCGCTGCGCGACCAGGGGTTGCACATACTTATAGTGCCCTGGAGTTGTGGGATAGAGGGCGTGGCCTGAAAAAGGGGCGTGGCCTCCGCTCGTGGCGGGAGGTCGCGAGGGGGAGAACGCGTGTGACGTCAGCGCTGGCTCCGCTGAGTGCACGGCAGTTCTGTCCGGTAAGTGGTTTGGACACACAAGTAATCAGTGACAGTAATTTTAAAATAAACAAGTTATTCAGTGACACACAAGTTTTAATAATGCAAATGATCTTTCTCCCGGCTTCCGCCTCAGGAGTCGACCCTTAGTCTTACAGTGTCCCGTTTCAGTCTTTGCAAGGGTGGGAGCAGGTTCTGGTCGAACCGGCGTTTAGGGTCGGCTGTGACGAAAATGTCTAGATACTTAAAGCCCACTGTGGTGATTTGTACTGGGCAGCCCCTTGGGAGGGCATGTGGGAGGTCCACTAAGGACATACAATATGGACTTACTCCAGTTAATCGAATAGCCGGAGTATCTGCCAGAGATTGCAAAAATGTCTAGCATGCTCCCAAGTGATGCTTTTGGGAGGCCAAGAACAGAAGAATGTCATCTGCGTACATTGAGATGCGGTCTTCCCAGGTTTCTGACCAACGCAGTCCCCGTATCACTGGATCCTTGCAAATCCATGACGCCAATGATTCCAGCACCAGGGCAAACAGGAGGAGGGACAGTGGGCAGCCCTGGCGAGTTCCTCGACTCAACTTGAACACTATGGACTTTTTGTTGTTGACTGCAACTTGGGCTAGGGGTTCCGAGTAAAGGAGTCTGACACATTGGATGAAGCTAGGCCCGAATCCCATTTTTGTGAGGACAGCAAAAAGGTATGGCCATTCTACAGTGTCGAATGCCATTGTGGCAACTTATGAAACTATTATTGCCGCTTCCTGGACTGTGGCCACCCTCCCCATCGCTCCAAGCACTCTGCACAAGTTTAATGTGGTGTTACGCTGGGTGCACCAATCCGCTGATTACTTTAACAAATCGGTTGGCTAGGAGTTTGGCTAATATCTTAGATTCCGCATTTAATAAGGAGATTGGCCTGTAAGAGGCACATTCAATCTTTGGCTTTATGTATTGCAATCAGTGTTGCAATCCTTTGGTCTCGTGGAAGTGCCCCCAGCTTCTTGCTCTCCTCATACATGGCACGCATGTATGGGGCTAGTTTGTCCAGTCTAAATTTGTAAAGCTCAATCAGTAGGCTGTTAGGGCCCAGGGCCTTACCTGATCGGAGACTTCTAATTGCTTGAGCTATTTTGTCATTGGAGAAATCGCCTTCTAGCAGTTTTAGGTCGTCCATCGAGAGGGATGGAAGGGTTATGTCTCTGAGTAGCAGTTGAGAATCACTTTCGATGAATGCTGTATTCGAGCGGTACGTCTCATTGTAATGGGCCGCGAACGTATTCGCAACTTCTTTAGGATCGGTGATCGACCGGCCTGTCCAGTCTACCAGCTCTGGCACCAACCTACTCGCAAGTTCTTTATCAAGCCAGGCGATCAGCTTCCCGCCTTGTCCCCAAGATCATATACTCTGCCCTGTCTCTCCCCTCCCAATGCTCTGGCTCTATCGGTCACTATTGCTTTATAGTCATCTCTTTTAAGTTGCAGGACATGGCGTTTCTCTCGAGTTATCTCCTCACCTAGCTCTTCCTCCTGCCGGAGGATTTCATTTTCTGCCTCGACTTCCTCTTTTAGTTTCTCTTTTCATACCCCGGCTATCTGGGAGAGTGCGTACTCCCTTATTACTGCTTTGAATGCTTCCTACATCACCTGGGAGGATTGCACCGAGCCTTCATTTTCTCGGAAGTAGAGGTCTATTGCCGTGAGCAATGACTTCCGGACCACTGGGTTGCGGAGATGCCAGGGGTTAATTGGGGAGACTCTACCCACCCTGTGCTGACCAATAACTAGCTGGGCTCATATCAGGGAGTGATCAGAGATGCCTCGCGCCATGTGACTTATCTCTTGGACATGCATGATATGGGGTGCTGCAATGAGCAGATAGTCTAATCGGGACAAGCTATGGTGGGCCCCTGAATGGAAGGTGTGTTGGATACTGTCAGGGTGTTAGGCTCTCCAGGCGTCAGTTAAGCCTCAGGTCTCTATAAAGTCCAGTAGCCAACGGTTCGATGGGCCAAGCTCTCAGGCGGGTGTCGGTCTAGTGTGCCCGAAACCACTGAGTTAAGGTCCCCTCCCACCACTAGGAGACCGTCCGGGATTGATAAAAGTATGGATCCCAGGTCTCTAAATGTGCAGCTCTGAAGGCTGGGTGGCACATATACAGACATGAGCGTCAACGTGTTCTCCTCTCATTGTCCCGTGATCCCTATATATCTACCCCAGTCATCCGACCATGTGGAATGCACAGTCAGTGGAAAGGAATTTCTCAGCATTATGCCGACTCCCCTCATCCCCATGGTAAAACCTGAGTGGGCCACCAGCTTTTACCCCCACCTGTTTAAAGTCTTGCAGGTGTTACCCACCAGATAACGTCTGGAGCATGTCGCCTAATATGTCGCAACACCACACATCTTTTAACTTTGTTCCTCAAGCCATTAACGTTCCAACTCATCAATTTAATACTCTTGTCCCATTTTGTACTCATCAGGACCTGCATATATCAAATAACCCTCTGTATAGGAGCGGCAGTACTTTTTCTATTCAACACAAACAAATAACAATTCAGAAATCCCAACCCAACAACCCCCTCCCTGCTCCCCTGCACTCTGGGCTCGGAACTGCCCATAGAATCCCCTATGCAGAGTGCCTGTTGCACAACAACTTAAGTAAAATTAGAAAATTGGGGGGATGTGGTGTCCCGTTCCTCCCTCTCCCCCCTACATGCTGGTCCATTAGATGCCCAGAGAAGGGCCCCAAGAAGGGCTGGGCATTATAGAACAATTAACAATGGCCCATCAAGTCCATGTCTGACCTAAAGGCGTTCTACCTGTGTTACCCATTGAACCAGGCAGATTTCAGTCGGGAGTGGGCATCCTGCGACTCCCAGAGCCAGTCCAGATTACGGTTGTGCGAGTCGAACAGCCTCTGCCTCAACAGGAGTTGTGTTCCTCAGCCCCTCTCCACCCATCCAGCCACTCAGCAGCAGCCTCTGGGAAATCAAAGAACCTGGTTTTTCCTCCAGCCTCCACTCGGAGTCAGGCTGGGAATGGCACTGCGTATTTCTGCCCTTTTTCTCTGAGTCTCTTCTTGATGACAAGGAAATACCGCCTCTGCTTCTGCACAGCTTGTGTGAAATCCGGAAAGAAGGGGACTTCAGCGTTATCGTACCGAAGCAGCGGCGCCACTCTGGCGGTTTGCAGTATGACATCCTGATCGCGGTAATTTAGTAACCTGACCAGTATCGGACAGGGGGGGAGCCACGGGTCTTGGTCGCACCCCGGGAACTCTGTGGGCACTCTCAGTTACGAAGAGTTTTGATAGTCCTTTAGGTTGTAGGTGGGCAGTTATGAGGTTCTTCATGAAGAGATCTGTGGCCTGCCCCTCTCCTTTTTCCGGCACTCCAAGAATTTGTATTCTGTTGCGCCTTGTGCGCCCCTCATAGTCGTCCACTTTGGTTTCTGCAAATTTCCGGAATGTTTGTAGTTCTTGGATTTCAGTTTGCAGCTGTGTGGTGTCGCCCACTAGACTTGCCGTGGTAATTTCTAGCTGCTTGACTTTTTCCCTATTTTTGGCGAGGTCCGCTCTAATGAGCATCACTTCTGAGGAAATTGTGTCCATCCTCTGTTCCAGAGATGTCCTGACCCCGGTGATTACCTCCATGACATCCTTCAGCGTGAGTTCTGGAAGGTCGCCCTCTGCCTCCCCCATTGATTTATCTCGCGATTGCTGCTGGTCAGGGAGCACATGCTTTGGGAGAGTATATCAGTCCAGTTTGTTTTGCTGGGTGACTTTGGGGCCTCTCGTGCTCGACATTGTGGTGCGTGTCAGTTTTGTCCCAGTGCTGGGTCCGCCCGGTTGTAAGTGGCGTCTCTTGTCATAGCCCGTCACCAAAGTGGAAATGAGGGGGGGGGGTGGTCCCACACGATTTTAGCCTCTCCATGGTTGCAGGCCTTTGTGGGGGAGGGAAAGAAGAGGCTACATGGTTTCCCTCAATGTGCCGCCAAGAAAGTCTGGTATGCGGAGGGGGAGACCCCAGATCAGCCGCAGTTGCCTCTCAAGGCCACGGTCTCCCTCCTTCGCGTTGCTCCCACGGCTTTGCACCCCAGATGTCCCTATTTCTGCTTAATTTTGGAGCCTCAGTTGACCTCCCGGCCACCGCCAGATCAGTCTCTCCTCCGATCGTGGTGCTATAGTCGTGGCGAGCTCTGATCGACACTTGATATGGCCGGCCTGTGGTGCCGTCACCGGCGATCTCCTCCACTTCCCGGTGGCAGCATTCGTGGAGGTGTAGGCCTAGACCCCGGGCCTTACTCCCTCAGCGCCGTGGTACCACAAGGCAGGGCCCCAGCATCCCCATCGCGCCACCGCCAGATCGGTCTCTCCTCCGATCGTGGTGCTATAGTCGTGGCGAGCTCCGATCGACACTTGATAAGGCTGGCCTGTTTTGCCGTCACGGCAATCTCCTCCGCTTCCCGGCGGCAGCATTCATGGAGGTGTAGGCCCATACCCCAGGCCTGCGCTAGACTATGGCCGTTCTCCGTCGGTGCTCCCTCGGGTTAGGCTGCTACTCTAGGCTCCGGCTTCAGTCCCGGCAAAGGCCGCAGTCAGCAATGCCTGTACTCAGGGACCGGATTTGTGTAGCGGATCTGCGGGTGGGAGAGGGATCGAACAGAGCGACCCTAACTTGTGGCCATCGCGTTACGCTGCGTAGCCACGCCCCCGGGGAGCACTTTTAAATTTTGGATTTATATTATGCTTACGTACTGATTTCTAAATATATAATGAAGTATAAAATATTAATATATGGGCCATGGGTGAGAAGTAATTGAATTTAATATTGAGAATATATATTAATTTCAGACCAATCCTAAAGTACCAATTTTTAAATTACATGTTTAGTAATAATTTTGTTATATTGAAAATAATCCAAAAATATAAAAGTATCATTTTTAAAGGTTGGAAAGAGATATAGGAGCCGCAGGTAGGAAGAAATTTAATATAATAATAATAATAATAATAATAATAATAATAATAATAATAATAATAATAATGATAATAATAATAATAATCATCTTTATTCGGTTATGCATAAACAATTATAACCATAAAAGAACATAGCAAAATACATAACATTCATAATATAAATATACATACAAATATTTAAAATAGCGGGGGATATTTCAGCCAAGATTTGTTCTATGGTTATAAACACATTTTAAAAACGTGGCCACAGTTTTTGTGATCAGTGTGGTATTAAGAAATTGTAGGTGCAGCATAGCAGGACGACATCTTTTAAAACCAAGAAATCTTAACAGAGGAATCAGCCATAAAGTGCGGTGTTCGGCATAAAACTTACAAAACAGAACGGTGTGCATAGTTGTTTGGTCTGAAATATCATCACATGGGCATACCACTGAGGCCTCTTTCCAAGAGTTTCGTTTGGGGAAGGCCACGAGTTTATGAAAAATATTCAGTCTAAAGCGTGTCAACAAGAGACGCTCAAACCGGGAATCCACATATGTCAGGTATGGCTCAATATACAGAGTGGTTGTAACAATCAAGGAGTGTTGAACAGAAGGCTTTCTTATCTCCTTGGTTATCCGCAATTCTTCCAGATGCGAGAGAGCTCTAATTTTTAGTTCATTTTTAGAGATCTCAGTCATAGATTCAGGGTTATCATAATATTTGGGACAACCTAAATCAATAAAGAATCTTTTTATGAATGTTAGCCACTCGATTTTACCCACATGCTCCAGAGACATTACGTCTGCTACAATCGCCTTTGTGACTAGATTTCTTGATGACAGCCAGATACGGCGCCATAGTAAAAGGGGTTGGATTTTTGCCAAGTCCTCGATGTGTGCCATGCCTAATTCAGCATGGCATGAGAAAGTGGACACACGTTTCGGAGTCATCAAAAGAAATCGCGTGAAAATATTCTCTGCGACTTGCAGAGCATGTGTGTTTTTATGGCCCCACACCCCAGCCCCATAAAGTGCGGTCGAATGGCACTTCGCTACATAAATGCGAAGTAGTTCTGCGGGAGGTCTTTTCCCCAATTTTTGGGAGAATTTTATAAGGGCCATAATGGCTCGCAGGAGGTGATGTTTTCTAGCGTCAATTGCAGCTTTCCAATTGAGCTTTTCATCGATCATAACTCCAAGATACGGGTATTGAGTAGTAAACTCCAACCTCTCTTTATCTAGGAAGATGGACTTTCCCCGTTTCCTATCTTTACCTGCCACCATCACATAGGTTTTTTTGATGTTTATTTTGAGGTCCAAGTTACCCATAAACTTAGAATACCTATCTAGCGATTTTTGCAACTCTCGCGGAGTGCGTGCTATGATTACTGCATCATCCGCGTAGAGAAGCACTGGGATGAGGCGATCTTTTATGCGAGGAAGGTCCTGAGCCCCTTGCAACATCTCCACCTCCAAACCGTTTGTGTAGAGAGAGAAAAGAAAGGGGGCCAGGACACATCCCTGCCTCACCCCGCGTTCCACCCCAAAAGACTCGGATACCTCGCCCCGGGCTCCAAAACGGACCCGGGACGAGGCACCCGAGTATAATGCACGGAGGAGGTTCACCAGGGCCAAATCAATGCCTATGGCAGTGAGAACAGACCATAGCTTTGAATGGGAGACACAGTCAAATGCCGCGGAAAGGTCGACATATGCCATGTAGAGTTTACCTTCTTTTGCTGTTACGTATTTTCCCACCAATAAGCTTAAGTTAAGTGCCTGTTCTATAGTGCCAAAACCCTCCCGAAAGCCAAACTGTAAGTCAGATAATATGTTATGGTCTTCCGCCCACTCTTGCAGTCGCTGTAAGACCACCCTCCCTAATACTTTGCCGAGAGAGTCCAACAATGATATTGGCCGATAACACGACACGTCATTTCTGTTTCCCTTTTTGAAAACCGGAATCATGATCGATTGAGACCACGTTTCAAGTAAACCACGTCGCATAGTGGCGTCAAAGACCACCTTTAAAATTGGGGCCCAGAGATCAAGTTTAAATTTGAAGAAATCAATCGGTATTCCATCTGGGCCGGGGGCTTTCCCACTTTTACTTGCCTGCACAGCATATATAATTTCCTGGAGATCAAAATTTAGGGAAATCGGAATTAACGTGTCTTGGGGGGTATCATTTTCTTCCACTAGTGTATCGGGGACTTGCGTTTTCCTAAATACTTTGGAAAAATGGTTTACCCATGTTGGGCCATCAATTGCTACCTCAATTGTTGGTTGATCATAGCTATCTGTCAGGAAAGGAGTCTTCACTACCCTCCAAAACAATGCCCCGTTTCTAGATAGTGAGCTTTCTTGTAGCTGGTCCCATAGAGATTGTTTTATTTTTTGCTTCCTTGTTTTGCAGGCTAAGCGGTATAACCTCCTTAGCCTGCGGATCTCATCTTGATCTCTTTCAGGATTTATCAGAGCACTTTTTAAAAGTTTATTGGCAGCCGTGCATTCATGATTAAACCATCCTTTTTTCTGGCTTGTTTTCCCTTTATTCTTACATGTTAGTAGGTTTTTTGCTACCTCCAAGATTATACCAAAATTGTACAATACTTCCTCTTGACTGGTGTCACCATCTAGACACTTCACAATGGCAGGATATGTTGCTCGAACCACCTTCGTGGTTATAGCTTCCGGGTCTATCTTCCCCCACCCTATAGTGAAACCATTCATTTTTGTTAGATGGATGTTATTCTGGGCGAGGGCTGTCATCAAAGAATATGGTTTGAATTTTCCCTTTTCAGTGATCAGGTTAAAGGCCAAGGCTGCATGGTCACTTAGTGCGTTAGCTATTAATCTAAAGTTCTGAGCACTGCTTACCAAATGTGTTGAAATCAGGAAATAATCGATCGTTGTTGCCCAACCCCTGCCGAGATAAGTGGCCTGGAGCTGATCCGATAAAATGTCAAGTTTGTTTAAGATCACTAAACCCAATTCCGACAATATTTCATTCAAAAGGTCACCCGTCTTAGCGTGACAAAAATGGATCACCTGATTGTCAGTTTCTTCAGCTACCCCACATATGCTACTGTTTTTCACACCACAAGGGTGGAGGTTAAAATCCCCACCCCAAACAATGCTCGGAACGTCCTGTCCTTGAACTTTACTTATTAGATTTAAGAGTTTGTTACGTAAGGACCCAAGCAATTCTAGGCTCTCACACTCCAAGAGGTTGTCATAGAAATTTACCAAGTATATTACCCGCTTTCTCGTGAATGAGAGTTTCAATAATTGGTAATTAGTGTGTAGGCTAAGACTAGCTACTTTTAGTCCAGGAATAGTGTTTTTTACATACACCGTCAAACCCCCTTTTGCCCTTCCACGCGGACCTGCAGTTGCCGCTGAAAAATATGTTTTGTAGCCCGTCAAATGTAGTTCGTTCACGGACCACGTCTCTTGCAAGCAGATTATTTGAAAGTCTTGAACAGAGTCTATTAGGGTCCCGTCATCTATTTTGGAACCTAGACCCGCAATGTTCCATGACATTATCTGTATTATGTTGTCCGTGTTACTTATATCTGGGCTATCATTCGTGTGGATTACTTTCGTAGCTAGGGAGTTGTCTAGGACTTTGTTCGCTATACCCCCCTGTTGCTTAATTAGTTTACTAGGAGTATTCCTCGTTGTGATAGTGTCAGAGCTTCTAGGCAATGGAGAGTTAGTTGCTAAGGGAAAAGGACCTAATTCTATCTTGTGGGACGCTACATTTTTTGCTTGATCAGTATTACTCATAGGGGTGGGGTTTGGTGCTGGGGGATTTTGTAATTGAACTACTGCTGTACTGAGTCAATCTACATCTTCCAGACCGTAAAGAGCTGCATAGGAATTAGAGGTGGGGATATTAAATCTCTGATTTAGATGGAAGTGATTATTCCAGTATGCCTGATTCGGGGGCTGAAGAGACTGATGGTTGTTAGTCGGTATCCTGCTTAACGGAAACCTATTTAACGGCTGGAAACGTGGAGAAAAGTTACGAGCAGCCGGGTAGGAGAGACGGTTATCTACTTCCCTCCGATTTAGATGAAAATCATTTATACCAAAAGGTTTAGGACGGGAAATCAATTCTCTGGGGTAGAAGTAGTTGACAAAATGCGTTGTAATTGTATCTTCCCCCCTGGATTCAAACCAATCACCTATACACCTGACCGCTCTGTAGTCTCTAAAATTTATAATTATAGCGTCCCCCTTCTTATCTTTTGGCCTCGTGCCTACCCAGCAAGTGCGTCTAACCATCAGGATTTCTCCGTTTATATGTGCTGGGAGGGGTCTATTCTGATTGAGCCAATGCATGGTCTTATTTTTCAGTGCATAGAAATCCTCCCTAACCCCCTCCGATAGTTCGGGAACCCCTGTCATAATAATCATGTACGGTGCAGATTCTGGGGGTAAATCCACTCTGTTGTTTACTGGAATATGTTGTGGCTGATGAAACCATTCATCCTTCTCATGATCCTCAGTGACCTTTTTTCTCATATGCTCTAGACCCAGAAAATTTGTTATATTTTTACGTTTTTGTTCTTCTGTATTTACTATGGGATCAGATTTAGGATTATTGGCCACTGAATCCGCGCGCTTTTCCCCTTGCTTGGTGCACGATGTCATAGGATTGTCGCTAGTCGAGGGTCTCGTCACCTCTAAGGGGGAAGAGGGGGCTTGGTCATTGACACTACTTGTCGCCTTAGTATTTAGGAGATCTGATATTACTAGGTTGTTCTTTTCTATTTGAGAGCTTAGATCATCCAGGTGCATGCTTATTAATCTAGTTCTTTCTAAGAGGGGCAGTAAAAGAGATTTAACCATGGTCTCGATTTTTACTAGTAGATCGGACATCGTAGCCTGGCTAGGAGATGAACCTGGAGCATTGGAGTCTAAGGGGAGGGTAAGTGGTACCGAGGAAACTATGTGATTCGGTTTTTGGGTTGAGGGTTGAACCTTCTTCTTTTTGACTATGAGTGTCCTAGTGAGTGTCCCTCGTCTTTTTCTTACTACATGTCTTTTTACCACCGGGGGGGAAGAAATAACTAAGTCCGGAGATGCTGATAGTCCCGACAAGGTTGGGCTACTAGTGATCTCAGGGATAGAAATCAGAGAAGGAGTATTGACCAAGGTCACTTCTTCACTCATTTCATGCGTCATGCAGGCGCCAGAGATTGTAGTACCCTTGATAGGCATCTCTGGCGAAACAGCATTACCAATTTTGCCCAGTGAGGAGCGTTTAGCTGCTAGCAGATCTAAGGATAAGCGCTTTTCAGTATCCGCTATTTCCTTCTCCAACACTGTCGATACGCGCTTAAAGAATTGGTCGATAGTACCTGACACAGGTCCTTTGGAGGTATTAACTGTCAAAAGACGTGATTTGTCAGCGTTTGATGCCATGGTATTACGCTAAACAGGGAACAGTAGAGATGTAATTAGAGCGAATAACCTGGAATAGGCTACTATTAAGTCTACAGCGTAGAAGAATTTAAGACAGCAACCGTTATAAGTAATCTCACCATTAGATATAAGATGTTAGAGTGGGGGCCCGGCCCGTCCTCAGTCGTCCTCGGACGGCCTTAGACGGCCCGCCCTTAGCCCGGGCTTCACCCCGGACTACGCCCCGCACGCGTCCCGCTCACGCGAGGCAAGGTGGGAAATATAAGGACTGTGAAGGGGGCGGGAGTAGTGGCCGGGGGAGGAGCGGGAAGAGGAGCCAGGTGCAGGTCGTCAGCAGCCTCGAGTGCACCCTGGTCCTCGCAGTCCCGTGAAGGAAAGATGAAAAAGAAGAGTTTAAAAACCCCGGGCCAGTTCAATTGCAGATCGGCGTATTGTCCTCAACAATGTCCTTTTTGGCAATAAAAGGCTGTGTCCATCTGGTTTGCTTACGATTGTTCCTCTGCCTGCGAGCGGCACCCGCGAAGCGGGGGCCGCGAGGCTTGATGTAGTGGCCGGGGGAGGAGCGGGAAGAGGAGCCAGGTGCAGGTCGTCAGCAGCCTCGAGTGCACCCTGGTCCTCGCAGTCCCGTGAAGGAAAGATGAAAAAGAAGAGTTTAAAAACCCCGGGCCAGTTCAATTGCAGATCGGCGTATTGTCCTCAACAATGTCCTTTTTGGCAATAAAAGGCTGTGTCCATCTGGTTTGCTTACGATTGTTCCTCTGCCTGCGAGCGGCTCCCGCGAAGCGGGGGCCGCGAGGCTTGATGTAGTGGCCGGGGGAGGAGCGGGAAGAGGAGCCAGGTGCAGGTCGTCAGCAGCCTCGAGTGCACCCTGGTCCTCGCAGTCCCGTGAAGGAAAGATGAAAAAGAAGAGTTTAAAAACCCCGGGCCAGTTCAATTGCAGATCGGCGTATTGTCCTCAACAATGTCCTTTTTGGCAATAAAAGGCTGTGTCCATCTGGTTTGCTTACGATTGTTCCTCTGCCTGCGAGCGGCTCCCGCGAAGCGGGGGCCGCGAGGCTTGATGTAGTGGCCGGGGGAGGAGCGGGAAGAGGAGCGAGGTGCAGGTCGTCAGCAGCCTCGAGTGCACCCTGGTCCTCGCAGTCCCGTGAAGGAAAGATGAAAAAGAAGAGTTTAAAAACCCCGGGCCAGTTCAATTGCAGATCAGCGTATTGTCCTCAACAATGTCCTTTTTGGCAATAAAAGGCTGTGTCCATCTGGTTTGCTTACGATTGTTCCTCTGCCTGCGAGCGGCTCCCGCGAAGCGGGGGCCGCGAGGCTTGATGTAGTGGCCGGGGGAGGAGCGGGAAGAGGAGCCAGGTGCAGGTCGTCAGCAGCCTCGAGTGCACCCTGGTCCTCGCAGTCCCGTGAAGGAAAGATGAAAAAGAAGAGTTTAAAAACCCCGGGCCAGTTCAATTGCAGATCGGCGTATTGTCCTCAACAATGTCCTTTTTGGCAATAAAAGGCTGTGTCCATCTGGTTTGCTTACGATTGTTCCTCTGCCTGCGAGCGGCACCCGCGAAGCGGGGGGCCGCGAGGCTTGATGTAGTGGCCGGGGGAGGAGCGGGAAGAGGAGCCAGGTGCAGGTCGTCAGCAGCCTCGAGTGCACCCTGGTCCTCGCAGTCCCGTGAAGGAAAGATGAAAAAGAAGAGTTTAAAAACCCCGGGCCAGTTCAATTGCAGATCGGCGTATTGTCCTCAACAATGTCCTTTTTGGCAATAAAAGGCTGTGTCCATCTGGTTTGCTTACGATTGTTCCTCTGCCTGCGAGCGGCTCCCGCGAAGCGGGGGCCGCGAGGCTTGATGTAGTGGCCAGGGGAGGAGCGGGAAGAGGAGCCAGGTGCAGGTCGTCAGCAGCCTCGAGTGCACCCTGGTCCTCGCAGTCCCGTGAAGGAAAGATGAAAAAGAAGAGTTTAAAAACTCCGGGCCAGTTCAATTGCAGAACGGCGTATTGTCCTCAACAATGTCCTTTTTGGCAATAAAAGGCTGTGTCCATCTGGTTGGCTTACGATTGTTCCTCTGCCTGGATTTACATAATTGCCGATTACGACTTTTAATTTTAATAAATACAGTTGTGAGTTACCCATAGGGCCCACGATAGTTCTCCCTTTTGTTAGCCTAACTGTAGGTTGTAGGCTGCTTTTACTTTGCACACATTCCAAAGTAAACTGCTTGTTTTTTTGCCACACTCTTATTTTAGAAATATGCTGCACATGTTTTGATATTCAGTTCTTCTGCTGGGATTCAGTCTGACCATTTCGTATAAGGTCAAGCAACAATGTGCCCTGTTTTTCTGTGTAGTCTGTCACCATCGCATAGATATAACAAGGAGACACAGCTGCTGTTTTCAAGCCAAGCATTCTTATCATATAAACCAAGACTTACCATTTTGAAAATAGAAGGGAGAATTTCGAGCAGAGGAAAGGACCTGGGACAAGCACACCAGCTTTGCGCAAGCTGAGATGCAGACCAGCTAACTGCGAATGCCAGGTTTGGGGCTTGGCTTCAATCCCAGATATCTCTGATATATCACAGTGCTCCCGTAGTGAGGTAAGACTTAGGCAAATATATCATTCCCTATGGCAGGGCTTTTCATTGTGAAAAGTTTATTGATAATGCTAATCACATTGCTTATTTGCATATGTTTCTTTATTGCACCTCAGTTGCATAATGATAGAGCATGATAGTTTCAATAAATATTGCAAACATTTCTCATGCCTTTCATTTGTTTATTACGGACATGTGTGAGTGAGAGAATGAAATGTGATGAACTGTAACCGCTTTTACTGTGACTCAGTTCCTACAAACTGATGTTCTGTGATCCCAGGCATACTTCTGTTTCTATACAGAATCCCTGCAACAATACTTCAGTGTTAATAAATTTTATTGTAAATATTCAATAATTAATAATGCATTATGAATTTAAAATTAAGGAATGTGATGAAAGGGTATAGGTGCACAACATGGGGAGAAATGTCATATTTTGGATTTCAATTGCATTTAGAATACATTTTGTTATTAATACTTTAGTGTTAATTATTTGTAAATAAACAACAATTAACATACAATTATGGGCTTTCAATTAGGAATGAGATGTATGGGGTAAGGGTAAAGTAATGCAACTTTGAGGACATCTATTCATTTTGAATTATTAATTTAGTTTCCTTTTTTATAAAATGGGATACCTCTGTAATTGTTTTAAAATAAAAATATGTAAAAGCCTACTCAATATATGTTAATATATAGAAACCTGTATAAAAGAGTTATTATTAGTATTAATATTACATATAAAACATATTTTTCTATTTTCTATTACAAAAGTCAAAGAAATATTGAATTTTCAACAGAATATTTATTATAAAATATAATTTTTTAAACCATCAACTTTTGTTTTTACTGAAAATATGCATAATGTTACTAATAAGATATATTTAAAAAAACAGCTGGTAAATTGTTTAAACAATTTTATAAACAGGTAAATACTATGGAAGCATTAGCCTTTTTTTAACCACAGTCATTTTCTTTGATGTATTGCCTTGAATAACGTCTCTTTTGTGGGTTTGTGGAGCGAGACACCAGTCTCCAAAGGTCTTGTCTTGCTGCATCATAGAGGTAAAAAAGTTTTTATTTACTGCTAAGACAGAATTTTAAATTATATTTATTCAGGGATGGTCTAATGTAGGTGTATTAAGTGGAGATGTTGTTTGCATTGTTTTATTGTTGTGTATTTTAAATCTTTTATCCCATACAGTGTGCAGCTGAACTGCAGTCCTGGTGTCTTCACATTTAGTGGTTGATTCCGATGGCAGTCGTAAAAGCATTCCGACCGCCATGGTAGCAGAAAATTACCGTCCGCAGGTACCGCGGGAAAACCAGCGATCAGATTAGGATGCACTGCCTGAAACATCCTACAGCGGCGGTCGGATTCCAGGATACACTGCCGGAAAAGCTGAGAATCTGTGCGCGGCGTTCGGAGTTGCTGCGGAAAGACCCAGCGGTCAGAACCGCATGGAGGTGTCCGGGATTCAATTTTTGCTATCCGCAGTAGTACTTCCGCCTTCCCCGAATGGCCGGATACTCCGCTGCGGTGTGATGGGCTGTTTGAAGCATCGTGATTTGTCCGGCAGACTTAACCACATTCTGCACGGCGGTCCCTCTCTATTGGCTCCGTCCGCTACCAGTGCAGAAGGAGAATTCTGGCGGATCCCGAGACTCCGCAGCGGACAGAAAATGGGCTATCTCTGCCCATTGTAATACGGCGGTCACGAGGACCGCCACTGGAGTGCGGAAAAGGACATTTTCCGCCAGCACTGCGGATGTGCCTCCGTCCGCCATCCTAATGAGCCCCTTAGTTTTTACCTTTTGGTAAAAAAAATATTTTTCTACATATTGTTTTTTCATAACACATTTTTATTGCATTTAAATACGCAGTGGCCAATAGGCAATATATATTTATCATGTCACATATTAACTGGTCAAACAAAACATTTAAACCCAGTACAAGTTCTTTGTATTTGTATGAGTCACTCCTCGGTTAACCTTGAAGTCCATCTTGAGCGACTAAGCACAAGTCATGTCGTCGGGTTCCTTGTCTAAGGCATAGAGTCTGTGATATATGAAATCGAAGGGTGATCTGCAAGTGTTAGTCCATGGTACTCAGCCCATTGATTCAAAATTTTCGAATGCTTCTGTGGACATCCCCTAGCTCAAAACACCAGCAACTCCAACTCCATACAAAAGTCCATACCTTTTTTCCATGACCGGATAGCCAGGGGTTTATCGGATTTCTATCATCGTGCAATATCCCTTTTGGCTAGAGTGAGACCCACCCAGAGTAGATAGCATTTGTATCTATTAATCCCAATCTCATCGGTTATGTGAAGTAGGGTAAGCCTTGGAGATCTGGGGAGTACTAACCCCAGTACATCGGGCAAACATGCAATAAAGCCAGACCAAAATCTCTCAAGCAGTGGACATGACCATATTGTGTGCATTAATGTGCCTTCATCATCCCGACATCTGAGACATATAGATGATTCTATCAGGCCGGCTCGCCACAGTCTATAGCGAGTATAGTAGGATCTATGGAGGATTTTGAATTCAATTAGTCTAAATCTCGTGGAAATAGCTGCTCCGCACGGGGATTCCGGGGCCTCGATCCAGTCATTGGTATCTAGAGGACCGATATCTGTCTGCCAGGAGGCTTTCAATTTATCTAATGTAGTGGTTGTGATGAGAGATTGTTGTATTTTAGAGATTTTGTGGTCGCCCAGATCTCTGGTCAGAAGCTTACCCTCAAGTGGGCTGAAGTCTGGAAGGGATTCGATCTGGGTTATATGTGGTGTGATAGCATGTCGGAACTGCAGGTATTTGTAGAATTCAGTGTTTGGCATAGAATATTTGTGGCTGAGTTCTTGGAACGATTCAAGGTTCAGGCCGTGCATTACATCTCCAATGGTGGAGATTCCTATCTGGTCCCAACCCCGAAAGCCCAGCAGATCAGCTAGGTGAGATAACAGGCAATTGCGCCATAAGGTAGTTACCCGTGTAAGGCGCCCCCACCAACCCATCCACCTAAGAACCTGTCGCCATGTGAGTATTATCACTTTGGTAGCAGGTGGTAGGGTCTGGACATGTAGTTGGTGGTATAAATAAGACATAAGCGTAAGGTCATCGAGGAGCCATCTTTCTACCCCATAAGCCGGGCCATCCCTCGGTCCATACCACCAATCATTGATTACCTGCAGATGTGATGCCGGACGATAGGCCTGCTTATTGGCGGCCACTATTCCTCTGCAATATGTTGACTGGAACAGGTACTTAGAGCAACTTGAGAGGTGCCTCCAACCCACAGAAATTGTCTGAGTAGAGAATTAATTTGACAAAACCAGGATGGGGGACAGGATAGGGTGACTTTGTAGGTGGTATAGGAGCCGCAGGAGCAAAATCGTTTTAAAGATCACAGACTGCCCATATAGTGATAGAGGTAGCCCAGAACATGCTTGCATATTCGATCGCACTTTGTCGGTTACAGTAACGATGTTACGGTCCCACGATAGTGTAGGGTCCTCTGTAAGATAGACACTGAGGTACTGCAGCCTGGTTGTGGTGGATGTCAGGTTTGTGGCCCAAGTGCCCTGTCCGAGTGTGCCGCGTATTGATTGAATTGTTTACGTCTATATATAGGCCAAATGTTTCCCCGAAAACCCGCATTATCTGTCATATTCTGGGATCCAATCTGTGGGAATCCATTAGGAAAAATAGGATATCGTCTGCGTACAATGCGATACGATCCAAAATGTCGGGTGTCCATTCAAACCCATGGAACAGTGCATCTTTCCAGACCCAAATCGCCAAAGGTTCTATCGCGCACACAAACATTAAGAGGGAGAGAGGGCATCCCTGCCTTGTACCGCGTTGTATCGGAAAGGTTGCTGATATACAGTCCATGATCTGAACCGCCGCAGTCAGGTCTGTATATAGGAGGCGGATATAGGCATAAAACGCGGACCAAATTTATGTCTCTTAAGAAATGCGAATAGGTATATCCAACTAACCGAATTGAAGGCCTTGTCCATAACCACCAATTAGAGTGCGGCTGGCCTGCCAGGTCAATCTACCGCTGCTATTGCATAGTGGGCCCTTCTGGTGCTATGGCGGGTAGAGCCGCCGGGCATGAAGCCGGCCTGGTCAAGGTGAACCAGATCTGGTATGTGTCATCGTACTCTATCTGCAAGGATTTTGGCAAGCAGCTTCACCTCCATATTTAAAAGAGATATAGGACGATAAGAGGCATGCAGTTCCGGGGATCTATCGGGTTTAAAGAAAACCACGATCTCAGCATGTCTCCAGTCTGCTGGTAGGTGTCCGGCTTCAGCTGCAGCTAGATTGGTATTGAGGAGATGGGGCCCTCGTAGTGTTATATAAGCTTTAAAGAATTCACTGGGGTAGCCGTTAGGACCTGCTGCTCAGAAAGCGTGCAGCTCCACAATGGCTTTCATAATTCCTCTTATGTTATGGGTGCGTCTAAGCTCTCCTGTATGTCATCTGTTCCAGTGTTTGGGGGAATATCATGGAGGAACTTCTCAATTAGGTATGGGCTGATGGCTTCTTGAGGCGAATATAATGCTTGATAAAAGGCTGAAAAACCATGTGCGATTTCAGCAGGATTTGTGAGCACATTCCCTGCTGTGTCGCTGACAGCTGGGGGCAGGGTGACAGTTGTAGTCTTCTGACACAGGTGATATATGAGTTTCCCCGATTTATTCCCCCACAGGTAGATCCTGCTTTGGGATGCCAGTCATACACGACGCACCTCTTCTAATAGGTCACTCTGGTACTGTTTTTGAGTTAGACCTAATTGTCTACATGCCTCATATGCTCCGCTATCTTGACCCTACCGCTCAAGCGAAGTGAGACGGTCTTCTAGCTGTGCGAGATTATGTTTTCTACGCTTCCTCTTGGCCACTCAACAGCTAAAATCTGGTTTCATGGCTTCTCATAAAATCTCTGTGGTTGTGGTGGTATCCGTGTTTACTTTAAAGAATTCTGTTAATGAACTGTGCAATTGCCTTCGGAAAGGATGCTGACGGGGGCCTAGTAAGAGCTGAAATGCAATCAGGGAATGATCTGACGAATTGTGGCACCTGCTAATCTCCTATTTATGAGGAATAAAAATATAATCTCGTCTAGAGAGGGTATCGTGTGTTGAGGAGTAGTATGTGTGCCCTGTATTATATGGGTGGTGCCCACTCAAAGTTTCGATCCATCCCAACGTTGTGGTGAAAGATTTTAATTTGGATTCCTTATGGTGATCCAGGGACCCAGAGGATCGTTTCCTATCTTTCAATGTACACATGACCTCATTCCAATCACGGCCCAGTCCCTCAGGTAGAACTTCCCACAGGTCTAGTAATTTGATAATGAAGCTGTGTGTGTGTGTGGGCGGCGTATATACTACCAATGACTATTTCCTTGCCAATGATAGTCTCATGAATAAGGATATATCGTCCATAGGGGTCAGCCCATGTGCAGGAGTGTATGAAGGGTATCCTCCGGTGTATTAGGATTGCCACCCCCCAGGATCCTCGAGTAAAGCTTGCGTGGAATATTTGTGCAAAGCCAAACCTGTCTAAACAGGGAGCCCTAGTACCCATAAGGTGTGTCTCCTGCTGAAGCAGAATGTCTGCTTTCAACCGTTTGGCTTGTCGGAGGACCGCACGCCTCTTTATCTTATCGAGGATACCCCGCACATTCCGGCTTATGGTCTGCAATTGGCCAATCGGGAGTTCACCTGTGCATATTACCATTTACTTGTAAAAGTGTATATCTGAGTCGCAGATTCTTGCAGTAGCTACTCATAGGGTTGGTGAGTACATAGCACTGGGTTAATATTACAATAAAATTAAACTGGGTAAAACTTCCCTTCCCCCACCCCAATACCTCATAACGAATGAAGCATCTGTCGCGGATGGTCCATAGTGCAGCCTGCAATGGGGGACCAGCTTTGTGTTCATCCAATGGATCCCAAAACACCCAAACTGTTCCATAGTAAGGAATACCGAATTGTATAAAATTTGGCCCAGAATGAAGCACCTGTGCACCATAGTTTTCACACAAAAATGGGAGAATCCCGATGTGGCACCAGTCTGCATCCAAAATCATTTAGGATGGTTGGTCGGAATGTCAGTGGATGTGCCCTCCCGATCGGGATTTGTGGTTTTGGAATGCCATGTTGAACGAGAGCGGTGTTGTCTTTTTCATTTGGGTGATTTTTGTTTGCGTCTTTGTTCTCCGGAGGATGATTCTGAGTCATGGCATGGGTGTGTGTGTAGTTTGAGATGTCTTAGTTCGTCTGTGCACTGAAAGACTTCTTTCGGTGCATCAAAGAAGATTGTGCGAGAATTGTACACCACCCGCAATCAAACAGGAAATTGCAGTGTGTATGTGATCTTGAGGTCACGAAGGTGCATCTTGCCAGCCTGGAATGATTGTCATTGGTGTTGGATGAGTCTTGTATAGTCCAGGAATATAATGATTCAATGTGAATCATGGAATAATACAGTTTTCATCCTAGCCTGTTTAAGGATAAGGTTGCGGTCGCGATAGTTCAGAATTTGTACGATAATGGGCCTTGGTCTGGCCCCTTGTGGCTGCCGTTGAAGAAGAGCTGTATGTGCGCATTCTACTATAAAGCAGGGAGAAAGTGTACCTGCTTGGATCCACATGACGATCCAGTCCGCCACAAACTTTTCGGTGTTGCCACTGTCGCAATTCTCCGGGAAGCCGACAAGGCAGATGTTGTTTCTCTGAGCTCATCCTTCTGCGTCTTCTACCCGTGTTGCAAGTCCTTTAGCTAATTTCTCTAAAGTGCAGACCTTCGCCTGTAGCGTGGAGATGGTATCTTCAACCCCAGAAACTCTGGTTTCAGCCTCTGTCAATTGTTCCACCGCACCTCGAAGGTCTTGTTGTAGGAGTGTTACATCTGACCCCATGGTGCCAATCTGGGCCTCCAGCGCTGGTCTGGATTGTGTAATCGCCGCGAGGATGGCAGTAGCATCCTGTGGGGCCTCGGGGTTCCCTCTGCCTCCGCACCACACATGCCTCTACCAATATATCTATCCATAGTACTCTGGCGTACGGAGGTGGATGGGAGTTTATCTTTTGTCATTATAAGAGTGGGTGGCCTCCACTGGCCTACAATCAGGATTACGTCACTCTTCTTAGAAGCCCTACCACCCTGTCTTTGGGTTCTTGTTATTATGCGCCAGTGACGATAAGAGGGGTATCTGCAGATGCTGGCAGGAGGGAGCGTCCCAGCCACAAGCCGCACCAGGACCTAGCCTGGCTGTTTCCATAGCTGGGAGACACGTACCCCCCAAACCCTACCGGGGGCCGCACCCCTCGGGGATGTACAGCGGGTTGATCGTTATATTTTGCTGCGGTTTAGAGCCATTTCATCCACCATCCCAGCATACGTGGCCGCTAGTGTCCAGTCAGGCGCAATCTGTAGGGCACTACAAGTGCAGTATCTCTCATTGGAGGGATTTACCAGTTATTGTGCAGCCCACCAATGTCGGGCCTTGGGTCTGTGGGCAATTCGGGAGGCCACAGCCTATACAAATTCAGGCATAGTGAAGCACCGTTAATCCTGCCCACATGTGCAAACTGAGGAGGATGAGAACCGTCAGGGTAGTTCAGAGCCCAGGCTCCACCTGCGAGGCCGCCTGGGCCATGCTCGTTTTCAACCTGCAGCAGCTGGGTCCGGTGTTGCAGTAACCCGCCAGCGTGCCACCAGGTAGCTTTGATCTTATGAGGCTCCTTGCCGACTGAATAATGGCGTGACCTGGGGCGCTGAAGGCACTCTGCGCTGACGTGACTCTGGCCAGCCCCCACGGCAGGCAGTATATGAGTCCCGCTAGAGCCGCAGCCAGCACTCACAAAATCGCAGCCGGCAACGGGCCACCAACAACAGCCACCAACAGCGCAGATATCCCTGTACCTCTTCTCTGGTTACGGTGAGAGTCTCCGTGATCTACCCTGCACTGATCCCACAGTGTGGCCACCGCGGCAGAGGAAACCGGCACACTCGCAGATCAGCGGCGTCCTCTGGTGCTTTTGAGTGTTCCGCATTCTCCGCCGGCGGATTGGGAGCATTCGGTACATTATCAGGTGAGGATTGTGAAGGATGATTTTATTTGGGCTGCCGGAGCTGGTTAGAACGGGTCCACCATCTTGGACCGCTCGGCCTTGCCCCACAATTTTTTGCATTTAAAAAAATAGATATTTTAATGATTTTTTGTATTTTCATTTTCTGGAGCTGTTCTTCGATTGGTGTTTTAAAAAAAATGTTGATGTTTAAATGGTTCGACAGGGATTTATAATTTGGGATTTGTGTTAAATCTTAGTAGATGGCTCTTAACGAACAACTGACATTTGAAGACAAAAGACTTCTTCATGGAAAGATCTGATTTACATTTTTATAAAAGAACTATGCTCAGACATGAGTCCCTTGCTCACTTTGCCACTGGATTCAAGCAAGCCTGGCTGAAGACGGTTGGAATGCCAGAAACCGGTCCTAGGAAGCTTGTTTCCTGTCCGGGGAAGGCATGGCTTGGCAGTTCGGGCTGGACTGTTCCCATGAGGCACAGGGTCAGACTGATTTGCATATGGCCATGTCTGAACTGGGGTGGCAGAGTGGGCTAAAGAACGGTGATGGATCAAACCCAGATCTGTTGACTGGGTGTGAGTGTTTGATTGGTTCTGATGCTCCGTCCATCACCACCCCCTTTTGTACCAAGTTGTAATCCAGCACTCGGACTGCATGTGCTGCGGGGGCCGGACCTCCACTGCTGTGCCACCATGAGTTTAGCGGTCCTTGGAATGTGAAACTCATAATTAGGCCCTCAGTAATTTATTTTCTGATATCGGAGTTTATATGTCACTTCGGTTAGGCTCTCCATTCTGTAAATTATTAATCATTCAAAAATGAAACTGAGTAAATATGTATTTTAGAATTAATGTACATATATTTTAAATGACTATTAATGTTTTTGCTTTTATTTTTCCAATGTTTATTTATTACCTTGTGCAGATGTTTATTTGTAGTTTTTTTAAAGTTATTTTGCAAAATATGGAAGGATCTGTTGGTTTGGTTATTTTTCGTAATATGCCAATAATAGATTCCAAATCTGAGTAATTGTGAGTAAATATTAAATTTTATTTGGCTCTTTCTTGATACATTGACAGATTTTTTTCCTTTTTTCTTGAAATGCTTTGTGTTGTTTGTTATAATCTGTTAGGTTCATTTTTGGTTTGGAAGTTGGATTTCATGAAAAAGCAAAGTACAATATAAATTAGAGAGTTATGGTTTGTTTAGTCATACCTGCTTTAGAAAAGTATAACTTGGTTAATTATAAACAGTTTAAAAACTTTAGAAATTACCTTTGAAGGGGGCGTGGCTTAGGCGCCTTCGGAGATGGCCGCCGGGTCTGTGAACACCGCGATGGTGTGAGACGAAGGGAAGTCTCCAGGCTATTTTTATTCATCGTGGGTGCACGGAAACCGTTGCGGATATCATCGGAAGTGTGGCTCCGCGATGTGCGCTGCAGTATCAGATGTTTGGTGAGCTTCAGGACGGCTTTTTTCATCTCCTAACCGCTGCGATACACTCGCGGCCGCCATTTTGTTTTTCTTTTTGAAACGCGTTTCCCGCGTTTGCTGTCTCAGTACCTCAGAAGTTGCCTATTTTCTGCAGGAATGCCTATTTTTTACTGAAATGACTGCCTAAAATATCATTTTATTGCGTTGTCTTGAGACTCCTTTATTATTTTTGGCTCGACACTTCCATTTTGAGCGCTACAGAAGCATTGTTTTATCTGACAAAATGTTATGCTCCGTGGCTGGTTATTACTATATTTGGAAAGTAGGCTGATCATTTTGGGGCCATTTTGACAGGACAGGACTGCCACTCTGTCGCTTCGCAAGGCTGCCAGTTCTCTTGGAAGACAGTATTATCTGGTTTGAAATTTATGAAACTATTCCCAGTATTTTTATACAGTAGCGGAGTATCTTGTCCTGTACTTTGTAGCTTTATACAGCTATATTTTACTTGCCAGAATTTGCTGGATATTATTTGTTTTCAATTTGCAACATGGCCACTTCTCGGAGTAACCGTAGAGAGGTTCCGCAGTCCAATGCTGCCTCTTTAGAGGGCTTCAATCCTTTTACTATTCTACAAGAAAATGCGGATGATGTCTCCAGTGATCCTGCAGTTACAAAGGGTTCCTCTTCTTCTACATCTCGAATAGGCGCCAAACAGGGATCTAAAATACCATCCTCAGTTCCCTTCACGCTTAGGAAATGAGGTAAAGCGAACCCTCCTTCTCCTACGAATTCTTCTTCACCTCTTTCGTTGGAACTTATTCTTGACGAGATTCGCGCCCTCAAGCCTTATATG
This sequence comes from Triturus cristatus, assembly GCF_964204655.1. Classification (NCBI taxonomy): domain Eukaryota; kingdom Metazoa; phylum Chordata; class Amphibia; order Caudata; family Salamandridae; genus Triturus; species Triturus cristatus. The sequence goes on from NC_140589.1 coordinate 1,757,116,094, forward strand.
GAAGAAAGTAACATTTGTTTGCAGAGCTTGGAAGACAACTGGTCTCACACTGAGCCACGAGTTGATGTTCTGGAGAAGAGAATTGACTCTGTTCAAGACTTCGCTATGCAAGTTCCTCTTATTCAGAAAGAAGTTGATCATCTTAAACAACAGATTGAACAGTTGGAAAATCGTAATAGGCGTAATAATTTACGCATTTATGGTCTAGCTGAAGGACTTGAAGGTTCTAACGCAATATCCTACTTTCAGTCCTTTCTTCCAACTCTTCTTGGTCTTCCAGAATCTCCGCCATTGAATATCCAGTGTGCACACCGTTTGGGACATCACTCCAACTCTGCATCTTCCTCAGCGAAACCCAGAGGAGTAATTCTGTATTTCCTAGAATATACGGATCTTCTTAAAGTCCTACAAGCGGCCAAACAGAGAGGAAAGATTTCTTGGAACGGTTCCAATCTCTTTTTTGCTCCGGACTATGCTAAAGTAACTGCTGACCGTCGGAAGAAGTTTTTAGAAATGCGACCAGCCCTTCGCAGTTTAAATGCTCGTTATGGTTTATTTCACCCCTGTCTTTTCAAAGTGACCTATAACAACAGAACAACCAATTATGAGGATCCTGCTGTACTTCAACGATTTTTGGATTCTTGTCAAGGAGTCTCTATGGACGTTTCTAAATCATAATATGTTGTGATAATTTTTGTTTCTATTGTTTCATATTTGTTACATATTTGTCCGCAAGTGTGAATTTCTTATCTTTCAGTCATTTTTGTAAGTCTTGGTGTTATTATATTGTTTTTCATATTAACTTATATCTTATTTTCCTCCTTTCTAGGTTGTGGTTTCTTAGGCGCTTTTCTTGTCCTTATGTATAGTGATATGGACGTGAATGTTTGTGTATGAATTTGACTGTATAAAAGGGATGTTTGGATGTATGAGTGGATCTAATTGGTGTCTTTTTTTGAAGTGTCACTGCGTGTCCTAGGTTTCAGACTGCTTTTGCATTTTTTTGATTATTTATATTCTTCCTAAATGTTTTGTATTGTTCAAATGGAATTACTCTATTTATTATAAAAAATCATGTTGATATCTATATATATATATATATAAAAATGAAAATTAAAAACCTTTTTGAATAAATTTATTCTTGTTGTGGTGTGTGGGTATACTGTTTTTGATAGTTAAACTTTTTTCCTTGTCATTTAAGGGAACACCCCCTTTTTCATGTTTTTTCCTCTTGTTCTCGCCCTGGCGGGTTGTTCCCCAATTGTAGTTATTTCTTAGATTCAGAGTCCCTCTCTGTTTTTCAATTGTGGTTTCTTTGCTCCCTTGCTTCCGGTGTTCTTTATTATGCCTGGATGACATTCTCTGTTTGCTCCTCGTCTCGTGACCTCTTGCCCGGCGTTTGGCCCTCCTTATGTGGCTCCACCTACTCCGACACTCTTGTTTCTTGTGTGGTATGTTTTTCTTTTATTGTATTGATTTATCACTTGCTAATTTTGTTGTGTCTTCTTGTTTCTTGTTAACTTCATTCCTTCCCTCCTTTTCTCCTTACTCCTTCATTTTAACTCTCTTCTCAACTTTTAATCTTTGTTTTTTGTATACAGCGTCTTTTCTCTTATTTTCACTCTTTTTTCTCCTCCGTAATCTTATGTATCCCTCACTACTATCTCCTTATAATATCTGTTGATCACTTTACATTGCTTTTGCATATATACATGGCAAGCTTTGTCAAGAATTGTTTCAACTTATTTGATATAAAGTTCTCCTGTCGTTAAATATTATATCTTGGAATGTTAAAGGTTTGGGTTCTCCTATCAAACGCCAACGAGTTTTGTCACATGTTACGAGTTTGAAAGGAGATATTGCTCTTTTACAGGAAATTCATTTACCTGTTACTGAAATAATTAAACTACGAAGGAATTGGGTAGGTCATATTTTCGCCTCACCTGGTTCGGGAAAACGCAATGGCATTGCTATTCTTTGTCATAAACGTTTGGATGTCCAGCTTTTAAAACAAGAGAATGATTCTGCCGGCAGATGGGTGGTGATTTCCTTACTGATTAACAAGATTCTTCTCACTATTTTTAATATCTATGCTCCCACTACTCAAGATAAAGTGTTTTGGCCCCAAATTCTTTCCCTTTTAATGCAATGCACCGATGAGTATTTGATTTTTGGTGGGGACTGTAACACAATTGTAGATCCCTTTATTGACAGGTACTCCAAATCTAGGTTTGTCCCTTCCTTTATGCATTCTCAATTCACCTCCACTATCTCTCAAAGATCTCTGGTAGATTTTTGGGGACTTTGTCATCCCACATTACAAGAATATACTTACTATTCACCTGCTCATTCTACACAATCTCGAATAGATTATCTCTTTACTTCCAAAGCTTTACTTCAACACATTTCTCATTCAGACATAGGATCTATTCTAATTTCTGACCATGCCCCAGTTTCCTTAAGTATAGATCTACTTCCCCCTGTTAAAGGTACCAGACGCTGGAGATTCAATAATTCTCTTTTGTTAGACCCTAAGTTTACACCAGCAATTCTTGAATTTGCCTCCTTATTTTTTGAGGAGAATGAATCCCCTCAAATGTCTCCTCAACTTGTATGGGACTCCTTTAAAGCTGCTTCTAGGGATTTTATTATATCCTTTGTTGCTCACAAGCGGCGTGCAGATCCTTTTTCATCTCAGGCACTTAATCTACAATTTAAAAAATTGGAACACCGCTATTATCTAACAAAAAGCCAGTCTCCTTTAGAGGAACTTATTAATGCCAGACTTTCCTTTAACAAATTTTCTACTGATTCTGCAAATCTGTATTTACTTAAATCTAGCGCTAAATTCTATAGTGCAAAAAATAAGTCTGGCAATCTTCTTGCTAAATATCTCAAAATTAAGAAGGAACGTACTAAGATTGATTCTATCATATCTTCATCTAATACCGTACTCCGCAAGGACGAAGACATTCTTTTAGAATTTTCCAACTTTTACAGATCACTATACACTCCTGAATCTCCTCCCCTTCTATCTGACATTGATCAATATCTAGCCTCTATTTCTCCACCTCCCTCTTTGGATGTGGATTTCTCCTCTTTAGAAACTGATATACATGCTAAAGACATCCTCAATGCTATTCAGTCACTTAAAAAGGAGATAGCCCCGGGACCCGATGGTTTTACTATAGAATTTTATACTCATTTTTCCAAGCTTCTTATTCCCAAATTACTACAATTATTTTTGTTTTTTATAACTTCCCGAAGATCTGACGGCTCTTTTCAAGAGGCTTTGATTAGTCTCCTTCCTAAAGAAGGTAAAGATCATACACTGTGCAAAAATTACAGACCTATATCTTTAATCAATTTAGATTATAAGATTTTTGCGAAGATTCTTGCGCTCCGCCTCTAGAATATTCTACCACAACTAATAGGTAAAGAACAGTGTGGTTTCATTAAGGGTCGCCATCTCTCCGATAATACCCGTCTCTTTTTCAATGTCCTAAGTAAATCTTATTCCCATAAATCTTCGTTAGCCGCTGTGGCTTTAGATGCTGAGAAGGCTTTTGACAAGGTTAATTAGCAGTTTATCTTTTCAACTCTTACTTGGTTTGGTTTTGGTCCTAAATTTCTATCTTATGTTTCCCTGCTCTATTCTTTTCCAAGATCATTTATTTTAGCCAATGGGCTTGTTTCTTCTTCTTTCCCTCTTCTCAGAGGTGTCAGGCAAGGTTGTCCTCTTTCTCCCCTTTTATTTATCTTGGCTCTTGAACCCTTCTGATCTAAAATCTGGATGAACAAAGCTATTACTGGTTTTCCTTATGGTGATAATCATCTGAAACTCTCGGCATATGCTGATGATATTCTTTTATTTATATCTAATCCTCAAACATCTTTACCGACTTTTCTTTCAGAAGTCTCTGCCTTTTCCTCAGTTTCAGGATATAAACTCAATGTAGACAAATGTGAAATTCTTCCATTAAATAAATATTGTTTCCATGCTGATTTTGTATCTTCTTCTTTTCCCTGGAGCGCTACGAAGATTAAATACTTAGGGTTATGGTTTACCCCCTCTATTAAGGATACTGTATCACTAAATCTTAAAAACCTCCAATCAACTTTAGCCAATTCCACTTCGCGATGGCATCCCTTATTTTTATCTTGGTGGGGTAGACTAGATTCTCTAAAAATGATGTTGGTCCCTGTAATTTTATTTTTTTTATCTAATCTTCCAATTAATATTCCTAACTCCTGGTACAAAAAAATATATTCTATTTTATCAAAATTTCTGTGGCAGAACAAAAAACCTAGGATGTCTTTCTCCAAGCTTAAACAACCTAAACATTTAGGTGGTGTTAACTTCCCTGATTTCGCATCATATCATACCTCCTTCTTTCTTAAAAATTCCTCTTCGTTGCTATCACAGAACGCGTCTGATTTGGTAGCTTTACCTTTGTGGGTAGAAATTGAATCTTATTTTATTTCTCCTCTCTCTTTTGATGAATTTTTATTCTTATCCAATACTCCTCAGAAATGTTCTCTCCCCATTCTTAAGCATGCTCGTAAAATTCTCCACCCACTTATGCTAGATGGTTTAAATGACCGAGACCGCTTCTTGCAGTCTCCGATTTGGTATAACAGGCATATTATGATCAAAAATAGAACCCTTTTTTGGAAGGACTGGTTCCATCTTGGTCTTAGATGGACTCGCCAGCTTTTTCAGGATGATACCTGTATTCCCTTCTCTATATTACAACAACGCTATTCTCTTCCTTCTTCCTATCACCCTAAATATACATTATTGACCCTAGCTGCTCAAAGTTCATATGATAATTTCTCGTCTCTTTCAACACAGATCAACCCTTCTCCCTTATTACTTTCATCCCTGAACTTGAACACATCGGCTTCTCAAATCTACATTAAATTGAGAAACAGTGGCCAAACTCGGGATAAGTCTAAGGTAGAATCTAGTTGGGAATCTGATCTATGCACTTCCTTTTCCTCTTCTGTATGGGATAAAATTTGGATTAAACTAAGAAAAGCTTCTAGGGCAGCAAATATCACTCAAACGCTATTTTTCATATATAATAGACTTTTAATTACTCCAGCCAGATTGCATCAGATTAATCCTCTCACTCCCTCTACCTGTTGGTCCTGTTCAGCTCCTGTTGCGGATCTTAACCCCTTCAGCGCGGCACGGATTACCGCGCTGTGCTCGAGGGTTCGTGCGCGGGCGGGGCCGTGACGGAGTGGTTCCGTCATCCGCACAGCGTGACCGATGCGCATGACGGAACCACTCCGTCACGCGCATCGAAGGGGTTAAACATATGTTGTTTACATGTCCACCTATTCATCAATTTTGGACTAGGGTATGGCATCAAGTTAACAAAATATTTTGCACAAATATCCCTTTTTCTTTTTCCCATATTTTTCTAGGTAGTGTTGCAGAAATATGGTCCTCTTCCACTTCTCTTAATTCCCTCATTATTGATTTACTTATTGCTGTTGCTTTTCAGCAAATTACTAAGTCGTGGAAAAACGCCTCACATGTTTCTTTTCAGGGCTGGTGGTATGGTGTCTGTTATAACCACAGATTGGATAGAGCATATGTTCATCCTATTGCACTTGCCATTAAACGTGACTTATTATAGCTACCTGTTACTATTTTTTTAGATAAATCTGCTCAATTATTACCAACGCATGTTCCAGCCATAGAAGAAGTTTCCAAACCTCCTTAAAGTAGTATTAACCAATCGTTTATTTTATTCTGTTTTTCTTCTCTATTATATAATTAAGTCTGTAGTAGTGAGATAAATGTGATATGTATGTTATATTTTTTCACTGCTGGTTCAACTGTACTGTTATAAGACATATGTATATCTCTCCCGCCCTCTCTCCTTTCTTCCCCTCCCTTCCAACGCTTCTTTCTTTATGGTATACAATATAGTTCCATTCTCGTTATTATTATATACTGTAATGTATTATTGTGTTATGTTATATTTATATCAAATAAACTTTCTTTTAAACTAAAAAGTAATTACCTTTGAAATTATGTTAATTTGGTTTGCAAGAAAGAATGATGTGTTGTGTTTAATCTTCTTTCTAGAATTGAACAAATGATACATTCATCATTGTTTTTGAACTACATTACCTATGGTGTATTTACATGTGTACTTTCCTATATTAAATACATAGGTGGCTCTCTTTTTTGACTGAGCTGTCACCCGAGTAGTGTGACAAAATGGAGGACCCTCAATAATGCCCATTTTATTTAAAAAAACATGTTTTGGAAATGCAATTTAATTTCAAATGTAACTCTGACTAAGGGCCCGATTACGATTTTGGCAGACCTGGAACCACTGAAGCAATCTGACGGTCTGACCGCCTGTATACCTGGTGGTCCCACCGCCAAATTAGGATGCAGGGGGCGAGACTGCCATCAGTCCACTTCTACCACCAGGATCTCGGGTCCCCCGGTGGCAGTGGTGGTATATGGAGGTGTTGTCGGAATCGGCACCATCATGGGGATTATGACCTTCCTTCCTGTCGCCCTTTTCATGGTGGCAACACAGCCATGAAAAGGTCGGCAGAAAGGAAGGTAAGGGGCCCCAAAAAGGGTGATTCAGCCAAGTGAGAATAGTGGCTGAGGGCACAAGTTGTGCCCCCTGGGGCACTGTCTTTCGCACACTGTGTGCCATGCACAACATGGTGCATGGCAACAGTGCGCCCAACGTTATGCAGGCACTGCAGAGCGGCGGCATTGCCTTCAGGCACACTCACTGAGCCGAAGCATGCTGCCAACACAAGATCACCGCTGGCACACTGCCTGCCCCACGGTGAACTCGCCAGGGCGGGCTGGTGATATGCCTGCTAATATCGTAATCGGGCCCTTAAACATGTTTGATTTTTTATATTTGTTTTGAAGAGTATGCTAATACCGCTGAATCAAAATGTGCACTGTCGTGGTTGAGAAAAATATATCTTTATGATTTTTTTTTATTTAGAATCTTTATATAACAAAATAGAATATCTATTTAGGCTAATTTTCACATAAGCATGCTAAATAAAATATGCATGGCAAAAACTTGCATAGTAGATATACTATGCATAGGATTATATATAATTGCATGGTAAAGTCTAGTGTAGTTAAATCTGGTGTAGTAAATGTTTGTGTGCTAAAGTCTGACATTTGTAGAGAATAGCAATGCTCTAATGTAGTATGGGAAAGTACCAATGCTTGGACAACTTACTTGAGATCCTATTCTGGTAGGAAACTCCAAGTTAGTGGCTAGCATTGCAGGCCATATTGTTGGTGGGTTTTTGGAACGAAGATATAGGAAGCATAACACCCAGTGATGTATTGCCTTCCATAATGGTTTGAAAGCAGGCTAAGACATTTGTAAATTCCAGCCATTTTTGGTATTTGAGTGAAGGAATACGGTGTCAAATTGAGAAGGAACTCGGGTAATGGCTTCTAAAGAGATGTCAGCTAGAAAGAAAGTCTTCAAATACATACTGATGATATGAGATGCCAGATTCATTGATGTTGGCACTGAGTGGTTCAAGATATAAATTAAAAAGTGCAGGGCTAAAACAAATCCCTGAGAATATCCTTGAGATACAAGCGGCCAGCGAGAAAAAAGAGACGTCTATTTAGATCGTCTGAAAACAATATCCTAGACCATTCCAATAACTTGCCTACCAAAATCTTTGAGTTGGTTTAATGTATGAACCCAGAACTGTAGCGACATTGCAACAGATGACAACCCGACTACGTACACATATTCCTGCCACACCCTGGTGACCGACACCTACAGCTGTCTAGATTATTGTTTTATACAGATGACGGCGACCCACAGTGTGGCGGGCACCCAGTACAAAGCCCGCTATTTATCAGATCATTCTCAATTGCTAATTAAATATATACTCAATAGGGCATTACCCAGTATACCACTCTGGAAACTCAACACAGACGCACTTATGGACCCAATATTTTGAAACATGGTGTATGAAGAGCTAGCATAATACTTTGAGCATAATAGGGAAAACGCAGATAGCAGGGCTGTCGATTGGGACGCCATTAAGGTGGTTCTTAGAGGAGTGTGCATGCCTGCTGTTGTTGGAACACGCTAGAAGATGACTTGTTGAGGCAGGAGCGTGTATTGCTGACAATGGAAAAAACGCTTCCCTCAGAACAGACAGTTTATAATGGACTGAAACACTGAGAGGCAGAAAGTTGGCGAGCTATGGGACAGACTCGACAAATATGTTAGGCACGCTGGTCGGAAGCACAGGTACATGGAGGGTGAAAAGTCTGGGCGCCTTCTGGCACGCCTGGTTAGGTCAGAAATTGCATTCAGCCTGTCTTAGAAGTAAGGAATAGCAGAGGTGACCTGGTGTACATGCAGCGGGCTATTAATGATACATTAGCGGAATATTGGGGGGGTTTATGCGGAACCAGAAACCAATGAGAAAACCCAAGTCACATCATTCTACTGAGAGGAATCCTGCTCCCGTGTCTGACCTCAGAGGACCACGAGGTTCTAGGTGCTCCACTGAGCAAACAGGAATTGCTAGGAGTGATGAAAGCCTTAGAAGCTGCCAAATCACCGGGAGCAGATGGCTCTCCGGCTGAATTTATATAGACAGTTCCCAGATATCTTGACGGATTGGCTGTTATTGGTTTTTACGGAAGCCTTTGAAAAACGGGAATTGCCACAATCAATGAGGGAGGCCTTAATAGAAGTTGCACCCAAGCCTGGCAAACACCCCACAGAGATGGACACCTATAGACCCCTCTCGATTATAAATGTAGATCTCAATCTCCTTAGTAATGCATTGGTGGCAAGACTTACACCCTTTCTTCCTAAACTAATACATGATGATCAGTTGGGTTTCATACCGCGCAGTAATACTTTGCGAAAAATCAGCCGACTAGCCCATGTTATGAGATCCATGGGCTTGACAGAAGATGAGTATTCCTTGGCCTTTTCAGATGTGAAACAGGCTTTTAATTAACCCTGGGTGTAGTTGGCGTAGCGGGACTACGCGGAGGCCCATGGAGTTGGAAACAAACTCTGTAGAACTCCGCTCCACCACCTGCCTTCTTGGGAGAGATGCGCATGCGCGCAAGAGCGCGTATGTGCAGTTTTTGCAAGGATTACCCAGAGACAGCGAGGAAAAGGAGAAGGGCAGCCTGGCGATGCCAGCAGTACAGGTAAGTGGTTTTTATTTTACTTTTCATTAAAGTCTAATTCATTGTTAATAGGGGTGAAGGCGAGGGCTGGTCAACTCCGCTCCGCTGCAAAGTGTGCAGAGATTTGCCTCCTAAGCGTTCTCTTTTTTTTTTTTTATTTCATATTTTACTTTAATGGTCACAAACACAAATAGAAATAAAGAAAAGTTCATACATATCAATTAATTAGAATAAAGGCATTAAAAAAACAATAACAGTAAGTACAGATGGATATAAGCACATACACTAAAAAAAAAACCAATATCATAACAAATAATACAGAATTTCAGTATACATATTATTAGCCCCACTCGAGGCTAGACCAAAGCCTTCCAAATTTAACCAAAGATGTCAATCCCCTTGCTTTTGCCAGTGCCAATTCCATCTCATAAACCCCCCTTAATAGTAACCAAAATTCGATAATGGTAGGACTAGATTTTTCTATCCATACCCTGGCAATAGTCAGACGAGCACATGCAATAAAGACTGACACTAGAGAATTTGAAATATTACCTGTGTCAAGTACTGACCCTAATACAATTTCTTTCTCTGATAGCACCGTTACTTTGCCGATTAGCTTGCTTAACTCATGTGCAAGCTTATGCCAAAAATCGGCTAGCTTAGGACAAGTAACAAACATATGTCGTAAGTCTACGGCAAAATCATTGCACTTAGGACAATAAGACTTAATTGTATTATGTGACACGGCCCATTTAGAAATAACTTCAGGGGTATAGTATAACATAAATAAGATGTGATGGTGTTGTAATTTTAAGTTAATTGAGGTTACAGAAGAATTAATTCTGACCAGAGAGTCTGAGACCTCTTCGGGAGTCACCTCTATAGCAAACATAGTGTTTAATTTGGCTGTAACCTGTATAATATCCCCATCAACCGTCTCAGTAAAACAACGATAAACTCTCCCTATAAGACCGCGATTGCTATTCTTAAAGATCGCTCGGAGAACCTCTGTTGTAGGGGAGAGGGCCAACAAACCTTCTCCCCGCATAAAAAAATCCCTAATTTGTAGATACTTAAAAAATGAATTATATGTAACCCCATACTCTACTATCAGTGATTGAAATGGTTTAAAGCCGTGTTTATCATATAAATGCCCCAAGAGTGTAATTCCCTGTTGTTGCCATGCACGCGCAGCTGTATCCGAGAAGATGCCAGGGAGCCTCGGGTTGCCCCAAAGATAAATAAATTCATGCCACTTTGGAAGATTAAATTTTTTACATATATCTTGCCAAATGTGAAAAATATGCTGAATAGTCTTAAATCGGACTCTTTTGTAGTAATTTGGGTCAGACATATGTTGTAATAAGAATCCAGTGTTTGAGCCGTATGCTAGCTGAAACGAGAGCCAGGGTTTCCTGACGACAGATCCCATATTTAGAGATTGAATCCGACTGACAAAAGCAGCCCAAAAATAGGTTCTAAAATCTGGAAGTTTGAAACCGCCTTGCCTAAAGGACTGCTTAATATATCTAATCGCCCTTCTTGCTCTCCGAAAGCTCCAGATAAAACTTCCAACAACACCATCCAAGCGTTTAAAAAAGGTCATTGGGATTCTTAGAGGGATGGCACGAAAAAGATATAAAAATTTAGGAAGTATGCTCATTTTCACTACGTTACATCTACCGATGATGGTCAGTGGGAGCCTATGCCATCTGCGAAAATCACTAGTAACCTTTTTCAGCAGCGGTGTGTAGTTTAGGTCAAATATATCGTTAATATTGGCACTCAAACACACCCCCAAATACTTAGCCGAGACTGTAATAACTAGCGAGCTGCACTCGGCGTGAAATTGAGAATAGATTGAGTTCTCAGCGGAACGCAGAGTAGGCAAATCTCCGCACACTCCGCGGGCAGAGCGGAGTTCTCCACCCACGGTTACTTTTAACTCTGTGTGATGGGAATACATTTGTCAGGAGCTCCATAATATGGGTCTGGGCCCACACTTTATTAACTGGGTTAAAGTGTTATATGCAAACCCACAGGTGAGAGTGGAGTTGCTCGCGTGTTGATTGAAGCAGGCACTGCGAGGCTGGGTAATACTCATTGGCACGACTGAGAATATAGATTGACTCTATGCAGACAACGCTATGTTTTATCTGACACGACCGGGTGCTTCAGTCCCGCTGTTGAGTGAACTGAGTTATGGGGGGGCCTTTGGTCTCTAAATTAGCAGAGCTAAATCCCTTCTGTTCCCCCTGGGTCGACTTGTAGACAACGCACTAGATCAGCAACCACACGTTGAACTACCCTGGGCAATAGATAAGGTTAGATATTTGGGGATTAATATAACCCACAAAGAGAAATGAATCTATGACATGAATTTGGGTCAGGTGATAGAGGGATTACGTCATTCCATTCAGTTTTGGAATACTCTGAAGCTGTCGAGGATGGGAAAGATCACCCTGTATAAGTTGGTAGTGTTGCCACGATGTCTATATGTAATGCAGGGGACATTCTCAAAGCTACCCCAGAATGTTTTGAGAGAACTGGACTCATTCCTGGTTGAGCTTTTATGGAATGGCATGCCCAGGAACATCTTAAGAATTGTGGGGGCCCCTGGCCAAACATAATTTGAGGTAGGCTTGGGTTGTGACCTTCGCTCCGTTCGCGGAGTTTGCTGCACTTCGCGATTTGCAGCGGAGTTTTTCCCCGCTAGTTACCGTTCGTGAGTGTGAGCTGCCGCACAGGTAGAATTTCTACCCGAGTGGCAAGAATAACAGCACAAACTGCAGTTCGCATCGCACTCCTCCACTCGCAGAACTTCGCAGAGTTTTTTTGTAACTTCACTGAGTTCCGCATAGCAAAACTCCGCGAACTACACCCAGGACTAATTTGGGGCCCCCTGCTTGGGTAAACTCTAATTTGTATCCATTTTCAGCTCATTCACGCCCTCAGCAACTATTATCTGACCCTTCACAACCCTCTTCGCTGGCCCCCAAACCTTTAAGGGGACTGTTCTGCTCGATTTTCCCGGCCTTCTTGTGTTAACAAGTGATTGAATGTGACTTCAGTCTCTTACCATTCAAGCCTAAGGGCTGGTTTGACTGGCTCTTTAATTGGTTACCTGATTTGTATATGTTACGTCAAATATTAGGAGGTATTCTGATTACTATCGCCATTTTGATTTCCATCTGTTGCTTTATTCAGTGTATTCCTTCACTACTTCAATTCTGCACACCTGGTACTAGACATAGATCAGTTAGTTTTGTTTCATATTATTCTTCCACAGATGTTAGTTCTGTTTAATGAATGTATAATAGACTGAAGTCAAGGGTGAAATGTTCTGCTCGATTTTCCCGGCCTTCTTGTGTTAACAAGTGATTGAATGTGACTTCAGTCTCTTACCATTCAAGCCTAAGGGTTAGAGTAGTGAATGGAGCCTATTTACTAGGCACTTCGACATGATTCTGTGCTCTTCCCCATAGATCAGGGCTTGCACACATAGCCTAGGGGATAGATTCGTTAGTATTAGGGATAACCTGTCCTGTAGTGAGGGTATTTCATGGAGCCGTGCTGAATTCAGGCCTGGTAGGCCTCAAACGGGAGAGACTCCATCTTTCTTTCTGCTCCGGCAGCTTGGGATGCTTCTAGGTCAAATGTGATGTTTTAGTTATGAGGTGTTATTCGCTTGGAGAGAACCGGTTCAGGCCGGCCCTTATCGAAGGATTGTATTTTTCTTCATGCCGAAGACACTACATCAGGCCGGCCGGCTGGGAACGTGTCCTTGGTACGGGGAGGTACAAGAATTTGATGGGCGGCAGGTTACGGGCCGGAATTTTCCATGAGGAAATGCACCTCTATATTAGTGAAAGTCTGAGGCAGTTACATGTTCAGTCCGTAGGCGGCATCTAGCCGTTAGCAGTAAAGCTACTACTTATTCCAGGGAAGACAGACGCCATCTTGAAGGCGGAGAAGAACCGAGAGACAGATGCTTTCCTAACAGAATAGCCAGAGAGGAGAGAGTAGCCGATAAGGAAGAGGTCCCAGTGACTCGGAGAAGGGTGATTCCAGGCGAGCCGAGGCACAGACGAGAGGGGAGCCTAGATGACCACTGAGTGCAGGCTACATACTACTAAGGTGATGTCGACCCTTTCTTATTAGAGTGTACAACTTAATCTTTCACTTTTCTTTGCAGGTTATGTGTTATATCGTAATGTTATGTGATTGTGTATGTAATGAGTAATAAAGTATCCAGTTTGTAGTGAACCAACATGTGATGCGTGTTCTTGTATAAAAGGGTAGCCTATTCTTCTAGTCAGCTGCGGCTACATGAACAGATGTTAACCCTGGTCAGGTAAGTGGTAACTGAATAAAGGAAAGAGGAGCCCCTCGAACCTGAGAACAGGCTATGCCCGAACTGGCAATCCTTGTGTGATCTGATGAATAGTGAGACTGATTCCCTTTTTGTATGTTATGGTGATCATAGGATGAACTGTCGTATGAGACTGCCGTTTAGGTAGAGAGGTCTGGATTCGTAGGGGATCGCGAGGCCGCCGATTGTGCTGATACTGTCGTATGGGCAGAGAGGTCTGGGTTCGTAAGGGACCGCGAGGCCGCCACTTGTGATACTGTCGTATGGGCAGAGAGGTCTGGATTCGTAGGGGATCGCGAGGCCGCCGATTGTGCTGAGACTGCCGTCTGGGTAGAGAGGTCTGGGTTCGTATGGGACCGCGAGGCCGCCACTTGTGATACTGTCGTACGGGCAGAGAGGTCTGGGTTCGTATGGGACCGCGAGGCCGCCACTTGTGATACTGTCGTACGGGCAGAGAGGTCTGGATTCGTAGGGGATCGCGAGGCCGCCGATTGTGCTGAGACTGCCGTCTGGGTAGAGAGGTCTGGGTTCGTATGGGACCGCGAGGCCGCCACTTGTGATACTGTCGTATGGGCAGAGAGGTCTGGATCCGTATGGGATCGCGAGGCCGCCGATTGTGCTGAGACTGCCGTCTGGGTAGAGAGGTCTGGGTTCATATGGGACCGCGAGGCCGCCACTTGTGATACTGTCGTATGGGCAGAAAGGTCTGGATCCGTATGGGATCGCGAGGCCGCCGATTGTGAGGTCTTGGTATACATAGTAGGAATCCCCTGTCCTTAGGTGATAGATATATGTGGTTGCAGGATTGTAAATAGGTTCTAGGGAGGGGGTAACGTTCTGGCTGGGTTAGTGAGGCTCTGATGAGCGGGTTCTATCTGATCCGAAAACCCAAGCAGAACATTTGGCGTCACGAACCGTTTACGAAACCTGTGTGCGTTGTGGTTGTATCGTGTTTGCTTTCGGTGCGTGCGTGGTTTCGTTTGTATATTATTTCTATATAATTGTTTCTTATCTTTTTTTTTTTTCTTTTTTCTTCCTCTTCTTTTTCTTTTTCTCTTTTTCTTTCTTTTCGAAGATGTTTTCTAGAAAGTCGAAATCTACTTTTAAGTTGCCCGTTGATATTCCCGGCTGGGATTCAACGCCTTATGAAGCCTTAGCCCGTGAGTGGGCTGATTCTACTGGTTTGAGTGAGAATTGGAATTCTTTTTTGGAGCTGGCAGAGCCAGCTAATGTGATTACTTGTTTACAGAAGGCGCCGGTATCTAAGGGTGATGAGCTTCCCGTTTTGGGGCGCAGAGGTTGGATTGTTCTGTCTGCGTACAGGATTCTGCATGAGAGGTTGTTGAAGTTGCAGAACTTGCATAAGGATTTGGAAGCGAACTTTGTTGAGATTCAGAATGCTCATACTTTGTTGCGGTGTCAAAATAAGTTGCTTGCTGATAAACTTGAGACGTACCAAACTATTGCCGAGAGGGCGGCTGTGCGAATTGCTCGTTATAAATACAAGAATCGGCGTGGTTGGGTCTCGACGCGAAAGGTGCGTCTGGTCGTGGCGAAAGCCGGACTGGATTGAAATCCTGATGAATGGGATGGTAATATCTGGAACTCGAGTGATTCTCCTTCCTCGGGTGAGGAGTCTGCCAAGCGTGAGTCCTCTCGCTCCGGCCGTGCTTGTAAATCTGCTTCTTGCGCCTCTGATGGTGTACCCCGTGATTGCGCTCGTCCTTCGAGCGGGGTCGATGCTTCTTCCACTGATTGTTCCTCTACGTGTACTGGTCGAGCTCCTTGTGATGCTCATCCCGCGGTCTCGGCGCATCCAGTTTTTCGACGGAAGGTGCAGCAGGCTCCCGGTGCTCCGAATGGTATTGCTTTAGACTCTTTGGAGGATTTTACTCAACAAGAAATTTGTGATATTTTGCAGCGATTTCGGCAGCGAGTTGGTGAGCCCTTGCTCACATGGATGGTGCGCCTTTATGAACTGGGCGCTGCTGGCATTATGTTGGATGCTGGCGATTGTTTGAAGTTTTGTTCCTTGAGTTCGGATTCTACTGTACAGGATCATTTTCGTAACTTTAATGGTGGTGGTCAAATTTCTTTGCTTCAATTGGCGACTGAGGGTTGTAATCAAAAATATCCTACTGAGTCTGATTGGCCTCTGAATGACAAACCGTGGTATACTTTGCGCGATGCTGCGCAACGTCTCAAAGAGGAGGTGATGAAAACGGCAATTTTTCTGAATACTGCTGACCGGTTGCTTGATGGTTTCTTGACATCTTCTGTGCGGAATCGTATTATTCGTTCTTCCCCTGTTGCTTATAAGCAGGTCATGATGACTTTATTGATTAATCAGACTGGTAACATGTTATCTGTGGTGCTGGAATCGGTACGCCAACTTGGTGAGTTGGGTGAGTGGTTTAAACCTGAACGGCAGTCCCGGCCTGACACTCGTACTCCTGGTGACAATAAATTTACTAGACGTGATATGTTTTTTGCTCTTATGGCTGATGGTGTGCGGAAGGAGGACATTGATGGTGAGACTACTTCTCGTTTGTGGGAAATGTTTCGCAAACGTGGCTTGGATCGAAAGGAGGGTGCCCGGCGTGTTCGGACAACTGAGTGTGATCGTGGTTTTTCTGACGGTAGCGGTGATGACGACCGCCGTGGGCGCTCTGATCGTCGTGATGATCGACGTTATGCGCGTGATTTGTCCCCCCGTCGTGAGAGAGACAGGGAGAGAGAGGGGGAAAGAGAGAGGGGGAGAGATGATTATGTTAACAGCAGACGTAGAGATGATAGGGATCAATCCCCTGAGTTGAGAAGGAGAGAGGATCGACACATATTGGCCGATCGAAACCCGCAGTACAATGCAGGGAACAGTAATCCATTTCGTAATGGAGATGGATATGAACAGGAGGTATCGATACCTAGGAACCGTGAGAGTCTTTATCCTGATTTATCCTGGTACACAGAACACAATAAAAAGGACTAGGAAATAGGTCAAGCTCCAGTACACAGATGGGCTCACAGAGATAATAGACCCTATGTAGATATTGATATTTATTGGAGACATCGTAATATCCAAAGGGCCCGAGCATTGGTAGATACAGGAGCGGAGGCCACTCTTATTCATGGAAAATCAAAGAAGTTTAAAGGTCAGCCTTTTACAATTACCGGATTAGGTGGAAAGGAAACTCCCGCAGTTCAAACCTTACTTGAAATGAGAATAGGTAGAATTCCTAGAAAAGAATACTCTGTATTAGTGGTGCCACTCTTAGAATTCATAATTGGAATTGATATTTTGAAAGGAATGACTTTGCACTTAGATGATGGATGTTACCAATTTGGAACTAAACATTATATATCGTCCAGGCCTGTACGGGTTGGTCGTTTAAGAATGCCCCCCATAAAAGTTCCCCAGGCGACAAAAGTGGTTCGTCAGAAGCAGTATCGTATTCCAGGTGGTCATGAAGAGATTAGTACAACTATTCAGGAGTTGGTGGATGCAGGAGTTATAACCCCAGTTACTTCTGCTTGGAATAATCCTGTTTGGCCTGTACGTAAGAGTGATAATTCTTGGCGCATGACTGTTGATTATCGAGAATTGAATAGACACACACCCTCTTTGACTGTTGCAGTACCGGATGTTATTACCCTAATTGAAAGAATCCAGAAACATCCAGGTACATGGTATGCGTCCATTGATATTGCTAATGCTTTCTTTTCGATTCCGATTGCCCCTGAGTGTCAGGAACAATTCAGTTTTACGTGGAACGGGCGTCAGATGACGTTTAGAAGTCTTCCTCAGGGCTATGTGCATAGTCCTACGATATGTCACCGGCTGGTGGCAGAGCATCTGGCTGAGGTACCAGTTCATCCACAAATTCAGATATGTCACAATATTGATGATATTTTGATCCAAGGTGAATCACAAGAGGAAGTTCAGACCCAATTGGATAGAGTCATTGAGTGCTTGCGTGAGAAAGGTTGGGAAATCAACCCGCATAAATTACAAGGTCCGTCCCAGGCTGTGAAATTTTTGGGTATTAATTGGCATGAAGGGCACCGAGAAGTGATCCCTCAGGTTAAACAGAAAATTCTTGATTTTGCAGTTCCGAGAAATAGGAAAGAAGCCCAAAGCTTCATTGGTTTGTTTGGATTTTGGCGTCAGCATATTCCTCATTTGAGTCAAATATTGGCCCCTTTGTACCAGGTCACTCGTAAAAAGAATGCATTTGAATGGGGTAAATCACAGCAAGATGCGTTCAGTCTGGCAAAAGAAGCAATTCAGCATGCTCTGGATTTATGGCCTGTATGTGATGGTGATGTGGATTTGAATGTGTCTGTACAAGGCCTTTATGCGAATTGGAGTTTGTGGCAGAAACAAGGCAAGAGTAGAGTACCGTTAGGTTTTTGGACCAAAAAGTTACCTGATGCTGGTGAGCGTTATACACCTTTTGAGAAACAGTTACTTGCATGTTATTGGGCTCTGGTGGATACCGAGCAATTGACTTTGGGACATGATATAGTTTTGCGACCTGAAATTCCTATCATGCAGTGGGTTATGAGTTCGCCGAAAACTCACCGAATTGGACACGCTCAAGAGGCGAGTGTGATTAAATGGAAATGGTATATACAAGACAGGGCACGTGTGGGACAAAAAGGAGTTGCATCTTTGCATGAGCAGGTGGCACGGGCGCCATCAACTGAAACTGAGAGTGAATGTTCCGTACCTTTAGTACAGGAATCTCCTGTTAAGTGGGGTAAACCTTTTGATGATTTGTCCGCAGAGGACAGAAACCATGTCTGGTTTACGGATGGTTCAGCAAGGTTCATAGGGACGAAACGGCATTGGAAGGCAGTGTCCTATAATCCGATCACACAAAAATTGCTGAGTACAACTGGTGAGGGTAAGAACTCTATGCTGTTTATCAAGTTCTGAAACAAGAGTTACCTGGCACATGTCATATTTTTACCGATTCTTGGTCTACTGCCAATGGACTGGCAGTTTGGTTACCGACTTGGCATTCCCATAGTTGGAAAATCCATTCCAAAGAATTGTGGGGAAAAGAATTATGGCAGGAGATTTGGGAAATGCTCCCACAGAGTACTGTTACAATCTTCCATGTGGATGCTCATACCCCGATAGACTCTCTTGACAAATTCTTTCATAACATTGCAGATGAGAAATCTAAAATTGCTGAGGCAGTGGTGGACACGCAAGATTCTGATATTGCGGGATTGGCGGAATGGGCCCACCAGAAAGCAGGACACTTTGGAGAGAAAGCCACTAGCAGGTGGGCTGCTGATCGAGGAATTTATATTCCCCTAGATTTAATTAAAAATGTTATTCTACATTGTCCCATTTGTCAGCATATCAGGCAGCGCAAAGTGCCCCAAATTGTTAAAGGTCATTTACATCGCGGGAAATTGCCTGCTCAAATTTGGCAGATTGATTACATTGGTCCACTTCCTATGAGTAGGAATTGTGAATATGTTTGCACCATTGTTGATACATACAGTGGCCTGTTGGTGGCCCTTCCCTGTAAGCAAGCTACCCAATTGAATACTATTAAAACATTGGAATTGATTATGATGTATTATGGTGTGCCATTCCAAATTCAATCTGATAATGCATCCCATTTTCGTGGAAGATTGGTACAGGAATTCTGTGTGGAAAACAATATTGAATGGGTGTTTCATATACCATATTATCCACAGGCCTCGGGTCTTGTGGAGAGGTTGAATGGCCTGCTGAAAGACCAATTGCGCAAATTAACAGATGACAAGTATAAGAATTGGCGAGATTTTTTGCCTCAAGCGCTATTGATTTTGAATAACCGTCCTTTTCTAAATGCTGAATCCCCACTTATGCGTTTGTTTCCTCCGAATGTTGATGCTAAGCCCAATGAGATCAGAGAGACTGTGATGTACTGGGAGATTACTCCCGGAGCTTTGGCTCCATGCAAAGCGACCCCAGGGTCGGCAGGTTTAGACTTGCATGCCATGGATGACACCATTATAAAAAGTAAAGATCGAGTCATCATTGAAACAGGTGTTGGTGTTCAGATACCACCTGGAAATTTCTGATTAATTGCCCCTAGATCGGGGCTGGCTGTAAAAGGTATTCAGGTGCTTGGAGGAATCATTGATAGTGATTATCAGGGAGAGATTAAGGTGCTCCTGCTGAATAGCAGTGAGGTTGACTTACTGATACATAAAACTGACCGAGTGGCTCAATTGCTAATAATGCCTGTCTTCAGTGGTGAGATCACAAAAGGCACTGCCCCAACGTTGCTAACTGTACGAGGCCAGAAAGGTTTTGGCTCCACAGATAATCCTGGGGCCAGAGTTTGGGTGCAGTCGCCTAAGAATCCCCCTGAACAAGCAGAGGTCATTGCAACCGGTCAAGACAATACCATTTTAGTTATGAGACCAGGGAAAGATAGCTGGGAAGCAGTCCCGGCTGACAAATGTTACTTACGAGAATGAATAATGCCTGTATTTGATTCTCTTTCAGATCATTCTTTGGACTGTTGCTGCAGGATGTGTCGGCGTTGGACTGTTTTTGGGCTGGTACGACGAGAGAGGAGGGATCCCATCAACCCGGGATGAGTTGAGAACCCGAGTGTCGCGTTCCTTCGCTGCGTGGGATTCGTCGTCGAACTTTTGGACTTCACTAGCGAAACGGGTGACTAACGCCCCTCATTTCTGCTTGACACCGATGAGATCAGTGAATGACATTTTGGCAACTTGTTTGGTTGCTGTCCCTGCTTCGTTGGAGACTTTGACTCATATTTTCAATATATCAACTGCTCGCCCCAATGTTCTTCTGGGCGATTTCGCTACCCATGAGTATTGCCCCTTGTGTACTGAACTGTCAGACCCGATACCCCCCATCCAGTCCCAAATAGTTACCTATAATATCACACAAGGTGATTTGTGTTTTTTCCTTACGTGTAATCCTAGTGCAATTTCGGAATGTATGCGTTTAAAATTGAAAGGTGCCACTTCATTCACCGCTCATGAACGAACTTTGTGCCTTCAAAGGACACCGAAAATATGTACTTCTGTTCAGAATAACATGACTTGCAAGAGTATGGTAGTTGCCCCCAGTCATTATCGCACGATGTTACTACCTGCCGGATGGCTTTTCTCATGTGGTAATACTTCCTGGCCATATGTCCCCGCAAATATTTCTGGAGGCCCTTGTGCCATTACTAGACTGAGTTTATTGATGTTTTCATCACATCCGAATGCCAACTCTCGTGTGATTCGAGATACAGTGAGGTTACAGGAGGATTGTGACTCATCTTTGCATTTATATTCTAAGTCTGAATACCTTAGCCTGGCTATTTCAATTATTGGTGTTCCTGCTTTGGCAGTTTATAATGCCAAATCTATTGAGAAAATGGCCTGCTGGATGGTGAAATCCATTAATAATACTTCTACAGTCCTGTCTGACATGCTATTAGACGCCCAGGGTGAACGCAGAGCTATCTTGCAAAATCGAGCGGCCATTGATTATCTTTTGCTTAAACATGGACACGATTGTTCTGATTTTGAGGGTCTTTGTTGTTTTAACTTGTCTGATCATACACAATCCATTCGAGCTCACATTAATAAGCTACATGACTTGACAGAAGAAGTTAGAAAACACATTGACCAGGGCTGGTTTGACTGGCTCTTTAATTGGTTACCTGATTTGTATATGTTACGTCAAATATTAGGAGGTATTCTGATTACTATCGCCATTTTGATTTCCATCTGTTGCTTTATTCAGTGTATTCCTTCACTACTTCAATTCTGCACACCTGGTACTAGACATAGATCAGTTAGTTTTGTTTCATATTATTCTTCCACAGATGTTAGTTCTGTTTAATGAATGTATAATAGACTGAAGTCAAGGGTGAAATGTTCTGCTCGATTTTCCCGGCCTTCTTGTGTTAACAAGTGATTGAATGTGACTTCAGTCTCTTACCATTCAAGCCTAAGGGTTAGAGTAGTGAATGGAGCCTATTTACTAGGCACTTTGACATGATTCTGTGCTCTTCCCCATAGATCAGGGCTTGCACACATAGCCTAGGGGATAGATTCGTTAGTATTAGGGATAACCTGTCCTGTAGTGAGGGTATTTCATGGAGCCGTGCTGAATTCAGGCCTGGTAGGCCTCAAACGGGAGAGACTCCATCTTTCTTTCTGCTCCGGCAGCTTGGGATGCTTCTAGGTCAAATGTGATGTTTTAGTTATGAGGTGTTATTCGCTTGGAGAGAACCGGTTCAGGCCGGCCCTTATCGAAGGATTGTATTTTTCTTCATGCCGAAGACACTACATCAGGCCGGCCGGCTGGGAACGTGTCCTTGGTACGGGGAGGTACAAGAATTTGATGGGCGGCAGGTTACGGGCCGGAATTTTCCATGAGGAAATGCACCTCTATATTAGTGAAAGTCTGAGGCAGTTACATTTTCAGTCCGTAGGCGACATCTAGCCGTTAGCAGTAAAGCTACTACTTATTCCAGGGAAGACAGACGCCATCTTGAAGGTGGAGAAGAACCGAGAGACAGATGCTTTCCTAACAGAATAGCTAGAGAGGAGAGAGTAGCCGATAAGGAAGAGGTCCCAGTGACTCGGAGAAGGGTGATTCCAGGCGAGCCGAGGCACAGACGAGAGGGGAGCCTAGATGACCACTGAGTGCAGGCTACATACTACTAAGGTGATGTCGACCCTTTCTTATTAGAGTGTACAACTTAATCTTTCACTTTTCTTTGCAGGTTATGTGTTATATCGTAATGTTATGTGATTGTGTATGTAATGAGTAATAAAGTATCCAGTTTGTAGTGAACCAACATGTGATGCGTGTTCTTGTATAAAAGGGTAGCCTATTCTTCTAGTCAGCTGCGGCTACATGAACAGATGTTAACCCTGGTCAGGTAAGTGGTAACTGAATAAAGGAAAGAGGAGCCCCTCGAACCTGAGAACAGGCTATGCCCGAACTGGCAATCCTTGTGTGATCTGATGAATAGTGAGACTGATTCCCTTTTTGTATGTTATGGTGATCATAGGATGAACTGTCGTATGAGACTGCCGTTTAGGTAGAGAGGCCTGGATTCGTAGGGGATCGCGAGGCCGCCGATTGTGCTGATACTGTCGTATGGGCAGAGAGGTCTGGGTTCGTATGGGACCGCGAGGCCGCCACTTGTGATACTGTCGTATGGGCAGAGAGGTCTGGATTCGTAGGGGATCGCGAGGCCGCCGATTGTGCTGAGACTGCAGTCTGGGTAGAGAGGTCTGGGTTCGTATGGGACCACGAGGCCGCCACTTGTGATACTGTCGTACGGCAGAGAGGTCTGGGTTCGTATGGGACCGCGAGGCCGCCACTTGTGATACTGTCGTACGGGCAGAGAGGTCTGGATTCGTAGGGGATAGCGAGGCCGCCGATTGTGCTGAGACTGCCGTCTGGGTAGAGAGGTCTGGGTTCGTATGGGACCGCGAGGCCGCCACTTGTGATACTGTCGTATGGGCAGAGAGGTCTGGATCCGTATGGGATCGCGAGGCCGCCGATTGTGCTGAGACTGCCGTTTGGGTAGAGAGGTCTGGGTTCGTATGGGACCGCGAGGCCGCCACTTGTGATACTGTCGTATGGGCAGAAAGGTCTGGATCCGTATGGGATCGCGAGGCCGCCGATTGTGAGGTCTTGGTATACATAGTAGGAATCCCCTGTCCTTAGGTGATAGATATATGTGGTTGCAGGATTGTAAATAGGTTCTAGGGAGGGGGTAACGTTCTGGCTGGGTTAGTGAGGCTCTGATGAGCGGGTTCTATCTGATCCGAAAACCCAAGCAGAACAGGGACCCCTATCATTCAGGGGGCCTCCATTAAAATGCAACGCCTTTGAATACCTGGGAGCCTCTTTTCCTATTGTGTAGAGAGCCATATATTTTTTATGTTATGCCACAGTCTGGAACTGTCCTGAAAGCTTAATGATGGGGCCCCTGAAAAGGTGGGGGGCCATGGGCCAGAACTCACTTTGCCCAAGCCTTAAAACGCTCTGGGCATGCGTTGTAAGGTTGGGCTTGATATATACCGAAGGGTGTTGGACCGAGGGGGACTGGAGTTCCCCAACTTGGAATTGTAATTTTTGGCAACACAGCTCCAACATACCATACATTGGTTGGATACTGAGTCCAATTGGGAAAGATCCCTATTGACGGGAACTTATGACGGACATCAGCTAAGAACATTACTGATGTGAGGTAGGAACCTCCCACACACATTTCCACACTTGATCCATTTGATGGCCAGAATGTTGGAGAGGACAGTTCAAACGGTAATACAAGCGGTGCCATATACACCGGAACTTGATTATGGATTATACGTCCTTTTGCCCAGCTCACACAGCTGATCTCTGTAGAGAAATGGCCGGAAGAGGGCTGTCTGATGTTATCTGATCTGTATCTGGAGGGTAGATTCCTAACGCTACAAGATGCTATGGGGACCTTTTCTCTGGGCTTGGGACAGTTCCTTCAATATGCAAAGATTGCAGCCAGAGCATGGCAGCTATGGCTCACATTTCCAGAGGCCCCTGACGCTACCCACACTCCAGTTACTATGTTATCTATGGTAGGTGGTCATAGATTTGTGACTCACCTGTACTGAGCCCTATATGCAGATAGATGGATCAAACCACTGTGGGTGGAGGAGAAATGCCAAACCCTCAGTGATGAACCCCTACCCTCTAGAGATTGGCTACATATTCATTCAGAGGTTTGTAAGGTGTTGATAGGTGCAAGGTTTAAACAAATTCACTATAATTGAGTCTAACCCTCATGGACCTTCTGATCCTAGTCCTGGACTTTGTGGTACTTTATAAGCCTCGTAGTCATTCTGATATACGGTCTCTTGGTTCCTCCAGCCCCGACGTCAGACTCAACATCATCGCCAACCACACCCTGACCAGCTCCAGCAAACACAATGGAAAAGCCCACACCCATCACCTGGTCTGACAAGGTCTCGTCCATTTCAACATACCCATTCCTCATCTCCGCAGAAATGCCATCACCGAAACCCTCACAACAAGATAGAAACAAGGACTCTGAGGGATCCTGGACCTCAGAGCTCCTACAACACCGCCCGCGATACCTCAAAAACAAACTCCCCAGATCCAGCTCCAGTTTCAATGCCTGGATCATCTCCTGTGCAGACACCATGGCCAGAAAGAATGCTGTACCGAGGACCCACGAGTCAATGGGTTTCATTATCTTTTCTGACATGGTCTGACCATAATTTTGAGATACAAAGTCAGGGGTTGATCTCTGTGGCTATGAAATGGTTGCTTCAAGATACTAACCCGAGATTAATGCCTCTAAAAACCAAATGCTGCCATGCCAAGCACAATGCACTTAAAAAATACAGTGCTCCACAAATTGCATTCAACCACCTCGCCACCAAACAAATCCCTTTAAATATATTATTTTCGGAGGGCTTTTTACAATTCACTTCTGCCTTCTACATGTTCCTTCAGGCAATTGAGTTTGCAGAGAAATATTACACAGTCATATGTATCTCAGCATGACTGCCTGTTCCACAAGAACATTTTGTTACCTCGTTTGCAGACCTTGTTCCACTTTTGCACCTTCTCCGTTGTGTACTTCGGATGGGGAATATAATTTGTGTTTTTTGTATTTATTTGATAAAGCTTGCAAATGCTAGAGAAATAATGCTTCAAAGCACATACATGAATGACAAGAAGGCAATAAATACAGATTTGGACAAATATAACCTAATTGATGTCAGGAAAGTGGTGGATTATATGGTGTGGTTGTGAGACCTCATTGTGTCATTCGCTCTCAATACCATCTTGGGTCCAGTAGGACTCATTTGTAAAACCTTTACCTCAACCCGGGGTAGCTATGGCAGCAAGGCTTAAACAAAAGAACAAGTGTAAAGCATTCAGAAGTATCAAAACAGAATATTAAGGTCACAAAAAACAAAGTCACAAAACAAAAAAGAAATTTGATACCAATTTATAAAAAAATAGATCTTACACCAAAATGAAAAACATTCACCTGAGGGTTCTGGAGAATTTGATTTTTAGGTAACGTATAATTCACTGCTTTTCAGTCATAATTCCAACAAGCAATAGTAACTACCGTAGTTAGCGGAAACTTTGCAAACTGTAAATTAATTAAGTTATGTTTGTCCACTCGGCCTGCTTGGGTGACCAACTCTGGCAGGGTGGAGGTCAAGGGGGCCAGCAAGGATGTGTAGGACAGTTATCTTGTCACCAAAGCAGACTAAAGCCCAGTTCCAGGCTGTATGGGAGAGCCGCAGTAGCCATCAATGGAGTGGTCCTGTTGGAAGCGATAAAGAATGCTGAACATGCTGTATGATGCTGAGGGTGCTGTCAGTGTGATGGGGCAGGGGTTACTGGAGCTACTCCTTGGTCCACAGTCTTGGTGTGTTGACTTTGACCACAGGGGTCAATGTCCCTTGAATTACTTTTGGGTCCAGCAAAAGTCCTGTTGCAATGGGACTGCAGGTCTGCTGTCACAGTGAAACCAGCAGTCTCCTTTGGTGAAGGCTGGTGTCTGCCTTGAGTGACTAAACTGCATTCCAAATACTCTTCCAGGTCTAGTAGACTCAGGTACAATTTTTGAGCATCTGGATATGGTCTCCAAGGCTGCAAGGCTGCAAGGCAGCGGTCAGTGGGGTTTAAGTGATTGTGGTTACTGAATAGTCAGTACATTCTGCCTCAGCTTTTCTGGCCCTGGTGCTGTAACAGGAAGACAGTCAACTGACTCATGGCGTTCACCTCTTGTGTCTGGGGCTCAGGAGCTAATTCTCCACAAGTCAGGCACTACAGGCACAGTCCTACCTTTGATTGCCCAAGAATAAGCAGATGCAGTCTAGTGGTAGGTGCAGCATCTCTTGCCATCTCCAGGGAACAGAAGGGCAGTCTTTCTTCAGTCCTCTCTCCAGTCCAGAAGTAATCTGAGGTCTGGGTGCCCAGGGGTGCCATATTGACACCCAGAAAGTGCCCTCAGACTGCAGTGGTTACTAACCAATGGCAACCAGGCCCTTTCCCGCCTGATAATGACTTCCTGCAGTGTCTGGAATCTAGCTATCCCAGAATGCACTATTCTGCCCACTCCCAAAATGCCTGAACCATTCTCTCATTGTGTGGAGCTTGGTAGCCCACCCTGGCGGTGGGGCTCCCTGTGTGCTACACACCCACAGAAGAAATGGTTTGGCAACTAGTCTCCCCTCTTTGTCCTCTATGCCAACCCTTCTACCTGAATGAAAGAGCAGCCCCTCGTGTGTGTGTGTCCACCATTTGCCCTTCAAAGGTCATTTCCCCTTTGAAGCTTGCCATTTTTGCTCACACTGTGTGTGGCTTCCTAACAGGGAGAGGTAACACCCCTTCCAGTGACAGACCTCTATTGTTCCTTCTCCTGAGAGTTGTTCACACCTCTTCCCAGGAAGGTAGAAGGCTGTCTTGTGGCCAGCATCTGCCAATGACCACTTGAAAACTTGGGCAAGAGAATGGCAACTTTCTAAAGTTGCATTTAATTAAATGTTACATTAAGTTCGACTTGGCATCACGTCAGGTTTAATGTAAGAGTTAATTTCATACCTTGAAGTGTCAACTTTAGTAGTCCCATTCAGAAGTTAGCACAGCTGAGTTGTCAATTTGTAACCCTGTACTTGCCAATAGGGGAACTAGCCTTTGCTTGGTAAAAACAACAATTTGGGCGTTTTACCGTTAGGAGCTATAAAAATATAATAATAATAATCCACATTTGTAAAGCGCGAACAATCACCTGTAAGGGTCTCTAGTCACTGGGAGCCGTCAGGAAGATTAAGCAAGTTATTGCCCAGAGTCACATGGTGCTGGGTTAATCTGCCGCCGGGGATCGAACCGTGATCCCCAGATTCCGAGTCAGTCACCCTGGCCGCAGCGCAACAGCACACTATGACATCATTGAGGGGAAACCTCCCTTAAAATGGAAACAATCCAAGAGGAGAGAAGTCTAAGTTCATTTCACACCTGTCCTCTGTCCCTGAGAACTCTCCCCCAATTGGTCTCGCCCGGACCCTGCTCAGGAAAAACCCACTCTTTTTAGGTCTCGTGAGCCAAAGGCTCGAGGAGACCTTTTATATATGTGGGATTTTCAAAGTGCTACCCACAGTCTTTTGGCTGGCCTAAACCTTGAGTGCACGATCACATGCATGTGCACAGCTGCTCCCACTCCCCCCTCCCTTCTCTATAGCTTTCTTTCACTTTAGCCGCTTTGATCCTTGCATTCCCCCCTCCCTTCTCACCCAGCCCTTTGATGCTCTGCTCGATTACTTTCACTTTCTCCGCTTTGATGTTTGATCCTGTTTTCCTGCCTTTCGGGCACTCACGAATCAACTTGTTTTGTCTATCCCAGGAAACATTTCGCAGATCGGTTTGGAATGGAACTCAGTAACCCACTGATTCACAAATGCCTCGTTTTAATATGTACCCAGACCAGTGAAGAACACGCAAGCATTAATAGGGCAGAAAGTGTTAATAAATGGAACGTGATATAAGCGTACTAAAATACCCGACCCGGCCGCATTTAATAATTTATTACATTAATTAACCACGCAGGGCAAAAGGAGCCTTTTACAGACGCATTTTCCAAACATGCAAGATTTGTCACACCACCAGACAAACATATTTTCCACATAACTGGCACCATTCCACACGTGCTGCAATGTCTGTAGGGACGTCCCTGGTGTTTTCAGCACATCTCTCTTTCTTTTATTGTAATTGCGCCTTGCCTGCAGTTCGCTTTAGTGTGCTTCCTGTATGTTTACTTTACCGAAGTGTAATACTACCCACTTCACAGCATCGTAAATGGTGCACGTCCGAACGAATTTATTTATTACATTAATTTGCCACACTGAGCAAAGTGAGCATTTTAGAACTGCCTTTTCCGTCCATGCACGCATTCTCGCACTCACCTGCCTATATGTGTTAAATATAACTGGCATCATCCCAAACGCGCTGCAATGTTTGCGCGCAATCTATTGACTGTAAGTGCAACTCGCCTGCAGTTCTCTTCAGCGCACTGCCTATATGTGCAGTATTCAGTGTAATATAAACCTACGTACTTCACGGCCTCCTAATATACGCCCTGCCAGTATTAACTTTTTGTTAAAATATTATGTCACGCAGAGTAAAAGGTGCCTTTTGCAACAGCCTTTTTGGACATACAAGCCTTATTGCGCTGACCTGCGTACCATGTGTTTCACATTACTGACACCATCCCAGACCCACTGCAATATGTGTAACGGCGTCTCTGCTATTCCCAACGTGCATCCTTTGTATGTTGCCTGTGAGTGCACCTCACACGCAGTTTACTACACTTAACTTCTTCTATGTACACTTTTTACTGTAGCCTAATCTATTAACTTCACAGCCTCCCAATATGCTTCCAGACGCGCTCATTTATTTATTAAAATGCTTTGCGACACTGAGATGAATACTTTTAACAGCCGCCGTCTGCAAACATGCAAGCTTTATTACATCAACCTACGTGAAATGTTACACATAAGGACACATAACTAGCACCATTCATCCACGCTGCAATGTCTGTAAGTGCATCTCTAATGTTCCCAATGTGTACCTCTCCTCCATTGGCCTGCAGTTCACTTATGTGCTCTTCCTGTATATGCAGTTTATACTGTTGTATAATACTACGCACTTCACAGCTTCTTAACATGCATCCAGGTGTAATTAATTAGTTATTACATTGCTTCACCGCGCAAAACAATAAAAAGCGTTTTAAATCCGTCTTTACCATCCTTGCAAGTCTTATCACACCAGCCTGCGTAACATGTGTTATACAAAATTGGCACCATCCCAGGCAAGCTACAATCTTCAAGAGCAGTTACTGGTGTTCTTGGTGTGCATTTCTTCTATGTTAACTGACAGTGCACATTGCCTACAGTTCAAATTTAGTGCCCCTGTCTTTATGTACACTTCTTAGTGCAGTCTAAACATAGCACTTCACAGCCTCCTAAAATGCGCACTGCCGCCGATATTTATTTAATACCTTACTTTTTCGCACACAACAAACGAAATGTTTTAAAACCGCCTTCTCTACACATGGAACTCTTGTAACATCAACCTGCGTATATGTGTTACACATAATTGGCACCATTGCAGGTTCGCTACAATCTATGTGGTCAGACTATAGTGTCTAAATGTGCATCTTTTCTGTGTTCGCTATAAGTGCACTTCACCTGCAGTACACTTAGTGCGTTTCCTATATGTACACTTTTTAGTTAAGTCTAAACCTACGCACTTCACAGCCTATTTACATAGGAACTGTCGCCCTTTATTACATAGATTTTCCATACCAAACAAACAAAACTTTTTAAAGTTCATTTCTACGGACATGCAAGCCTCATCGCACCCTCCTGCAAAAACATCTATTACACATAGCTCATCAACCCAGGTGCGCTGCAATCTCTATGGGCTGTCTTTGGTGTTCTCAGCGTGCATTTCTCTATCGTTAACTATAAGTGCAGCTCGCCTGCAGTCCACTTCACTTCAGTGCGCTTCCTGTATGTGCACTTTTTAGTATAATCTAATCCTACGTACTACATACTCCTAATATATGAGGACAGCTTTCTCGCTGCGCCTGGGTGGTGCTACCATAGCTTGTTTAATCGCCAGCATTCAACATATTGCAAATTAAACATCACAGTGGTGCCTTTCCATATATAGACATTTTGGCCCAGCAGCTACTTTATATGCACTGCTGGCTTCTTTTATTTCTGAGGCCCATCTTCTTTCATACAGTCAGTAGGCTGCCGTGTAAGCTTGTACAGTTAGTGTTAATTTCTTTTTATACAGGCATAGAATACTGCATGCATTTAATGTAGTGGCTACACTCATGGGCTCATATACATAATTGTTCTATACAAATGCTACTTTGAAAAGCACTTTACAGTACTTTCCAATTTGCAATTTGCGCACTAAATGTCACTGCATTTGCAAGTATGAGATGATATCACTGTAGATATAAATGTGATATCACTACTACTGCAAATATAACTGTGGGATAACTATTATAGCAAACATTGGTGTGTGATTACCATCACTACAAATATTAGTGTGAGATTACTTACTTCAGATATAGGTGTGACATCACTTTCACTGCAAATATAGGTGTTAGATTAAGAAAACTGTTCATATAGGTATAAGATTACTATCACTGCAAATATAGGTGTGATTTCACTAACACTGCAGATATAGGTGTGAGATCACTATCACTGCAGATATAAATGCCAGATCAAATTGCATTTAAAAGTGTAAGATTATTGTCACTGCAGATATAAAGGTAACATCACTATCACTGCAGATATAGGTATAACATGTCTATCTTTTTAGTTATTAGTATAACCTCACATCACTGCAAATATAGGTGTGAGATCACGATCACTGCAGATATAGGTGCCACATTGCCATAACTTCAGATAAAGGTATAATCACTATCACTACAAACATATATGCATATATTACACTTATAAGGTCCCAAAAGCGAGACCTATTGGCTATGCCAATGCTTGTTTAAAGATGCGAGTGCCCATATATATGAAACGATGAGATTGTGAAAGAAGTATATCGAGTCTCCTTGAAGTTACATCAAAGGCAGTGAAGAGTGGTACTGCTGCAGAGTTAGGATTTTTTTTTTCATACTGTGGATGAGGGCTAAAATGTAGAGCCCGAGAAGGACCCGTCTCAGCAACTGCTTTTGAGAACTGCCGGTGCTGAGCACCGGCAGGACCTGGCCCACTTAAAGCCCTGTGTCAGACTTATTTTTGGTGGTTCGTACGCCATCTTTATTGTCATTATCGTATTACAGTTCACTCAAAGCAGGAGATGCCTTTGAAAGTGAGTGTAGAATGCTGTTAAGTGCAGCCTCAGGATTTTTACCAACTGCATGGAACAGAATTGCTTTGCGGCTCTGGCTCCCAGCCCAGCTCCTGTGGGCTGCTGATTAGAGATACGCTCAACAGAAATAGGAGCTGAGACCCCCGCGGCACCTCATTAATGTATGTACCCTCGTTCAGGGCAGTGAAGAGTGAAATAATGCCAGCCGCACTCTCCCAGCACACAATACCAAAAGTCACTGAGCCCCACCTTTTGCAGGAAATGTCTTCCATGCCCACATGTGCAGAGGGAGATAAGAAACACCTCGCTGCAACTGAGTTGCGGCCCATGTTCCGGAACAAACATACTTGCATCTCCCTGAAGCACAAAAAATGACATACATATTTTATACAGGTGACTTGCACTCTTAACATCTCTTTAAAAAGAAAATACCCGCGGCATACTCACCTTTTTCGCTCAAGATCTGCAGTAAGTTTTTTTTTATGTTCATACGAATGTTTTTCTTTACCTATAAAAACCTGCTTGCTGATTCAAAATACTTAAGGAATTTATTTTGCAAAAACATATTTACGAATCTTGCTGAACGCTGCTGTTTTCATCACCATTAGTATATAGCCCGTCCTTTTCTTGGCAATAAAATCCATTTTTAGGCAAAATTGTGACTCTATGTTAGCTGCTGAAAATTGTTAGTGGGCACTAGATATACTTGTGCAGGATATTTTCTATCACTTTGCCAGTATGTCTCCTCTGCATACAAGAAACAGTTTCTACACCAGACTCAGGGGTTTATTTACAAGCCTCTTGCACCGCCGGTGCGCCACATATTGTGCACACCGGAGGAGCAACCTGCGGCCTCATATTTACAAGGACAGGTAAAGCCGCCCTGCGTGGCTTTTCGTGTCCTTGTAAATATGTCCCCTATACATGCAACACTTTGTGTGAAAGGGGTGTGCCGTGGGTGTTGCTGTGGGTGTTCCCACGCAACACCCATGGCTTGTGCCACATTTTCAGATTTACGAAAAATCGTAAACCTGGAAATGCGTCAGAATGCTATGCCTTCCCAGGGGAGGCGTAGGTAGGCACAACGAGAAGAAATGTTTTAATTTCTCCTAGTTTTTTTCCTCTTGCTATGTGTGCTGCATTCTGCAGCACACACAGGAAGAGGAAATCATCTCTTGTGATTGTTTTTGTGCAGTAAGGTGTCCCTTCCTGCACAAAAACAATTATTACTGTGACACAGGCATCCTTGCCCCAGGGTGCAAAGGCGCCTGCATTGGCGCATGGCAGCTGATTATGCGCCAACGCAGGGGATAGTAAAGTGATCCATCATATCGTTGTAGATATGACGCATCCCTTCGCTTCGGAATTAACGCAATGGTTTGCAGCCAAATGGCTTGCAGCACCGTGCTGCATTAATTCTTTGTAAATAAGGCCTTCCATTTCTATGTCTCAGCGACATACAGCTACGAACTATTGTTTTCTGTACATAACATATCCTTATAATGGGCTTTGGGTCAGCCACTTACTCATGCGTGGCTAGATTTTCTTTTTATCTATCTCAGTCGTCGCCTCTTGATTTGATGTTTTTATTTTTGCCTATTCTTGTGTTTGTCCTGCCCAGGAGCATTTCAGACTTATAGAGTTCTCATTGGAGAAATTGAATCCTTCCACTGCATGCTTGCGGAAACTATGTTTTAATTTCAATTGAGCACTTGATAACAATTTCTCCTGTTTTGTCCTCCTCCACACCTCCACCGCCACGTGCTCTCTTTTGACCACTCACTCTCATGCCCCCATGCTCCCCATGCTGCTCCCCTCCCTGCTCCCTGTTCAAGGCTGGACTGGAAACCCTGCAACCTTTTTTAAATCAGCCCCACTCTACATGGGCTGCAAGTAAGATGGGGCCATTGGGGCATAGTTGGGACATGACAGACTGTTCTGCTTTGAAACAGCCTCCCAGATGTTAGCCTACCAAGGAAATATGGAAGTGACAAGATGGTCAGTCAGGACCTGGTTCAACCTGCCCCTCTCTTTTCCAGGTGTAATTTTTAAAAATGTGCATGTATTTTTTTACGGGGATGTATTCTTGTTTTTGCATTTTGCATAGACTTCACACTTTCTATTCATTTTTTTACATTTTAATTTACCATTTTAATTTGCCCATCTTCAATGTTGGTATGGTAATTTAAAAATGTCCGCCATGCGTCTTGACACATGTGCACAGGTATCATAATACCCACATGTTCAGGCCACATATGAGTGTGCATTGGATGCCTCCTTGTAACTGCCTTGATGCATGCGTTCATATTAGAGCGTCAAAAAGCATTTGAAAAGCCAATTGCTTGGGCTTTGGCACTGTTAGCATCTGTGGCTCCCCTCCCAGGAGATCTGCTGTCACGTGCACGAGTGCATTATTCCTAACTCACTTCCAATGAGATTGTTACAAGGAGGAAAGGCTGGCAGTGGTCCCAGAGTATCAATGCACTTTGTAACAGTCCTTTATCTCTGGAGGATGCTCTACAACCTAGCCACCAATGGCAATCTATAATTCCATGAGTCTGCTGAATTCACACATTGCTGAAAATGGTGGCGGCTATCTTGAACTCATCGAGAAAAAGGGGGTCATTAGGAGGGTGGACGGACTGCCACCGCCGGGCTGGTGGTGCCGATCCTTCTGCCATCACTAGGCATTTTACCCACTGCCCAATTAGGATGGCGGTGGGTACCGGGCGGACGCAAAGTCCATCCGCCGCTTCACCGCCAAAGGCAATCGCCCCGATTGCCTGGCGGAGGGTGCAGGGCGCCTAAAATGGTGGCGGTGCCTAGCAGGCACTGTCCACCAAATTAGGATGTGGGAAAGGCTGGCGGGGATTGGGTTTGGGGGCCCATTGCGGGCCCCCCTAGTTGGGGGGGTGTTGCTGCACTGGAGGGTTACCCATGGTACCCCCTGCATTTCTCTGCATTGCATGGCAAGCACCGCATGGTGCCTGCCACACAGTGCAGGGAAATGCAGTGCATGCCAGTTTCACACTGCGAACGGTGCTGCACCCTGCAGCACCGTCCGCAATGTTGAAGGCCCTGGATGCACCCGCCAGAATGGCGGGTGCATCCTAATTGCAGTGGTGGGACCGCCGCACGTCTGGCGGGTGGTCCCAGCACCTCAACGATGGCGGACAGACTGATGTCCGCTCACCATCCTAATGAGCCACTGAGTTCCCTCATGATTCACAACACCCTTGCCAGACAATCGTGATACTTTGTTGCTGGTATTGTAACACGTGGAAGCCTTGGAATTTTTTGCTTTTTTTAAAAGTGAGTTTGCAAGCAAAATACAGAAAAGTAATCTATGGATTTGATATGTGCTTTAATATGAGATTAATACTTTAAGTACCTGTTTGAGAGACTTTGGAAAATATTGAGCTATATATTTTTTGTTCATTTGTGGATCTACATGAAGAAATAGGCAGGATCTTTTTTATCTTCAAAAACTATATTCACAATGCACGTCTTGGTTACAGTAGTGATGGGGCTAAGGGAATTATTATTGGAATCAATGTGAGCTGCATAATCCTAATGAATATTTGTAGTGTTGCAATTTCTGAAAAGATATCTTTGAACAAATGTCAAGATTACAGATGGCGTATTCACATAACAGATGTTGGTTACTTGACTAGCAAGGACAGTGAGTGCAGTGCATTGCTAAGGGTCTGAAATAATATTAGTGGAGTTCTCATTTCAAAAACTACAGCAATCCCACTAAACACAGCAGCATATTCTTTCAGGCAAAGCAACGCAGCAAGACAACTTGCAGCACTGCCTTGCGTGAAATGGAGAGGGCAGAACGGCTCCATACTTGCAAACACATATAACAATTCTGCTCTCCGTGCCCTAGCGCACTGAGTGCTACCTAGCCCCCACACAGGCACCCTTGCACCATAGTGTAAGGGTGTCTGCATTATGGGCAGGATTGATTTTGTGCAGGAAGGGACACTTTCCTGCACAATACAACCCTTGGCAGAATGCAGCACATGTGGAAAGAGGAATTATTGAGGAGAAATAAAGATATTTCTCCTCGTTATGACTCTGTCAGCTAGGTAAACCATTTTGGCACAAACCCAGTTTTACAAGTCTTCAAAGACCTGGTTTTGCATAAAGAAAGATGGGTGAATTAATGGAAACACCCATGTTCCACCCATGTAACCCTAACCGATGCAAAGTAATGCAAGACAGTGCTATATGCTCTTCTGCGCTACATTGTATTTACTAAACCTCACAAAGCCAAGCAAAGTGGCTTTGTGTGGCTTAGTAAATATCACTTAAGGACTTCTGTTGCCTTGCGATGGCTTGCGTCACACAAGGACAATGCAAGTCCTTTGTAAATCTTCCCCAGAAAGTCTGGGTCATAGTTATACTTTGAAGGGACGTTATTGCCATAGCCAGATAGTTGGTTGATCATGGTGAGCAGGTAATGAAGTTATTCCACTTGTGATAACATATCCACAACAACAAGCAACATTCTGTTTTGTGTAGCCTCAATCAAATCAAAAATCCAATTGTTTAAAAAAAGATGTATAGTAATTTATATCTCTCTGTCTTTCAGAATATTTGTGTGATATATATCCATTTTGTCTTGAAGAAGGTGGTGTGAACCATTTCAATTTTCACAGAAACGCCACGTCAATGGACTACTTTAGTTTCATATTTGTTGGATTTTTTTATTTAGGTGCTATTGTATGGTTATGTATTTTAGGGTCTATAAATGTATTATGATCATGGGCCATGTAAAGTCCTTTTTAAATTATGGATATGATTTTTTATATATGCAGGATACCTATGTATCTTTTTTATGAAAATATCTTTTGAGGATTTAATGAGTGACAGAGATTGTTTTTACATAGGTGTGGGAAATAATGTTCATTACAAAGTTTCTTATATTGTATTTACTACCGTTCAGTGCATTTCCATTTGTTCTTCAGAAGTGACCATTGGGTCCCATTGATTGAAGTTACACAATAGGGAATTGTGTTTGTTGTCTTAGTTATACTACCCTATCCCTTTTGGTAATCGAGGGTGACTCTCCTTTTGTTTGGGATAACATATTCACTATATAGTCATCAGTGCCCAGCGGAGTGCAGAGTCAAAGAGACAATATCCAGGGTCTCTGTTTTCTCTCCCTTTCCTAATTCCCCAGGTTAATAGCTAACCAACACATTTTATTGTATATAGTTGGCTGTAGATACAGGGAAGTGCGGAAACATTAATAGATCCTGTTTGATTCAGCCTAAAATGTGGTGCTTTCTGACAGCCAATGCTGACTTAATTCTCAAAGTCCGTTATAGTTGGGTCCAATTAGGACCTTATGCACATGTGTACTGACATCAGCACCAATCAATGCATTTATCAGTTCACATTTCCCTCTTCAGTGTCATTTGGGCATATGTATATGCCCTGTATATATGTTCCATGCAGTGGTTCAAAAGTAAATGCTGAAATGTTCCCGTTATAGTTATGTCAAGTAACTATAACTCATGCTCTAAAGTGCCTATACTAGCACCCCCACCATGGCCCGGTGTTAGTAACAATGATGCCATTTCGGATGTAACAGTGATATTATCACTGCAGTCATTGAAAATGTCATGAGTGATGTAATAAGTGAGCTAATTAGCAGCACATGGCAAGGGTGCTATATAGTTAGTTTAGGGATCGATTTATAGTTACTTGAGATGCTCAAATTATAGATACTTGAAACTGTGTGCTGCATGTGGTTGGGTTCATGGCCAGTCTGTTCGCCAAACCTCATAGGCAACCAACCCCCTGCTGTGCGTCACTGAAATTCACCAGTTTTAGTTAACAGAAGAACTTATAACTTGCACCCCTCTATGCACAGTGTTGTCATCAGTGATGTCATTTCAGATGTCCTTAGTGAAGTTATCAATGATGTCATAGAACATTTCATGAGTGATGTAATATGTGAGAGCATAAAAAGTAAATTTGGCGTGTGTAAGTTATAGTTTTTTCATTTAACTGTAACTGAGTTCCAATACTTTTTAAAATTTTAAATGTTAAGTTTTAACTGATCTTTTCACCTAAGTATAATGTCACTTTAACTTTTGTTTTTTTAAGTGAATTTCCCAGGTTTTAATAATGTAAAGTAAGATAATATTATTATAACTAACTATAACATCAATTCAAACTTTGATTTTGTAGTGAATTTCTAGCTTTAAAAAAAAAAACAATGTAAAGTACCTTACTATATTAACTCTGCACCACGCACAGCCTTTGGCCATGCAGTGAGAAAAATAGAGCAGGTCCAGGCCCTGCATTCAACCAACCCACTGTGGGCACCCCACTGACTGTTGTCGGCCAACCAGGTGCAACTCCCCAAAGCTTCCACGTTTTTTTCTTTTTTACGAGGCACCACTGTACTTTTTACATAGGGTGCCACACAGGGTGTTCATACTGTGGTGCTGTGACAGCACAAATAGGAAATTAATCGGACCCCACAAGGCCCAGGGGATTACGGAGGTATCCCTACCCAGCCCTTTTATTCTTTTTTTTTTATTTTCCTATTTCCTCGTGCCATAAAATCGTGGCTGCAATATTTTCAGATTACATGTTTTGAGCTTGTGGTACTGCAGTAGTCTACGGTAGTTCCGCTGTGGTTCACTGTCACTATATATCCCTAAACCTTGCACCTTAATTTCTCAAAACCTACTGAACTGATTTACATTCAATCACAAAAGCACACTTTATGGGCCAAGATCTAGCTTTCAGACAAATTTGGTGCACTTCCATTCAGCTGTTTAGATGTATTGCTGTTCTATTTTCCTATGGAAAATTGCAGCAGAAAACACGTTTTGCCCCTCCCCCATTTTCTCAGCACCCACTGGATGGATAACCACAAAAGTTTCTTGGCAGGGACTGACATGGATAAACCGAAAGCTTCGTGAAGATTCGTCATATGGTGGTGCCAAAGTTATTAGTAAACTAAAAAAAAAAGATTTCTTTGGAAATCTGGTCCTACTGCTAACTACTATATATATTATATATATATATATATATATATATATATATATATATATATATATATATATATATATATATATATATATATATATATAAAAACGCAAAGGTTGCCCCCATGGAGATGCCACACAAAGAGGAGTTACCGCACTGACATATTTGCAACGGAGGCAGTGACACCGATTGGGGTGTAATTGAAACTTCTTGAGTCTTGCTCATGCCTTAAGACTGCATCTACCACAATGCTGTGCATGTTGACGCCCACTGGGGCGGGACTTCTAATTTCAAATAAAGGGAGTTTTCCTACGCAGCTGCTGCCTCCGTGTCTCAGTATTCACCAGTGATCAAGGGCTCACCGCCCGAAACGCGTTTGGTGCTATGAGGAAAGTGAACAGAGCAGCCAAGTTGCCGCCGCCGGTGCTGTCAGTGCGGTAACTCCTCTTTGTGTGGCATCTCCATGGGGGCAACCTTGCGTTTTGATGTTTAGCGGCCGGCCCGGCCGCGGAGATGCCCCGCCACTTTTGTGAGCGGATCCTGGTGCTTGCCAACACGAGCACCGGTAGGAATCGGGGAGGCCTCATCATCGGATGTGATTGGTGTCAAGGCGGCTGTACCATGCTCACTTTCATATTTGCAACGGAGGCAGTGACACCGATTGGGGTGTAATTGAAACTTCTTGAGTCTTGCTCATGCCTTAAGACTGCATCTACCACAATGCTGTGCATGTTGACGCCCACTGGGGCGGGACTTCTAATTTCAAATAAAGGGAGTTTTCCTACGCAGCTGCTGCCTCCGTGTCTCAGTATTCACCAGTGATCAAGGGCTCACCGCCCGAAACGCGTTTGGTGCTATGAGGAAAGTGAACAGAGCAGCCAAGTTGCCGCCGCCGGTGCTGTCAGTGCGGTAACTCCTCTTTGTGTGGCATCTCCATGGGGGCAACCTTGCGTTTTGATGTTTAGCGGCCGGCCTGGCCGCGGAGATGCCCCGCCGCTTTTGTGAGCGGATCCTGGTGCTTGCCAACACGAGCACCGGTAGGAATCGGGGAGGCCTCATCATCGGATGTGATTGGTGTCAAGGCGGCTGTACCATGCTCACTTTCATATTTGCAACGGAGGCAGTGACACCGATTGGGGTGTAATTGAAACTTCTTGAGTCTTGCTCATGCCTTAAGACTGCATCTACCACAATGCTGTGCATGTTGACGCCCACTGGGGCGGGACTTCTAATTTCAAATAAAGGGAGTTTTCCTACGCAGCTGCTGCCTCCGTGTCTCAGTATTCACCAGTGATCAATGGCTCACCGCCCGAAACGCGTTTGGTGCTATGAGGAAAGTGAACAGAGCAGCCAAGTTGCCGCCGCCGGTGCTGTCAGTGCGGTAACTCCTCTTTGTGTGGCATCTCCATGGGGGCAACCTTGCGTTTTGATGTTTAGCGGCCGGCCCGGCCGCGGAGATGCCCCGCCGCTTTTGTGAGCGGATCCTGGTGCTTGCCAACACGAGCACCGGTAGGAATCGGGGAGGCCTCATCATCGGATGTGATTGGTGTCAAGGCGGCTGTACCATGCTCACTTTCATATTTGCAACGGAGGCAGTGACACCGATTGGGGTGTAATTGAAACTTCTCGAGTCTTGCTCATGCCTTAAGACTGCATCTACCACAATGCTGTGCATGTTGACGCCCACTGGGGCGGGACTTCTAATTTCAAATAAAGGGAGTTTTCCTACGCAGCTG
This sequence comes from Triturus cristatus, assembly GCF_964204655.1. Lineage (NCBI taxonomy): Eukaryota > Metazoa > Chordata > Amphibia > Caudata > Salamandridae > Triturus > Triturus cristatus. The sequence continues at coordinate 1,757,156,344 of NC_140589.1, forward strand.
CTGCCTCCGTGTCTCAGTATTCACCAGTGATCAATGGCTCACCGCCCGAAACGCGTTTGGTGCTATGAGGAAAGTGAACAGAGCAGCCAAGTTGCCGCCGCCGGTGCTGTCAGTGCGGTAACTCCTCTTTGTGTGGCATCTCCATGGGGGCAACCTTGCGTTTTGATGTTTAGCGGCCGGCCCGGCCGCGGAGATGCCCCGCCGCTTTTGTGAGCGGATCCTGGTGCTTGCCAACACGAGCACCGGTAGGAATCGGGGAGGCCTCATCATCGGATGTGATTGGTGTCAAGGCGGCTGTACCATGCTCACTTTCATATTTGCAACGGAGGCAGTGACACCGATTGGGGTGTAATTGAAACTTCTCGAGTCTTGCTCATGCCTTAAGACTGCATCTACCACAATGCTGTGCATGTTGACGCCCACTGGGGCGGGACTTCTAATTTCAAATAAAGGGAGTTTTCCTACGCAGCTGCTGCCTCCGTGTCTCAGTATTCACCAGTGATCAAGGGCTCACCGCCCGAAACGCGTTTGGTGCTATGAGGAAAGTGAACAGAGCAGCCAAGTTGCCGCCGCCGGTGCTGTCAGTGCGGTAACTCCTCTTTGTGTGGCATCTCCATGGGGGCAACCTTGCGCTTTGATGTTTAGCGGCCGGCCTGGCCGCGGAGATGCCCCGCCGCTTTTGTGAGCGGATCCTGGTGCTTGCCAACACGAGCACCGGTAGGAATCGGGGAGGCCTCATCATCGGATGTGATTGGTGTCAAGGCGGCTGTACCATGCTCACTTTCATATTTGCAACGGAGGCAGTGACACCGATTGGGGTGTAATTGAAACTTCTTGAGTCTTGCTCATGCCTTAAGACTGCATCTACCACAATGCTGTGCATGTTGACGCCCACTGGGGCGGGACTTCTAATTTCAAATAAAGGGAGTTTTCCTACGCAGCTGCTGCCTCCGTGTCTCAGTATTCACCAGTGATCAATGGCTCACCGCCCGAAACGCGTTTGGTGCTATGAGGAAAGTGAACAGAGCAGCCAAGTTGCCGCCGCCGGTGCTGTCAGTGCGGTAACTCCTCTTTGTGTGGCATCTCCATGGGGGCAACCTTGCGTTTTGATGTTTAGCGGCCGGCCCGGCCGCGGAGATGCCCCGCCGCTTTTGTGAGCGGATCCTGGTGCTTGCCAACACGAGCACCAGTAGGAATCGGGGAGGCCTCATCATCGGATGTGATTGGTGTCAAGGCGGCTGTACCATGCTCACTTTCATATTTGCAACGGAGGCAGTGACACCGATTGGGGTGTAATTGAAACTTCTTGAGTCTTGCTCATGCCTTAAGACTGCATCTACCACAATGCTGTGCATGTTGACGCCCACTGGGGCGGGACTTCTAATTTCAAATAAAGGGAGTTTTCCTACGCAGCTGCTGCCTCCGTGTCTCAGTATTCACCAGTGATCAAGGGCTCACCGCCCGAAACGCGTTTGGTGCTATGAGGAAAGTGAACAGAGCAGCCAAGTTGCCGCCGCCGGTGCTGTCAGTGCGGTAACTCCTCTTTGTGTGGCATCTCCATGGGGGCAACCTTGCGTTTTGATATATATATATATATATATCAACTCCTCCTTTCGCAACACCAGCCGGTGTTGCTGCAAGACACGGACACAAATGCGCTGGTACAGGTATTTGGCTCAGTTTATTTCCACACAAACTTCAACCTGGTTCTGACGCGTTTCGACCGACACAGCGGTCTTGATCATATATATATATATATATATATATATTCACTGAAAAAACCATAGGTTTCAGGCACGGTATAGTTAGGAATTGGCATTTAAAAAACCTTAGAAATTCACTGAAAAAACCATAGGTTTCAGGGGCGTTATAGTTAGCTGGACATTTCCCTCGTACAAAACCCTAGAAATTCCCCTGTTATAGTTAGTTCAGCTAACTATAACTCGCGCCCCCGCAATGCACTGCTGATGACGTCACATATTACATCACTCATGACATGGTCAGTGACATCACTGATGACATCACTGATGACATCTCAAATGACATCACTGATGACATCACTGATGACATCATCCATTGAGTATGTGTTTCTGAACAGTTTTAATATGTTTAATATATATAGGGAAAGGCCTGTTGAAGAATAAGTAGGTGTACAAGTGTGTGAATGGATGATTTTCTAGGTGCGTAACTGACTCTATAAGTGAGTCATTAAATGTATCTTACTGCAGACTAGTGACTAAACTGTGTGAATGTCTGTATGTGTCTGTGTGTTGGTGTATAAGTGGCTGCATGGTTTTGTCAATAGCTATATGAGTGTCTATATGGGTTATTGATTGGTTGTCTGAGTATCTTTATGGGTGCCTGAGTGTTTGTGTGGGTAGGGTGCGTGTGACTCTGTGACTAGATGTGTGAGTTGGTGATTCACTGGGTGCATGGTTTTAAAAATGCATCTGTGATGGACTGTATGGTTGGGTGAGTGTATGTATGGGTGTGTTAGTGATTGAATGTATATCTTAGTTATACATGTGTCACTAACTACATATGTGAAACACAGTGTATATATGTGTAAGAGTATATAACTATCTATATGTGAGAGTGTGTGATTTTGGGAGTGGCTGTATGCGCGATAGTGCAAGGATATCTGTGCCATGTGCTGTTTGTTTTTTCTGCAGGAAGACACAGAATTTGTTAGTATTTTTATGAGTAAGTGAACTTGAGTGTGTTTAACTGTATAGGTGAGTAAATTGGACTGTGATTAATTATTTGCATGACTGACTAGATGTGTCAGTACCTCAATGGATGATTGGCGGCGTGTGAGTGTCTATATAGGTGTATAAATGCACAGAGTGACAGTAAGTATGAGTGACTGTAGAGGTGAGTGAGTGGACATGTATGTTGACCTAAAAGTCAATGAGTGGGTGAGTAGTTATTGGTATTGGAGTATCTATGGTTGTCAAAATGGCCGTCTGAAATTTTGAGTCGGTGTATCAAAGGTTATATTAGGGTGTGAGAAGATGCACTAATTTATCACATGGATGACGTCATCAGTGATGCCATCAGTGATGTCATTTGAGAACCTATGGTTTTTTCAGTGAATTTCTAAGGTTTTTTAAAAGCTAATTCCTAACTATAACGTGCCTGAAACCTATGGTTTTTTCAGTGAATTTCAAAGGTTTTTTAAATGCCAATTCCTAACTATAACATGCATGAAACCTATGTTTTTTTCAGTGAATTTCAAAGGTATTTTAAATGCTAATTCCTATCTCTAACTTATCTCTGAAGATATCATGTTTAATGATTTTGATTGGATTTCTATATTTTTCAAATTCAGTGTGTCATTTCATTAATTACATTTTTTTTTAAATACTTTTTTATCACCATTTTTAAATGTATTTTTTCAATTAATTCTTTTAAAAATTAAAAAATATTATTTGAACTTAATGGGTTTTTCAAACATATTTTTTTATATTTTTCAAAATATTTTTTTAACTATATGTGCAAAACTTTATTTTATATATTTTTTTTCCATGTTTTTGGATCCGCGCACCCTAAGCGCACCGTTCTCGATCCCTACGCGATAGCATCCGCGCATAGTATGCGTTGGGTACGTAGTTAGTGCGCGATTCCAATGCGACCGGTACGCGACTCCCAGCCTATACGCGACATGTTCGATGTACATAACGCGTCGTTTACGCGCTTCCACGATGCGTCATCTGCATCTATGACGCGGTGGGTGCGCGGATCCCGCGAAGTATTTAACATTTAAAAAAACATATTTTTGTACTTCATGTGAATATTAATTGAAGACAAACTCTAAACTAGTCTTAAAAGTAATATATTTTGACATCTAATCCTATATTTCTTTTTAATTCAATTTCGCGGATGCACGCTGGGTGCGCGCTGAGTACGCGCAGGGTGCGCGGATCCCATGTGACCTGCAAAAAAAGTGATTTGATTGGTTCATTACACTTCCTGTTCTAACTACTGAAAGACCCCATTTCAATCATTCTTCTTTGAGCTTCTTTGGAGAACCACCTCTTTGGAGAGAAGAAGATTTTTTAGACTAAGTTTACACTTAGCCCTGACTTTTTTCAACCAAAAATGGCTGCAGGGCAGCAGGCATCACCTGCATCACCTCATACTTCTGAGGATGAATTTTTGCCGGAGTTACCACGCAAAGAACGTTTCTCTTCAGTGGTGTGGAAATTTTTTACTTTTCCCGAGGGGCAGAATAAGACCAATGCCACCTTGGTCACATGCAAGATTTGCAAAAGAGTCCTATCGAGAGGGGATCCTAACAAGAAATACTCTTGCGGCACGGCAAGTATGATGAAGCACATTAGGACCCTTCATCCAAACAATCTTGCAAAAGAAGAGTGGCGACGGATGAGAAACACTCCTGCTCCTGCGCCATCCACCTCATCGCAGCCGAGCACATCAAGAGTGCATCCATCAGACCAAACCTTGGACATCCGTCCTCAATTTCAATTTTTAAAAGTACTCTGCACTAAGTGCAATAAGACTTTGTGCTATGGCGAGCAGTCGATCGATCTGATCTGCCGCCGCCAAGAAAGTCACATTTGCTATTATTTTTTTTATTGTTCCCTGAAGTTCATTGTTTGGTTTCTCCTTTTTTTTTTCTTTTTTTTTTTCAGAAAAACCAAAAAAATCACAAAATTGTTAGAAAAACCAAAAAAATATATAAAAGAAGAAAGAAGAAAAAAAAAAGTTCTTGTAAGTACTAACTTTCCTGGTTTAAAAAAAGAGCTAAATTTCTTTGTTAGTGTGTGAAAGTTTAGATGAATGTATGTGTAGTACGTAATTGATTGAATGAATGCATTAGTAGCGTATGGTAAATGTATAAGTGCAGAACTATAAGGAAGTGCTGCAGCATCACACAGTAACCTCTTTAACTGCAGTGTGCTGTAGTACTTCCGAAGCACAGGGATGCAACATATGTACATAAATATGTTGCAAATCTATGCTTCTGTCTGCACGGCTGCTTAAACTGAAGCCATGTGGTGACACAGGCACCCTTGCACCATAGTGCAAGAATATCTGTGTCATGTGCTGTTTGTTTTTCTACAGGAAGACACACCTTCCTGAACAAAAACAATGAGAAAATGCATTTTTCTCCTTCAATGTATGCTGAACATTTCAGCATGCATTGAAGATATAAAAATGTGGAGAAATTAAAATAATTCTCTTTGTTGTGCTTTCCTACACCAATTGTAGAATGGTGCACCATTCACACACATATCTAGATTTATGATTTCTGATAAATCTAGACATGTGTCTTGTTCTATGAGTATTAAGTGCAATCATGCACAACAACACTTATAGAACACCCTTTCAACACAAAGTGGTCTAAATGATGAGGTTGTATTTACATGGAGTATAAAAAGTGCACAGAGTGCCTTTTCCTCTCTTTGTAAATATAAAAGAGTATCTTGCACAATAACTATGTTACAAAAAGTGACATATTTCCGTTTTTAAATTTCCTTGCGAATGATAGAAGGTAAGCACAGAGTTTTGTCTGCAAAGATGTTCAAAGAAGAATGATTGAAATGATTGCAGTCCTTCAACAGCTAAAAAGGTGAAATATTATGAACCCCTCAAATCTCTTTTTTTTCAAGGTCACATGATATCTGATTATGGTCAGATTTCAAAATTACATAAACAGAGTGTTCTTAGAAACGTGTTTCAACTTTGTAGCTTCTTGCAGGCCTCTTCATTCTGCATATTGAGACTTAGTTAAACTTACCTTCACAGTAATAGGAATAAAAAATGGTATTCATTTTTTGCTGTTTTACATTCAAATATAAATCCTTAAAAATTGCTTTTTTTTAAAATTTGGATCTGTGAAAGAAAAGAAAAAAAAATTATAACATATAATAATAAATTTTTTACAACACAACATAATTTCCACAAAGTAATTTGTTTGCCTTTTTTGCTGCTCTCAGAATATATTGAATTTCACTCGAAATAGTGATTTCAATGGTACTCATCACTTAACAGTGGGCAAAAAAAAAACAATCAGAAAGATTGTTAAAAAAAACCAACATACTATTCTCAGTAAAATACCAGAAAATACAAATCATACATATATGAAATGCTTACAGATTACAAAATTTTATAACTTTAACTTATAAAAACTGTAAATGTTGCCGCATTAAAATAAACACCGAATAAATGACCACCAAAAAGTCCATAATTCAAAAATATACCTTTCCTTGAGGCCAAATTGTATTGTTGCACTTCTTCTTTATGTGAATTGTCCAATGGTAGTCCTATTAAATTATAATAATAAATTCCTCAGAGAGTGAATTATCTTCCTAAAACTTTGGCTTTAAAAATATTAGGTAGGAATTTTGTAATTCCCTAGGCAAACGTTGTTTGAAAACCAACTGGGCATCATTATAAAGTGTCCAGCCTTTGTCACATTTTAGATAGGCAGTGTAATGTCCAGATGTGGTGGAAGGACCATCATGGAAAATTATTGCAGTTGCTACAAAAGTCCTTCCTGATATTGATAGTTGACCTGCTACAAATTGTTTTATTAAAGTATCCAATATTCTTCCGTCAGCTGTACAACGTTGCATCATTAAAATTATGTATTTTCCATATTTTGTTAAGAATAATGTGGATAACATTTCTGATTTACACTGGCTACACTCCATGTTTTGAATAGGCCTGGGCGGTAAATTCCGCTCCGCTCGCGGAATTTGCGGAATTTGCGTAATTTCGCGTTCCGCGGAGAACACGAAATTGCTCAAAAGTCTGCTTTCCGCGATTTCGCAAAATGTTTGCTTATTCGCGTTCTCAAAATGCGTGTTCGCGAGATATTTCTCCCCGAGCACGCAAACAGCAATTGTGAACAGGAAAAAAGCATCGCGAACAAGCAATTCCGCGTGTTCGCGGAATTTCTGCGTGTTCACGGAGATTTTTACCGTTTCGCAGAGATTTGCATAACGCAATTACGCAAATTCCGCCCACCCCTAGTTTTGAATTGCACCTTTCACTAATTTATTGAAAGACACTGATTTACAGTCTGGTAATGTTAAATACAGAAATCTCTCAGTGTCTACATTGGTGCTACATGTATACATGCAATTTTCACAATAATGTTCCCATTTGTAAGACAGGCCAAAAATATTTTCTATTTCTACACCATCATTTTCAAAAATTGTAAGCATATACATTAAAAATTCCTGAGCATCTTGTTGGATATTTTGTGTAAATTGTGTAGAACCAGAACACACATCCAAAAGATTACGAACATCTGAAACAGATTGTATTTTACTTCTATCTGTTGTCAATTTTTCATAAACAGAATGCAACAGAGAACAAAATCTTTTTTTCCCGATTCTGCATAATTTGTGCTTGCAAACCTTCCAGATAAAAAACAACATTGACCACTACATTAGCATAGCAGTTGACACCAGAACTATTTTCAAACTGATAACCAACAATCTCTTCAACAGTGTCCAATTTCTTTTTACCTGCATTCACAACATTATCTTGTTCTTTTCCCTTCTTGACATCTTCAGTACAGATATTCTCTAACCTTCTTTTTCGACCAACCACACGCTTTTCAAATACAGGATATTGACCTAAATTTGGAGCATACACCCTTCTTAACCTATTATACTCTTTTACACAGTTTGCATCTGCAGTAACCTTTGTCTCATCAAAATCAATCAAAAACAAACCAGATAATGTTCTGACTCGTGACAAAGCAACATATGCCATACCCTCTTTAAATACAGTAGATCCAATGTTCACCAATGCACTGTCTACACTTAATCCTTGAGATTTATGAATAGTCACTGCATATGCCAGAGAAAATGGAAATTGTTTCCTACGGACATATAAATCTTTAACAAGCAAAAAACGAACTGAACAACGACCAATTTCTTTAACTTCATCAATCTGATCAAATTTAATTTTTAATATTCAATTCCTTCTTTTTTCTGATAATTCACAAAATCCACCACTTTACCCATTGCACCATTAACTAAACCTTTCTCTACATCCAAATTACGCCTTAAAATTACCCGACAGTTTACACACACATAGGTGCCTATCACGATCCGGCAAAAACCGGGTACGAACCGTCGGACGGAGCATAATCTCCGCCCGACGCGTACCCGGTCGTCAATTTTTACAAACAAGGAATTACGATTCGCACGGGTACACCATTACCGTACGATTCGTAAAAAAGCCCGACCGAACAAAAAACACCTACCAATGCGATCCGGGAAAGCGCCGACCTGACGTCGGGACGCTCGCAGCCAGCCATTCACGACCCAGGAATCACGATTCGCACCGACGTCACCCCGCACGGTGAATATTTTGCGGCAGCCAAAAACTGCCGGGAAATCAGGACGACGCGAACAAGGACCACCAGTACGCGACGGACAGACGACGACGCGAACAAGGAGGACCAGTACGCGACGGACAGACATGGACCCGAACCTACGAGTCATCCCTGCCCTCATAGCAGTACACCTCCTCTACAGGTTACGACGCAGACGCCGCAGAAGGTCAGAATAACTAAGGGAGGGGGGAAAGTGGGGTGGGGTGGGGGTGGCACGACCAGGGCAAGCCACAAAACAACCACATAAGTCACACACCACACATGGCCTGGACATACCTGACTCCCATGCCCTGGTCACCACGAGGGGGTGGGGGCGTGTCCTGATAAGCCAGCGACCGCCACAACGGAAGTCCGTCACCACGCGAACCGGCAACACAACCAGACAGGTACGTCCCGTACCCACGCCTGAAGAGCGTGGGTACGAGTCGGACCACGCCCACACACGTCACCCCAACAATGGCGGGACGGATCGCACCCACGTGGCAAAGGCCTGGGTACGGGCCGCACAAACATCACATAGCGTGGGGACGGATATGTACGGACCCTACCCCCACCCCGTATGCAAGGAGCGTACCCCCCAGCCCAACAGTGCAAGTACGACCCGTACCCCCACCCGCGTATGCATGGAGCGTACCCCCACCCCAACAGTGTAAGTTCGACCCGTACCCTCACCCGCGAATGCATGCAGCGTACCCCCCATGCCAACAGTGTAAGTACGACTCGAACCCCCACCCACGAATGCAAGGAGCGTACCCCCCAGCCCAACAGTGTAAGTACGACCCGTACCCCCACCCGCATATGCAAGGAGCGTACCCCCCATGCCAACAGTGTAAGAACGACTCGAACCCCCACCCACGAATGCAAGGAGCGTACCCCCCAGCCCAACAGTGTAAGTACGACCCGTACCCCCACCCGCGTATGCAAGGAGCGTACCCCCCATGCCAACAGTGTCAGTACGACCCGTACCCCCACCCGCGGACGTACGGAGCGTACCCCCACCCCAACAGTGTAAGTTCGACCCGTACCCTCACCCGCGTATGCATGGAGCGTACCCCCCATGCCAACAGTGTAAGTACGACTCGAACCCCCACCCACGAATGCAAGGAGCGTACCCCCCAGCCCAACAGTGTAAGTACGACCCGTACCCCCACCCGCAAATGCAAGGAGCGTACTCTCCAGCCCAACAGTGTAAGTACGACCCGTACCCCCACCCGCGTATGCAAGGAGCGTACCCCCCATGCCAACAGTGTCAGTACGACCCGTACCCCCACCCGCGGACGTACGGAGCGTACCCCCACCCCAACAGTGTAAGTTCGACCCGTACCCTCACCCGCGTATGCATGGAGCGTACCCCCCATGCCAACAGTGTAAGTACGACTCGAACCCCCACCCACGAATGCAAGGAGCGTACCCCCCAGCCCAACAGTGTAAGTACGACCCGTACCCCCACCCGCAAATGCAAGGAGCGTACCCCCCAGCCCAACAGTGTAAGTACGACCCGTACCCCCACCCGCGAATGCAAGGAGCGTACCCCCCAGCCCAACAGTGCAAGTACGACCCGTACCCCCACCCGCAAATGCAAGGAGCGTACCCCCCAGCCCAACAGTGTAAGTACGACCCGTACCCCCACCCGCGAATGCAAGGAGCGTACCCCCCAGCCCAACAGTGTAAGTACGACCCGTACCCCCACCCGCGAATGCAAGGAGCGTACCCCCCATGCCAACAGTGTAAGTACGACCCGTACCCACACCCGCGGACGTACGGAGCGTACCCCCACCACACCAGTGTCAGTAGACTCGTACCCTCACCTCGAATGCATTGTGCGTACCCCCACCGTGTATGTGCCAAGCGCACATATCCTGAAATCGGAGGTGTGTGTGCAGAGTCCACCCAGCAGTGCCCTGAGACAGGAGGGGTGGGTGTGGAGTCCTCCCAGCAGTGCCCTGAGACAGGAGGGGTGGGTGCCTATCACTCCCAGCAGTGCCCTGAGACAGGAGGGGTGGGTGTGGAGTCCTCCCAGCAGTGCCCTGACACAGGAGGGGTGGGTGCAGAGTCCTCCCAGCAGTGCCCTGAGACAGGAGGGGTGGGTGTGGAGTCCTCCCAGCAGTGCCCTGACACAGGAGGGGTGGGTGTGGAGTCCTCCCAGCAGTGCCCTGAGACAGGAGGGGTGGGTGCAGAGTCCTCCAGCAGTGCCCTGAGACAGGAGGGGTGGGTGCCCATCACTCCCGGCAGTGCCCTGAGACAGGAGGGGTGTAACACATGTGTGTGAGGCCAGAATTATCCACATGCATACTGGCTACAAGGGAACATGTCCCCATGAACTCATGTCAACAGACTCCACACACAAGTACAGTGATCACCAAGGATGCCACGATTGTCGCAGGTGGAGACATGGCCCTGCATGCATGGCCAAAGTAGAAGGGCTCCGTCACACACACAGCTCATGTAGACACAGCTCTGCGCTAAACATTGGGAACACCCTGCAGGGAAGAAAGCTGGCTACACAGAGGAAGGAATACACCCTGGGACAAGTGCACCATGCAGTAACTGCTTACATGAACAAAGAAAGTTAGCCAACACCTTGTGATGGCACACAGATCACAGGGTCCCACCAATGAGCAGTACACTACTACATATCCCACACACCCAAACCCTTACACACCACCCAAAACCATGTAGCAGCCCCACCAACACCAATACCAGCATAGCAGTAGTGTGATAATGAAAACAAAATTAAGCTTTATTCAGCATGAGCACAATGTCCGTGGATTGCAGGCAGTTCAATCTTCACAAAGCCCATAGGGCAGTCAATGATTCTCAGCTGGATGGGGGACACAGTGGGATGCGTGTCCCCTACCTTGCCTGCACAGTCAAATGGCATCGTCTTCCACACTGGTGAGGGCATCAGGGGGGGGGGAAGCAACAGGCACCGCAGGGACATCAGGGCAAAGGGGCGGCGTTGTGGGTGCAGGGATGGAGGACTCCACCACAGGGGGTGGGTCAGTGCCAAAGGCGGAGGCCAGGATGGCACTACACACCTTTGCAAGGTCCTCCAGGGAGTCCCCTGCACCCGAAGGGACCTCAGGCCCCAAGGAGGGGGGGGGTCAGAGGGATGGGTCGCAGCGCCACCGGGGGAGGGTGGAGACAGGGGGGGAGACTCAACCACCCTGACCGGGGACCTCCTTGACCGCTTGCGTGGTGGTGTAACTGTGGGGCTCAGGGACAGAGCGGCCATGAAGGAGTCCTTGGGGGAGATGTGGCCAGGAGAGCTGAGGGGAGGGGATTTGGAGGGAGTGGACTGGGTGGAATGCGGACTCCCACTATGGCTGCGTGTCACACGTTTGCCCCCCGACCCAGTGGGTGTGCCTACCTCACCCTGTGTGTGCGTGTCAGGAGGAGTGCGGTGGACCTTCCCTGCTGGTGTGGTGCCCGTGTCCGTTGATGTGGGTGCATGCCGACATCTGGGTGTACGTGTGACAGGCATGGGAGTGGGAAGTGTGGATGGGGCAGGGGTAGGTGGGGGGAGGTCGCGCTGCAGGAGACCCACTGCTGCAGTCAGTGTGGAGTCGATGGACCTCAGCAAGTTGCGTTGGTCAGCCTGCGATGAATGAATGCCCTCCAAGAAAGCCTCGATGTTGGTGAGGGTTTTGCCGTGGGCATGGAGGACATTAAGGATCGCAGCCTGACCAACCTGCAGTTGCCGCTGGATGTCCACAGACTCTGCATTGGCGGCAGCAGTGGAGACAGGGGCAGGGGGTGCGGTGCCTGGCAGGAAGGAGACATGCTGTGACCGGGCACGCTGGGAAGGGACACGAGCAAGTGGGAGGCGGCTGGTGGAAACTGAGGGGGCGGTGCGAGGTGTTGTTCCGCTGTCAGCTGCTGGTGCAGCCTCCGCCCACTCGGAGACATCGTCCCCGGACCTGTCAGCTTCGTAGTCTGATGTGCCAGTCGACAGGTCCTCGGCCACACTCTCCTCCGCCTCTGTACCACTCGATGTGCCAGACCCGATGTCACGGCTGGCACTGGTGCTCGGTCCCTCCGCCTGGTCTGTGTCCATGTCTCCCTCTGTGTCCCCCGACGATGCTGTGGGCAGGGTGGAGAGACAGAAATTAATCAGACACCTGTACACATCTGTCACATGAGTCCAATCTACATAGGTAACATTGCATGGCCTGAAAAGGAAGATCCCTAACATCTACTGAACAGGGTACCGATGTAGGGCATGAAACACACAGTTGGTTGAGCCACCATGCCACTGAAATACCATGGAGAGCATGAGACAATAGCTAAACACAGGAAAAGGAGTCTGACATAGCACCCAGGCCCTGGGGACAATCCAGCACTGCATCTGCACCACACAGCGTTGGCGAAAATACCGATGACCAGGGACCATATCCATGAACTTGAGACACATGCTGCATAGGTAATGCTGAAAACATGCACAACATGACTCTGTCACTGCACATTGCGTGTGTGTCCAGACACATCACACACTGCCCAGACCCAGCAAGTGGTAATCAGGATTTAACACATAGGCATTGCCCGCCCCAACAAGACCCTACACGAGGCAAATTGTTGAGACACAGGTGGCACCAACATCTCATAGTCTGGGTGATACACACAGGGGCAGGCAAAAAGCAAGATTGGACGCCAAACAGCCAAGGTGCGCCTGTACAAATAATGAGGTACCAGTGCCCATCCTCAGATGAGTACAACAAGACACACAGGCACTGGCAACTGTGAGTATGAAGAAGGACAATCAGGTCAGGCTGCACAGTGGACACCTGTACAAAATAGCACGTCTATATACATGGTGACAGGGGACAATGGCACAGAGCACAACTTACGCTGTAGACACTGACAGTGGCCACGTTTATGATGACACATACACCACTGAGGAAAAGGTGCCCCAGGGGACAGTAGTGGGCACGCAACTACATGCTACTGAATGGTAATGACTGCAACACACGTCACCATCCCTGCACTATGTGTATCGCACACTCATGCACATCATGTCACAGGCCACTACATGGGACATGCGCGCTGTAAGGCATGACACATGAGAGACCAACTCCCATGTCTGGAGTCAGCATCAGTGCCAACTGACATGGAACCCACATGCAGTGAACTTGACAGTGCACAGGCAATGTCCCACAACCTGTTACACACCACCCCCACACATGATGCTACAGACATTGTTCCCGTGGACAAAGCGCCAGCCTACATTACCCTGTGAAGGAGTGACTACACACAGACCAGGGAACACATTGCAAGGAGGGGAAGGGTGGCAGGGGCACAGCGCTATACTGGGGCAAACAGGATCTGCACAGCACCTTTAAACCCTGCCAGTGAATTCATGCTACTGTGCCCTTACAAATGCCGGTGACACACAACAAACACACATGTACCTACCCCCTTCCGGCTGCTGCATCGCCTGTAAGCGCCTCTCCAGGTCTGGAAAGACCACCGGCAGCACACGCCTGTGGAGGTGGCTCAGACGGCGGCGGCCGCGGTTCTTGTGGCTCTCAGGTGAGTCCCCCAGCAGGAGCCGTGCAATCCTCCGCGTCCAGCACCGGATATCCTGCCAGCGTTTCCTCACCTGGGGCAGGCTCCGCCTCCGACCATCCACACCCCTCACGGCACTGACGGCGGTCAGCCAGATCTGCTCCTTGGCAGTGGCGCCTACCTGTGAGGAGGAACAAGTGACACCACATCAATACACCAGCCACATGTCACAGAGAGACATATGGGTACAAATTAGCTGGTTACAACAAGGCATGTCATGCAGCCAACGCATTGCACCTTTGTCATAGGGACATCATCCCCTGGTGAGGGAAAAAGCACTACGTGCCACAGTGGGTACACAGGTGGAATGATGGCAATGTCACAATCAATGATCAAGGCTCACACTGTGCATCACACCCACCCCTCCTGTCTCAGGGCACTGCTGTGAGTGATAGGCCCCCACCCCTCCTGTCTCAGGGCACTGCTGTGAGTGATAGGCCCCCACCCCTCCTGTCTCAGGGCACTGCTGTGAGTGATAGGCCCCCACCCCTCCTGTCTCAGGGCACTGCTGGGAGGACTCTGCACACACCCCTCCTGGCTCAGGGCACTGCTGTGAGTTCTAGGCCCCCACCCCTCCTGTCTCAGGGCACTGCTGTGAGTGATAGGCCCCCACCCCTCCTGTCTCAGGGCACTGCTGGGAGGACTCTGCACACACCCCTCCTGGCTCAGGGCACTGCTGTGAGTTCTAGGCCCCCACCCCTCCTGTCTCAGGGCACTGCTGTGAGTGATAGGCCCCCACCCCTCCTGTCTCAGGGCACTGCTGGGAGGACTCTGCACACACCCCTCCTGGCTCAGGGCACTGCTGTGAGTTCTAGGCCCCCACCCCTCCTGTCTCAGGGCACTGCTGTGAGTGATAGGCCCCCACCCCTCCTGTCTCAGGGCACTGCTGGGAGGACTCTGCACACACCCCTCCTGGCTCAGGGCACTGCTGTGAGTTCTAGGCCCCCACCCCTCCTGTCTCAGGGCACTGCTGTGAGTGATAGGCCCCCACCCCTCCTGTCTCAGGGCACTGCTGGGAGGACTCTGCACACACCCCTCCTGGCTCAGGGCACTGCTGTGAGTTCTAGGCCCCCACCCCTCCTGTCTCAGGGCACTGCTGTGAGTGATAGGCCCCCACCCCTCCTGTCTCAGGGCACTGCTGGGAGGACTCTGCACACACCCCTCCTGGCTCAGGGCACTGCTGTGAGTTCTAGGCCCCCACCCCTCCTGTCTCAGGGCACTGCTGTGAGTGATAGGCCCCCACCCCTCCTGTCTCAGGGCACTGCTGGGAGGACTCTGCACACACCCCTCCTGGCTCAGGGCACTGCTGTGAGTTCTAGGCCCCCACCCCTCCTGTCTCAGGGCACTGCTGTGAGTGATAGGCCCCCACCCCTCCTGTCTCAGGGCACTGCTGGGAGGACTCTGCACACACCCCTCCTGGCTCAGGGCACTGCTGTGAGTTCTAGGCCCCCACCCCTCCTGTCTCAGGGCACTGCTGTGAGTGATAGGCCCCCACCCCTCCTGTCTCAGGGCACTGCTGGGAGGACTCTGCACACACCCCTCCTGGCTCAGGGCACTGCTGTGAGTTCTAGGCCCCCACCCCTCCTGTCTCAGGGCACTGCTGTGAGTGATAGGCCCCCACCCCTCCTGTCTCAGGGCACTGCTGGGAGGACTCTGCACACACCCCTCCTGGCTCAGGGCACTGCTGTGAGTTCTAGGCCCCCACCCCTCCTGTCTCAGGGCACTGCTGTGAGTGATAGGCCCCCACCCCTCCTGTCTCAGGGCACTGCTGGGAGGACTCTGCACACACCCCTCCTGGCTCAGGGCACTGCTGTGAGTTCTAGGCCCCCACCCCTCCTGTCTCAGGGCACTGCTGTGAGTGATAGGCCCCCACCCCTCCTGTCTCAGGGCACTGCTGGGAGACATCAGGCACCCCCCCCTGGGACCCCCCCGACAGTACATGGCATGTGTGTTACACCTGGACGCAATGGCAGAAGTCACAGTCACCACATAGGGACAGTCTGTGGCAGTGGCCTATGCACTCACCTGATACCCTGGTCGCCCATACAGCATGGAGTACTGTGGGAGGATCACATCCAGCAGAGCCATGTTCTCCTCCAGGGTGAATGGCTGTGTCCTCTCCACAGCCCTTGACATGGTTCCAGGGAATCAGTAGCAGCAGCTGGGTCGACGAATGCAAAGATGTGCAGGCAAGTGCTCCCTCATGGGACCTGGCTGCCTTATATGTGCCCTTCTGCCCAGTCTCATGCACAGGAGTACAGAGAGATTGGTCACTCACATTTGCATCCTATGTTTCCACCAATCCCTACAAACCTAGCAGTCTGTGGGTTCTCTATCGGTTTCATTCTCCTGCATGATGTCAGCCCCACAAACACATTGCAACAAAGTAGACAAATTCCAACTGACTTCTGCTGTGCACCTTCCAGAACAATTTCGAATTTTGAACTTGGTCTCCATGACAACCAGCATGCATGTAGGCCTTAATACTTGTCCCCTATGTAATTTGGAGCATCACACACAGGTACGGTGCGTGTGGGGGCCCTAGGGCACCCCAAATGCATGGCAACGGCCCGTACATGCATGCCTACGCTCTCCATCACTATGGGTCTGCACGCGTATGCGTACCCGTAGTGGTACGGACCGTACACTCGCATCTACGCTCTCCATCACTATGGGTCTGCACGCGTATGCGTACTCGTAGTGATAGTGAGCGTAGATGTGAGTGTACGGTCCGTACCACTACGGGTACGCATACGCGTGCAGACCCATAGTGATAGTGAGCGTAGATGCGAGTGTACGGTCCGTACCACTACGGGTACGCATACGCGTGCAGACCCATAGTGATAGAGAGCGTAGATGTGAGTGTACGGTCCGTACCACTACGGGTACGCATACGCGTGCAGACCCATAGTGATAGTGAGCGTAGATGTGAGTGTACGGTCCGCACCACTACGGGTACGCATACGCGTGCAGACCCATAGTGATAGTGAGCGTAGATGCGAGTGTACGGTCCGTACCACTACGGGTACGCATACGCGTGCAGACCCATAGTGATAGTGAGCGTAGATGCGAGTGTACGGTCCGTACCACTACGGGTACGCATACGCGTGCAGACCCATAGTGATAGTGAGCGTAGATGCGAGTGTACGGTCCGTACCACTACGGGTACGCATACGCGTGCAGACCCATAGTGATAGTGAGCGTAGATGCGAGTGTACGGTCCGTACCACTACGGGTACGCATACGCGTGCAGACCCATAGTGATAGTGAGCGTAGATGCGAGTGTACGGTCCGTACCACTACGGGTACGCATACGCGTGCAGACCCATAGTGATAGTGAGCGTAGATGCGAGTGTACGGTCCGTACCACTACGGGTACGCATACGCGTGCAGACCCATAGTGATAGTGAGCGTAGATGTGAGTGTACGGTCCGTACCACTACGGGTACGCATACGCGTGCAGACCCATAGTGATAGTGAGCGTAGATGTGAGTGTACGGTCCGCACCACTACGGGTACGCATACGCGTGCAGACCCATAGTGATAGTGAGCGTAGATGCGAGTGTACGGTCCGTACCACTACGGGTACGCATACGCGTGCAGACCCATAGTGATAGGGCCGTACACTCGCATCTACGCTCTCTATCACTATGGGTCTGCACGCGTATGCGTACTCGTAGTGGTACGGACCGTACACTCACATTTACGCTCTCCATCACTATGGGTCTGCACGCGTATGCGTACCCGTAGTGGCACGGACCGTACACTCGCATCTACGCTCGCCATCACGATGGGTACACATACGGCAGCACTCCCACAGTGATTAGGGAACATGCACAGGCCCTCTCAGCAGCAGTACGGCGGATTTTACACATCACTGTGGTGATAGGCGACACACATGTAGGAATAGGGCGGACATACTTGTCCATGGATGGACATACTTGTCCAGGAATGGACATCAAGGCATCGTCTGTGCATTACCATATGTGTGGGGCACAGGTGTCACAGGCTGTGATGTGGAACATGCCTCCTGAGTGGAGAAGGCACCAGATGTATGATGAGATGTGTACATGTGTACTGTGTGAGGGTGCAATGTGTGCCAGGCATGCCCTTGACTCCTTTGACATGTGTGCATGTGGGACTGCGCACTTGGGGTGAGCGTCACTGGCATGGCACGGACACCAACACACGGAAGTGT
Source organism: Triturus cristatus (assembly GCF_964204655.1). NCBI lineage: Eukaryota > Metazoa > Chordata > Amphibia > Caudata > Salamandridae > Triturus > Triturus cristatus. The sequence continues at coordinate 1,757,174,487 of NC_140589.1, forward strand.
CCCATGATGCCCGGTACAGGGGTCATGACACATGACTTATCACTACCCACAGTGCACAATGTGACTATGCCATATATGTGTCCGGGATTTACATCAGGTTGATGTTGTAGCACCCTCAGAAGCTGCAGCCGTTGCAGCAACCAACATGTGGCTGTGTGTAGATTGTCATTGCACACTGTTCCCAACACCATGCCACATGTGTTATCGGATGTGAGGTGCACATGTATGCAAGGGACACGGAGTAGCGTGACAAGGCCATGTCAGCAAACTCACAAGGAATGTGTGGTGAGTCATGACATGTGCACCTTCATGGCAAGGTGTGTGGGCTGGACTAGTGTAATGTCATGTGACCTGTGGCTCAAGTGTTCCGCTGCCAGTCTCTGCAATCGGCATCACACTTCTGCTGATGTGTGGGTGTATGTCACTCCTGTCTTGCGTCGGGCAGTGAACTTGCACTGGGACACAGCTATTTCCATGGCGTGGCATGGGGAGGTTCTCAATCACCGTGTGTAGCTGGGTCTTGGAAGGAGTGTCACCTTGCATCCATACGTGTCCTGGGCATGTAGCACATGCCTGACTCCCTATGTGGCATGTGTGTATTGCCAGATTTACATGTGCTCAGTAGACATGAGTTGTTCTCGTAGTGCACTCACTCTTCCTTGTCACTTCCAAATTACTGCAGAGCGCCTCCTGTTGCCCGAAGAATTCCAGACTTGGCCACCATGCAGGAGAATGACAGGATCCGGCTCTACCGCTTCACCCAACCGTTGATTCTGGAGCTGACGGCGAGACTGGCACCACACCTGCAACCGCAGCACAGGTATCCTACGGCACTGACTCCCCAGCTGAAGGTAATGGCTGCCCTACATTTCCTTGCCACGGGTACCTTCCAAAATACCATAGCTCATGTTGGTGGCATGTCCCAGAGCATGTTCAGCGGTGTGCTGCATGATTTCTTGGAGTCCATGTTGATTCACCTGGATGACTTCATCAAGTTCCCAACCCCTGAACAGATGACTGAGGTCAAGCGTGGTTTCTATGCCCTGGGAGGGATGCCCCATGTCATTGGGTCCATAGATGGGACACATGTAGGTTTGGTACCACCACACGCACGGGAGGTGGCGTACCGCAATCGGAAGCACTACCACTCCATCAATGCCCTTGTGGTGTGTCTGTCCAACATGGTGATTTCACATGTCTGTGCTCGTTTCCCAGGATCAGCACACGATGCCTACATCATGAGGCGTAGCGGGATGCCTGATATGATGATGCAGCTGCGCAACGAACGAGCATGTGTTGGGTCTGTCTGTCCTGTATTCTGTTTGGCCGAGCAGCACTACCGCTTCGCCAGTTCTAACGATATCCATGTGCTTTCCATTTAGGGGATGCTGGCTATCCCAACATGCCTTGGCTGCTGACACCTCTCCGCAACCCCATCACGCCGGCCCAGCTCCGCTACAACACCGCCCATGGCCAGACAAGGCGAGTGATAGAGAGGACGTTTGGCATGCTGAAGAGCCGATTCCGGTGCCTCCACAAGACCGGCGGCGCACTCCCATATGCCCCGGCAAAGGTTTGCAAGATCTTCATGGTCTGCTGCATGCTGCACAACATGGCAGTTGAAAGAGCTGTGCCACTCATCCTGAATCAACATGACGAGGACCATCCACCCGTGGAGGACGAAGGGCTTGGCAATGGGGCTAGTGATGTGGAGGATGTGGAGCTGCAAGAGGACATCCGGACTCGGCTCATACGCAACTTCTTTGCTTAGTGGTGAGTACCAGTGTCTGAGTGTGCACGCCTTGGTCCCCGTGTGGCATGTGTTGTGATGCGTGTCTCCACCTGCATGTATGGCACGTGAGTCAGAGGTGTGTGTGGGTGTGTCACTGGAGTGATGGTGGCAGTGATGGTAGTATTTCCCCACTCATAATTGTGACCTAGCATTTTTTCATCCATACATGTGTCGAGTCAATGCACATGCAAGTGGCTGTGCTTTTTGTGGCTGACTTCTTGTGTGTCTCTCTTCCCCAGGTACCTGCGCATGCCGTCTTCTGGTTGCATTGTTGTGGCACTGCTATTCCTCATGGACATGGCATCGTGGGCTGACTCAGCGTTACAGGCACGGACACGTTTGGAAGTCTCCATGGGGTAAGGAATGCATCTGGGATGTATTGGGTGTGGCAGTTGTTCACGATGTGTGCACACTGCCCCGGTCGGGGTTTGGTTCCTCTGCAGACATGTGGCATCCCCATGGGACACGACATGCAGCTGGGTACACCTGAATAGATGGGCTGCCTGGTTGTCAGTCATCAGTGATGGGATAGTGGATTGTGATGAAGGCATCAATGTGTGTGACACTGCCCTCGGACACATACGGTTAACATTGTCTTGACATGGCGTGGGACTTCCACATCAGCGGATGTATGGTGTATGGCAGTCTCTCCGTGAGCAGCTGTGGGTATTTAGCTGTTAGCCGACACTTGTGTGCCAGTTCCATGGCTATCACGCATTTGTGCTGCAGAAGGGGGGTGCCAGTGTTTGAGCCACATGTTACTCCACATGATGTGTTCATGTGTACTTCAAGTTGCCTCTGCAATCCCAAAAACATGACTATTAAAGGTGTCCCTATGCCTCCAAGGTGCCTCTTCTCAGTCAATGCTGGTGTGTTGGCACGGTGCATCCTGCATGTCTGGCATGGTATTCCCTGATTGTGGCTATGTGTCAATGTGTCGAGTGGCAAGATGCAAGCTGTGTGTGTGTGCTGAGACTGTGTATTGGGCATGATGTCCATGACTGTGTGGGTATTGTGACATGTGCCATCCCCATGCATCCAACGTTGTCCATGACCCCATTCTCTGCATCCACCGGACTCAAGCTTGCAGGACATGGTTCTGCCACCTGTCTACACGTACCTGGGTGCCCCCCAGGACACGGGCCAGGATCCCTGACCTCTGCGCATGACTGTTGCTGTACTCAATGTGTCTGTCAGCACGGTTGTTCGGCCACCCCCTCAGCTGGTTCTGACCATCACGGGTGTGTATGGTGCTCCATGTCTGTCTTGCCTAAAAAACTGTGACCCATGTGTCCTGTGCCAGACTCAGGCCCCAGGGTGTGGATGGTTGAAGTGAACAGATGACTCAGGCATGTTTAGACTGTACAAGACACATGTTAGGTAATAATGCTACCAGCAGGCATCTACTCTTAATAGTGTGATTTATTATTGGGGGGGGGGGGACAAAGTGAGGGGCTTTCCGGGATTAGGGAATCCAAAGTTCAGTAGGGGAGTTGGTGTCCTTGCCATTGGAAATCCTCAGAGTCCATGCCACAGTCTTTGTCAACATTGGTCAGCCAGTGACCAGCAGGGCCATGTGGCAGAGAATGTCTCTTGATGCTGTGATGCTGTTGCTCCAGTGGGCCAGGTGCCAGGCCAGGTGTCCTGGGAGATGGTGATGTAGCAGCCACCCTCACGGTCCTTTCCGTGGACGACCCGGCTTCCTGCGGGGAACCTCAGCAGCAGGCCGTGACGACGTCTGGGATGCTCCGTCGGATGTTTCCTCCTCCTCCTCATGATCCCTCCCTGTGGGTGGTGATGTTCTCCGCCTTCTGGCACAGGGAGGGTCGGCCATGGTGTCGGCCATCCGACGGAGTTCAGCGTGAATCCCCTGGGACGCCGTCACTTGCTCAGCCTGTCTGTCCTCCATCCTCCGTTGGTGTAGCTGTAGACAGGCTATTAGCTCCGCATGTTGCTGGGCCTGCTGGACCTTGATCCCCTCGAGGACGGACACAACCTGGGCCATGCCCGTGGTGTCCTGCCGGTATGAGTCCAGGATGTTACGGACATGGGAAAATACCGGATCCCCAGCCAACTGGTCAAGCTCGCGCCTCCGCCGTCCTCCACTCCCACCACCCCTGCCCACTTGCGTCTGGCCTGCACTTGTGGGCACATCGGGTCTCCGGGACCCCTGAGGGGTGGCATTGGCGTTGTCGCCTGCCTCCTCCTGGGTGCCCGGGACACCGTGTCCCTCCTGGCGAGCCTGGCTGCATTGTGGTGTTGGGGCAGGGATCCTGGGTGTCTCCTGGGATGTGGCAGGAGTGGGGGTGGTGGTTGGCACGGTTGTACCTGACGCAGGTGCTGCAGGTGGTTGGACACCAGAGGGGCCAGGTCGGTCGGGGTCGTCCGCAGAGTGGTGAGAGTGGTCGCTGCCGGTGGGATCGGTCTCCTGCAGATCCGGGTCCTGTGAGTGTTCCCCCCCAGTGTTGGGGGGTGCAGCACGACGTTGACCTGTGTGTGAAAGAGAAAATGTTAATTTGGATCCATGCAACATCCATGTTTCATCCGTTACAAAGTTGGCACATTTCCTCTTGGAATTAGGATCTGTCTTGCATTCCACTCACAGTGCACTTGTGCATGTGTGTGTCCCTTGGGCACCAATTTGGCCCCTTTAACTATGTGTGGCACAGTCTTACTTGCTGCGTCAAGTGTGACTGCAGTCAGCAGTGGAGTGTGCATGTGTGCCGAGCTATGCATTTGCGCCTTCCTTGTAGCACTGTACATGTGCACATGGAGTGGATCCACACACTTATATGATGCAGGTGGCTGTCCTTGTGCTCGTGTACAGGTTGTGACATGGCCCTGCGTTTTGCCATGATGAAGAGGGGGGGTTCTGGCACTGGCCACCCTTGTCTACATGCACGCAGTCCACCTGCTGACGAGCAGACATTCCCACACACCAAAGGACTGATTTGCTCTCCCTGTGTCTCCCTCCTTCTCTGTCCCCCTCTCCCTCCCTCTCTGTCCCCCTCTCCCTCCCTCTGTGTGTCAGCCTCCTCCCTGTGTCCATCTTCCTGTGTCTCCCTCCCTCTCTGTCCCCCTCTCCCTCCCTCTCTGTCCCCCTCTCCCTCCCTCTGTGTGTCAGCCTCCTCCCTCTGTCCATCTTCCTGTGTCTCCCTCCCTCTCTGTCCCCCTCTCCCTCCCTCTCTGTCCCCCTCTCCCTCCCTCTGTGTGTCAGCCTCCTCCCTGTGTCCATCTTCCTGTGTCTCCCTCCCTCTCTGTCCCCCTCTCCCTCCCTCTCTGTCCCCCTCTCCCTCCCTCTGTGTGTCAGCCTCCTCCCTCTGTCCATCTTCCTGTGTCTCCCTCCCTCTCTGTCCCCCTCTCCCTCCCTCTCTGTCCCCCTCTCCCTCCCTCTGTGTGTCAGCCTCCTCCCTCTGTCCGTCTCCCTCCCTCTCAGTCCCCCTCTCCCTCCCTCTGTGTCCCCCTCTCCCTCCCTCCGTGTGTCACCCTCTGTCACCTTGGCCCAGCTTCCTGGGCACACACTGTTAGCAGATCTTTGAGTGGCCCTTGGCCTGTTGATGTGAGTTTGTTTCTGATCTCCAGGCACCCATTTTGTCTGCTGTGTGTCTGTGCGCTGCTGCTGTGGTGGTGTGTGCTGCCACTCTTTCACACTGTTGGCTGTTCATTAGCTGCTGGCATGTGCAAAACAGTGCCTTCACCCCCATGTGTTGATGCAAGGCGTCCGCCATTTGCTGGCAAGTCATTCCTGTGTTGGGACACAGTGTTTGTCTGCCTGTGACCTAGGCCATATGGGCAGAGGGCATTGTTGTCTGCTTTGGAGTCGCACTATGTGATTCTTGGTGCCCAGCCTCCCGACATCCGGGTTACCGTGTCATGTGTTGTTGTCTTCTGTGGCCTGTGACTTGACATTGTCTAGCTGGGTGCATGGGGCATGGTGGCAGCAGTGGCATGTGCCTGCTCATGGAGTGTGGTTGAGTAATGCGATGGCTTGTGGTGGTTGCGTGCCTGTTATTAATTTTGGTTGTGGTTGCAGTTCCCCCCATGTGAGGTGCGTTGTTTGTGTACTCACCCGGGTCTCGGAGTCCTTCTACTCCTTCAACTGCCTCCACCGGCAGTATGGCCATCACCCTCTCCTCCCAGGGATGGTACTGTACGGCTCTGCGGGAGGGCCCTCCTCCGGTGGCGTTGGCCTGGTCGTGTTCCTCCTGTCTCTTGGCTCTGACCCTCCTCCGCAGATCGTACCACCTGTTCTGGCAATCCTGCTTGGTCCTCCTGGTGTCCGCAACAGCATTCACAGCATCGACGATGGTCTGCCACATGGCTGTTTTGGCTGCCTGGCTGGTGCTTCTGAGCAATGTTCCAAAGATCTGTGGCTCGACTCTGAGGATTTGATCAACAAGGACCTCCAACTCTCGGTGACTGAACTTTGGATTCTTGGTAGTGGGCATGGTGAGGGGTGTGGGTGGGGATGGTGTGGGTGTGGGGGGTGTGTGGATGTTGGGGGGGGGTGTGGATGGTTGTGTGTGTGTGTGAATGTGATGAGAGGGTGTTTGTGCGGGTGGTCGTGTGAAGGTGTGCAAGTGTAAGATGTGGTGTCGCTTGTAGTCTGGTTCTGTGGTGTCTGGCAGCAGTGGGTCTGTTGCAAAGGCTCATGGTTTGTGTGTGTGGGCCCTTTTCATTGGTCCATGGGTGGGTGTGGCAGTGTTTGAATTTTGGGTGGGTGTGTTATAAGGAGTGGTGGTGTATTGGGCCTCTGTTTGTTTTTGACAGTTGCAGGTCAGTGATTGTGTTATTTTAGTGGTTGTTGGCCATGTTTAGTGGCTGTGTGCCTTTCGAATGGTGTATTGTTGAGTTGTTTTGTTTTGTCCTTGTTGTGTACGTGCGTTTTGAGCGTGTGTACGGTGTGTACATGGGCCATTTGGTTGTACGATTTGGTCCTTGTGTGTGGCTTTGTACGACTCGTACATGTGGTTGTGATGTTGGGGCATGGGGTGCGCTCCGTACTTAGGAGGTTGTGTTGGGGGTGCGCCAGGAACGTACTGGGGTGGGGGTGTGGCTCGCACGTACTGGGGTGTAGGTACACGGGGGGGTACGACACGTACTGGGGTGTAGGTACACGGGGGGTACGACACGTACAGGGGTGGGGGGGTGTCCATGGACGATGGTACGACACGTACTGGGGTGGGGGGGTGTACATTGACGGTGGTACGACACGTACTGGAGTGTGGGTACGACTGGAACGTACTGGGGTGTGGGTAGACGGGGCTATGACACGTCCTGGGGTGGTGGTGTGGCTCGCACGTACTGGGGTGTAGGTACACGGGGGGTACGACACGTACAGGGGTGGGGGGGTGTCCATGGACGATGGTACGACACGTACTGGGGTGGGGGGGTGTACATTGACGGTGGTATGACACGTACTGGGGTGGGGGTACGACTGGAACGTACTGGGGTGTGGGTAGACGGGGGGTACGACACGTACAGGGGTGGGGGGGTGTACATTGACGGTGGTACGACACGTACTGGGGTGTGGGTACGACTGGAACGTACTGGGGTGTGGGTAGACGGGGCTATGACACGTCCTGGGGTGGGGGTGTGGCTCGCACGTACTGGGGTGTAGGTACACGGGGGGTACGACACGTACAGGGGTGGGGGGGTGTCCATGGACGATGGTACGACACGTACTGGGGTGGGGGGGTGTACATTGACGGTGGTACGACACATACTGGGGTGGGGGTACGACTGGAACGTACTGGGGTGTGGGTATACGGGGGGTACGACACGTACAGGGGTGGGGGGGTGTACATTGACGGTGGTGCGACACGTACTGGGGTGTGGGTACGACTGGAACGTACTGGGGTGTGGGTAGACGGGGCTATGACACGTCCTGGGGTGGGGGTGTGGCTCGCACGTACTGGGGTGTAGGTACACGGGGGGTACGACACGTACTGGGGTGGGGGTACGACTGGAACGTACTGGGGTGTGGGTAGACGGGGCTATGACACGTCCTGGGGTGGGGGTGTGGCTCGCACGTACTGGGGTGTAGGTACACGGGGGGTACGACACGTACAGGGGTGGGGGGGTGTCCATGGACGATGGTACGACACGTACTGGGGTGGGGGGGTGTACATTGACGGTGGTACGACACGTACTGGGGTGGGGGTACGACTGGAACGTACTGGGGTGTGGGTATACGGGGGTACGACACGTACAGGGGTGGGGGGGTGTACATTGACGGTGGTACGACACGTACTGGGGTGTGGGTACGACTGGAACGTACTGGGGTGTGGGTAGACGGGGCTATGACACGTCCTGGGGTGGGGGTGTGGCTCGCACGTACTGGGGTGTAGGTACACAGGGGGTACGACACGTACTGGGGTGGGGGTACGACTGGAACGTACTGGGGTGTGGGTAGACGGGGCTATGACACGTCCTGGGGTGGGGGTGTGGCTCGCACGTACTGGGGTGTAGGTACACGGGGGGTACGACACGTACAGGGGTGGGGGGGTGTCCATGGACGATGGTACACCACGTACTGGGGTGGGGGGGTGTACATTGACGGTGGTACGACACGTACTGGGGTGGGGGTACGACTGGAACGTACTGGGGTGTGGGTAGACGGGGGGTACGACACGTACAGGGGTGGGGGGGTGTACATTGACGGTGGTACGACACGTACTGGGGTGTGGGTACGACTGGAACGTACTGGGGTGTGGGTAGACGGGGCTATGACACGTCCTGGGGTGGGGGTGTGGCTCGCACGTACTGGGGTGTAGGTACACGGGGGGTACGACACGTACAGGGGTGGGGGGGTGTCCATGGACGATGGTACGACACGTACTGGGGTGGGGGGGTGTACATTGACGGTGGTACGACACGTACTGGGGTGGGGGTACGACTGGAACGTACTGGGGTGTGGGTATATGGGGGTACGACACGTACAGGGGTGGGGGGGTGTACATTGACGGTGGTACGACACGTACTGGGGTGTGGGTACGACTGGAACGTACTGGGGTGTGGGTAGACGGGGCTATGACACGTCCTGGGGTGGGGGTGTGGCTCGCACGTACTGGGGTGTAGGTACACGGGGGGTACGACACGTACTGGGGTGGGGGTACGACTGGAACGTACTGGGGTGTGGGTAGACGGGGCTATGACACGTCCTGGGGTGGGGGTGTGGCTCGCACGTACTGGGGTGTAGGTACACGGGGGGTACGACACGTACAGGGGTGGGGGGGTGTCCATGGACGATGGTACGACACGTACTGGGGTGGGGGGGTGTACATTGACGGTGGTACGACACGTACTGGGGTGGGGGTACGACTGGAACGTACTGGGGTGTGGGTATACGGGGGGTACGACACGTACAGGGGTGGGGGGGTGTACATTGACGGTGGTACGACACGTACTGGGGTGTGGGTACGACTGGAACGTACTGGGGTGTGGGTAGACGGGGCTATGACACGTCCTGGGGTGGGAGTGTGGCTCGCACGTACTGGGGTGTAGGTACACGGGGGGTACGACACGTACTGGGGTGGGGGTACGACTGGAACGTACTGGGGTGTGGGTAGACGGGGCTATGACACGTCCTGGGGTGGGGGTGTGGCTCGCACGTACTGGGGGGTAGGTACACGGGGGGTACGACACGTACAGGGGTGGGGGGGTGTCCATGGACGATGGTACGACACGTACTGGGGTGGGGGGGTGTACATTGACGGTGGTACGACACGTACTGGGGTGGGGGTACGACTGGAACGTACTGGGGTGTGGGTAGACGGGGGGTACGACACGTACAGGGGTGGGGGGGTGTACATTGACGGTGGTACGACACGTACTGGGGTGTGGGTACGACTGGAACGTACTGGGGTGTGGGTAGACGGGGCTATGACACGTCCTGGGGTGGGGGTGTGGCTCGCACGTACTGGGGTGTAGGTACACGGGGGGTACGACACGTACAGGGGTGGGGGGGTGTCCATGGACGATGGTACGACACGTACTGGGGTGGGGGGGTGTACATTGACGGTGGTACGACACGTACTGGGGTGGGGGTACGACTGGAACGTACTGGGGTGTGGGTATACGGGGGGTACGACACGTACAGGGGTGGGGGGGTGTACATTGACGGTGGTACGACACGTACTGGGGTGTGGGTACGACTGGAACGTACTGGGGTGTGGGTAGACGGGGCTATGACACGTCCTGGGGTGGGGGTGTGGCTCGCACGTACTGGGGTGTAGGTACACGGGGGGTACGACACGTACTGGGGTGGGGGTACGACTGGAACGTACTGGGGTGTGGGTAGACGGGGCTATGACACGTCCTGGGGTGGTGGTGTGGCTCGCACGTACTGGGGTGTAGGTACACGGGGGGTACGACACGTACAGGGGTGGGGGGGTGTCCATGGACGATGGTACGACACGTACTGGGGTGGGGGGGTGTACATTGACGGTGGTACGACACGTACTGGGGTGGGGGTACGACTGGAACGTACTGGGGTGTGGGTATACGGGGGGTACGACACGTACAGGGGTGGGGGGGTGTACATTGACGGTGGTACGACACGTACTGGGGTGTGGGTACGACTGGAACGTACTGGGGTGTGGGTAGACGGGGCTATGACACGTCCTGGGGTGGGGGTGTGGCTCGCACGTACTGGGGTGTAGGTACACGGGGGTACGACACGTACTGGGGTGGGGGTACGACTGGAACGTACTGGGGTGTGGGTAGACGGGGCTATGACACGTCCTGGGGTGGGGGTGTGGCTCGCACGTACTGGGGTGTAGGTACACGGGGGGTACGACACGTACAGGGGTGGGGGGGTGTCCATGGACGATGGTACGACACGTACTGGGGTGGGGGGGTGTACATTGACTGTGGTACGACACGTACTGGGGTGGGGGTACGACTGGAACGTACTGGGGTGTGGGTAGACGGGGGGTACGACACGTACAGGGGTGGGGGGGTGTACATTGACGGTGGTACGACACGTACTGGGGTGTGGGTACGACTGGAACGTACTGGGGTGTGGGTAGACGGGGCTATGACACGTCCTGGGGTGGGGGTGTGGCTCGCACGTACTGGGGTGTAGGTACACGGGGGTACGACACGTACAGGGGTGGGGGGGTGTCCATGGACGATGGTACGACACGTACTGGGGTGGGGGGGTGTACATTGACGGTGGTACGACACGTACTGGGGTGGGGGTACGACTGGAACGTACTGGGGTGTGGGTGGACGGGGCTATGACATGTCCTGGGGTGGGGGTGTGGCTCGCACGTACTGGGGTGTAGGTACACGGGGGGTACGACACGTACTGGGGTGGGGGTACGACTGGAACGTACTGGGGTGTGGGTAGACGGGGCTATGACACGTCCTGGGGTGGTGGTGTGGCTCGCACGTACTGGGGTGTAGGTACACGGGGGTACGACACGTACTGGGGTGGGGGTACGACTGGAACGTACTGGGGTGTGGGTGGACGGGGCTATGACACGTCCTGGGGTGGGGGTGTGGCTCGCACGTACTGGGGTGTAGGTACACGGGGGGTACGACACGTACTGGGGTGGGGGTACGACTGGAACGTACTGGGGTGTGGGTAGACGGGGCTATGACACGTCCTGGGGTGGGGGTGTGGCTCGCACGTACTGGGGTGTAGGTACACGGGGGGTACGACACGTACAGGGGTGGGGGGGTGTCCATGGACGATGGTACGACACGTACTGGGGTGGGGGGGTGTACATTGACGGTGGTACGACACGTACTGGGGTGGGGGTACGACTGGAACGTACTGGGGTGTGGGTAGACGGGGGGTACGACACGTACAGGGGTGGGGGGGTGTACATTGACGGTGGTACGACACGTACTGGGGTGTGGGTACGACTGGAACGTACTGGGGTGTGGGTAGACGGGGCTATGACACGTCCTGGGGTGGGGGTGGGGGTGTGGCTCGCACGTACTGGGGTGTAGGTACACGGGGGGTACGACACGTACAGGGGTGGGGGTGTCCATGGACGATGGTACGACACGTACTGGGGTGGGGGGGTGTACATTGACGGTGGTACGACACGTACTGGGGTGGGGGTACGACTGGAACGTACTGGGGTGTGGGTATACGGGGGGTACGACACGTACAGGGGTGGGGGGGTGTACATTGACGGTGGTACGACACGTACTGGGGTGTGGGTACGACTGGAACGTACTGGGGTGTGGGTAGACGGGGCTATGACACGTCCTGGGGTGGGGGTGTGGCTCGCACGTACTGGGGTGTAGGTACACGGGGGGTACGACACGTACTGGGGTGGGGGTACGACTGGAACGTACTGGGGTGTGGGTAGACGGGGCTATGACACGTCCTGGGGTGGTGGTGTGGCTCGCACGTACTGGGGTGTAGGTACACGGGGGGTACGACACGTACAGGGGTGGGGGGGTGTCCATGGACGATGGTACGACACGTACTGGGGTGGGGGGGTGTACATTGACGGTGGTACGACACGTACTGGGGTGGGGGTACGACTGGAACGTACTGGGGTGTGGGTATACGGGGGGTACGACATGTACAGGGGTGGGGGGGTGTACATTGACGGTGGTACGACACGTACTGGGGTGTGGGTACGACTGGAACGTACTGGGGTGTGGGTAGACGGGGCTATGACACGTCCTGGGGTGGGGGTGTGGCTCGCACGTACTGGGGTGTAGGTACACGGGGGGTACGACACGTACTGGGGTGGGGGTACGACTGGAACGTACTGGGGTGTGGGTAGACGGGGCTATGACACGTCCTGGGGTGGGGGTGTGGCTCGCACGTACTGGGGTGTAGGTACACAGGGGTACGACACGTACAGGGGTGGGGGGGTGTCCATGGACGATGGTACGACACGTACTGGGGTGGGGGGGTGTACATTGACGGTGGTACGACACGTACTGGGGTGGGGGTACGACTGGAACGTACTGGGGTGTGGGTAGACGGGGGGTACGACACGTACAGGGGTGGGGGGGTGTACATTGACGGTGGTACGACACGTACTGGGGTGTGGGTACGACTGGAACGTACTGGGGTGTGGGTAGACGGGGCTATGACACGTCCTGGGGTGGGGGTGTGGCTCGCACGTACTGGGGTGTAGGTACACGGGGGGTACGACACGTACAGGGGTGGGGGGGTGTCCATGGACGATGGTACGACACGTACTGGGGTGGGGGGGTGTACATTGACGGTGGTACGACACGTACTGGGGTGGGGGTACGACTGGAACGTACTGGGGTGTGGGTGGACGGGGCTATGACACGTCCTGGGGTGGGGGTGTGGCTCGCACGTACTGGGGTGTAGGTACACGGGGGGTACGACACGTACTGGGGTGGGGGTACGACTGGAACGTACTGGGGTGTGGGTAGACGGGGCTATGACACGTCCTGGGGTGGTGGTGTGGCTCGCACGTACTGGGGTGTAGGTACACGGGGGTACGACACGTACTGGGGTGGGGGTACGACTGGAACGTACTGGGGTGTGGGTGGACGGGGCTATGACACGTCCTGGGGTGGGGGTGTGGCTCGCACATACTGGGGTGTAGGTACACGGGGGGTACGACACGTACAGGGGGGGGGGGTGTACATGGACAGTGGTACGACACGTACTGGGGTGGGGGGGTGTACATTGACGGTGGTACGACACGTACTGGGGTGGGGGTACGACTGGAACGTACTGGGGTGTGGGTAGACGGGGCTATGACACGTCCTGGGGTGGGGGTTCGACTGGAACGTACTGGGGTGTACCTAGACGGGTGGGGGTATACATATACGGGGGGTACGTGTCGGACGTACGGGGGCTGGGGGGAGTGTTGGGCGCGTATGCGGGCACATGTCTCCATGGTTGCTGTAGGAGTTCGGTGCGGACGGTGTTTTTTCCATACGGTTGTAACCTCGGACGCACAGGATGGATCGTGATTCCTAGGTCGGACTTGGTTTTTCACGTTTGTAAGGTAAATCGTCCGAGGACGTGTCGGACACATTTTCCGACCCGGGGACGTGTGGGGAATGATTCCCAGTGCGGTTCGTATGGACTTTTTACCATGCGAATCGTGATTGCCAGTTCGTACGGCACTTGTACGATTCGTACGGTAAAAAGACCCGATACGAGTCGCACGGGGGAATTTTTTACCGGATCGTGATCGGCACCATAGTGTCTTTTCCAAACCAGCAGTTTTAGATATTTCTTTTTCTAAACAATCTAGTTTTGATCTCAACTTACCCGTCAAAATAATAGTGATTCCTTCATGTAGCATTTTATCGATGGCTTCCATTTTAATAATTTCTTCATTTTCCAATTTTAATAATTCTTCGTTGAATATTGAACACTCACGCAGTGTCGGCATTAAGCAAATCACTGACTTATTTTTAGCAATTTCCACGTACACTTTTGCAGCAACTGCATTTTCATTTGGAAAGACATTGCAAAGTAATCGACTCTCCAAAGCTTCTTTCCCTTTTTTTGAAAGAATTCCAATTCTTATATCTTGAAGAATACTTTCATATTCAGCATCATTTGCCTGTCGCATATTTGTTGTCAGTTCTTTGTATTCAAAATTACTCCAAATGTTCACATTACCAACACTGCCAAGAGACTTTCTAGTATCTTCATGGGCAAGTGTTTTAAATACCGGTTGTCCTTTTACCGGTGTCAGTTGCAGTAGATCTCCAAAAACTATGACGTGTTTTCCTCCAAATAACACGTCATACTCTGTTTTAAGAATTTGCTGCATTCTTAAATGCACAAAGGCAAGCATCAAGTTTGAAACCATGCTCACCTCATCAATAATGAGAAGTTTCATTTTCTTCAGCACTCTTGAAACTTCACAACAAGCTTCTCCAGATAGCTTGTGGTATTCCAATTTGTTCTCATGCTCTACTGGTAGCATTAGTAAACGATGTAAAGTAATTCCTTTAATGTTATGTGCTGCCAACCCAGTTGGAGCAGTGACAACACAAGACAAATGCGACTCAGTTGTTTTTTGCAGATAACTTGTAATTACTTTAATTAAGAAACTCTTTCCTGTTCCAGCTTGACCACTCACATACATTCGGATAGGTTGAAATGATGTACATGAGCACACTCTCTTTTCATGAAGTAATACATGATCAATCTGCTCTTTCGCTGATATATTTGTTTCTGTTCAACATTTAGTTGCTCTTCCAAGTTTCCTAACTGTATTGCATCTTCTTGTTCTTGATACATTGCTGTTTCCACCTCATTCATTGCAATCGCTGCTTCATTTTAAACAATTGGTTGTCCTAGTGGATCTTGACTCAGTGCAGCAGAACTTTGACTGTCTTGAGAACTGTCTCTAGCAATCTCAGCTGCAATTGTAGCTTCTTGATCAATTTCATCATTCAACATTTTCACATAATTTGCGAAAGCACTGCATTGTATGCTATCTTTACAAGCATTAAATGAATCTTCATAGCTGGGAAAATCTCCAAGTAATTCCAGTTCAGAACGCCATGGTTTGAACATTTGCAAAAGGGCTAAATAGTAAAATTCCTTTTTGTCAGCACTGTCGCAACTCAGTTTTCTGTGATTAATTAAATTTCCTTTCCTTTGTTTCACCAGAACATCCTTCAGAACCAATCACTCCATATTTTCCATCGTTGATGTTCTCTGTAATATTCCGTTTAAAAGTGTAGTTTTGCAGCACTTCATAGAGACACATGTTCTCAAGATGATGACTTCTCTTTGGATAGTATGTGTCCAACATATTGGTTTTCAAAATATCTGTACTTTCAGGGTCATTTTCTGCTAAATATTCAATTTCTTGAACAGATTTCAGTACCCGATTTCGCATTCCTGCAAGACCTAGACTCACCCAAATGATTCTTCTACTTTTGGAATATAGACTTGCAGATGATAACCGATCGGAACATTCATATGCTCCAATTTCACGATGCGATAACATCTTCAAACTGAAACTGTATAATTTCTTACTTAGAGTCTTCTCGTGAGAAATCTCTTCCCACATTTCTTTCAATTCAGTCTTTTCTGATTTAGTAATGTAAGACGTTACATATCGAGCAACAGCAATGGAATTGTCCCGCAACATACTGAATATCCATGTTAGCGTTCCACATGGATAAAATAACTGGATTGTAGTCATTTATGTATTTTGATTCTTCGCTTCTTCTTAAGTTGTAGGTGTTTTTCGGACACTTTCTTGTGATGGTATGTCGTACAGCTGACATAAAGCTGTTCACTCTTCCTTTGGCTAATACAGGACGTGGAAATCCAAAACGACATTTGACTTGTACTTTCGTCGACAGTATTTTCCACACCTATGGCTTTGAAATCGTAAGACTTGTTGTTTTAAGTTTTTCTCTTCTCTGCTATTTGGAAGAGCACATGTAGTATAATCTTCAATGAAAGACAAAACAGTTTCATCTGAATCTGTTCCAAATTTGGGGGCATCCTTGACCCATAACAACATATGTATGTGAGGAGCACCTCTTGCTTGATACTCCTTTCTCCAAAAGAAATCCACAACTTCTCCAAGAGGAGGATTCTTTTTATTGCAGATGAAAGACATCATAGCTTCAAATCTATGATTGAAATATCTGCATACATTGACAGGATACAAAGAGCACAATTCTCCAGGTGTCTTGTATTCAATATTTTTTATATTGGAATTTGTCTCTCGAAGAAATTCAAGTAAATCATCCCAAGCATACTCAGCACAGCTTAGTGTAACAAACCATGTAGGAGTGCCCAAGTTCCGTAGCATGCATTTCAGTTCTCCATGTCGACGGTACCAATATTCATTAGTCCCACACTGACATGCCATCAGATTAATCAACTGAGATTCTAAATGATCATCTCTCTGATGCACTTTATCCATAAAATCCTTTGCAGTTACATTTTGAAGATGCATTCCAGTTTTTAAAATGTGATTTACTGCATATGAAAGTCCAGACAAATCACTTTCAAAGAGAAGATGAAACATATAAGGGATACATTGTCGAAATCTTGGATCTTCTGCATATAATATTGTTGTCCGATATTCAGATGCAGGAATCTGCACAGGACGTTCATCATATCGTCCACCTTTTCCTGTTGGAAACAACGAGCTTCCAAGCTCTCTTCCCATACACTCATGGGACTTCCTGTTGCTTTTTTCATTTGAAACAACTCAATTGTATTCCCCATCATCTCTTTGGAATGAAGTGGATGTACACTGTAATGTTCATAGATCTCTTCACATCTGGTCATGTCCACTTTTTAAATTTGTCTACTTAATGTTTCACTATCTTCTGCTAAATCTATTTCTTCTTCTCCAACAAACACATTTCTATAGTACTCATTATTTTTTAACAGATACAATGATGCCTTTTGCACTTTTCTAACATCCACTAACTCTTGCCAGATTTTCTTATACTTAGTAGGAACACCATTAACTAGAATGACTAGTGGCTCATTTTCTGCATGATCTACACCAATAGTTTCAACATTTTTCCTTAAATCTAATGGTAAATACACAACTCTTCCTTTCAATCCTCTTTGCAACTCTGATAGAGGTAATTTACATGTTTTGGGCTCCATACGAACAATAGCCTGAAACGGGTGAACACATTGTATCAGAATAGACTCATACGTATATAAATCTATCAGCTCTGGAGGAATAGCAACCAGCTCTAGATTATTATGAACAGCTCTAGCAGGCATTTTATTCTCATCTAATTTATTATAACAATATTTGCAAATACGCTGCTCACATCCCAAATCAAAACAATCCTCTACCAACAAATAAGTTGCAAATTCCATCCACTTATCATTATCTTCTATTTCACTTTTTAAATACAGATTGACACCCCTAGTCTGATTTTTATAGTGACTTCGCCGACAACAAATACAAGAAACATTTGGTCTTTCACCTGAAATTACCTTAAACTTTGTGATTTCATCCTCAAATTTTTCTGTAATTCCAGGCTCTACATTGTCTTCAACATTTTGTTCGAGTAATGTGTCAGTTTCTTCACTCTCTTGCTGAGGCCCAAAGTGACAAAACTCAATATCCTCACAGACCTGCTTCACATCTGAAACTGACCCACGTAAAAGAGCACTGTTCAACTCACTTAACTTTAGTGCTGGACCTTTTGCATAATACAACCTTCTCACTAACTTCCGCATTTGAGTATGATGTACTGCCAGCATTCTGAAATGGTGAAAAACACTTTCACAAACTTTCCTAGAAAGACAAGCCAGAGAATGACCTTGCAAACCAGTATGTTTTCTCACTCTGCAAGGGTCTAGTCCTTGCAACAGCTTAATCTTTTGTTTTACACTTTTTTTAGTATAGACTCGTAAAAAACTACATAATTTTTCAATAGATTCCTGTCGTAAACTACAAAAACTACTGCAATTCCAAGTGTACACAGGGCTTTTAGCACGTCTCCCTAAAACTTCATCAGCTATCACTTCTTCTGCATTTCTTTCAACCATTTTCTCTTTCTCCATTGGACAACCATCACTAACCTCATAACCTCTACCACTGGTGTCAACTGCATACAATAATTTTTCACTTAGTGAATAACTCTCGTCATTAAAAAAAGGCTCTGAACTAGAACTGTGTTTCCATTCTCCCAAAAAACATCACAATTTTTTTTTTTATTAATAACTCTTTTCCTCCTACTTTTGGCCTTCATTACATATATTGGTTTATCTAGTGATCGAATTCTGTTTAACAGTAAAATAAACAGTTTCCTTTTTACTTCAAAAGCCTTTTCCACAATGCTTTCAATAGGCTTCTTCTTTTTATAAAATAAAGCTCTCTTTTTATATTTCTTCACATCTTTCAGCAAATTATGCACTATTCTCTTGTAAAATATTCTTTTGCGTAATTCCTTATACTGATTTTGTCTTCTTTTACCATACTTTATCTTCTTTGACTGAACATTTGCTTTTTTACTTTTCCTCTTATTTTGATTTTTTTTCTTACTTAAATTTTTTTCTGAAGTTGCAGCATTCGCTACATTCTGTTTGCTCCTACAAACATTTTTAATAAATTGCTTCGTGATCTTACCAGAATTTTTTTTCCTTTTAGCCACATTATCTTGTTCATTCAATACTTGTGGTTGATGTTTCTTCAAATAATCCTCCTGTCTCTGTTCTTTTCTTTTTCTTTTTTTTCCTGGCATAATTTCTCGATTTTAACTTGAAAAACAGTATCTGCAAAAAAGAATCACAAATAAATGTATATTAATAACTTTCAAATTTACAGTATTCCATTACTGTACAAACACATTTTATATAAAAACAGACTAAGAAACTATAGCCCTGAACCACAATTGTGACGATGATTAAAACACTAAATACATAGTGCATCTACTTTGAAGCAGTTCATGCCCTAAAGCCTACCTCACTTAAAGACTACATGCTAAGTGACTGAATGATTACAGTACTAAAAGGAGACACACTGGGTGAGTAACAGGGTGTTTGCTAGAAGTATATGAATACTAACTGGGGAATTGAAGGTGCGAAAGACAACTGTGTAGCTGATTAGAGAACTGAATGCATACTGGATAGGCATTTAAACCAGTCCATGTGCTAAGGCCCGGCTCACTGCATGAGTACTTGGGTACTGACTGAATGATTAGACTACAGCAAGGAGACTGCCTGGATGCATTTATAAGTGGTAGGCTTTTCGCACAGGGAATGGATTAGTACTTGGTACTGAATGGGTCACTAGAAGAGTGCAAAGGGAGTGACAGGATGTTTGCTGGACTATATGGATACTGACTAGGGAATTGAAAGTGTAAAAGACAAGTCTGTAGGTGGTTAGAAGACTGCATGCATAGTGCATAGGGGTTTGAAGCAGTCCATGTGCTAAGGCCTGGCTCAGTGCATGAATACTTGGACAGTGACTGAATCATTAGAGTACTGTAAAGAGAGTGTCTTAGTGAATTTATAAGTGTTTTTGTTTTGGCACAGTGAATGGATTACTACATGGTGCTGAATGGGTCACTAGAAGACTGCAAAGGGACTGACAGGGTGTTTCCTAGAAGTGTATCGATACTAACTAGGGAATTGAAGGCGTGAAAACAACTGTGTAGGTGGTTAGAGAACTACATGCATACTGCATAGACATTTGAAGCAGTCTATTTGGTAATGAATGGTTCACAAAATAAGTACTTAGAAACTGACTAAATCATCAGACTACTTCTAGGACAGTGCCCGGGTAAAAAATTTAAATTTTCAGTTCTGGTGCAGTGAAGACAATACTACATGGAACTGCACTTTAGTGTCAAAGCCTGACTCATTTTATCAATGCATAAGCAAACACTGGCTTCTAATGCTACTAAAACTTGACAACATGACAGGTTTTATAACAGTTATCTGTCAGCAAATACACGATGTTACCAAACGCTTCTCTCACAGAGGTTCCCAAATGCACACAGACTCAGAGTGTGATTCTAGACAAGTACCACTATCCCTAGGGGTTTACCAAAACTCATTCACTACACTGGAAGTGGTAAGGGAACTGCACACAATCTACATATTTCACGACTACACTTTACTGTCAATACCTAACTCATTTAATGCAAGCATAAGCCATAACTGTCTTCTAATGCTACTAAAACTTCACAACATGACATGTTTTAAAACAGTTATCTGTCAGCAAATACACGATGTTACCAAACGCTTCTCTCACAGTGGTTCCCAAATGTACACAGACTCACAGTGTGATTCTAGACAACCACCGCTATCCCTAGGAGTTTACCAAAACTCATTCACTACAGTGGAAGAGGTAAGGGAACTGCACACAATCTACATATTTCACGACTGCACTTTAGTGTCAATGCCTGACTCATTTAATCAACACATAAGCAAAGACTGGCTTCTAATGCTACTAAAAGTTGACAACATGACATGTTTTAAAACAGTTATCTGTCAGCAAATAAACGATGTTACCAAACGCTTCTCTCACAGTGGTTCCCAAATGCACAGAGACTCACAGTGTGATTCTAGACAAGCACCACTATCCCTAGGGGTTTACCAAAACTCATTCACTACACTGGAAGTGGTAAGGGAACTGCACACAATCTACATATTTCACGACTACACTTTACTGTCAATACCTAACTCATTTAATGGAAGCATAAGCCATAACTGTCTTCTAATGCTACTAAAACTTCACAACATGACATGTTTTAAAACAGTTATCTGTCAGCAAATACACAATGTTACCAAACGCTTCTCTCACAGTGGTTCCCAAATGCACACAGACTCACAGTGTGATTCTAGACAAGCACCACTATCCCTAGGAGTTTACCAAAACTCATTCACTACACTGGAAGTGGTAAGTGGAACTGCACACAATCTACATATTTCACGACTACACTTTACTGTCAATACCTGACTCATTTAATGAAAGCATAAGCCATAAATGTCTTCTAATGCTACTAAAACTTGAGAACATGACATGTTTTAAAACAGTTATCTGTCAGCAAATAAACAATGTTACCAAACGCTTCTCTCACAGTGGTTCCCAAATGCACACAGACTCACAGTGTGATTCTAGACAAGCACCACTATCCCTAGGGGTTTACCAAAACTCATTCACTACACTGGAAGTGGTAAGGGAACTGCACACAATCTACATATTTCACGACTACACTTTACTGTCAATACCTAACTAATTTAATGGAAGCATAAGCCATAACTGTCTTCTAATGCTACTAAAACTTCACAACATGACATCTTTTAAACCAGTTATCTGTCAGCAAATACACGATGTTACCAAACGCTTCTCTCACAGTGGTTCCCAAATGCACACAGACTCACAGTGTGATTCTAGACAAGCACCACTATCCCTAGGGGTTTACCAAAACTCATTCACTACACTGGAAGTGGTAAGGGAACTGCACACAATCTACATATTTCACGACTACACTTTACTGTCAATACCTAACTCATTTGATGGAAGCATAAGCCATAACTGTCTTCTAATGCTACTAAAACTTCACAACATGACATGTTTTAAAACAGTTATCTGTCAGCAAATACACGATGTTACCAAACGCTTCTCTCACAGTGGTTCCCAAATGTACACAGACTCACAGTGTGATTCTAGACAACCACCGCTATCCCTAGGAGTTTACCAAAACTCATTCACTACAGTGCAAGTGGTAAGGGAACTGCACACAATCTACATATTTCACGACTGCACTTTAGTGTCAATGCCTGACTCATTTAATCAACGCATAAGAAATGACTGGCTTCTAATGCTACTAAAACTTGACAACATGACAGGATTTAAAATAGTTATCTGTCAGCAAATAAACAATGTTACCATATGTTTCTCTCACATTGGTTCCCAAATGCACACAGACTCAGTTTGATTCTAGACTACAACCACTATCCCTATGAGTTTACCAAACCTTATTTACTACTATGGAAGTGGTAAGAGAACTGCACACAATGTGCATATTTCAAAAGTGCACTTTTGTATCATTGCCTGACTCATTTAATCAACGCATAAGCAAAGACTGGCTTCTAATGCTACTAAAACTTGACAACATGACAGGTTTTAAAAGAGTTATCTGTCAGCAAATACAAGATATTACTAAATGCTTCTCTCACAGTGGTTCCCAAATGCACACAGGCTCTCTCTGTGATTCTAGACAAACAACACTATCCCTTGCACTATACCAAAACACATTTCTTCATCTACAAGGGTTACTACATTTTACTGCAGAAACATAACTCATTTCACAAATTCATAAACAATGACTGGTTTCTAATTCTACCAAAATATAAAAACTGCATAGTTATCTGTCTACAAACACATGAAAAAAACAAATCCTTATCACAAAATGGTTTCTACATGCACACACACTGTCAATAAGATTGTTGAGAAAAAAAAATACTCCCTACACTTTAGCAGAAGAAATACATTAGTCTGATTAAAATAAAAATAGTCTACATACTAGGGGTGGGCGGAATTTGCGAAAGCGACTTTCGCAAATTATCGCGAAAATGTTAAAAATCTCCGCAAACAAGCGGAAATATCGTGAAGATGCGGAAGTTTTTTTCCCGCCCGTTCGCGATATTTTTTGCATGGTTGCGGGTCGCTAACTTACCCCTGCGGTTGCTCGCGGGCGCGGCCATCTTGTTTTCAGTTGTCTCGCGGTGCATGATCGCGAGAAAAAAGACGTGATCGCGCGATGCATGACGTCACTGCGGACGCGAACTGTCGCGAGACAGCGCAAATGGCTAAAACAATACAACATCTCATGGAGAACGTGACCGGATCGGGAAAACTTGTAGGATTCAGGTAAGGCAATCGCACGCGCGCTAGAATGTATTATTTTACAGCGCGAGCAAGAACCAAATTATCGCAAAGATGTGGAATGCGGAAATATTTACATTTCCGCGCTCTCCGCGGAACGCGGAAATGCCAAATTATCGCAAATTCCGCGAACGGAACGGAAATTTTGCCCAGGCCTACTACATACATCCCCTCACAATTAAATAACTCACCTTTCAAGATGTTTTGTAGATTAAGAAGTATATCAGTCACACACCAGATATCAGTCACACGCCAGATTTTCTTATACAGAATCTCTGCACTGTGCACCTGTCAGCAGAACCAAAGAATGGCAAAGTTTCCCTCTCATTTTCCACACGTATACATGTAAACATCAAATCACATTCCTTCCCACATAAATTCAAAAGCAAACACACATTTCTATTGGTTAAACATTTCAACCCTTTCCAAATGACATAAACTTCAACCCTTCCCCCAATCTGCCTTCTGCCCGTTACCATAGAAACAGGTCATGGAACACTGTACTGAGCACACAGGTCACAAGTTCAGCACACACAATGTTGCTAATCAAAACAGCAAGTGTGCTTGACTTCTCAACATATCAGCTAATCATATATAATGTTCCTTACAATCAGTTTTTGTTAACCAATAAGAATCATGTGTTTAAAAAACAGAAATATGCACCCTACCTTTCAGTGTAGAAGGTTGTTAAACAACCAATGATGTCTTGTCTTTTTCCAAAATTGCATCTTAGCCACCATTTTAGAAACATCTTACTTTCCAAACTTCCATTTCATTTACATAGACCATCTGAGTGCATCCAGACCTCCTTACAAGATGCTTACAGTGTGGATTGTGGGACACAGCTACATTTTCTGGAGTCAAGTATGCAGAAAACAAAGGCATTCACAAAGACCTAGGTTTGAATGGATTGGACAGAGAGGGTTAAAGTGGCACCAATTGATGCCATTGGTGAAATCCTTCATGCAAATCCAACATCCTGACCTCATAATAGTGCACTGTGGTGGCAATGACCTAGGCACTTTGACTGGGGTAGGTCTGGAAATGCTTATGAAGGACACCTTTGCAGAACTGATTTCACTTTTCCCTAAAACTGCCTTTGTGTACTCTAACATATGCCAAAGGCAGAAATGGAACTGGTCCGATCATTTTTGTCCACAGATTGAGAAAGCTAGGAAACATGTGAATAAATCTGTTTCTGCTTTTCTCCGAGACTACAGAATGGGGTCCATTTACAATAACAATCCTCGCTTTCATATGCAAGAGATGTATAGGAGAGATGGAGTACACTTTAATGATGAAGGAAACAGAGTCTTCCTCAACAACTTTAGACTTTGTATAGGTACTTACTTATAAGTACCAAAAACTCTCAATGAACACAACGGCTCTTTTTAGAGCCACTCAAGAACAAAACACTTAAGCTTAATCTTTATCTCCCAACAATTTCATTTTTTTTCCCTTGGATCCGCGAACCCACCGCGAGAGGATCCGTGCATCCAACGCGGTAGGATGCGCGCACCATGCGCGCATTTTGCCATTTTTTTTTTAAAAAGGGGGGCCCAGGGGTCCTTCTGGGACCCCCTAAGCACCTCTAGAGGGTCAGAGTATTTCCACTCTGCCCCCTTTATATGTTTTACACACTTATTCCCCTTGCTTCTTCAGCCTCGCTTCTACCGAGGCAGAAAATGGCCACCAACAGTTCCTGGTTTCGAATGTAGAGAGACACTCGACAGCCAATTAGCATTCAGCGCGCAATCGGGAGGGTTCGTGCTCGGTTCGGGGAGGGTGCGCGTACGGTGCGTGTACTGTCCGCGGATCCTCCGCGGCCATAGATATCACTAACTTTTTTACCCTAATTTTCTCAGGAACTACTGAACAGATTCACACCATTTATGCAAAAGGCACGAGTCTGAACTGAGGACTACCTCTTTGCCAAATTTGGTGTCATTCCGTTCAGCGGTTCGGGCTGTAGCTGCGACAACAGATCCTATGGGAAATTGCATGGGGAAGACGCGTTTTGGGACCCCCCTTTTTTCTCGGCCCCCGCTTGACGAATCACCACGAAACTTTCAGGGTAGGAGCGGAGCTGGCCAAAAGTTTGTAAAATTTCGCGAGGATTCGTCAACCTGCGCCAGACTTATTGGGAATAGAATGTTGCGGATTTCCTATAGAAAATAGGTCCTAACTATATATATATTCACTGAAAAAACCATAGGTTTCAGGGGTGTTATAGTTAGCTAGACTTTTAGCTTGTACAAAACCATTGAAATTCCCCCGTTATAGTTAGTTCAGCTAACTATACCTCGCGCGCCCGCAATGCACTGCTGATGACGTCACATATTACATCACTCATGACATGGTCAGTGACATCACTCATGACATCACTGACTATAACTGATGTTATAGTTAGCTGAACTAACTATAACGGGGGAATTTCAATGGTTTTGTACAAGTGAAAAGTCCAGCTAACTATAACACCCCTGAAACCTATGGTTTTTTCAGTGAATTTCTGAGGTTTTTTAAATGCTAATTCCTAACTATAACTCGCCTGAAACCTATGGTTTTTTCTGTGAATTTCAAAGGTTTTTTAAATGCTAATTTCTAACTATGCCTACAGAGATAGGACATGTGAAGAAAGAAGAAAAAATGCACAGAAAGAAAAAAAAGAAGTGCAGAAAGAAGCAACAGAAGTCCTCAAAGACGAAGAAAAGTGCAGGAAGAAGGATAATGTGCAGAAAGAACAAAAAGAAGAGCAGAAAAAAGCCTTGTTGCAAAATCATCCTGTACCCTCAACTTTTTCAGACGGATACTGGTGGTAACTGAGTCTGACTAACCAGTCCTAGAGCCAGTGCTATGTTAAAAGACACTTAGAATACAGTGAAAACACCTACATACACTAGGGAACATCATGCGTTGGGGTCCCCCTGTGATTAGCATGACCTCCTCTGTATATAATAGGGCAGGGGGATTAAAACTACCTCTTAAAACAGGCCACAGGGCGTTTTTGCACACGTTAACTCAGGCCCCGTCCCCTCCCTTCACCACTGTGTAAACACGCCTTGTGTCCGTTTTTAGTTGGGAGATTAAGTTTATTTGAATCCTGAGGGTCCCTAGGGTCCAACTAGCCCACTAGGTACCTCCAGTAAGTGCCACAGAGCTGCGTTGCAGAGAGGTGTAAAAAGTGGCACGGCCTGGACCACCTCTCTGCAATGCAGCTCAGTGGCGCTTACTGGAAGCACTTGGTGGGCTAGTTAGCCCCCAGGGGCCCTCAGTATTGAAGGGAAATTATATCCCCAATTTAAAACGTGCCATAGTGCGTGTTTGCACACGTCACCTCAGGCCCCGTCCCCTCCCTTCACCACTGTGTAAACGCGCCCTGTGGCTGTTCTAAGTTGAGAGATTAAGTCCCCTTGAATCCTAAGGGTCCTTAGGGTCAAACTAGACCACTAGGTACCTCCAGTAAGCGCCACAGAGCTGAGTTGCAGAGAGGTGTAAAAAGGGGCTTGGCCTCAGAACACCTGTCTGCAGCGCAGCTCCCTGGCGCATACTGGAGATGCCCGTTGGGCTACTTGGCCCTCAGGAACCCTCAGTATTGAAGAGGAATTAATTCCCCAACTTACAACTCACCAGGGGGCGCGTTTGCAGAGTGCTGCAAGGAGGGGGCGTGGCCTCCGGCACGATGCCAGTCTTTTATTCATTTTAATTTTTTAAGAAGGGGGCTGTGTGGTTCCCCTTCTTATTCTAATTTATTAGCCCTGATGACCCCATCCCCCAGGGCCTGTCTCCTAATTATATTTTTTGGACCCCAATCCCCAGGGCCGGCCACTGTTTTTTATTATTTTTAAAAAATATATATTTATAGACACACCTAGGACATGCTTGACAAACCGTACGTACCTATCACCATGACGATTTGCGTGATATTCATTAAAAGGCGACTATGCATACAATGAATCCACGTGGAATGTATTTACACCACTAGTGAAGCTCTGACATGTCTGATGCACTACCGTGCCTAATCCCGGTAGACACCCTTGTCGTTTATTTATACAAACATGGGTAGCTATTGACGGGCACATTTAATACACATGCGCACCAAGCCATTCAAAGGGGATTCGACAAAAATTTGACCAAAACTATGCAAGAAACCCCCCTCACGGTTAATAAAACACACATCCACTGCCGGATGTGTAATACTTTTTATTTTACTCTCTGGAAAGGGGACGAACATCACTTAAGAGTCACAGCGCGCTCCTGGCAGAGCCCAATGCTGTGTTACACCCACCATTGCCTGCTGAGTGCCACACACCTCTGTGTTGTATTCCACCAGCTAGTGCATATGCTATGACACTCTCTAGCCCATGTGCACTGTAACACCACCCCGTGAATATGTCATGCCACACTTGTCTTTGCACGGATTATATTGCCCCATCTAACGTGCCTTCCTCGATGCCTATGTTATAACGCACAGTGCTATGCCATACATATTACAATCTGGGATCCATATCTTTGTCACAGTGCATATGCAACGTTACACTCCCCAGCACATATTTTATATTACAACTTTAGAGACTAGTTAGGTTACACAACACTGCCCTGTGCATATTACACTCCAAGGCGCATATCGCATAGCACGCGCTAGTGCCTGTGCTATCTCGCGCTCTCCAATGAATCTGTCATTGCGCACAATGTATTGCATATTATATTTCACGCCCGGTTCATCTTATATCACACTTTTTGGTGCATAGTTTATACCATACACTATATCTAGTTTTCATTTTCAATTGTGCTCTCAGGACTATGTTCTATATAACACTGTGTTCACCTACCCTTTTCACGGGCATTACATTTTGCGATAGGGGGTGGAGGGTCAGGGGGTGTTTCTGCCAAGTGAGCCCGGAGTCACAGTCACAAACGTCCTCTTCTTCCTGAATAAAAGTGAGATTATGCTGCATACTTGTTCATATTTTAAGTAGTTCGCACAGACACACGTTTTAAAAACAATAAAGTTCCTAATACCCGCCTTCTCTGAACAGTTAGGTTGCTGCCCCATCCCCCTCCTCCCTATCCTCTGTTGTGTGAATCCATGGACTAGCCTCCTCCCTCCTGCCATGCATGGTCTGATGTGCTGCCACTGCCCTCAATTTAGTATGATGTACCAGTCCACTCCTCCTGCCCTCCATTGCCCAATTCTATTCACCATCATTGACCTCCTGCTTAAACTCTGTGCTTAGCTTGCTGCCCCTATTCTCCTTCCCCCTGCCCTCCGATGTCTTTGTGCATGCCCCTGCTCCATCCTTTTTGCCCACCATGTTCCATGGAACTGCCACTCCTATCTACTCTGAGTGTTCTGTTGAGCTGCCACTCCCCTCCCACCTGCCTAGCATTGTCATATGACTGTAACCTGTCCCTGCCACCTCCACCCTGCCTGTCCACATGCCATGCCCCTATCCTCTTCCTCCTGTCCTACATGGTCCATTGTACTGCCACACCCTTCTGCCCTCCCTGGTCTGTTGTGCTGCAACTGCTCCTCCTGCCTGCCCCGTGCGGTCTGTTGTGAGGCCCCTTCCCCTTAACTTTCTTGTCTGTGCACAGGTCCTGACCCTCCCTTCTATCCTCCATCGTCCTTTGTGCATGCCCCTGCACCCTCCTTCTTGCCCATCATAGCCATTGTGCTGCCACTAACCCTCCCACTTGCCATGCATGGTCTTCTGTGCTGCCATGGCCCCTCCTACCTTCCCTGTGTGGTCAGTTAGCTGCCCCTGACCCCATCCCACCTTCCCTCCATGGTCTGTGTGTATGCCATCACAGTCTCACTGTTGCTCTTCATGGTGTGTCTTGCTTCTAGTGCCCATCCTGCCTGACCTCCATCGCTATCTTGCTGTTCCTGCCCTGCCCCCTTGCCCCCAGCCCTCTGTTTACATGTGCAGACCCCTACTCCCTCCCTCCTGGCTTGTCTGTTCCATTGTAATGCCCCTGATCCGTCCCTCCTGCCCTTTATGGTCTGTTATGCTGCAGCTTTCTCTCCTGTCTGTCCATTATGGTCAGCTAGCTACCATTGCCTCTTGCCCCTCTGTTCTCCGTTGTCCATGTGCATGGTCCTGTCCCCTCCCTCTTGCTTTCTATGGATTGTTGTGCTGCACTCCCGTCCCGCATGCCCTGTGTGGTGTATTGTGCTGCTGCAAACCCTGATGCCTGCCCTGCAGGGTCAGTTTGGTGCATCTCTCCATGTCCCTCCTGTCCTCTGTTATCAAAGTCCATGTCCCTACCCCATTTCCTTCCATGATCCAATGTACCATACTTGCGAACATTTTGAACTTGGTAAGAGGGAGATTTTGAAAAAAAACTGGGGTATTGATTTTCCCCTTTGAGTTACATTGAAAAAGAGGAGATTGTAGACAGGAGACAGATCAAATAAAGCCTATTTGAGCTTAAAAACATTGGACGTTTCCTGGCTGAATCGGGTCTGTTGGCATGTATGGTTGTACTACCATTGCCTCTTCCTTCTGCCCACAATAGTCTATTACATTGCCACAGCCTCTCTTGCAAGTCCTGTATTGTTGGTTTGTTGCCCCTGCCCCCCTTTCCACTGCCCTCCATAGTCTGTTGTGCTGCCACGGCCCTTCCTGCCTGCTCAGTGTGGTTAAATTGTTGCCTTTGCACCCTCCTACCTGCCTTCAATTTTCAGAGTCCGTGCCCCTGGCCTCTGCCTCTCAACAGTATCCTAATGAACAACTAGATTGCTAACATTCTATATTTATTACAAAAGTGTGGAACGCCTGACGTCATCTTGATGTAATCAAAACTGTAATACCTAGAGCATTTCCTTTAGAAATTACATATATGAGAGCGTCTTATTGGCATCAAAATTATGGTTAGTGCTCTAAAAGACTAAAATAAGGACATATTTTCTGAGTTTTCAAATAGCGACAAAGCACTTTTAAATTATTTGTTATCTTTATGTTTTTTTATCCAGTTGACCACTTGATTAAATGTTGCACTTAGGGGAGAGGATGTGGTGTTACTTCCAGAACTGCAGACTTTGCAACTGGGGAACCAGGTTGGAGTTTCTGCTTCAGCTCGACATTCTGTGATTCTGGTCAAATCACTTAATCTCCCCATGTCTACAACCAAAATGAATTTGTTCTTGTGTGATGTAACCAATGCTCATGTAAAGCACTCCAATACCTGACAAGTCTGCACTATATAACACTGCAAAAACACAAAATAATAAGTGTTTTGCACACTTCTGTCATTGGGCTATAATTGGGCTACATCTGGGTGATTTTGGGCTACATTTGGGCTCTTTTGTCTCCGGTGGCCATCTTGGGAGATTTATTTGTTATGAAGTTTCCTAATTTCCTCATGTACTGCAGTCTCCTCAGTAGGAAATGCTTTCAGTTTTTTACTTTGATTCCATCATGAAGGTATTCAGATATGTCACACATTTGCCATAAATTCTGAATGTTAGCACTCTAGTTGCTCATTAGATCACTGTGGTAAAACTACTGTTCACCATGGAAGTCTGCTCCTGGTATTAAAAGTGCATGTTTCAGTCTGCATGTCAGAATTTTTTAATGAAATAAAAGAGGATTTGAGAAGTCACTCAAAATGTGCCCTCATTTTCTTTCTTGAGCATTAATCATAATTTCTATGACAAAATGAACCCCCTCATTGTGTTCCTTTTTAAATTAAATGTTTTAAGTGTTACCAGTTTATTCCAATCAAGATGGCTTCAGGTGTGCCATACTTTTGTCATAATGAAGACAGTAAGCGCTCTAGTTGTTTTTAAGAACACTCTGGGACATTCTGTCATTGGGCTATACTTGGGCTACATCTTGGTGATATTTGGGCTACATTTGGGCTCTTTTGTCTCTGGTGGCCATCTTGGGAGACTTATTTGTTATGAAGTTTCCTAATTTCCTGAAGGACGCTAAAAAGATTTTCTTTAGTAACAGGATTGAGAGAGCAAGCAATTCTTCTGGAGAATCGTTTAAAATCTTCAAGGAACTTCTGAAAGCCCCGGTCCCTCCAGTGCTGTATGATAACCCCAAAGAAAAATGTGAGGAACTGGCCAGTTTCTTCAATTCAAAAATAGAGAATATCTTATCTTCCTTACCCACTATTCCTCAAAGCCATGAACCGGTTACTAACTTCACAAGTCACTCGATTGAGCTAGCATCTTTTGGCCCCTTCTCGGAAGAGGAGGTGATAAAAGTCCTGTTGGAGATGAAGAGTGGTTCCCCGAGTGACCCTGTTCCCATAAAACATCTTAAGTTTGTGGCTAACACCTTGTCAACTCCTCTGACTGATCTCTTGAACCTCTCACTCGCTCAGGGCACAGTACCCCAGAGATGGAAAAAGGCTGTCGTGAAAGCCCTATTGAAAAAACCAGGATTGGATCCATCCAATTTGACCAACTTCAGGCCTATTTCACTTCTGCCTGGATTTTTGAAAATTGCAGAAAAGTTGGTCAACCGTCAGCTCTCTCACCATCTTGAGTCTAACCACCTGCTAGGAGATTCCCAGACTGGTTTCCGCCCCGGCCATGGAACAGACACTGCCCTGCTGGCAGTAGTGGAGGAGGCAAGGAGCACTCTAGATACAGGAGGGTCAGTGGCAGTGATCCTCCTGGACTTGAGTGCTGCCTTTGACACCGTGAGTCATCAGGTGCTCCTCCAACATCTGTCAGAGGTAGGTGTCTCAGGGACGGCCCTGAAATGGTTGGGATCTTTTCTTTCTGACCGTTTCTACCAAGTCTGGGAAGGGTCAGAGCAATCTGCCCTAATCCCTCTTCAATGTGGAGTCCCGCAGGGCTCATCGCTGAGCCCTACCCTATTTAATATATATATGACTCCACTTGAAAGAGTGGTCGCCCCTTCGGGGGTGAAGATCATCAGTTATGCTGATGATACTCAGCTGGTGGTGGGCCTCACTCAGTTGGCGGAACAACCTGAGGTGTTACACGACTGCCTTGCCAATGTTTTTCGTTGGATGTCCATCTCCGCTCTAAAGCTTAATGGAGGTAAAACCGAGCTGATGCTCCTGGGCAACCCCAGCCCCTCCATTATTGCTAGCTGCTGGCCCCGGTCTCTTGGTGACCCTCCATCTCCCAAGAAGGAGATCAAGTCCTTGGGAGTATGGTTGGAAGAAGACCTGTCCTTCAGGACTCATGCCAGGAAGACCGCAGGGGTTTGCTTCGGTTTACTGAGATCAGCCCGAAAGGTGCTACCTCTGCTTCCTGATTCAGCAAGGAAGCTGTTGATACGTGGCCTGATTCTTTCGAGGCTTGATTATGGGAATGCGCTGTTTCTCGGTGCTCCTGAAGCGACCTCAAAACCCTCCAACAGGTGCAAAACGCAGCTGCGAGAGTCCTTATGGATGTTCCCAGAAGGCAGTCTGCTGCCCCGGCCCTCAAAGCGCTTCACTGGCTCCCCGTGAAGGAGCGGGTGAAATTTAAAGCGCTATGTACAGCCCATAAAATTTTACATGGCAAAGGCCCCCCCATCCTTGCTAATATGGCCCGTCCTTACAAACCCCCACGTCTGCTGCGCTCGGACCAAAAACATCTTCTGCAGTCAGCGAGAGTAAGAAGAGCTCGTTTTGGGGGCAGGCGCTTTTCTGTGCAAGTGGCCTCTCTTTGGAACTCTCTGCCCCTCAAGATTCGCTCAGAGCCCAAGATCCTACCATTTAGGAAACTTCTTAAGACCCACCTGTTTCCATAGCAGTGATTAGCGGTGTCTCTCCTTCAAGTCTTTTGCGCCGGGATGCCCCTGGGTAAGCTGAGCGCATTATAAATTTCATATTATTATTATTATTAATATTTCCTCATTTACTGCAGTCTCCTCAGTAGGAAATACTTTCAGTTTTTTACTTTGATTCCATCAAGAAGGCATTCAGATGTGTCACACATTTGCCATAAATTCAGAATGTTAGCACTCTTTTTGCTCATTAGATCACTGTTGTAAAGCTACTGCTCACCAGGGAAAACTGCTGCTGGTATTAAAAGTGCATGTTTCAGTCTGCTTGTCAGAATTTTTTAATGAAATGGAAGAGGATTTGAGAAGTCACTCAAAATGTGCCCTCATTTTCTTTCTTCAGCATTAATCATAATTTCTATGGCAAAATGAACCCCCTCATTGTGTTCCTTTTTAAATTAAATGTTTTAAGTGTTACCAGTTTATTCCAATCAAGATGGCTTCAGGTGTGCCATACTTTTGTCATAATGAAGACAGTAAGCGCTCTAGTTGTTTTTAAGAACACTCTGGGACATTCTGTCATTGGGCTATACTTGGGCTACATCTTGGTGATATTTGGGCTACATTTGGGCTCTTTTGTCTCTGGTGGCCATCTTGGGAGACTTATTTGTTATGAAGTTTCCTAATTTCCTCATTTACTGCAGTCTCCTCAGTAGGAAATACTTTCAGTTTTTTACTTTGATTCCATCAAGAAGGCATTCAGATGTGTCACACATTTGCCATAAATTCAGAATGTTAGCACTCTTTTTGCTCATTAGATCACTGTTGTAAAGCTACTGCTCCCCAGGGAAAACTGCTGCTGGTATTAAAAGTGCATGTTTCAGTCTGCTTGTCAGAATTTTTTAATGAAATAGAAGAGGATTTGAGAAGTCACTCAAAATGTGCCCTAATTTTTCTTTCTGCAGCACTAATCATACTTTTTATGGAAAAATGAACCCCCTCATTGTGTTCCATTTTAAATTAAATGTTTTAAGAGTTACCACTTTAATCCAAGCAAGATGGCTTCAGGTGTGCCATACGTTTATCATAAGTAGGACTGTTAGCGCTCTAGTTGTTCTTTGGAACACTCTGGGAAGCTGCAGTAGAACACAAAGGAATCAACTGACAGTCTCTGCCCTTGTTGGATGTACATGTTTTACTGAGAATGTCAGACTTCATTCTCACATGACTGAGAAAGATAATGTGAATTTACAGAAAATAAGCTCTCAGTTTAGCTTATAGATCACCTTCCAAACCTCTGTGGGAAAAGCTTGAGAAAATATTTTTCTCTCAATCATGATATCCCAGCAGAAGGCTTTTTCACATGGTGAAATCACCTTAGAACATACCACAATTCCTAAAATGAGTATGGTACCATCAACAAATGATTTATAATGTAACTAAAGTCTTAAAACCTTCTATTAACTGCAATGCTTTTTAATGAGGTGATATCATGTATATTGGTCCCAAGATGGCTGCCAACACTTCTTGGATGAAGTGCTGACAGCCAATCAGATCTCAGGATGAGATGTGTCGTTAGGCTCCGCCCACATACATATATGATTTTACTTTTGATTTTCTCAGGAACTACTGAACAGATTAACACCATATATGCAAAAGGCACATCCCTGAGCTGAGGACTACCTCTCTGCCAAATTTCAAATAATTCTGTTCAACCGTTCGGGCTGTACCTTGGACTAAAGGTCCCTATGGAAAATTGCATGGGAAAAACGCGTTTTGGGACCCCCCTTTTTTCTCAGCCCCCGCGTGACGAATCCCCCCGAGACTTTCAGGGTAGGAGCGGAGCGGAGCGCCCCACCTATTTTAAAAATTTCGCGAGGATTCGTCAACCGGCTCCAAAGTTATTCCAAATAGAATGTTGCGGATTTCCTATGGAAACACGGTCCTAACTATAACTATCTACTGGCGACCGCCAGTAGATAGTATATATATATATATATATATATATATATATATATATATATATATATATATATATTCACTGAAAAAACCATAGGTTTCAGGGGCGTTATAGTTAGCCGGACCTTTCACTCGTACAAAACCATTGAAATTCCCCTGTTATAGTTAGTTCAGCTAACTATAACTCGCGGGCCCGCAATGCACTGCTGATGATGTCACATATTACATCACTCATGACATGGACAGTGATATCACTCATGACATCACTGATGACATCTCAAATTACATCACTGATGACATCACTGATGACATCATCCAGTGAATGTGTGTTTTTCTGAAAATTACATATGTTTTATATATGTATATCTCAAGGTCGATGGAAGAATAAATGGGTATATAAGTGTCTAAATGGATGATTTGTTTTTGAAAAATTGATTGTATAACTGACTGACTGATTAAGTGTATCTTAGTGAATACATGGCTTAGTGAGTAATGTTTAAATATGTAAATATCTGTATCAGTCTCTCACTTTGTGTATAAGTGGCTGCATGGGTTGGTGAGTAGCTACATGAGTGTCTATATAGGTTATTAGTTGGTTTTTTGAGTATCAGTATGAGTGTCTGAGTGTCTGTATGGTTCGGTGGGGGGTATTGCGTAGTGCATAGGTGCATGAATGAGTGACTCACTGTTTGTATGTGTTGAAGACACCATGTGTGCAGGACTGTATGGGTGGATGAGTGTGTGCATGGGTGTGTTAGTGAGTGAATGACTGTCTCAATAGTGTCTTTATGAGTAACTACATATGTTTTAAACTAGTATATGTGACTATTGGTGTATATAAGTGAGTATATGTGAGAGTGAGAGATTGAAAGAGTTCCTGTATGAATAAGTATGTGTTTCTATAAGTGATTGTTTAAAAGACTAAGTATGTGTAAGTTTCTGTAGAAGTAAGTGTGGTGGTGTGTGCATAACTGTATATGCAAGTAAACAGATGTTTGATTCTTTATTAGCATGAGTGACTATGTGTGTGAGTAACTCTATGGATGAGTGGCGTTGTGTAACAGGATGTATAGGTGTATGAGTACATGTATGAGTGACTGTATAGGACTGTTGGTGAATGAGTGGATGTGTATGTGGATCTTAGAATTACTGAATAGGTTGTTGTAACTGGTATTGGTATGTCCATTTTTTTGAAAATTTTAGCTTCTATTTTTGAATGTATGTATCAAAGGTTATATTAGGGGAAGAGGAGGTCTGCCACTCTATCACAAGGATGATGTCATCAGTGATGTCACTTGAGATGTCATCAGTGATGTCATGAGTGATGTCACTGACCATGTCATGAGTGATGTAATATGTGACATCATCTGCAGTGCATTGCGGGAGCACAAGTTATAGTTAGCTGAACTAACTATAACGGGGGAATTTCAATGGTTTTGTACGAGTGAAAAGTCCAGCTAACGATAACGCCCCTGAAACCTATGGTTTTTTCAGTGAATTTCTAAGGTTTTTTAAATACTAATTCCTAACTATAACGTGCCTGAAACCTATGGTTTTTTCAGTGAATTTCAAAAGTTTTTTAAATGCTAATTTCTAACTATGCCTACAGAGATAGGACATGTGAAGAAAGAAGAAAAAACGCAAAGAAAGAAAAAAAAGAAATGCAGAAAGAAGCAACAGAAGTCCTCAAAGACGAAGAAAAGTGCACGAAGAAGGATAACGTGCAGAAAGAACAAACAGAAGAGCAGAAAGAAGCCTTGTTGCAAAATCATCCTGTAGCCTCAACTTTTTCAGACGGATACTGGTGGTAACTGAGTCTGACTAACCAGTTCTAGAGCCAGTGCTGTGTTAAAAGACACTCAGAATACAGTGAAAACAGCTACATACACTAGGGAACACTATGCGTTGGGGTCCCCCTGTGATTAGCATGACCTCCTCTGTAAGCCCCTAGTATATAATAGGGCAGGGGATTAAAACTACCTCTTAAAATGCGCCACAGGGCGTGTTTGCACACGTCACCTCAGGCCCTGTCCCCTCACTTCCCCACTGTGTAAACACACCCTGTGGCCGTTTTAAGTTGGGAGATTAAGTCCCCCTGAATCCTGAGGGTCCCTAGGGTCCAACTAGACCACTAGGTACCTCCAGTAAGCGACACAGAGCTGCGTTGCAGAGAGATGTAAAAAGGGGCACGGCCTAGACCACCTCTCTGCAACGCAGCGCAGTGGCGCTTACTGGAAGCACCTGGTGGGCTAGTTGGCCCCCAGGGTCCCTCAGGATTGAAGGGGAATTATTTTCCCAACTTAAAACGCGCCACAGGGCTTGTTTGCACACGTTATCTCAAGCCCCGTCCACTCCCTTCACCACTGTGTAAACACGCCCTGTGGCTGTTTTTATTTGGGAGATTAAGTTCATTGGAATACTGAGGGTCCCTGGGGTCCAACTAGCCCACTAGGTATCTCCAGTAAACGCCACAGAGCTGCGTTGCAGAGAGGTGTAAAAAGTGGCACGGCCTGGACCACCTCTCTGCAACGCAGCTCAGTGGCGCTTACTGGAATCACCTGGTAGGCTAGTTAGCCCCCAGGGGCCCTCAGGATTGAAGGGGAATTATTTCCCTACTTTAAAACGCGCCATAGGGCGTGTTTGCACACGTCACCTCAGGCCCCATCCCCTCCCTTCCCCACTGTGTAAACACGCCCTGTGGCCGTTTTTTAAGTTGGGAGATTAAGTCACCTTGAATCCTGAGGGTCCCTATGGGCAAAATAGCCCACTAGGTACGTCTAGTAAGCGCCATTGCAGAGAGGTGTAAAAAGGGGCACGGCCTGCACCACCTCTCTGCAATGCAGAGCAGTGGCGCTTACTGGAAGCACCTGGTGGGCTAGTTGGCCCCCAGGGTCTCTCAGGATTGAAAGGGAATTATTTCCCCAATTTAAAATGCGCCACAGGGCGTGCTTGCACACGTCACCTCAGGCCCCGTCCCCTCCCTTCACCACTGTGTAAACGCGCCCTGTGGCCGTTCTAAGTTGAGAGATTAAGTCCCCTTGAATCCTCAGGGTCCCTAGGGTCAAACTAGCCCACTAGGTACCTCCAGTAAGCGCCACAGAGCTGCGTTGCATAGAGGTGTAAAAAGGGGCGTGGCCTCAGAACACCTGTCTGCAACGC
Source organism: Triturus cristatus (assembly GCF_964204655.1). NCBI lineage: Eukaryota > Metazoa > Chordata > Amphibia > Caudata > Salamandridae > Triturus > Triturus cristatus. Next base: position 1,757,212,418 of record NC_140589.1, read on the forward strand.
AGCTCCCTGGCGCATACTGGAGATACCTGTTGGGCTAGTTGGCCCTCAGGGACCCTCAGTATTGAAGGGGAATTAATTCCCCAACTTACAACTGGCCAGGGGGCGCGTTTGCAGAGTGCTGCAAGGAGGGGGCGTGGCCTCCGGCGCAATGCCGGTCTTTTATTTATTTTATTTTTTTAAGAAGGAGGGCTGTGTGGCCCCCCTTTCTTTTTCTAATTTATTGGCCCTTGGGACCCCATCTCCCACGGCCTGCACCCTAATTTTTTTTGTTGAAAAAAATAAATTTGGCCCTCCCAAGGCCTTAATCGGCCCCGGGGACCCCAACCCCCTGGTCATGGCCTTTTTAACAAAAATAATCTTTAGGAGGGGGGCTGCGTTGCCCCCCTCCTCAGGCCACTTATGGCCCCGGGGACCCCATCCCCAGGGGCCGGCCTTTGTTTTTTATTATTTTAAATAAATATATATTTATAGAAACACCTAGGACATGCGGACAAAGCGTATGTACCTATCACCATGACGATTTGCGTGATATTCATTAAAAGGCGACTATGCATACAATGAATCCACGTGGAATGTATTTACACCACTAGTGAAGCTCTGACGTGTCTGACGCCCTACCTTGCCTAATCCCGGCGCCCCCTCCGGGGGGTACTCTCCAAGTAGACACCCTTGTCGTTTATTTATACAAACATGGATAGCTATTGAAGGGCACATTTAATACACACGCACACCAAGCCATTCAAAGGGGATTCGACAAAAATTCGACCAAACTATGCAAGAAACCCCCCTCACGGTTAATAAAACACACATCCACCGCCGGATGTGTAATACTTTTTATTTTACTCTCTGGAAAGGAGACAAACCTCACTTGAGAGTCACAGCGTGCTCCTGGCTGAGCCCAATGCTGTGTTACACCCACCAGTGCCCGCCGAGTGCCTCACACCTCTGTGTTGTATTCCACCAGCTAGTGCGTATGCTATGACACTCTCTAGCCCATGTGCACTGTAACACCACCCCGTGAATATGTCATGCCACACTTGCCTTCACACGGGTTATATTGCCCCATCTAACGTGCCTTCCTCGATGCCTATGTTGTAACGCACAGCGCTATGCCATACATATTACAATCTGGGATCCATATATTTGTCACAGTGCATATGCAACGTTACACTCCCCAGCACATACTTTATATTACAACTTTAGAGACTAGTTAGGTTACACAACACTGCCCTGTGCATATTACACTCCAAGGCGCATATCGCATAGCAAGCGCTAGTGTGCTACCTCGCGCTCGCCAATGAATCTGTCATTGCGCACAATGTATTGCATATTATATTTCAGGCCCCGGTTCATCTTATATCACACTTTTTGGTGCATAGTTTATACCATATACTAAATCTAGTTTTCATTTTCAATCGTGCTCTCAGGACTATGTTCTATATAACACTGTGTCCACCTACCCTTTTCACGGGCATTACATTTTGCGATGGGGGTGGAGGGTCAGGGGGTGTTTCTGCCAAGTGAGCCCAGAGTCACAGTCACAAACGTCCTCTTCTTCCTGAATAAAAGTGAGATTATGCTGCATACTTGTTCATATTTTAAGTAGTTCGCACAGGCACACATTTTAAAAACAATAAAGTTCCTAATACCCACCTTCTCTGAACAGTTAGCTTGCTGCCCCATCCACCTCCTCCCTATCCTCTGTTGTCTGAATCCATGGACTTGCCTCCTCCCTCCTGCCATGCATGGTCTGATGTGCTGCCACTGCCCTCCATTTAGCATGATGTACCAGTCCACTCCTCCTGCCCTCCATTGCCCAATTCTATGGCCCATCATTGACCTCCTGCTTAGCCTCTGTGCTTAGCTTGCTGCCCTTATTCTCCTTCCCCCTGACCTCCGATGTCTTTGTGCATGCCCCTGCACCCTACTTCTTGCCCATCATAGCCATTGTGCTGCCACTAACCCTCCCGCTTGCCATGCATGGTCTTCTGTGCTGCCATGGCCCCTCCCACCTTCCGTGTGTGGTCAGCTAGCTGCCCCTGACCCCCTCCTACCTTCCCTCCATGGTCTGTGTGAATGCCATCATAGTCTCATTGTTGCTCTCCATGGTGTGTCTTGTTTCTAATGCCCATCCTGCCTGACCTCCGTGGTCATATTGCTGCTCCTGCCCCCTTTTCCCCCAGCCCTCTGTTTCCATGTGCAGACCCCTATTCCCTCCCTTCTGGCTTGTCTGTTCCATTGTAATGCCCCTGATCCATCCCTCCTGCCCTTTATGGTCTGTTATGCTGCAGCTTTCTCTCCTGTCTGTCCATTATGGTCAGCTAGCTACCATTGCCTCTTTCCCATCTGTTCTCTGTTGTCCATGTGCATGGTCGTGTCCCCTCCCTATTTCTTTCTATGGACTGTTGTGCTGCACTCCCGTCCCGCATGCCCTGTGTGGTGTATTGTGCAAACCCTGATGCCTGCCCTGTAGGGTCAGTTTGGTGCACCTCTCCATGTCCCTTCTGTCCTCTGTTATCCGAGTCCATGTCCCTACCCCAATTCCTCCTGACTACCATGATCCAATGTACCATACTTGCGAACATTTTGAACTTGGTAAGAGGGAGATTTTGAAAAAAAACTGGGGTATTGATTTTCCCCTTTGAGTTACATTGAAAAAGAGGAGATTGTAGACAGGAGACTGATCAAATAAAGCCCATTTGAGCTTAAAAACATTGGACGTTTTCTGGCTGAAACGGGTCTGTTGGCATGTATGGTTGTACTACCACTGCCTCTTCCTTCTGCCCACGATGGTCTATTATATTGCCACAGCCTCTCTTGCCAGTCCTGTATTGTTGGTTTGTTGCCCCTACCCCCCTTTCCACTGCCCTCCATAGTCTGTTGTGCTGCCACTGCCCTTCCTGCCTGCCCAGTGTGGTCAAATTGTTGCCTCTGCACTCTCCTACCTGCCTTCAATTTTCAGAGTCCGTGCCCCTGGCCTCTGCCTCTCAACAGTATCCCAATGAACAACTAGATTGCTAACATTCTATATTTATTTCAAAAGTGTGGAACGCCTGACGTCATCTTGATGTAATCAAAACTGTAATACCTAGAGCATTTCCTTTAGAAATTACATAAAAATTATGCTTAGTGCTCTAAAAAACTAAAATGAGGACATATTTTCTGAGTTTCAAATAGCGACAAAGATCTTTTGAATTGTTTGTAATCTTTATGTTTTTTTATCCAGTTGACCACTTGATTAAATGTTGTACCTAGGGGAGAGGATGTGGTGTTACTTCCAGAGCTGCAGACTTTGCAACTGGGGAACCAGGTTGGAGTTTCTGCTTCAGCTCAACATTCTGTGATTCTGGTCAATTCACTTAATCTCCCCATGTCTACAACCAAAATGGATTTGATCTTGTGTGATGTAACCAATATTCATGTAAAGCACTCCAATACCTGACAAGTCTGCACTATATAAAACTGCAAATACACAAAAAATAAGTGTTTTGCACACTTCTGTCATTGGGCTTCATCTGGGTGATATTTCTACTGCATTTGGGCTCTTTTGTCTCTGGTGGCCATCTTGGGAGATTTATTTGTTATGAAGTTTCCTAATTTCCTCATTTACTGCAGTCTCCTCAGTAGGAAATGCTTTCAGTTTTTACTTTGATTCCATCAAGAAGGTATTCAGATATGTCACACATTTGCCATAAATTCTGAATGTTAGCACTCTAGTTGCTCATTAGATCACTGTAGTAAAACTACTGCTCACCACGGAAGTCTGCTGCTGGTATTAAAAGTGCATGTTTCAGTCTGCATATCAGAATTTTTTTATGAAATAGAAGAGGATTTGAGAAGTCACTCAAAATGTGCCCTCATTTTTCTTTCTGCAGCACTAATCATATTTTCTATGGCAAAATGAACCCCCTCATTTTGTTCCTTTTAAAATTAAATGTTTTAAGAGTTACCACTTTATTCCAATCAAGATGGTTTCAGGTGTGCAATATGTTTGTCATAAGTAGGACTGTTGGCGCTCTCGATGTTCTTTAGAACACTCTGGGAAGCTGCAGTAGAACACAAAGGAATCAACTGACAGTCTCTGCCCTTGTTGGATGTACATGTTTTACTGAGAATGTCAGACTTCATTCTCACATGACTGAGAAAGATAATGTTAATTTACAGAAAATATGCTCTCAGTTTAGCTTATAGATCACCTTCCAAACCTCTGTGGGAAAAGCATGAGAAAATAGTTTTCTCTCAAACATGATTCATGATATCACAGCAGAAGGCTTTTTCACATGGTAAAATCACCTTAGAACACACCACAATTGCTAAAATAAGTATGGTACCATCAACAAATGATTTATAATGTAACTAAAGTCTTAAAACCTTCTATTAACTGCAATGCTTTTTAATGAGGTGCTATCATGTATATTGGTCCCAAGATGGCTGCCAACACTTCTTGGATGAAGTACTGACAGCCAATCAGATTGCAGTATGAGATGTGTGGCTAGGCTCCGCACAGATATATCTATCTTTTTAACTTTAATTTTCTCAGGAACTACTGAACGGATTTACACCATTTAAGCAAAAGGCATGAGCCTGAACTGAGAACTACCTCTTTGCCAAATTTGGTGTAATTCCGTTCAGCAGTTCGGGCTGTAGCTGCGTCAACAGGTCCTATGGGAAAATGCATGGGGAAAATGTGTTTTGGGACCCCCCTTTTTTCTCAGCCCCCGCTTGACGAATCACCGTGAAATTTTCAGGATAGGAGCGGACCAGAGCTGGCCAAAAGTTTGGAAAATTTCGCGAAGATTTGTCAATCGGCGCCAACGTTATTCCAAATAGAATGTTGCGGATTTCCTATGGAAAATAGGTCCTAACTATAACTACCTACTGGTGTCTGCCAGTAGGTAATATATATATATATATATATATATATATATATATATATATATATATATATATATATATATATATATATATATATATATATATATATATATATATATATATATATATATATATATATATATATATATATATATATATATATATATATTAGAAATGGGGGTCTCTAGTGGGCAGAGGTAGGTACCTTTGTCCAAACAGGGACCACTGCATCTAGTCAGGGTAAGGGGGATACACTCCTAAAATAACCCCTGCACACCCCCTTGGTTGCTTGGCATGACCAGACAGAGGCAGTGTGTAAAGCATTTGTGAACACATACAGTAACACTGTGAAAACACTACAAATGGACACCACACCAGTTTAGAAAAATAAGTAATCTTTATCTAAACAAGACCAAACGATAAAAATCCACAATACAGTATCAAAAATAAGGCTCTTAAATGGTAGAAATAGTTCAGTTCAATGCAAGTTGTAAATGCTACACTTTTCCCACAAAGTACCTTAGTTGCGTCATGCAAAACAAACAAAAGGGTCACTGGGAAAATGATGCGTCAGTTTCTTGCTTCGGGAGAGGCGATGCGTCTGTTCCTTACTGCAGTGCAGGGGAGGCAATGCGTTTGTTCCTTACTGGAGAGGAGGGGATGCGTCTGTTTCTTACTGGGTTCCAGTTCCGATGCGACATGGTGGCGGTCCGGTGTGATGCGACAAAGTGGCGGCTCGATGCGATGCGACCATCCGGTACGATGCGAGAACTTTTGCAGTTGCACGGCAGGTGCTGCGATGGTCTTCTCGGTGATGCGTCGGGATCCCATGTGGAAGCGACACGCTTCTTCCTAGTTGCTCGGCAAGGCGTCGGAACCCAGTGAGGATGCGGCACGCTTCTTCCCCATGGCTCGGCGATGCGTTGGGAATCGGTGCGGATGCGACACGCTTCTTCTCGTTGTATCAATCATCCAGTTCCCAGCGACAAACAGTCTCTAGAGGTCCTAACCAGCAGAAGGCACCTCTTTGGCAAAGGTTTCCTCTTGATTTCCCAGTAGTGATCTAAAGTTCTGGGGTCTGGGTCCCCCTTTTTATAAACACAAATCCTTTGTTCTCTGAAGGCAGAGAGGGTCTGTACCCAGCCAAAACCAGTTCTGTCCTCTCTGGTGCAGCTTCCTGGCAGGAGGTGGAGACAGCATTGTTGAAAGCAGAACTGGCCCATGCAGGTGAAAGGAAATCTCCTCCCCCTACTCTAAATTCAACCCAGGTCCATTCTGCCTAGCCCTGACTCATCAGACTGCCGGAGCCGCTGACCTCTTCCAGCCCCTGTCACTCACAAGCCAGACATGCAATACACAAACCTAGCAGAGGCACACTGAATGGTTAGACAAGAAAATACCTGATTTCTAAAAGTGGTATTTTCAAACAAAGAATGTAAAAATCACCCACACTAAAGATGCACTTTAACATTTTGAGTTCAGGCATACTAAACTTTATTTTCCTGTCTTGTTCCCAGGGTCAGTTATGTTTCTAAGATGTTATAAGCAAACTACCCATTCTGGCCTATGGGAACAGATAGCCTTGCAATAGTGAAAACTGAAATTGGAAGTATTTCACTATCAGGACATGCCACACACATCAGGGCAGGTCCTACCTTTCACATACAATGCACCCTGCCCACAGGGATACCTTGGGTCTACCTTAGGGGTGATTAACATGTAGAAAAGGGAAGGTTTAGGGACTGGCAAGTGGGTGCACTTGCCAAGTCGACATGGCAGTCCCAGACTGCACACAGGCTCTGCAATGGCAGACCTGGGCCACATTTTACAGGCTGCCTCTGTGGGTGGCACAATCAGTGCTGCAAGCCCACCAGCAGCATTTGATTTACAGGCCCTGGGCACACATGGTGCAGTGTACTAGGGTCTGACAAGTAAATCAAATAACCAATCATGAATCACTAATCCATAACAATAATTTACACAGAGAGCACATACACTTTAGCACTGGTCAGCAGTGGTAAAGTGCCCAGAGTCATAAAACCAACAAAAATACAGGTCCACAACAATACAGGAGGAAGTTCAGGGATGACCCTGCAAACAGGACCAAGTCCATCAATATATATATATATATATATATATATATATATATATATATATATATATATATATATATATATATATATATATATATATATATATTTATTTATTCACTGAAAAAACAAAGGAAACAAGGTTGTGGTGATACTTAGGAAATAGTGTTAAAGAAAAACCTTAGAAAGTCACTGAAAAAAGCAACATTTTACAGTGACGTTATAGTTGGATTCAGATTTCACTTGTACAAAATCAGTGAAATTCAGCAGTTATAGTTTTCTGTGCTAAATATAACTTATGCCCTTTAAATGCCCTGCTTATGACATCACATATTACATCACTCATGACATGGTCAGTGACATCACTGATGGGTATTTGAGAGGATGCATGAGTCTGTGAGTAGGTCTGTGAGTGGGTGTGTGAGTCTCTGACTGGGTCTGTGAGTGGGTCTATTTCCTAACTATAACATCCCTGTAACTTTGGTGTTTTAAGTGAATTTCTAAGGTTTTTTAATTTAATTTCCTAAGTGTAACTTGTAACCATTGAGAGTGAGTGTGTGCGTGAGTGCATTAGTGTCTGAGTGGGTCTGTGAGTGAGTGTGTGAGTGTCTCAATGTGTCTGTCAGTGGGTATGTGAGTGTCTGAGTGGGTCTGGTATTGGCTGCATATGTCTCTCACTTGGATGGGTGTTTGAGTGGGTGTATGAGTCTCTAAGTAGGTATGTGAGTGGGTGTGTGACAGTATGAGTGGCTCTGTGAGTGAGTGTGTGAATCTCAGTAGATATGTGAGTGGATGCATGAGTCTCTGAGTGGTTCTGTGAGTGGGTGCACAAGTCTCTGGCTGGGCCGGTAAGTGGTGCCTCAGTGTCTGAGTGGGTCTGTGACTGGGTGTCTTGAGTATCTGAGTAGGACTGTGAGTGGGTGCATGAGTGTCTGAGTGGGTCTATGAGTGGGTGTGTCAGTCTCTGAGTTGTTCTGTGACTGGATGAGTGAGTCTCTGAGTTCATCTGTGATTGGCTGCATGAGTCTCTGAACGGGTCTGTGAGTGGGTGCATGAGTGCCTGAGTGGGTTACCAGCTGAGCTTTGAAGTGTGTGCTTTTTAAAGGGGTGTAAGTATTCACTGCTCAAACTTGGATTCAATTCAGTGGCTCACTGGTTACAGACACAGACCTATGCTATGAATTAACTAATAGAGGTTCCACAAAGTTCAAACGTCCATTTCTCACAGATTAACCCTATCCCCCAGGGCCAGCATTCATTGAATAGGGGAGGGGGCCTGAGTCCATAATAATTATGATTTAAAGGGGAGGAGGGCCTCGTGGACCACTTTTGGCCCCAGAGATCTTATCCCCTGACCTTTTCCAATGGGGGAGGGGGGCCATATGGCTCCAATCCACGGGCAAATTTCGGACGATGGGGACCCCATTCCTTATAATACATTGTGTCACACCATCACCTCTCCCACAACCTACTTAAATCCTTGGTACATAGCTCTTTCTTATAAAAGAGTGAGCATGTTTGCAAACATGAAGAATAAATACAGACGCTCTAAAGTAAAATTAAACACTTCAAAAGGCTGTATGTTAGACTCAGTTTAATACAAGATTTTTTTAAACGGCCAGTAGTTTAGAATGTATAGACATATTCTAGCTTTTCTGTAACTACCCAAGGAGTGCAAAGGATAAACTTGTTGATATAAATATCTCCTTTCTGATTGTCTCTATAGAGCTAGAATAACAGAGCAGAAAAAATAAAAGCAATTTATTGTTTCCTCCTTAGACAGCTGCCTTGATTATGCTCCATTACCTGACCTGCCTGCATTTCCCTCCGGCTGCTGGCAGCAGGCAATATGATGTCAGAACTAAACTGTTATAACGTATTAGATTTGAGTTCAGACACCATTTCTATATAATAGGCAAATGAGAGCGTCACAAGTCACCGATTATAAAGAAAGAAGAGACAGGTTTGTATACAGGAATAGAAGAAACCCATGTATATGTATGCTCACTAGGCAGTTATAGTTAAGTCAGCTGCTCCATAGGAAAAGCGTTTTTGTGTTGCTAATAACTTTAGCCCCGTTGGACAAATCTCCATAAAACTTTCAAAAAGGGTGCTACATTTTGTCTAGTGTGTGCAAGGAAAGGGGTGATACGTCAAACGAGGGCTGAGAAAGAAGGGGAATCACAAAAAGCAAAATCACCATGCATTTTTCATTGACTGCTTTAGACAAGGCGACAGCGAAAGCTGCTGAACGGAATCATACCTAATTTGGCAGGAAGCTAGATATTGGTCTGCAGATTATGCTTTTTGTTATTTGCTGTAAATCCATTTGGTAGTTTTTGAGAAATTGAGGTTAAAAAATAATTGTTTATCTGCATGTTTGGTTCCACAAGAGGCACAAAAGAGTCTTGCAGGAGCACCAATTTAAAAATAGAGAATTCAGGACCTTTTTTGCTTTAGGCCAATTTGCCACCATGGAGTCTGATTCCCGTGGGAGCTTGCACTCTGGTTGGGTTCCAGCAACATCAGAAAAATGTTGCTAGCAGCCATTACAGGACTCGGGGACTTAGTCCTCTGTCCTGAACATGTTTAAAACAAATATATGAGGGCAGGGTAGGGATACCCTGACCCCTGAGGCCCCATGGGGGGATCCAAAGGGACCACCACTGCGGCCATAAAAAAAAATATTGGCAAAAAATCGCAAACAAGGATTGTAAAAAAAGATTACATTACAAATGGTGACCGGGCCACTTTATTTTATCAATGGGAGAGGGGCATGCAGCCGTCCTCCTTTAGCCTTTACAGGCCCTTGGGAGCCCCCCACTTAGGCAAGAATTAATTTATATATGGGAAGGGGGGCCCCTTCCCAAGCCATCAGAGGCCCCGGGGAGCCCACACCAGGGCCAAAAACACTGTCTATAGGGAGGGGGGAGGTGTAGCCCCCTCCTGGGCCATCAGAGGCCCCAGGGAGATCACCCCCAGGAGGTTTTAAAATGATTACAGAGTCCATGTGCCCCCCTGAGCCATGACAGGCCCAGGGGAGCCCACCCGGGTGCAAAATATGTCGAAAATGGGAGGGGGCTGCATAACTCCCCATACCTGAGCCTCTAAAGACCCTGGGAATGGGCTATCCCCCGGGGCCAGTTCACTAGCTATGTCCTGAGGAGCCCATACTGGTGCTTGCTCACTTCAAAACTCCAAACATGCGGTGGCAAACACAAAGTTTGCTTGCTGTTTGTGGGAGCTTTAAAAATGCTCCTGCTGGCTGGGAGGAAATTAATTATCTGTTTCCCTGCCCACACTAATGCGGGCAGAGAAACAGATCAAAATATTGCTCCTGCCCGCAGCAAGCAGCATTAGCAGGAGCTCCCAGCGGGCATGTGCAATGCCTGCTCCCGCAGCATGCCGGAAGCTGGCTGGGACCACAGGGGCACTGGGGCTCCCCCTGCAGTCCCCAACAAAAGTATGATGGGCACCCACCTTCAATGATGTAGGCTTTGGGGGATGGGGTCCCCCGGGGCTGGAAATGCCTTGGGGAGGGTTGCTGGGTGGCCCCCTCCCTTTAATTTTAGTAGAGGCCCTCGAGGATGGGTCCCCAGGTCATTACAAAGCGTGGAGATAGAGGCCACCCGGAATCCTCCGCTTTAATTCAAATAAACAGCCCAGGGGAATAGGGTCCCCAGGGCCTAACAACCCTCGGGGAAGGGGGCGAGCAACCCCCTACCATTTAATTTAAGAAAACAGCCCTGTATTCCCCAGGACCTAACAAGGCTCAGGGACCAGAGCTGTGCCGCCCCCTCTCCTTTAATTAAAAAAAAAGGCCCTTGGGGAATGGGTCCCCTGGGCCTAACAAGGATCTGGGGGGAGCATGCAGCCCCCCCTTCTCTTTCATAAAAAAAGCTAATGGTGGATGTGGTCCCTAGTGCCTAATAAGTCTCGGGGAGGGATCCATGGCAAAAGGCAACAATAACAGCTATCACTAACTTTAAATACATTACAACTTTTACAAAAATGACATTACTTACGTACACTACACAAAATAAACATCTGCACACCATAATATCTAATCTTGAAAATTAAACAAAATAAAACTCACAGTTTTGGAACAATGCAAAAGCGATAACACATATCACTAAATTTAAATACATTAAACATTACATTACAGGCTTAGTACCTTATAGTGTAGTGGTATACAGTGGTAAAGCATAATGTGGGGTGTGGTAAAGTGGAGCTATGTTCTGTAAATATTGTAGAGTGTATTCACGTACATTGTAGTGGAGTACAGTGGAGTGGTATACAGCGGAGTGTTGGATACTGTAGAGGCATATATTGGAATATCATATGCTAAAATAGCATACACTGGATTGGGGTACATTAGAGTGCCATATAGCGGAGTGGGGTGCAGTTGAGTGGTGTACAGTGGGCTTACGTAAAGTTGAACATGGTATAGTGTAGTGTTGTAAATTAAAATTGTGTGAAGTGTAGTGGCGTATATTGCAGTGCTTTACAGTGCAGCGGTGGAGTATGGAATAGCGTACCCTACAGTGGAATATGGTACAGTGGAATAGGGTACAGTGTAATGGCACATAGTGGAGTACCAAAAAGTGTAGTGCCGTACAATGTAGTAGCATACAATTAATTAGTGTTTACTGAAATAAAATTGAGCTTAGTAGCATTAAGTCTTGAGATGTACATCACAGTGGCATATAGTGGAATAGCGTGCAGTAGAGTGCTGTAGAATTAAATAGTGTTAGTTATAGAATCTCAGAGTCTAGTAACATAGACTAAAGTGTCGTTGACTGGTGTGGTGCAGGATGTCGTTTTTTTAACTGGAATAGCATACAGTATATTGTGATACACTGCAGTGGCGTATACTGCATTTTATTTGAATTGATCAGCTTAGAGTGGAGTAGCTTACGCTGGAATAGCGTACACTCCAGTAGTGTACCATAAAGTGGGGCATACTGGAGTAGCATACAGTGGAACAGTATAAAGTGGAGTTGTGTACAGTGGAATAGTGTACACAACTCTGTTATACCCGACTTTAATGTATGGCACTGCACTGTATGCGACTCCACTCTACACCACTCCACGGTATGCCATTATGTACATCACTCCAGTCAACCTCACTTCACTTAATTCCAGTCAAGTATACCAAAATACACTATCTCGGTACACTTTACAACACAATCCACCACTATATTGTACTACACTCCGCTTTTTTAAACATTCCACTCCAGAACAGTAAACTGTACCAATAGTACACATTTGTTACTAACAGTACAAAAACCATGGAAATTTACAAAGAAACCAAAGGTTAAACATAAGTTATACTTAGGCACACTTTATTTATGTTTACTATACAAACCCAACTTGAACTACACAGACATTAGAAATCACACACTTATAGTTAAATCCTAAATGTATCAATTAAGCGCCAATTTCACACTAACAACTCACATTTCAACTTACGCACCACCTTAAATTTCACATAACTTGCTCACCTCTGTACATAGTCTTCTCACCTCACTGCAATATTCAGCAACAGGGATGAAAAAAATATTGCTGTATACTCAAGCAGGGCAGAATCAAATTGTAATATTCTTAGGCCCAATCAAATCTTGTAAATGCAGATCTCTGGGTGACAACTTGAGCAAACGGTGTAAAACTAAAGCGATTGAGTCCCATATACCCATTCATCTGGTCCGTTCTCTTGCTAATTATGACTTTCTTAATCCATTCCTTTAACAACCAACCAAAACACCCAAAAAGATAACTGTTTAGCAATGATCCCAAGGAGAATCTAAAATGTCATGGATGTGGGAACTCAAGCAAAATGTGGTAAAATTATAAGCCTATAGGGACTGCCCAATTACCGTCCCTTCAAGTGCTGTCAATAATTTGCACAGAGATACTGAATGACAGTGAGCACAAATAGTCTCACATAGACACGCTTTAAACATGCATTCCAGCTGATGGCCCGTCTTTGGCGACCCACAAAATATCAACATTACTATTCGCGGATGATACCCTCTTGGTAACTAAAACCCCCATGAGACTCCAAAAACTATTGAATGAGTTCAAGGTTTTTTGTGATGGGAGGGGCCTGGTCATTAACACCACAAAAACAAAGTTAATGATGTGGAACCCTCACAAATCCTTTAAGGGAAACCTGTTTCTGGATAATGTCCCGCTTGAGAGGGTCAGCTCATTCGACTACTTAGGTATCAAGTTGTCTGAGGGAATGGCTTGGAAGAACCACTTAGAGAAGGCATCTGAAATTTTCCCAGGTAACTGGGGCTTTGAAGCGAGAGCATTGCCTATCATATACCAAGCCAGTAGCACCTGCTCTTAAATTGTACAGATGCAAGGCTGTGAGCAGTGCTCTTTATGGGGCAGAGCTGTGAGGTACAGTAATTGTAAAAACTCTTTCGGTAGTGGAAAATAAGTTCCTTAGGAAAATGGTATCCCTCCCCCTAAGTACTCCTCTCCTCCCGCTAAAGCTTGACCTGAGCATCAAGTCTATCAAGGACCTTGCGAGGCTGCGCCCATTGCTGTTCTGGCACAGACTGGTCACCACTCCCGACCTGGGACCATATGCAGCAGCTTTTACGAGGTCTGCACTTTGGACACTACTAAAAAGATTGGGTGGATTAAACAAGCAGATACCCTCCGGTCAAGGATTGGCCTGCCAAAAGAAGAGACTTGTCATCCACCTTCTTATTCTAGAGACAAAGTAAATCTATTGTACTTGGCATGGGTTGAGCAGAAATATTTTCTGAAAAGTCAAAATGGCAGCCTTACAGACACCTTTACTGACTCAAAAATTACCTGTCAACTAGAAATCTATTTTGATATAATCAAGAAGCCAGCGGACAAGAAACTGTATACTCACTTCAGACATGGTAGTCTACCCATCAACGCCTTCACCAATTCTTGGATGGTAAACAAATCCCAACCCAAGGGCTGGCCAGTAGGCCATGTTTTCTTTGCCTGCACAGCTTATGCCAAACCAAGGAGCAAATGGTTAGCTCCTGTGTACAGACAATTAAGGACTCGCAACTCTAACGCCGCTTGGCGCATACTAAAGTCAAATGCTATACCTCTCTTTGCCTGGGCAACTGTGAAATTTCTAGGCCTCTTCTGTGCGATTAGAAGGAAGGCCTTGTCAACATCTTTGTCTGGCCCTGATTGATGAAATGGAATCTTTATTGACCTGTTACGAGAGGTTTATAATATTGTCATTTCCATTGTAAATAGTTGTTTTTATAGTAATATTTTATCTATTTTAATTATTAATAATTTTTTTAATTGATGACTTAGAACAAGAGCATCACTAAGGGACAGGGGCAATCATGTTTTGATGTATTATGTGTGGGCCTTTTTCCTTTTTCTGATAATCGTTACACATACCAACTGACAATGCATTAGCACTTCAATTGCCCTGTTCGAACTTTTAAATACATTTTAACAATGACTTATTTGGGAATTGTAACTCCCAAGTCCTCCCCCACGCCGGCTTGATATGTTGACGAGAGCCTCTTTTTATTTCCAAAACTATTCATCTGCCTCTTGAATGTCCCTCTTATGCTTACAATGTTTTATCCATGATTGTGTGTCTGTACCGTTTTGCTAACCAAAATAAAGAGAATTTGAAGATGATTAACAAGTGGACCAACCAAAGCACCCAAAAAAATAACCGTTTAGCAATGATCCCAAGGAGAATCTAAAATGTCATGGATGTAGGAACTCAAGAAAAATGTAGTAAAATGATAAGCCTTATCGAAATTATAGGGACTGCCCAATTACCGTGCTGTCAATAATTTGCACAGAGATACTGAATGACAGTGAGCACAAATAGTCTCATGTAGACACGCTTTAAACATGCATGCAGTGAGATATGAATGCCTTTTGATACCTACAGCCATAACATGGCCTCTCACTCTGCGAGCATGACATATGTATGCATACTGTAATATCTACTTTGAATCCCTTCTTTTCCAGGTGATTCTTCACAAAGACTACGTATGGGCAAGTATTATCAATGCCCCTGTATACTTGTTAGGCACTACTCGTCCATCTGCTAATTTGACCTATAATCCAGGGAGGTACTGATCTGTTACTCTGATGAAAGCCCCGGACCATTTTAGGCCTTACAGTAGGGCTGAAACATGTTAGTTTGATATAGGGTCATAGGACCATAATAGTCCACATTACCCGCAAGCTATTGTTTTTACTCTCCCCACCATCTCCATGAATAAAGGGATACCTAGGAGAAGTTGAGAGATTTTTAATCTCTAGTTAAGCTCCCTGGTCACCCTTCTTATAAGTGCTCCCTGAAGTACGGTCAAGCCCACCCTATCTTTTAGGAGTCAGGGTGAACCCGATGATGAAGCATGACACTATTAGAGTGTGTGAAGGTTATATATAAAAAATAATGTTTTCCTTCCCCGCACTAGTCATGTGGAGCTAGCATACTCACTTGGGGTGACCCACCCCTCTATCCTGTGTCCCCTGTATTCGAAATAACCACCCCATGACCCTTGGTGGGATACTTATTGGTGAAATCTGTAATGGGTTCCCCTGCCCATCTCCCCCTTCCCATAGAAGATGCCAGCCTGTCTACCAACACATAGGAGTGGCCAAGCTAAGGTGTGACGCACACTAGCTTCTAAGTGGTCACCACCCTTAGGACAGCCCTTCAGGAGGAAGTCACTCCATCCAGCAGACCTGTTGTTCCACTTACTGGGAGTGCTTCACACCTACTAGCCAGAGGGCAGCTGCTGACACGGGTGACAACTGCTGCAGTTAATCGACAATGGCTACCAGAGTTTTGGGGGGGAGAAAGTGGTGACTTTATAAAGTCACTTTACTATTTAAAGTTACTTTAAATTCAACTTTAGCATTGAGTCGTGTTTAATGTAACAATTAATTTGATACCTGTAGTACTATGTTTGGTAGTCCCAAATGGAAGCTAGCACTTAGCACATGGGATAGTGTAACTCCATGTTAGACAAGCCAAAAGGGCTACCAGCCTTGCTACAGTGGGAACAACAATTTCAAGTGTTTATTGTCATTACATGTCAAACATAAAAGAAACATCTCCTTCTTTATAAACATCTCCTTCTTTATTAACAAACGCCACTGCTATTCCTCCACAACCTCAACGACACATACAAGCAAACATGCTTCTGCCACACATCCCCTAGCACCAAGGAAGGACCTTTCTTCTGCACCTATTGCAATTTCACCTGCGATACCTCAGATGCCGACACCACTACCTCCAAACAACAGATGCACACGAACATCACCACCCTGCACCAACTGTCCACCATGCTTCTCAATGTCCGATCCGTTGGGAAACACTCCACTGGTATATGGGACCCCTCAACAGCAACACACCCAACCTTCTCTTCCTGACCGAAAAGTGGCTCAACCCAGCTTCCAACCCAGGCATTGCTGCAGCCGCCCTGCCCACCTACAAATTCATACACCAGGACCAAACCCAGAAACCAGGCAGAGGAATCGAGATCATCTACAAAAACACAAGTGACTGCACCACCTCCTTGGACGTTGATACCAACCTCATGGAACACCTACAAATACAAACAGACTACAACACCGTCCTTAAAGGAATCCTCGCCTACCGTCTCCGGACACCCGAGTAGAATTCTGCAACCACATCGCACACTTCATCACTCACCTCTCCATCAGATCATCCTACTACATCCTCCTTGTGGACCTCAATTTCCACCTGAAAGACACAACAAACCCTAACTCCAGTGCCCTCCTCCACAGCAACAGCAACCTTGGACTCATCCAGCTCGTCCAAGGACCAACCCACACAGCAGGCCACACCCTCAACCCTATTTTCTCCTCCAACAACAGGACCACCACCACCCACACAACCCTGCTCATATGGTCCGACCACTACATCATACTTTCAAGATGCCTGGCCACCATGCTACACTACCAGAAAACCCCAAAGCACACTGGGGCAAAACATCCAAAGAAAACTGGACCAAGACCCTACTGGAACACCCACCCAAAAACGCCAGAAACCTTGATTTCAACACCAAGCTCTTCAATAAATGGCTCGTCGACTGTGCCACCCGCATCGCTCCCACCCAAAACAAAACCTACATAAACAAAAATGACCCAGCTGGTACATGGATGACCACAGAGAGTAATTCAATGAATCAATCAGGGATTTGTAAAGTGCACTACTCTCCCGTGAGGGCCTCAAGCCTCTGGAAGTGGCTGTGATCAGCTCCATTGGGGTCATTCGAAGAGCCAGGTTTTGAGGTCCTTCATGAATTGGTGCAGTGTCGGGCTCTGCTGGAGGTCCAAGCACCACTGCAAGTAACTTGAAAGAAAATGGAGACTCGACAAAAACACCAACGCAAGATCCACATACAAAGCCACTCTCAACCTTTACCACCAACAACTATGAGATTAAAAGAAAAAGGCCATAACTCTCAGACTCGAAGCCAGCTTCAACAACAGCATAGAACTCTCAAGCAGTTCTCCAATCCTGCAGCTGCAACAATGATATTATCTCATCCCAAGCACTCCACAATGACCTCTCAATCTTCTTCCAACAGAAGATTCCCAAGATCTACA
This sequence comes from Triturus cristatus, assembly GCF_964204655.1. Taxonomy (NCBI): domain Eukaryota; kingdom Metazoa; phylum Chordata; class Amphibia; order Caudata; family Salamandridae; genus Triturus; species Triturus cristatus. Next base: position 1,757,230,006 of record NC_140589.1, read on the forward strand.
ACACATTCGACCCACAGCATACCAATACAAACTCCCCCATTGCTGGACACCTCCTTTATCACCAGAGCAGAAGGTGAGCAACTAGAAAACCTTCTCAAACAAAGAAACCACCACCTTGATGAATACCATCCACTCAGGAGCTCCCATGCCTCCACTTTACATACAACCTCGGAAGAATCATCCCCCCCTCATCAACACTTTCATAACCACCGCCACCGTCCTGTCCTGCTGGAAAAATGCAAAAGTCAATGCCCTATTAACGAAACCAACAGCGTGTCAAGTTACTATGTCGTCTCTTACCTTTACGGTGTTTTAGGAGATGTAGTGAATTTCGCAGGGACGCAAGGGACCAACTTCCCTAATTCCTAATTTAAAACTTGTAACTTTTATACATATTACAAGATAAAAGTTAGAAATCCATGAGGAGGGCCGGATACTGGACGTGATGACGTGTTCAGTTGTCAAACTGTCAAAAATAGTAAAACAGATTCAAGATTTCTACTATGGGAGTCTTTTTACTAACTAGTCATTTTTTGTTTTCTAATTCGTTCTTTAGTGAAAACCATTAAATTCGTTTCATTAACTTTGCCTACCTGCGAACAACACCTGTCGGGCCTACGTCCTAGTATTTTCTTGTTTTCGCGATGATGATAAGGATAGATGTTAATCAGGCAGTTTTTGATGTTGTGGAGAAGTTAGGCTGTGTCTTTCAATAGTATCTCTGTCCATGTATTGCTGGAGTTAAAAGACAAGCACAAAATTAGATCTAAAACATAACATATATTCCTGGATCCTTTTTATATTTAGCCTCCTTTTCTACTTACTCGACTTGTATCTGGTGTTGCATATAAAGGCACTCTGTTACTTCTGAGCCTGTTGGTATTCCTTTTGTAAATATCACAAAAATAATATCAGATATACCACAAAATCTAAACAGTCCTAACACTTTTGTAAATTGAACAATAAACAAAAAATAAAATGGTATGCTAAAATAATAATCGGCAAAGTTCTATTGTCCTTAATGCTGTAGTTGAATTCTTCTTAGAGCAAACAGTTCCTTTCAAAATCCGAAAGTTTCCAAAAATTGTTTTTGTTATTCTTTAAAAGTGCCTTTCTTGTGTAGGGCTCCTTAAATACTAAAATGTACTTATCTCCTTCCTTTTGTTTCTTTTGAAGGTCCTGCCGTCGTGGGAAACGAAGACAATAAAGCGGAAGACCGGAGCTGTTGAAATCTGCCCTTTGAAGATGTCCAGGTAAGTGTTGCAGATTTCCTTGCTGGAGGATCTCAGACGCGATCCTTCACGTGAAGCAAACGGAAGGCAAAGCGCCTTCCAGAACGCTGGGTGCGGTTTAAATAGGCAACCGCACCCACGCGCTCATAGGCTCCGTCAGCAGAGACGCTCACACGCTCCGTTACGTAGCACGGGCAGTGCGAGCGGACTTCAGGCATCAAATGCTTCAAGTTTCTTCTATCAGAAAAGCAATACATACCTAACAACAAAGTATGCTTACAACGCGATGCCAAATCAAAGCACAATGTATTAATTCCTTAAAGGCTTGTGACACAAAATATCTAACAACCAAATACTCTCAAAATACAAACATTCGCACAATCATAGCGTTACCAGAAACAGTTGTCAAAGTGCATAATTCTCAATATGTTTACATAAAAACACCATATATTATACACTATGGAAGTGCCGGAGCACGGGAACGGGGTGGGTCTTTTATAATCAGAAAATTCACGTAGATTAATCTACGCATGGGATGGTGGGACCAGCTCTACAACCTCAGTTGTCTTTTCTTGACAGTACTCCCCTCTCAAGATCCCCCCTAAAATTCTTGCAATCGGTTTGGGTTTTGTGGGACATCGAGTATGGAAAGCTTTGATTAATCTGGGTGCATTTCTTAGATGCGTAAATGGCTCCCAGGTTCGTTCTTCCGGGCCATACCCCTTCCAGTCTATCAAATAGAACAGTTTTCCACAAACTCTTTTGGAGTCTAAGATTGCTTTAACTTCAAATTCTGGATGTCCTTCTATGATAATCGGAGAAGGGGGTCGAATAATGCGAGTCTCTGGATGGTATGGTTTTATTAATGACACATGAAAGACTGGATGACATCGATATGTAGAATGAAGAGTTAGCTTTACACAAACTGGGTTAATCACCTTTTTGACTGGAAAGGGCCCAATAAACCTTGGATTGAACTTCTTGTTTCCTATTATTCTTACATTTCTTGGATTTAACCATACTTTATCTCCTTCTGAATAGGAAGGTTGAATGGTTCGATGTCTATCAGCAGATTATTTTGGGTTTTCTTTTGCTTTTGCCAAATGGTACTGCACTTCCAAATGAATGGAGATTAATTTTGAGATATAGTCATGTATTGATGGTACATTGTCTGAGACTGTTATATCACCAGGAATATTTTTGGGGTGAAATCCATAATTACAAAAAAATGGAGACATTTTAAGAGAAGAATGTTCTGCATTATTGTATGCAAATTCTAGAGCACTTAACAAATCAGACCAATCTTCATCACAAGTGGTTAAGGTACATCGAAGAAGTTGCTCTATGGTGTGATTTGTGGGTTCGGTTAATCCATCAGTTTGTGGATGGTAACTTGAGGATAATCGCACTTCCATGTTCAATAATGTACTCAACTCTTGCCAAACGTGGGAGATAAATTGGGAACCCCTATCGGAAATGACCACTGACGGGATTCCATGCAGTCGAATTACATTAGACATAAGAACTTGTGCTAATTCCATGGCAGTCGGTAATTTCTTTAATGGAATGAAATGAGCCATACAAGAAAATTGGTCTACTACCGTCAGGATGGTGGAAAAACCTTTTTTAGTCGGAGGAAGCTCAACCACAAAATCTAAGGAAATAGTATGCCAAGGTTGAGGTGGAACGGGTAAAGGTCTTAAAAGGCCACTTGGTGCTTGATGAGATGATTTATTTTGACAACAGACGCTACAAGTTTCAACAAAAGTTTGTATATCTTTGAACATGGAAGGCCACCAAACTATTCTTTTAATGAGTTCATAAGTTTTAGTAACCCCAGGATGAGCAGACAAAAGGGTTTTGTGATGTTGACGCATAACAGATTGTTGAATGTCAAAGGAAGGTACCATAAGCTGATCATGTACAAACAGAAGCTTATCTCTTTCTTGAGCAAATGGATATTCTTCTTTCCATTCTTCAACATCTTTTGATTCTAAAGCCTTTTTTACATCTGTGATTATATCACATACAGACAAACTAGCTTGAAAACATGTTGCAGGCAGTACCGGTCTTACAATAACATTGTTGTCAGATCGTTTTCTCCAATTCAGGATAAAGCGTCAGCCTTCTGATTATCTCTCCCTGGTCGATATGTGATTATAAAATTATAATCATTGAAAAACAAGGACCATCGTAATTGTCTGGAAGACAACGCTTTAGCTGATCGTAAAGCTTGTAAATTTCGATGGTCAGTATATATTGTAACTGGATGACGTGCACCTAACAAGTAATGGCGCCATTCCTCAAAAACTGTTTTGATTGCTAACAATTCCTTGTCTGCAATGGCATAATTTTGTTCAGCTGATGATAACTTTTTGGAAAAATAGGCTATAGGGTGCATTTGTCCAGACTCTTTATCACGTTGAGATAACACACCTCCTAGAGCGAATTGAGAAGCATCTGCTTCAACTATAAATGGTTGTGTGGAATCTGGGTGACATAAAATTGGTGCTGTGGTAAATGTAGTCTTTAATTCTTGGAAAGCCCTTTCGGACAATTCTGACCATTCAAATTTTACTCCTGTTCGTAAAAGTTTAGTTATGGCAGTAATAATTTGAGAGAAATTCTGAATGAAACGACGATAGAAATTTGCAAATCCTAGAAAACTTTGCACCTGTTTAACTGAAGTTGGACTGGGCCAGGAACTTACTGCCTCGATTTTTTTGAGATCAATTTCTATGCCAGAAGGACTAATTATATAACCTAAAAAGTCCACCTTTGAGACATGAAACAAACTTTTTTCCAGTTTCACATATAAGGAATTGGTAAGCAATTTTTGAAGAATGGCACAAACTTGTTTTACATGCTCTTCTTTTGAGTTAGAATAAATGAGTATGTCATCGATATATACAACACAACAAACATCTATGAACTCGTGTAACACTTCATTTATAAAAAACTGGAAAGCAGCAGGAGCATTACAGAGTACAAAGGGCATAACTTGATATTCAAAAAGGCCAAATTTTGTGCGAAACGCAGTTTTCCACTCATCGCCCTTTCGAACTCTCACAAGATGGTAAGCTCCGCGCAAGTCCAATTTTGTATAAATGGTTGCCTGTTTTACTTGGTCCAATAAAGTAGGGATAAGAAGTAATGGATACCTATTCTTGATTGTGATGTTATTCAGTGCTCTGTAGTCTATGCACGTGCGTAACTCTCCCCCCTTCTTTGGTATAAAAAAAAGAGATGAGGAGACTGGGGATTTAGAATGTCGAATTAAGCCATTAGCTAAATATTCATCTAAATAAGTTCGTAAATGTTCATTCTCTTTTTCCGTAAGAGCGTATATTCTACTGCATGGTAAGGTGGCTCCCGGAATTAGATCTATCCTACAATCAAAATCCCTATGAGGAGGGAGAGAATTTGCTTTTCCTTTGTCAAAGACATCAGTGAGATCAGAATATTCAGATGGAACTCCTTAAAGAAGTAAAACGCTAGATGATTCAGTAGAAAACTCGAATCCTTGCACAACATCCTCTTTACTATTTTCCTTAAAACAATAATTAAGACACTGAGTAGATTTAAACTAAAGGTGATAGTTTTTTGACACCCAATCTATGACAGGGTTATGTAATGTCAGCCGTGGAATTCCTAAACTTAACCGAAACTGAGGTGCGTCGATTATGTCAAATGTGACGTTTTCTCTGTGTATGGGAGAACAAATCATGTCTAAAAGTTCTGTTTGTTTTTAAAATAGGTCCTGACGTAAGTTCTTTTCCGTCAACAGCTCTCACAATTTCTGGGTGATTCTTGAGCTCAGTTTTAAATCCTAATTTTGTCAAAAAGTGGGTATCAATAAAATTCCCAGTGGCTCCAGAATCAATAAGTGCATCAATGTCACATGAACACCCAGGATTGGATAAGGCTGTTAATTTCACCTTAATACACAAATGACGGCACCCAAATGGTGGCACAGTAGAGGCCAAGCTAGAGTAAGCACTCGACAAATCGACCTCGTCTTTTATCGAGTGCTCTAGTTTTCCGGCTGCATTTGAGTTAGTGCTAAGTCTGAAGCCTTTAGTTTAGGTTTATTCGGACGAGTGGGGCATTCATTAAAGAAATGCCCTGTTTTGCCACAATAGAGGCATTGATTCAATTTCCTCCTTTTTTCTTTTTCTTCTCTAGAAAGGGGTCCTCGAATGGTGCCTATCTGAATAGGTTCTACAGAATCTACTTTGGTAGGGACTTCTCTAATTGCTGCTGGTTTGTCTTTAAATAAATTAACTTATGATCTGATTTCCCTCATTCTCCTCTTCTTTCGGACAATCTATGGTTTAATTTTACTACCAGATCTATGAATTCGTTAATATCCTCTGGGGGTTCTAGAATTTGCATTACCATGTCCTTTAGTTCTTCCTTCAACCCTCTATAAAAGAGAGAGACTCTTTTATCTTCTGGCCAATTTGCTTCAAGCACTAGCCGATTGAATACAGAAATATAATGGAGTAAATCAGAAGAACCCTGTCTTAAATTCAAGAGTTCATTATCAGCAGATTGAACAAAAACATGCTTTGCAAAAAGCTTTTTCATAGCATGTTCAAAATTTCTAAAATTATATAAAATTGGATCATCTCTTTCAACCAGAGGAACTGACCAAAGAGCAGCATCAACAAATCATGTCCAAAAGTTCTGTTTGTTTTTAAAATAGGTCCTGACGTAAGTTCTTTTCCGTCAACAGCTCTCACAATTTCTGGGTGATTCTTGAGCTCAGTTTTAAATCCTAATTTTGTCAAAAAGTGGGTATCAATAAAATTCCCAGTGGCTCCAGAATCAGTAAGTGCATCAATGTCCCATGAACACCCAGGATTGGATAAGGCTGTTAATTTCACCTTAATACACAAATGACGGCACCCAAATGTTGGCACAGTAGAGGCCAAGCTAGAGTAAGCACTCGACAAATCGACCTCGTCTTTTATCGAGTGTTCTAGTTTTCCGGCTGTATTTGAGTTAGTGCTAAGTCTGAAGCCTTTAGTTTAGGTTTATTCGGACGAGTAGGACATTCTTTAACGAAATGCCCAGTTTTGCCACAATAGAGGCATTGATTCAATTTCCGCCTTTTTTCTTTTTCTTCTCTAGAAAGGGGTCCTCGAATGGTGCCTATCTGCATAGGTTCTACAGAATCTACTTTGGTAGGGACTTCTCTAATTGCTGCTGGTTTGTCTTTAAATAAATTAACTTATGATCTGATTTCCCTCATTCTCCTCTTCTTTCAGACAATCTATGGTTTAATTTTACTACCAGATCTATGAATTCGTTAATATCCTCTGGGGGTTCTAGAATTTGCATTACCATGTCCTTTAGTTCTTCCTTCAACCCTCTATTAAAGAGAGAGACTCTTTTATCTTCTGGCCAATTTGCTTCAAGCACTAGCCGATTGAATACAGAAATATAATGGAGTAAATCAGAAGAACCCTGTCTTAAATTCAAGAGTTCCTTATCAGCAGATTGAACAAAAACATGCTTTGCAAAAAGCTTTTTCATAGCATGTTCAAAATTTCTAAAATTATATAAAATTGGATCGTCTCTTTCAACCAGAGGAACTGACCAAAGAGCAGCATCACCACCTAAATATGATCAAATAAAAGCTACTTTTGAAGAGTCATCAGGAAATGCGGTTGTTTTGGCAAAAAAATGCAAATGACATTGATTCATGAAGATAGCGAATTTATTACTGTCACCATAAAATCTCTCGGGTTGCGCAAGAGGTATAAGAACCGGGGTGACAACTTGAATCTGAGTTGGGGTACTTGTGGAAGGGGATGCAGAGTCTGTAAATGATTTTTGAAACCTTGTAGGCTTAAGAACAGGTTTCTGCTGTATCGCACCTTGAAGAGCAGATAAATCTCTGCGTAAAGCAGCATTTCCTGATTTTATATCATTTAAAATGGCAGCTATGTCTTGTAGCGAAATTTGCGAGGTAAGGTCCATTGCGTCCAGGCGAAATATTTTTCGTGGGCTTTGCCTTCTGTCAAGTTACTACGTCATCTCTTACCTTTACGGTGTTTTCGGAGACGTAGTGAATTTCGCAGGGAAGCAAGGGACCAACTTCCCTAATCCCTAATTTAAAACTTGTAACTTTTATACATATTACAAGATAAAAGTTGGAAATCCGGGAGGAGGGCGGATACTGGACGTGATGACGTGTTCAGTTGTCGACCTGTCAAAAATAGTAAAACAGATTCAAGATTTCTACTATGGGAGTCTTTTCACTAACTAGTCCTTTTTTGTTTTCTAATTCGTTCTTTAGTGAAAACCATTAAATTCGTTTCATTAACTTTGCCTACCTGCGAACAACACCTGTCGTGCCTACGTCCTAGTATTTTCTTGTTTTCGCGATGATGATAAGGATAGATGTTAATCAGGCAGTTTTTGATGTTGTGGAGACGTTAGGCTGTGTCTTACAATAGTATCTCTGTCCATGTATTGCTGGAGCTAAAAGACAAGCACAAAATTAGATCTAAAACATAACATATATTTCTGGATCCTTTTTATATTTAGCCTCCTTTTCAACTTACTCGACTTGTATCTGGTGTTGCATATAAAGGCACTCTGTTACTTCTGAGCCTGTTGGGATCCCTTTTGTAAATATCACAAAAATAATATCACATATACCACAAAATCTAAGCAGTCCTAACACTTTTGTAAATTGTACAATAAACAAAAAATAAAATGGTATGCTAAAATAATAATCGGCAAAGTTCTATTGTCCTTAATGCTGTAGCTGAATTCTTCTTAGAGCAAACTGTTCCTTTGAAAATCTGAAAGTTTCCAAAAATTGTTTTTGTTATTCTTTAAAAGTGACTTTATTGCGTAGGGCGCCTTAAATACTAAAATGTACTTATCTCCTTCCTTTTGTTTCTTTGGAAGGTCGTGCCGTCGTGGGAAACGAAGACATTAAAGCGGAAGACCGGAGCTGTTGAAATCTGCCCTCTGAAGATGTCTAGGTAAGTGTTGCAGATTTCCTTGCTGGAGGATCTCAGACGCGATCTTTCACGTGAAGCAAATGGAAGGCAAAGCGCCTTCCAGAACACTGGGTGCGTTTTAAATAGGCAACCGCACCCAAGCGCTCATACGCTCCATCAGCAGAGACGTTCACACGCTCCGTTACGTAGCACGGGCGGTGCGAGCGGACTTCAGGCATCAAATGCTTCAAGTTTCTTTTATCAGAAACACAATACATACCTAACAACAAAGTATGCTTACAACGCGATGCCAAATCAAAACACAATGTATTAATTGCTTAAAGGCTCGTGACACAAAATATCTAACAACCAAATACTCTCAAAATACAAACATTTGCACAATCATAGTGTTACCAGAAACAGTTGTCAAAGTGCATAATTCTCAATATGTTTACATAAAAACACCATATATTATACACTATGGAAGTGCCGGAGCACGGGAACGGGGTGGGTCTTTTATAATCAGAAAATGCACGTAGATTAATCTACGCATGGGGTTGTGGAACCAGCCCTACAACCTCAGTTGTCTTTTCTTGACACAGCGGACCTCAACACTCTAAGCAACTACAGACCAATTTTGCTCCTGTCTTTTCCAGCTAAAGTCACTGAGAAAGCCATCAATACCCAAATTGCAGAACACCTAGAATTCTATTAACACCTAGACAGATCTCAAACAGGCTTTTGCACCAACCGCAAGACAGACAGCCCTCATTGTGACTACTGATAACATCAGTAACATCCTCTACTAAGGGGAAACGGCTGCACTGATCACCCTTCACTTCTCTGCAGCTTTCGCTATGGTCTTCCACAAGTCACTCATCAGAAAGCTTCAGCACGTGGGTATATGTGGACCAGCGCTCTAGCGCATATCCTCTTCCTCACAGACAGAACTCAACTAGTTATACTTCCCCCTATACCTCAGATACCAAGAAACTCAACTGCAAAGTTCCTCAAGAAAGGTCACTCAGCCCACCCCTCTCCACTGTTTACATGACGCCCCTGGCAGACATAGTCAGAGGGCAAGGCATCAGCATAATATTCTACGCCGATGACACAGCTCATCCTCTCTCTTACCAACCCAACCAGCACCGCCAAAGCAAACTTCACCAACTGCATGAGCAAACTTCACCAACTGCATGAGCAACTGCTTTCAGCTCAACACAGACAAAACCGAAGTCCTTATCTTTGGCACCAAACCATCCCCTCAGGGACACCTGTTTGTGGACCTCCAAACTTGGCCCTCTTCCAAAACTTGTGGACGATGCCAAGAACCTCGGAATCCTCCTGGACACCAACCTGTCCATGATCTGACATATCAATGCCATCTCCTCATCATCCTTCCACACCTTGAGAATGCTACACAAGATTTTAGAGTGAATTCCACTGAACACCAGACAAACGGTCCCACAGGCTCTTATCACTCGCAGACTTCATTACAGAAACACCCTCTACATCATAATCCAAGCCCATGTCCTATGCCGACACAAACCGCCCAGAATACCTCTGACAGACTCATCCTGAACAACTCGTGAAATAACCAAATCTCAACAATCTTGTGGGCTAATAGGGCCTTACCTAGTATTGGCTTAAAAATATTACAAAAGATCATTTTGACTTGGTTAAAGTGTTTATATTGCCATGCTGGTTTGGCAGTTTAAAAGCTGCCCTGCTAGGTTCCAGCGGCAGACACAGAGCCATTTTTTCACCTTGTCACTGTAGTGGTGGCATAATAAGTGCTGTAGACCACCAGTGGCACTTAAGTTGCTAGCCCTGGGTACACTTAAATATGCCAATCAGGGACTGGCCAATTGCACATATACATTTGAGAAGTCAGAGCACATGCACTGGGACCTAGTCAGCAGGGCTCAGTGCACTGCAGAGTTAAAAAATGTGCAGCATCAATCCAAAATTGTGGGGGGGTCACTTTCTTACACTCATGTCAGAAAGTGACCTTGAAAACAGGCTTTCTCGAGCCCCTAAGCATTTCACTATCACAATTACTCTGATAATTTCTAATCAGCTAAGGAAGACCCTGCACATAATGGACTTCGGAGCCACAGGTCATTTTTTTCTACATATCTTTTGCCAACACATAGGGATATCAATCATTCGTAAAGATCATCCAGAACCAATTCGAGCAGTTGATGAGTCAGAACTGTCTTCTGGTCTAATAACACTTCAAACTGAACCTCTTCACCTAGTTTGTGATAATGGACATTCTTTAAACCAAATGTTTCAAATTTATTGAAACCCGCATTTTTGGAACTATTTCAGGGGTCACTTGGCTGCAGTTACGTAAACCCAAGAGAGACTAGACCTTGGCAAGGTAACACTAGACTCTAACTACTGTCTGCAATCATGCCATAATTTAGCCACCGACTGGATGACTCCTTTGGCATGAACTTCCACTATTGAAGACAATGAGAATATCTTATCAAGTCAGTATCAGGAATTTCTGCACATTTGTGACAAGGCAAAAGCCACCACTTTTTCCTCTCAAATGTCATACTGATCTTCTGCCCAGGTCAACTTTGACTTGTAACCAGATCTAACCCTTATCTGTGGGTTCATAAGACATTCCTCCCCGGTCTCTTCCCCACTCCTTTTAGTCCCAAACAAAAGCGGAGACTTGAGAATGGCTATTGATTACCACACCTTGATAAGGTCAAGAATATGAATCAATAGCCATTATCACTAATTACTGTCCTGCTAAACCAAGTGAAGAATTAATTGATTTATTCTAAACTGGACCTATGCAGGACTCATAATTTAATTCGTTTTTGCAAAGGTGAAGAAAGGAAAACCACATTTCACACTAAATACTGATTATTGGAATGCTGCGTTATGTTCTTTGGGTTTTGTAACACCTGATGGCATTTCAGTTTTTAATAAGCAGACTACTTAGGGACTTTTTGGTGTCTGTGCTATATTTACATAGGCAATATCCTTATTGATACCCAAATGAAAAGGAACACATGACTCATGTAAACACAGACAATCTTGAAAAGATTACGCAAAAGCTGGCAATTTGCCTTATTGGACAAATGTTCTTTTCATGTAACTCAAGTAGAATTCCTAGGTTTCATAATTTCTCCCTCTGGAATTCAGATGGACATAAAGAAAGTAGGAGCTATCTTAAGGGGCTCGTCCCTATAAATGTAAAAGAAATTCAAAATCTGTTAGGATTTGCCATTTTATATTGGCGATTTATAACACACTTCTCCGAGATAGTAAAATCCATCACCTGTTTGTTTAGAAAAGGAGTTCCTTTCAGATGGGCAGCTGAGGATGATCTGGCCTTTTCCCTGCTAAAGAAAAAATTCATATTAGCCCTTGTGCTCAGGCATCCATTCCAGACACAACGTTCCCATATTTTGTGAATGTGTATGCTTTCCAGTACACAGTAGGAGGGGTGGTTATTGGTAACATACATTCAATTGTTTTTTTTCTCACAAATGCTACTTCCCTCAGAATAAAATTACATCATTGCAGAGAATGAACTTCTGGCAATGAAAAGGCTGTATCTGTGGTGGCAATTCATACCATGACCATATACTCACCTTGATCTCTCGTCCTGTTTTTTGTGAGTTTGACTTCGTTATTCATTACAGTGCAGGGGACAAACAAGGGAAGTCAGACACTTTATTCAGAATGATCAAATTCTCAGACAATCAAGAAAACCAGTAAGTCAAACTATTCTCCCAGGTGAAAAGCTCATAGGGAGTTGTTGTGCAAATTAATTTAGGCAAAAGTGACCTACTTCAACAGGTCCCTTTACCCTATGAAATGGCTAGAAAAAGCCTATCACACTATCAAAGGAGGACTTTTTCTACCTTGAAGACCTATTGTACATACCCACCACGTAAGTGAGAAAAGTTGTTCTGAATTGGTGTCACTCATTCCCCCTTGCAGGCCATCCCGGGGAACAAAAGTTCCGACAAAATTGCTTGCGTTGGTTTTAGTTGGAACATATGTCTAGACATCCTTTGTCCAGACTTCTCCAACCTGTGCTCATAGTAAAACCCTTCCCTCTCAACCTGCAGGACTACTTCAGGCAATGACTATCCAACCAGTTTCCTGGCATACCATAAACTTGGACTTTGTCATGAATCTGCCTCCCATCAATGGGTTTACCACTATCCTAGTAGTGGAAGTCCTTTTAACCAAGATGGCCCACTTCATACCCCTGAAAAAGGCTCCCTATAGTTATTGAGTTAGCAGAAATGTATTTTAAACAAATAGTAGGGTTGCATAGAATCCCCCCCATCACAATCTCGGATTGAAGACCCAATTCATCTATATGTTTTGCCATCAGTTCAGCCGCGGCTCGTGCAGGTAGGAGTGATAGGGCGGTGAGGTGGGGGGGAGATTTCGACAGACGATCACGAGGGAAAATTAAATAAATAATGAATTTTCCCCCATGGTAGTCTGAAGAAATCCCCCACACCGCCCTATTACTACTACCTGCACGAGTCGCGGCTGCGTCAGTTGTGTTAATCTCTGCACATCGGTCTTCCTTGATGTTTGCCTACGACTGAGGCCCTGATTACAAGTGCAAGGCTAAATTCCAATCCCCGTGCAAACATGTGTTTGCAAAGGTATCGGAATTATGAGTTGTGTGAAAATGATCACACCCTCGCAGTTTCCCATGATAAACTCTGGCAAGTCAACCTGCTGAAATTTATGAGGGAAAAAGGCCCATAAAAAAGGCAAAACATGTTGAATTTGGTGTGTTAAGTATGCCTCATATCAAATGATACAGCTTGTAATATGCGATAAACATCTCACCTTGTAAATTCCGATCCCTTTGATATCAGATTTTAAAAGGTGCGATAATGATCACCTTCCCAGCCAGGCTTTCATAATGAGGGCCTGAGACCAGTAGTAGAGTCCAGGCTCTTAGCTTAATTTGCATACATTACCAGTAATCAAATTAGCCCTGGGAGAAATGTGTATTTCGCTGGAGTAGTTGGAGTCATTTCAGTAATAAGTGAAATGACCAAAATTATGCGCCTACGCCAGCTTCAATAATTAAGAGTAATTTGGGGCAAAAATCCAACCACGGGAGCAACAAACTAAGGGGCATATTTACAAGCCCCTATCACCACAGGAACGTCACTTTTAAAGACGTTTCTGTGGTGATAGTGACTTCGCCTTATTTACAAGGCATTTAAGTGACTTAACGCTGCCTTGTAAATAAGGCCTCCTTTCATGCTATACGTAGCGTGGAAGGGGTGGACAATGGGTGTTGAATTTGGGCTTTCCACTGCAACACCCATTGATTTTGATGCTGCCCCATATTTACAAGGATGGCGTAAATATGGGGAAGCGCCAAAATGAAGACCAGGCAAAACCTGGTCTTAACATGGCAAAACTAGGAGAAATGTTTAATTTCTCCTTGTTTTTGCTGTTTCTGTGTGTGCTGCATTCTGCAGCACAAATACAAACAGCTAAACATCATGAAGGATTCTTTATGTGCAGGAAGGGAAACCTTCCTGCACATAAACAATCATTCCCTCAACGCAGGCTCCCTTGCACTATGGTGCAAGGGGCCCTGCGTTAGTGCAAGGCAGCTGAATTTAGCAGTTTGGACACTGTGGTGCATTTTCCACAAAAATAATAATGGTAAATGCTTGATTACTCTTCTCACACAGTTAAGCATAATTACATCTAATTGTGTGGTAATTTCCAATAATTACACTAAAGAGAATTATGCCAGCTGTGCGCACCCCTAAATCAAACAGCCATTATGGTGTTGTCCTTCTTTTGTGGTTTAGGGTTTCACCCAAAGGCTTTTCTACTGGATTTCAAAATGGCTCTGTTCAAGTTCCAGCAGTCAAATCACACAATGAAATACTGCAGAAAATCTGGGAGTCCAAAAGGGAACATTTGAAAAAATACAAGGTCAACATGAAAACACCAGCAGATCGATGATGTCAACAAGAATCAAAATGTTCGCTATAAAAAACCCTGCATTTTTAGGGACCTCAGAATCTATAGCCACACTATGTTGGTCCTTACACAATTTCACAAATCAATAACCTGGTAACCATGAAACTGTAATTACTAGTCGAGTACCAAGTTCATCTGGTGTTTCATGTGTCAATATTGAAGTCTTTTCAATCTGTTAAGCATCCTGAATCCTCTCTCCTGCCAGTCTCCATTAATGGACATCTGGAGTATAAAGTAGACCAACTTTTTGACTCAAAAAGACATAAAAGTAAAGTGTTCTCTCTAGTAGACTAGAGAGGCTATCACCCAGTGGACGGGTCTTGGTAGACTGTGGTACATCTACATGCCCCTCGACTAGTACTCGACTTCTATGTACTAAACCCCAAAAACTCAGCCGGGGCAGAGAATGGTCATGATGCAGGCTGCCTATTCTACCTGTAGTGTCTGCACCCATCCCCTTAGCCCATTAGTAAACACCCCCATCGTTCTGTCACTTGGTTTTGGACCCCTCATGCCCTCCACTTTATTGTGGAGCATTTCTAGACTCATCTGGTGCCATTGGTTAATGCCTCCATACTGCCTGTGAGGCAGACTTTCCATGTTAAAACTTCATATGAAATCTTGCGAGATTTTGGATGCAGGAAGAGTAGTCCTACCCGTACCACTCCCAGGCCTGGAAGCCTTGCTTGGCATTGAGTCTCTCTCAGGCCGAGGAGCTTCCCCAGGAAAGACTTACCTGTTCCAGCCTCAACCCTGACCTGCAATTCTATTGGTTAGGGGTATACCCATCAATAACCCTCCCGTTTACCTGGGTATCTGAAGTGCAATATGTAAACAATTGGTAAGGAGGAAAAGATACACAAATATTTTTGAACACGGATACCTTTAATTATCCTGTCATCTGCGTCTGAAATCGCATTTTCTTATTTGAACATTTTGTCATTGAGCATATACAATAAACATATATTTACATTTAACACCTCTAAAACTAAAGAACAAGCTAAGGCTACTGTCCACCAGGGGATATTTCTTATTGTGGAGCCACCTTTAAATAGTGTGGACTACCCAGAAGGTTCAAACATTGCATATAGGATCATCACTTTCCAAATTATTCATGATTGTGTTAGGTATCAGAGACAGGGGGGCAGAATGTGCGATATGGGCGCACACATATGCCTGCGTAAGCTGAGATCATTTTATTCTCACGTTTCTAGAAATGCGCATCACTTTTTCGGTGATTTTTTGTGGTGGTGGACCTATTTCTATGTTGCACAGGGAAAGAGACCTGTATATAAACCGGCAAGGATAATCGTCAAGTCATTTTTGTATTGTATTCGTTATTGGAGCTCATTTTTTGTTTTTTTGTAGAATGCTGCTGTTTCTTTTGTCCTGAAGAAGCCGTAAGAAATAGACCGGCTGAAACGCGACCGCGTCGACAGTTGTTTTACAGAAGGATTACAAATTTATTGAATTGTTTGTGGATGTTACAATCTCACATTGCCCCTCATGAATAATTTGGAAAGTGATGATCCTATATGCAATGTTTGAACCTTCTGGGTAGTCCACACTATTTAAAGGTGGCTCCACAATAAGAAATATCCCCTGGTGGACAGTAGCCTTAGCTTGTTCTTTAGTTTTAGAGGTGTTAAATGTAAATATATGTTTATTGTATATGCTCAATGACAAAATGTTCAAATAAGAAAATGCGATTTCAGACGCAGATGACAGGATAATTAAAGGTATCCGTGTTCAAAGATATTTGTGTATCTTTTCCTCCTTACCAATTGTTTATATATTCAACCCTGACCTGCAGCATGCTTCATCCAGTCTGTGCAAGGACCCCGGAGAACTTCGTCATGAATCCTGGCTTCTGGAAAAAAGGAAAGAAAAAACCCAAAGTTATAAAAGGCCAGACGGTAGGAAACCCTGAACGAAGAACACCTGCGAGAAAAGCTGAAAAACATGCAGGTTGGTGCACTAACTCGATAGCTGGCAAAATGATTGTCACATGCTCAGAGAATTCCCTTAGCCTTTGAATTCGAATATTGCAGGTTTTTCAGGGCTATCCATGTGTAGACATTGATGCACTTGCGCATAAACTGTTGCCTAAGAAGCAAAACTTTAACTTAAAAGTTATTTTATAAAGGCCCGAGGTAAGTCAGAATATTGGGATAAAAAGATCGTTCTGGTATTGAGTGCTAAACTCGAAGTAGCATGTTTTAAAATATGATTGTGTGTATTTATCAATAGGCCACACCTTATTGGAGAGATAATCTCTGCAGCGAGAATCTGAAAGAAATCCCAGAAAAATCCGACCCTGTCCACTTCACCCATCACTGAGAGCCTGAGGTCAGCCGAACAGATCTCTCTCTCTCTCTCTCTTCCTCTCTCGCATACCCCCTTCCCAATCAGTGAGTGACACTAGTTATTATTACACATGTGGAGGTTTAATCTCCAGAAGGATTTGTGAAATATATTCTCTTTCACAGTCACCTGGAGTTCAGATCGGTAGATCTTGACTTAACAGTTTCAGCAGTCTGTGCTTTATCTCCTCCCAGAAGAAGTCCACCGAGAAATACATCTGATTGTTTCCGAGTTGCTTGTGTTTATTCACCATTGTATGTTTGTGTCTCACCTGCTGGTGTCACAGATAGAAAGCCAAAACCTGACCTGTCTGCCTTGTTTCATTACTATTGAGAGATTCCACTCTCTGCTTGCAGGAACTCCAATAGGTGGTCAAAAGGTATCAGCAGAAGGCTGGGGATAGTGGTACATAGAAACAATTTATTGTCTTCTTACTTGGCCTGCTCGGATATCCCTGAGACTCCTACATTGCTTTGGAAACTTCTATCTTCTGAATCAATGGTCTGCTTCTATAGTCCCCACAGGTCTGGCCCCCATTCTGGCATGCTTTCAAGTTGCTGTTTAACATCTACTAGTCTGCCTAGTACTTTTGTCAGCTGCTTGTGTAAAGAGATGATCTTTCCTCTGAGAGACTGCACTACAATGGTCATGGATGCCACAGCCGTGTAAACTCCGCCAATTGAGATTTTATTGTCAGCCAGTTCTTAGTGCCAAATCTGACTCCCTAGATGTGTCCACCGTCAGTGGTTTAGGTTTCAGTTTATTGGCAAGAGCGTCAGAGAAAAGGAGCTGCCTTTCAGGTTTTGATTTTGACATGTGCGGGGAAGGGGTTAATGGTCTTCCCCTATGTGCAAGCTATCATGTGATGCGGTTAGTTATATAGGGCTGGATGGATTGGTATAATGCATAATGACTTATCACTCAGTCTTGGTTTCTTAAATAGCTTAATCGGCGCAGCAGTCCTTTGAATTGGTGAAATGCCTTCAGACCCCCTACCCTACCCTGAGATTCTGCTTCAAACACTCGACTGTGTACCTTTGGGATCTCTGGCTAGAACACCCTCACCGCAGCCCTCTGAGGTATGCCTGTGCACGCCTCTGGTCTTTCATTGTAAGAATCGAACAAATTAGAAAGTCTGACAGAGTCAGTGCAGATCTGTAGATAGGCAAGACAACACTGCATAAAGGATATTTAAAATTGAGGGTTAATTAGTTATTATATCAACAACTGGTAAAGAGCTTATCTGCAGCGCTAGGTGCTCTCCAAATGATAGTTACCCTACTCCCATTACACATGTACATGTAACTATTCTAGAAATCCTGCAAGAGGCACCTAAGAAAATCAAGAACGCAATTCCATATTCTCAAAATTGATTTTATTAGTTACAATAGATCAATCTCATTAATAAGAAACCATTGTTTGTGTACTAATCAACCTATAATAAATATTTGAATCACATTTATCATTATTCTTTGACTTCCATTACCAAACCAATGTTTGTCTCATCAACTTATAATAGATATTTGAATCCCAGTTATAGTTATACTTTGAGTACCATTGCATGTGATAATTTGATTAAAAAAGAAACCTTATTGTACATAGATGTTGAAATAAAGAGAAAAGATACACAACCAACAAGTGTTTTGTGACACCCATTGTTTTTCAGGGCAACTATTCAGAAAAGCAGCGGTATTTAATTACAAAGGGTCCCTCAAATGATCCACATACGTGTTCAAAAGGTTTCCAAGAAACAGATTATCTGCACTGTCTTTAGGAATTATTGAGTTCCTGCATTCAAAACTAGTACACACTTTATTTTCATTAGAAACTTCTAGTTGAGGGCAATGAGCTCTCAATCAGCCATTTTGTGTTAGATTTACACATAAACTCCCTTCCAAGATGGCCACTGCTTTTACAGAAGACTCCCCTTCCTGTAGCTACCACTTCTTCATGCCTCTGGTCTTGTGCCTAGGCACTTTAAAGTTCCCTCACCGGTATATTCTTCAGACCTACAAACTCACACGGTGTCAATGTGTGTCATACGATTTCGACTCCCTTCACACGATCCCCCGGTGAGGAGCCAAAATCACACTTTGGCTGGCAAGATGAACTGAAAACTACTACATAAAGTAGCTTTCCAGCTTTTCTTTGGTGGCAGTAAGCGGCCAATGTCCTTTAAGAGGTGTGAAAACAACATAGGGCATCTGCAACACCCTCAGCGACCCTCTGTTTTTTTTGGGTGGGGAGACGGGGTTGTGGGGTTGGTGGAGAGCAGAGTGCCTGTTAGGTAGCTCTCGGGCACGAGGCCCTGCCCCCTCCTCACATGATGAAATGTATTTACAAGTTGGCAGTTCTGATTTTTGGGATCACCTTGGGCACTTCTGGAGGCTCCAGGTGGGTCCACATGCAGATAATTTAGCCTGAAACCGGTCTCAGATGCCTCACACTTCTCCAGAACGAGGCCTCCCATTGTTGCCAGGGAACAGAGACTGGGATGGAAGGGGGGATGTCCCTTAGAGATTCGTGCATCATGCAATCATACTGTTCAGTGAGCCCCCTCCTTGTTGGTGACACCTGAGGGAACTGGTATTGTGGCCCTGATGTTGTTGAACCGCTGCCTGCAGCACTTCCTGGTATGGATGTTCAAAGGAAACTGTTGTAATCTTACCACTTGGAACATTCCTGGTTCCCCCCTCTCCTCCGTTCGCACAATGGTATAGCTATAGAACCCTGACATGAAGGCTGCCTTAGAATGTTGATGAGGCTGGCACTTCTTAGTGGATGACCTGGCTTCTCAAGCAAGCAGAGGATGCAGTTACTTTTCTGATGAATAAAGAAGATTTTCACTTACCAGCGTTGGTTATTTACTTCATTTTGGCGACGAGGAAGAAGGAATGCTGTGACAGGGACGGCACTGCATCCTCCCCTGTGTCATTGTGGCTTGCCGACTGCTTTCAGAAGCTGATCTTTCGACAGCGTGAAGAGCATCTGTTGGTGGTGGGTGTACATCGACCATCAGACGGTGAGGCGCAAAGAATCTGTTGGCTGGAACACCGTTTAAAAAAGTAAAGAAAGATGCTGTGCTGTTGTCTCTATTGATTTTAGGGTCGAGTATGCTAATGGGGACTGCCTTCAAGCAAGTGGATATTCTTAGTGTGGTGTGAGCCAGTATCCCTTCTTCAATTCTTGCTGCTTATGCTCGAAAGGCAAAGGTGAAGTTTACAACGTGTGAGGCAGCGGGGGTGTTACGTTCAAAAGGTCCCCATTGACACTTGAGTACCTGTCAGCGGCTTTTGGTCCGGTTCTTTCCCATGTGAAGGAAAGATAAAATCTAAAGAGAAGCCAGCGGGATGGAAGCATTTTGTGAGGGCTGAAGCGGCGCTTTTGTCTTCGTAGTTTGCCTCCGGTTACCAAAGAGTGTGCGCGGCGTTGGTGGTTACGTACACGTCTGGAAGGGAACGAGGAGGTCGTAGACTGTTCGTCAGTCTCCGGGCTCAGTTTAATTTGGTGAAACGATAGCAGCCCCGATTGTTCTTTGCGATCTTCCAGGGGGTGTTTATTACAAAGGAAAGCTCACCGTTCTCCCAGAGGTTGCTAATTTTCTTCATCGTTTTTGGAGGAAGTCGGTGAATTGTGACTCTGTGTGGAGACTTTGCAGTCAGCGTTTCCTGCTCCACGTTGGTACTTTGACTGGAAGTACCCACCCTTGTCTCTCAGGAGGCGTGTCGGAGGAACTGTCTTAGTCACAGAAATAGGACTACAAGTTAGTGGGCAGTACTTTTCAAGAGAAATATATTTTAAAGAGTGTGTTGTGCTTAATCACTTTTATGTAAAGTTCTCATTTCATGGGTTTATTCTTGCTAACTGCGGTAATCGTATGACTTTTCACCCACAGTTTTCTCCTCATTTCATTTTTTTTTTAGGTCTTCTCTCTGCTGAGTTTTCCTGGGGGTCATTCATTCTCTTCTGGTAAATTGTAGTTCTGCACTGATTGGGAATCTTGAGGTGGTGTATAGGATTGGAACTGAGTTTACTATGGCAGGTGCTGGAATGAGTCAACCACCCCCATTTTTAAATGAGTTAGGGGAGCCAGATATCCCATGGAGAAGGTGGGAAGGTATTTTCAAATCTTACTTAATTTCTTTTGGGGGTGGTAATTTTTCAAATATTCGAAAGCAACACATTTTGTTACATAATCTGGGTATTCTGGGAAGAAAAGTCTATGAGGATATCACAGGGAGACTGGTGGAAGATGAACCCCTGGAGGAGGATGAAGGTGTGGATGTCTATGAATATACGTTGAGGAAGTTGGAGGCGCATTTCAAGGTTAAAATAAATGTAGTTCTTGAAAGGCACACATTTTTCAAAAGGAATCAAAGGAAGGATGAGAAGGTTTCTTCCTATGTAGCGGTGTTGAGGGGTATGGCTGCCACTTGTGAGTTTGGGGCTCTCACGGATTCGCTGATTAGGGACCAATTAGTGAGATGCACAAATGAAGGGAAGGTTCAAGAAGAACTGCTTACAAGAAACCCTGATCTTGAGGAGGCTATTAGTATAGCCAAAGGGCTGGAACACACGGCACTATGTATGAGAGAAATGAAATTGGGGGAGGCAGTAAAGGAAGAGTCAGAGTCAAAAGATTTGGCTAGTACAGAGGCCGTCTGCATAGTGGACAACAAAAACAGAGAGATTTCTAGTAAAAAAAAAAGGGCAGTTTGCAATGTTTCAGATGTGGTAGCCATAATCATTTGGCAAATAATTGGAAGTGTCCAGCCAGTGTAGGAAATGCAACAAAAAGGGGCATTTCACCAAGGTGTGTAATGTTTTCACTCCTAAGGTACATGTGGTTGAACATAATGAAGCTGATGAAGTGGTGGAAAATAATTTTATTTTTCAGATAGAGGGGGAGAGTACGGATGCTACTACCTTGTATCCCACATGTGAGATTAGGCTGGATGGTGAATCTTTTAAGGTTTATGGTGATTCATGTTCTCCTTTTACACTGGTGGAAAAGAGGGTGTTCAATGAGAAGTTTTCCAAACACAACATCAAAATAGAAACAGCAGACATTGCTCCTTCAAGGTACAATAGAGTTCCCATACCTTTGGAAGGTATGGTAAGGATGAGAATCTCATTCAAGGATAGGCATACAGTTGGGAAGGTATACATTACCAGTGAAGGATCAAGTCTCTTAGGTTGGAAACATCAGAAGGAACTAAGCATTAAACGTGATCCCAACAATTGTGAGCAAGTCCTACTTATTGATCCCCCAGGTGTTGGTGCCAATCTGATTAAGAGTTATCCAGAGGTTTTTAATGAAGAGTTGGGTTTGCTTAAAAATGACATGCACAAAATAGTGCTAAAGGAAGGAGCCATACCAGTTGTTCACAGAACACGATCAATCCCCTTGTTAATGAGAGAACCTTTAAAGATGGAGTTAGAAAAATTGGTTAAACAAGGTGTTATTCAAGACATTGAGTGTTCAGCGTGGTTGGCACCCATTGTCATCACGACTAAGGATGGGGGGAAGAGCATTAGGCTCTGCGTGGACTTGAGAGCCTTGAATGGAAACATAGTAGTGGACAGACATCCATTACCCAGGATCCATGAGATGCTGAGCACATTGCAGGGAGCGAAAGTGTTTAGTGTTCTGGATCTATCATCGGCCTACTATCAGATTAGACTTCATCCTGAATCCCAACCATTGACAGCGTTTACCACTCCATTTGGCAACTACAAATGTTTAAGAATGCCATTTGGACTGGCTTCGGCAGCTTCTGCTTTTCAGAGAGCAATGCAACATGTTCTCAAAGATTGCCCTAAGTCAATGTGTTTCCAAGATGACATTCTTATTTATGGGTCAAGGGGAACATAATGTGAATGCTGAGAGGGTGCCAGAAAAATTGAAAGAGGTGGGATTCACCACAAAGGAAAGCAAATGTAAGGTGGGCGTTAGATCAGTAAATTACTTGGGACACATAATTTCTGAAGAAGGGATCAAGCCAAAATATTATCTGGTGGAAGCAGTAAGGCGAGCTCCCACGCCAACGTGTAAAGAGGAGGTGCTTTCATTTCTAGGTCTAGCTGAATATATGGCAAAGTTTATCAGAAATTTTGCTATGATTGCACAACCCTTAAGAGAACTGTTAAAGAAAAACAGAGAGTTCACTTGGGGTAAGGAACAGGAAGGGGCGTTTGAAAACATTAAAGAAGCCATCGCTGCAGCTCCATACATTGGCAATTTTGATGTGAACAAGGACACTATCATTTCCACGGATGCCAGTAGCAAAGGTATAGGGGCCATGCTATCACAAAGAGAAAATAATAGTATGAAGGTGGTGGCTTTTGCATCAAGAACTTTGTCAGCAGCAGAATCCAACTATTCAACAATAGAAAAGGAGGCATTGGCGGTGTATCGGGCAACCAAACACTTCAGTTTCTATGTGTGGGGTATGCCTTTTGAAGTAACACTGACCACAAGCCTTTAGTCTGTTTGTTTGGTAATAAAAATATGGAGAACATGACGCCACAGATTGCAAAATGGGTGCTTAGTTTACAGGGATTTAATTTCAGAATGGGTCTTGTTCCTGGTCAGCAAAACAAAGTTGCTGATTTTCTATCTAGAGCACCTCTAGGAAAACATGATGAGGAAGGTTCTGTGAATGAGTGTGTGATGGAGGTGAAGATCCCAGCAGTAACAACAGAGTTATGGGACTTTCATTCAGACCAGGATAACATCCTTGGCAAAGTTAAGACTTATGTGACCAAAGGGTGGCCCAACAAGTGCAAAGATCTTCAGTGGGACATTCAACCATTTTGGAATGTGCGCAATGATTTGTCAATTGAAGGGAGAGTACTACTTAAGTCAGGGAAAATTGTTCCTCCCGAGGGTTTAAGAAACAAAATTATTGATCTTACTCATGAGGGGCACCTGGGCAGGAGTATGTGTAAGGCAAGATTGAGAGCTGATTACTGGTTCCCGGGAATGGATCAGCTTATGGACTGCTATTCCTGCGGCATCAGTGACAAGTCAAGATGTATGAGGCGTTCCCCACTCATACCTGTGGAAATCCCAAGGTTTCCTTGGGACAAGCTAGGATTTGACATCACAGGCCCCATACGAGCTAAGGGACCACAAGAATGGTACCTTTTGGTGCTTATTGACTATTTCTCAAATTGGATCTCTTGTAAATTTGTGAACACCATCAATACCAAATCTCTTATAGATTTCATGAGTTAGATATTTTCTAAAGAGGGTATCCCCTCCACCATTGTCACAGATAATGGAGTTCAGTTGGTATCAGAGGTGATGAAAGAGTTCCTAAAAGACATGTCTGTATCCCATGTGCGCACCCCGTTGTATTGTCCTAAGGCCAATGGGAAGGTTGAGAGGGCTAATCGGATGTTGAAAGAGTGCATACAACTAGCTGTAAAATCAGGGTTGTAGATTGAGCCTGCCATTAGAGACATGTTATGGTCATACCACACCACACCCAGCCTCTCAACGGGCCATACCCCCTTTGAATTGCTGAGAGGAAGGAAGGCCAGTTCAAAGTTGTCCCCAAATTGGTTGTGTCCTAAGGAGAAGGTAGTAGTTAACATGGAAGAATTCAGAGAAAAAACCGATTCCAGACAACAAAAGTACAAGGAGTGGTATGACAGGAAATGGGGTGCAAAGGATAGGTCTCTCAGTCAGGGGCAAAGTGTGTATATCAGGAAACCTGAGAGCTTGGGTAGCAAAGGTGGAAAATACTATGCCCCAGAGAAGATAAAGCAGGTAATAAGAAATGTGGTAATTCTGGAAGATGGGAAGAAATGGAGTATGGATAGGGTGGCTTTGGATGTGAAGGATGGGGGCCACCGAGAGGACAACAAGACTCAGGGGCAAGGTGCCAGGGCTGGGGAAGCTCAAATGAGACGAGGGTGCCGACAAAGAAATGCTCCGAATTGGCACAAAGATTTCAGTATGGGGGGGCATGTTATATGATGTGTAACTCATTCTTGGGATCAGTTGTTCAACGGATGCTTGCCTTGTGCTTTCTCTGTTTCCTTCCCATCGTTCACCTGTTGTTTAATTTCCTCCTTTGTGTTTTAGGGGAGGAAGATGTGTTGTAATCTTACCACTTGGAACATTCCTGGTTCCCCCCTCTCCTCCGTTCGCACAATGGTATAGCTATGGAACCCTGACATGAAGGCTGCCTTAGAATGTTGATGAGGCTGGCACTTCTTAGTGGATGACCTGGCTTCTCAAGCAAGCAGAGGATGGAGTTACTTTTCTGATGAATAAAGAAGATTTTCACTTACCAGCGTTGGTTGTTTACTTCAGAAACCCTGCTGCTGTCGTCGGTAGCTGCTCTCAGGTTCCTGGGTGTTGTAGAGGGTGCGCCCTCTAGTACAAGCCACCTACCCGGGTGCCCTGAAAAGATACGCACACACACACAGTTGCCGTGTAGGCGAAGACCCCGAGCGGTCTTCCGCCCATTTATTTATCTCGTTGGGCGAGCCTGCCCTGAGGAGTGCTACAGCGGCTACAATGTTGAGGAGAGCCAGGGTGGCTCTACAGGTGTGTTAGGCAGCAATCCCCCACCAGACATGATGTATCATGCCACCAACTATGTCAACCATGACTCGGGGCCCTGTAAACCGCAGAGGGGCTCTAAGAAGATGCTGCCATGCTCCACTGCATTTTGTTTCTGAATGACTATAAATTTCACTTCTATGCAAATCTATGGAAATAATTTAAGTTGTTAACTTAATTCTTGTTTTAGGCAAAGTATGTAATATGAGGAATATGTCGAGGAAAAGTGTTTTAATTAAACACAGTTTTTTGGGGGAAAATGTGTATAATTGATGGAAATTACATAACACCTGCAAAGGTTTGTGCAATGGAATCTGTATCAGATACTGTTACAGCGAACTCTGATTCTAGCAAGCATATGCTATTGTCTAGGAAATGGGCATTTGCACAGACTGGGGCGTGCGTGTACCTTATTAGATCTGTTTACAATCATAATTCTGATGAGAATAACCGATATATAATAAACAGGAACATGTTTTTTCGCCAACGCAACAGGTTTCAAAGGTGAACAAAACAACTGTGGCATCATTTCAGTTACAAGAAAAACTCATGCATTTTAAGGAAAAAAATAGAAGGATTATGTAATCTGTGTATTACAAGCCATTTATGTGCCAGCCCTCAATAAGCAACCCCCGATGATTAAAGCTCAAGATAAAGGACGCAGTGAATATTTGAGCAAAAGCGAGAAAGATCTTCACTCTAGATAGATTTGCATTGCAAATATGAACGGAAATAATCGATTTCCTTCCCAAAGGTGCTTTGATTAAACTTGGTAAAATCATTCACCGTGGGCAGCTTTGAAGCGATGGCGAGCGTGTATTGATGTGGGCGTCAGGGAAAAGACAGGTTAAGCAGATCAGGCAGACCACAGGGAGATGTCTTTCAATGCAGGACAGTGCAGTGACTAATGAAAGAAAGAAGGCGGAAAACAAAGCAAAAATCGGGTGAATGCCAGGGATGCTATCAGCAAGGTTTGAGAAGGGTTGATGCCAGTGTAAGGGACCCCTTCTGCCAAGTCTGAAACCTAAGATGTGTTAATTGAATGCACCCTTCATTTTGGACCTGTAGTGAGGTATCAGACCTAAAAATAATGATGTGAGAAATTCGTGCAGTTTCTTTTTGCGTAATTATGTGACATTTCAGAAAATTATGAGTAATGTAAATGTAATGGCATAATTTTGGGGAATCTGGCGCAAGAAGCATAACATGAAATACAAGGCTACACCAGCCTAACAAAACGTGTTTCTGTTGTATTTGTCAGACATTCATCCTCCTTACAGCCAAAGTGGTAAAATGAGAGAGGAATGACACAGATGAAGCCTACTAGAATATAGCTTGAAACATACATTTTATGAGATATGGACAACTAACATTGCTTATCTGTGTAAAAGGGCAAAAGGTCCACCCCCTGCACTATAGAGCTTAAACTGGGCTAACAGAGAAATGGGCACTTTGGAGTTTTCTGCGATGGAAGAAACTCTGGGGCTTATTTATGGGATTTTAGTGCAAGGCAGCGCAGCAAGGCACCTTGCTGTGTTGCCCTACGCCAAAGGGGCAGGAGTGCACCTTATTTAAGCAATACGTGCATTCCTGTTCTTTTTCTCTGCGTTGGCACCGTTTCGGCAGCCTAGTGCAACAGTGTTTCCGTTGCATGCAGAATTGTTTTTGTGCAGGAAGGTGCACATTCCTGAGGCATATTCCTCTTTCTATGTCTGCTGCAGAAGGCATCAGACATAGAAAGAGGAAAGACGAGGAGAAATAAACATGTTTCTCCTCAATAGTCCTCACCTTTGTAGGTGTACCAATTTGGCGCTTCCCGAGGCTTACATCACTTTGTAAGTCTAGGGCACCATCAAATTCCATGAGTCTTGTGTGGGAAAACCCTCAGCAACACCCATGAAATGCCTCCTGAGTGCAGAGTAAAGTGAGGCAGCGATTTGTGGTGCGTCGCATTTCTCGTGATTTATTAGGACACTAAAAGCCACGCAGGGTAGCTTTGCGTGGCTTCATAAATCAAAATGAGAGCCCTGCATAACAATTGTACCACTTTTCATGGTGCAAAAGTGACACAGGGTTGATGTAAATAAGCCCCTTAGATGTCAGTTTGGTTGCTTTGATGAGATATAAGCAAGTTAACTTGAAGGTTTTCAGTTCTGTAAAATGTTCCTACAATTGAGTTTTCTAACATTCCTTATTTTTCTGCCTTGGCAGTCAGTATATTAGTAAGTAGAGCTTAGTTGTTTTTTATAGTTAATGTTAATGACACTTGCATTTTGATATTGGTTTTTAAGACATCACTGACACAGGCTAATTTTAATTTGCATGTGGTAGAGAGACTTGTGATGATTTATATGAGAGAGTAACTTTGCAGCATTACTTGTTTTGGCTAGCAGTCATGTGTATTTTGCGGGTGGTATTTGGGGAATAGTGTTTCAAAATTGGCTGTCTAGTCCTAGAAGGGAAATGTGGCATTTGAGATGTTATGTTATGCAGATTTCTAGAGCGCACTATTGCCAGGAGGGTATCCTAGAACTGAGCATGTTTGAGTCTAGGCACACATAGGGCCTAGTGAGACTACTCGAAAAGCTAGGTTTTCAGCTTCTTATGCAATTCAAGAAGTGAGTAGGAGGCTCTTATGTTTAGAGGCAGGTCATTCCATGCTTTAGGAAAAATTTAGGAGAAGGCTCAACCTCAAGATCTGGTTTTCTGCACACCTGAGATTTGTGCAAGTAGAGGTTCAGACGAGTGGAGGTGTCTGGAAGCTTTGTGAAAGCAGATGCTATTGTTGTGGTATGCTGGGCCAGTGTTGTGTCGTGCCTTGATAGTGTGGGTGAGGAGTTTGAATTGTGCTCGTTTGTGAATGGGAAGCCAGTGGAGCTCCTTCAGGTGTTGTATGAGGTTAGTGCAGCACAGGAGGTTGAGAGTGATTCTGACTGCCAAGTGCTGAATGGTCTGCAGCCTTCTGGGGAGCTTTTTTTTATGGTTTTGTGATGGTTTTCCGGGTACTGATTGTGAGCCATTTGAAAATCCTCCTCAGCATCTTCAGGTTATTGAAGCAAGAGGCGGTGATGCCATTGACTTGGGAGGTCATGTTGAATTTGCTGTTGATGATGAGCGTGAGGTTCTCGGCGTGGGTGTTGGGGGTGGATGTAAGTCCTAGTTCTGTTGGCCACCAGGTGAAGTCCCACGGTGATGTGCTATTCCCAAAGATCGTGATTTCTGTCTAGTTGGTGTTCAGCTTTAGACAGACATTCTTCTCCAAGTTGGTGATTTCGGTCATGCAGCCATTGAACTTGATCCAGATAATGGACATTTTGTCCATGAGGGATGGGTGAGTTGCATTTCATTGACATAGGAGAGGACTTTGATATTGTGAGAGAGGATGATGCTGGCGAGAGGGATCATGTATGCATTGAAGAGGGTCGGGCTCAGGGAAGATCCTTGTAGAATTCTGCAGATGAGGTCACAGTAGTCTGAGGTGTAGTGTGTCAGGGTGACTGTTAGACCTGGCACCATTGGCGTGGGTCTCCCTTCCATTTTTCGCTGTTGTCTTCTCTGTATTTGCTGGTAATAGATGCTCTGGGCGCTGTGCCACTGCCATTCAGTGCCACAGCGCGAATGCTCCCTGTGTAAAGATGACATGTGAATTGGTATATCCATGATTGGCTTATTTGGTTTGCCTGTTAGTCCCTAGTAGCGTGGCCTGTGTGTGCCCAGGTCTGGTAAACCAAATGCTGCTGGTGGGCTTGCAGCGCTGGTTTGCGCCACCCACAGAAGCAGCTTGTAAAGTGTGTCTCAGACCTGCCACTGCAGTGTCTGTGTGCAGTCTAGAACTGCCATCTTGGCTGTGAAGTGCACCCACTTCTCAGCCCCTGAACCTTCCCTGGGCATCACGTAAGCCACCCCTATGGTAGGGTGCATTGTATGTGTAAGATAGGACATGCTCTGATATGTGTAGCATGTCCTGGTAGTGAATTACACCCAATTTAGTTTTTCACTACTGTAAGGCTACCTGTTCTCCATAGGCCAGAATGGGAGGTTTGGCTATTACATTCTATAATCCTAACTGACCCACAGAACATGGTAGAAAAGCAAATTTAGTATGACTGAGCTCAGAATATTAAAATACATCTTTTAGTGAAGTTTATTTTTATATTCTGTGTTTGAAAATACCACTTGCAGAAAGTAGGTATTTTCTTGCCTAAGCCTTCCAGTGTGCTCTGCTGTTATGTGTATTGGCTGTCTGGTTTTGGAGGGACAAGGCAGGCTGAGTCAGACCTGGGTTGAATAGAGAGATCTGCATTGGAGTATAGGGAGGGGTAGCTCCTGGACCTGAATAGGGCTGTGCCTGGCAAGGTGAATGCTGGCTCCCCCTCCCATTGTGCGTCTGATGGCAGACCCCCTCTTTCTGAAAGGAAGGATGCAGCCTGGTAAACAAAGTGCCCCAGGGATGGGCAGAACTGGTTCTGTCTGGGTTCAGTGACTTGTAGCTTCTGAGAACAAAGACTTTTGGGGTATAAATATCTGTGCTGAAACCCCTACAATTTGTATTGCTCCTGGGCAACAAGAAGAACCTCTGTCCGTGTAACTGAAGGAATCTGCAGGAGAGGACTGTCCTTGTGCTTGTGTGCTGTTTCTTGGACTGGCCTGCAGTGGTTACTACTGGACTTGGAAGAAGAGGAAAAGGACTTTGAAGGAACCTTTATTTTATCTTGCTACAGCACTCACCCAAGGGCTAGAAGAAAGCTAGCCTCCTGCTGGAGTCTCAGGCACATCAGACTCCACCACCAACCTCCTGTTTCCTCCCAGCGAGGATTTCTATCTGCAGGTGAGGCTCCTGTGAGTTCCAGGGCCTCTAGTTCTACTGTGGAGAAGAGAGCGCTGAAAATCGTCGCTAACACCCGTTAGCGAGCCTCCGCAGCTTAAGAATGTAAGGAAATCATCGCGCTGCTGCCTCTGAGTGCTCGCTACCGGAGATCATCGCATCACATGTTTGCGGGCTGCCAAATGCTCGCTAACCCAAAGATTATCGCATCGCCTGTTTGCGGGCCTCCAAGTGCTCGCTAACCAAAGATCATCGCATCGAGTTCATCGCTTCATGACATCGCAGCGCGGACGCCGAGCGTTCGCCATTTTCATCGCATCACATCAGGATCGTCGCTCCCTCGCGGGGCGCCATTTCTTTTCATCGCAACAAGATCGCACACGCAACAGGCTCGGAGCATCATCCTCCCTTCGCGGCAAGCATTTCAACGCATCGCTGGCTTAGCATGGAGAAGTTTGTCGCTTTATCCTGCACACAGATCAGCGCATCATCCTCCCTTGCGGCAAGGATTCAACGCATCACTGGTCACGCGTGAGGAAAATCATCGCTACAACTCCCTAGCGACATTCCCTTGAAGGGAAGGTGGGGGGTACGGGTAGTAGTAGTAGTAGGGTGGGGGGTGTGGGGTGGGTTTCGGGGCAAGGAACGTATGGAACACAGTGGTAGGGTGGAGGCACTTGTAACTGGGCAAGTCATGGTCCATTAAATATACCTCAGCTACATTTGTGCTTTTTGGAGTCTTCGCTGGAAGTAAGCTTTATATATACCAATATTTGGGGACAGCATTTGTGGGGTCTCTCAGCTATGATTAAACAAGGTTTGACTAAAGATGGGTAAATTTGCCATTTGCTCTTGGAATGTATGCGGACTGAATAACAGAAAAAAAAGAGGAATTATGGCTCAGATTCTCAAAACAATGAGGGTATTCAAGAAACACATATTACTTGGAACAACAGGGCCTGGCTCAAAGATCTGGGTCTGGAACTATTGTGCTGCACACAGCAAGGTTCGAACACATGAAGTGTTGCTATCCTTAAAAAATACGGGTGGGGTGAGTGTAAACGTGTTAAGTCTGATCAACTTGGCCGGTGGGCTATTATCGAGTTGAGGATAGACGGCCTTTTTTTTACTTTATGTTCATTGTATGGGCCCAATTCTGATGACCCCGATATTCTGAATGACATCAGTATTGAACTGGCCTCCTGGCCGTCTCCTGTAATCCTATGTGGGGACTTTAATTTACACTTGTGAGGAGATGAAAACACATGTAGTAATATTCAGTATAGTGGGAGAAAGAATAAGGTTTTTAAGGCTACCAAGGGTCTTCTTAACGATTTTGGTTTAGTAGATGTTTGGTGGCTGAAAAGATCTGGCGCCCCTGGTCATACATTTTACTCCACCCCTCACCAGAAACATGTTCAACTGGATTACTTTTTTACATCTATAGAATTATTGACTAACGCTAGGATTTACATTCAGCCAAAAATAATATCTGATCATAATCCAATTACTTTGGAATTAGAAACAAAAATACTGTATAGACCCTCTAAAAAACCTTGGACATTTGAGCGTCAGTTATTGGTTGACCCTGCCTATCAGGAACAAATGTCTAAATGGATAGTTGAGTTTTTTAAATTTAATTGTGGATCTGCCCCAATCGGTATGATATGGGGCGTATTTAAGGCCGGGGTGCGGGGAGAGTCCCTTAGTTATTCCATCAATAAACAACGTAGATTGATGGCAGAACAGGAGGAGGAGATGAACAAACTGCGAGTCTTAGAAGTTAAGTTTATGGTGGCAGTTAGCACTACTCAGGATTATGACCATATAGCGACAGACTTGGCCGTTCAAAAAATGAGGGTTTATCAAAGTTTCGCCACTAAGTTAGCAGCCCAAATTGCAGTACATCGTTCTGATCTGTATGAGGTGGGAGAGAATTCGGGTCGTTTGCTTGCTAAGAGGTTACGGCAGAAAGAGGTTGCTAGGAGGGTTTATTCAATTCAGGATGAACATGGGCAAATCCATACAGAACCCGCGAAAGTCCTGGAGATTTTTAATAACTTTTTTAGTCAGCTGTACTTAAATGAAGACAACATCGATATAGAAGGCAAAATTGCAGGGCTCTGGGGAGATAAGGAGTTCCTCAAATTAACTCCAGAACAAAAAGAAGAGCTAGAGGCCGACATCTCTCATGAGGAACTGGATGCAGCAATTTTATCGCTCGCGGTAGGTAAGGCGGTGGGACCAGATGGGATCCTGCTTGAATTCTTTAGGACTTTCTTGTCGGTCTTAAAATACGAATTGCTGGTGACGTTTCTAAGTACTCAAAGGGGATTAGCCCCTCCGTCCTGGCAGAAATCATTAATAACAGTGTTCTTAAAAATTGATAAACCTCTCCTGCTACCTTCCTCTTACAGACTTATATCATTAATCAATGCCGACAGTAAAATCTATTCTAAAATTTTAGCCGTCCGTCTGTCGAGTAATATTTCCACCCTCGTTTCACCACTTCAGCATGGGTTCATCCCTGGCCATGACACGACTGGGTGTCGTGGCCATATCTTTGGGAGGTTCTGCGCTTGAAGGAATTTGGACCTGGCATGCTTCAAGCAATTAAGTCTTTATATCAATCACCTACTGCGTGTATACGCCTATCTGGTAGAGAGTCAGAGCTTTTCACAATCAGCCGTGGAACGCGGCAAGGCTGCCCCAGCTCACCTTTATTATTTGCCTTATATATTGATTGCTTCTTATCTAAATTAAATCAGTCTAATGATATCAAACCTGTGAAATTATGTGACATGGAGTACAGAGCTCTGGCATATACGCAGACGATATTGTCATTGTCACTACTGATATTCCCTCGACCGTGTCAACAACCGCAGAGCTAGCTTTGCAGTTTGGGCTCTTCTCTGGCTATAAATGAAACCTAACTAAAACTCAGATTCTATGTGTGGGGGGTAACCCTCCGGACGGTATTCCTACCGTCTCGGAAGCTACCTATTTGGGAATTAAGCTTTGTTCACCTATTAATAAGATCCCTGAAATTAACATGAACCCCGTATTAGATAGAGTGAATTCTACTTTAGAGAGAATAAACCATCTTCATTTGTCACTGCATGGAAGGTCGAACGTGTTAAAGATGCTTGTGTTGCCCAAACTTCTGTATTTGTTCAGAACCATCCCACTTGAATTCCCAGCAGCATCCTTTAAAAGACTTGAGAAAATTAGCTCTAGATTTTTATGGGACCACAAAAGGCACAGAAGGGCATATAAAAAGATGGTGCTTCCTAGAACTTCTGGGGACTGGGGGATTCCGCATTTTTAGTTTTATTTTTGGGCGGCAGCTCTGCAATTTATCTCCCCTTTGGTTGTTGGAGAAAGGGCTAAGCCGTTGCCTTGCCATAGCCCATCAATTTACGAATTTGCACTGAGTGAAGAGGCTAATTGTTGTTTGGTAAAATTTGTGGAACCTAGTTATTATAAAAAAGCTAACTTTAAAATTTATAGGGCTGCTTTTGCTGTCTGGAGGCGAGTTAAGCAGTATCTAGGTCTGCTGAACGTTAACGCCTATACCCCTTTTGAAGCTGCAGGTGTACCTCCTTTTATTTTTTGAGATCATACTATTATCAGGTGGTCGCAGAAGGGGATCTGCCGCCTAGGATATCTCTGTCTAGATGGCCAATTTTCGTCCTTTACAGAGTTACAACTACAATATGTTTTACCAAAACATGATTTTTTTTTAAATATCTGCAAATCCGTAGATTTTTTAATACACTAGGTCCGGATGCTATGTCCCAATTTAGAAAATTTCCTTTAATACAACGGCTGGGGAAAGGGATGCCCATTGGTTTTTTTTACTCTAATTTTATAAAGTTATTACCAGATGATTTACAGCACTGTCAGGAAAAGTGGGCAAGGAACTTAAACACAGAGAGAATTGCGTTAAATACTTCTATCACCTTGGCAAATGAAGTATTACTGACCGGTAGGACGCGTACAACATTATATGGCCATTTACGATTTATACTATACAACGGCTAAAATTGCTAAATGGGGTACAGGAGCTGGAACCAAATGCAATAGGTGTGGTACTCCCGCTGCAGATGCTGTACATATGTTCTATTCATGTTGCAAACTGGTGGATCTCTTATCCTCAATTCAATCCTTTCTTGCACTATTAGTGGGATCACCAGTCTGCATTACAGGGGAGATGGTACTGATAGGAATTAAAACTGAAGTTGAAGCGCAAATAAGTTCTAAATCTTTAACCTCTTTTCTGTTTATTTGCATGGCGATCTTGCGCGCTTGTATCACGAAAGATTGGATCTCCCCTGACCCTCCATCATTTTTTGCCTGGAGGGCTAGACTTCTGGCGACGTTTAATTTGTAGTCTGCAATCTATAAGACTAAGAGGTATAGAAAGAGAGTAAAGGGGGCAAAAATTTGGGCTCTGGTGGCAGAATGGATTGAAGAGACTGTGAGATAGGGTATACTGTGTATCTTAGCCCCGTCTGATTATCCTCCACTCCTAGGATCTGCTCCATTACTTTATTATTTTGCCAGGGTTCGCTCTGCTGTCTGTTGGACTTGTTTTATGTACTCGCTTGACTCGATTCTTATGCTTTTGTGGCCATATTTGCTAAATATTGTTTTTTGCAATTTCGTGATTTTGTCTCCACTTATCCACTGCTGTAGATATTGAAATGTGATTATTCCTTGCATAAAATTTAAATAAATAAATACATTTAAAAAATCTACAACTCCCTAGCGACATTTTGGTTGCTTTGCTACAGAATCCAGGTAGTTTGTGACTAAAAGGGTCGCAGAGACCACTGCCTTGAACTGAACTCCTCTTTGCACACTTTGAACTATTTTTGCAGCATTTTAACAGTAACCCTATTTTCCTAGTATTGTGGATTTTTACTGTTATTGGTCTTGTGTTAAGTCTATATATAAAGATACTTATTTTTTATAACTACTTGTGTGGTGTCCCTTTGTAGTGTTCTTCACTGTGTTACTGTGTATGGTCAGAAATGCTTCACACACTGCCTCTGAGATAAGCCTAGCTGCTCGTGCTACGTTACCACAGGGTTGAGCAGGGGTTATCAAAGGGTGTAGCCTGCTTACTCTGACTTAGGAAGAAGGGTCCCTACTTGGTCAGTGGCCAGCCATTGCCAACTACAGACCCCCATTTCTAACAGTGACTGACTGGGTCCTTTCAGTCAGGAAGGAGCAGATCCAACAGAGTGCTTGTCCTTGGATTCTGATGTCATGTAGGTGTTGGATGAGGATATTGTGGGATACTGTGTCAAATGCTGCGGAGAGGTCCAGTAGTAAGACGGCTGCTGTGTCTCCTCTGTCCTCAGTCATGTGGATGTCATCTTTGGCAGCGATGAGGGCAGTTTCTGTGCTGTGGTTGGGTCTGAAACCAGACTGAGTGGTGTCAAGTATTTGGTGGTCATTGAGGTAATTGTTGAGGTGTCTGTTGATGAATTTGTCTAAGACCTTGGCAGGGAATGGTAGAATGGAGATCGGTCTGTAGTTGGCAAGCAGTGAAGGGTTCGCAGCAGGTTTCTTTAACAATGTGATGACAGTTTCATGTTTCCAAGAATCTGGGAAGGACCTGGAAGAGGTGGAGGCATTCAGAATGATTGTGAGCAAGGGGCTGATGAGTTGCAGTCCTCTGCAGTAGGTGTGGTGAGCGCAGGGGTCCAATGGGGTCCCTGAATAGATGGACTTATTTGTGGCTGAGGATGATGGGCCAAGCAGTTAGAGCAGATGTATTTGATAAGAGGCAGATTTAGTCATTCTGGCAATATGGTTATTAGGTTTAGATTTTGGTCAATGATGAAATCAAGAGATTTCAGATGGGGGACTAAGGAAGGGAAAATGTCCAATGTGCCTAGCCACTGTTGTGCTGGAGGTGGTGAATCTTTTGAGAAGACTAGAATGAATTGGATTATGATTGGTTTAATTTAGACTGAGTAAGAATGCATCCATTATTTACGTTTCTCTAAGACTTCCAAGTTAGTGATGCAGAAGGAGTTGAAGACATAAAGGTGAAGCTGGGTCTTATCTGCTCATTGGCGTAGGTAGATGGATCTGTCAAGAAGCATTGGGGAAAGTGTTTCCATATACAAAGTGAAGAGAACGGGCAAAGGTATGAAACCTTGAGGTACTCCAATTGTTAGGAGTTGAGTATTTTATTCTAAGGATTCCAGGTTCACAAACTGAGATCTTGTGGACAGGAATGATTTAAACCATTCTAAAGCATTCCTTTTACTCCTATTCTGGCACTAAGATTGAGATAAGACTAGTTATATTGATGAAGACCAATACCTTAAGGATGTATCTGGTGATGGGGTTTATTAGGCAGTTGTGTGCAGGTTGCCAGTATGAACACTGGTGACCATGAGCTGTATAGGTCTTCTAATAGTAACTTGTGTGTTATAGTGGCACATCCCTTATATGTATACGATATATATGTGGAGCTAGCTTGAGGAGTGTGTGAGATATGAATGGGTTCAGGCACATAGTGATGACGTACTTAGAATATGAGAGCAGGAGATCTGGACCAAATAAGTGAGAACCCTACATTCTTTCTCTCTTTGCTTTAGAATCAATGGTGAACACATAAGATGTCACACTGCAGGGTGTGGATCAAGGAGATACCCCATACTGATTATGCTGGACTTTTCAGAAGCTTTTGCTATGATGGGAAATGACCTGCTCACTTCAATCTAAGATCCGTAATGGGTTGTCTGACCACACTATTAGTTAGTTTATCTCATATGTAGAGTGAGGAACTCAGTTAAATTCACTCATTTTATTTCAGTTTCCTGCTAGGTACCATATGTTTCAGCATTACCCTTTATTTCAATTTCTTGTAATTTATCTGATAGCTACCATAGAATTAATTGGATCTGAAATATTGAATTTGACTGTGTATGCTGATGACACACACATTGCCTTTCATTTAGAAGGGACCGAGCAATGAACTTGCTTGCATTGATTCAAGGTTGCGTAAAGTCGTTATGCAAACATTTATTTGTAAGTACATGTGAAAAAAATTGAGGTGATGCTTCTTGGCTCTAAATGAATATTGACTTATCCTACCCTCTTTTCACAGCCACCAGCTATATTAAATGTATAAAACATAGCATTGTTCAGAATTCAGACAGAAGTCTGTGGGAGTGATGAGAGACCATTGACTTTGAGTTTTCAACTTCTTAGGGTACTCGGTTCGGTAAGCTTTATTCGGTTTGAGAACAACCATAAAAGCAAAATTACACACGAAATTCATGAACAACATAAAATACATTCACTGCATAACACTCATATTGATTCAATAAAGTTAGTTAGGAATTATTATACTTTTCCTAGCATGAATTGATTTTAAAATAAATGTTGCAAGATAAAAACATATCCCGGGATCATTTAACGTAGTTAAAAAATTCATAGCAGCTTTGGTAGTTCTCACATTATATTTCTTAAACAGTGGTTTTAAATAAATACATCTAAGAAACAGATAAAAATCACAAATAAGGAGAAAGTGCAAAGTGCTTGTTTGAAATGAGCATCACAAGGGCATGGGGTTATAGGGCGTTTTTCATTTCAGGAAAGGCCACTAAGTGATGCACGATTCCAAAACGAAGCCTTGTTAAAACAGAGCGATGGGTAGGTTTCGTAATTAAAGATAGGTAGCTTTGAAAGCCGCCCCTCTTTGCAATGGTTTCATAAAACATATACGTTGTTTGCTTCGCTACTGTTCCACAAATCCCTCGATACCGATCAATGCTGCCTACTCATTCTCGTGGACCTATCAGGAGCCTTTGACACGGTTGATCACCAGCTACTCATCAAGGCTCTACAAGAGAGGGTAGGTGCTGATGAAGTGGTCCTACGCTGGTTCTCCTCCTTCTCACACAGCCGCTCGCAAAGGATAAATATCAAAAACTTTACATCCGACCTACACCCCGTCAGCAGAGGCGTCCCACAAGGCTCAGTGCCCTCACCACAACTGTTCAACATATACATAGAACCTCTCACAACCATTCTTAAAAATGCCAACATCCCTTTCCACCTATATGCGGATGACACCCAGATCTATCTAGAAACCTCCTCCGTAGATGACATCCACAGACTAAATGTCACCCTAAAAGAAATCCAACATTGGCTGTCTCTAAATCACTTACAACTCAATCAAGACAAATCAAGATCCTCCTCATCTCCAACAAAGAAGAGAACCCTCAAATTGCAGAATGGCTAAAAGGGATGGATGCTCTCAACGGGAATCTCTCTCTGGAAACCTCCGTAAAATCACAAGGAATCACCCTAGACCCAAAACTCGACATTGCCAAAGTCATCAAAAACTCCGCCAAGAGTGCCTTCCTCAATCTGAAGCTACTCAACAAAATTAAACCATTCATCCCTACCTAAGATCTCAAACAAGCCACCCAATCACTGGCACTATCCAGACTTGACTATGAGAATACAACCCTCACTGGTACAACAAAATCCCACCTAGCTCCACTCAAAACAACACTCAATACAGCAGCCAGAACGGTCACTGGAAGTATTAAATACGATCACATTTCACCAGCACTCAGAGAACTAAAATGGCTCCCAGTCGAACTGCGTGCCAGCTTCAAAACCGCCTGCCTCACGCACAAAGCTCTACACACAGGAAAACCCGACTACCTGGCAGTGAAACTCAAGAGGGCTGGTCAGACTAGAAACCTTAGGAGCTCAAATACCCTACTTCTCATCCCTATGAAAACACGCAAACAAAAAACCGCTGCACGATCCTTCGCTGGAAACGCGCCCAAAATCTGGAACTCAATCCCAGCAGATATCAGAACTATCTCGTCCTTCACAAAATTAAAAAAACACCTAAAAGTCCTTTTCCTCAACCGCTCCCCCCCAAAGGGATAGCCGCCGCCTCATAGCAAATCTCTACTCGTTGTTGCTCCCTGACATTGCATCACAAAGACCTACCTCCTACCTGCTCCCTGACCACCTCCTGATTCCCCCCACAAGGGTTCATCCCAAGACAAAGTGCACTGATCAAGGTTATCTCAGGTCACACATACTACCTCAATACTGCACAGCGCACTTGGACTTCCCTATCCTATATGTATAACACTGCTTTCTAACCTCCTCCTGTTCCTCCCCCTCCCCCTTAAAGGTTCATCCCAAGACAAAATGCACCAATCAAGGTTATCTCAGGACTCATGTACTACCTCAATACTGCACAACACTCTTGGACCTCCGAACCTATATGTATAACACTGTTCTACTATATGACTCTTGCGAAAAATGGCTGTGGGTCAACCCAAGACAACGTTCAGTAATCGAGGCTATCTCAGCACTCACGTACTACCTCAATACTGCACAGCACACTTGGACTTCCAAACCAATATGTATAACAAGATAACAGGCTCTATTATATGACTCTTGCGAAAAACTGCTGTAAAGAGCTCCGATACCCCCGGGTCCGGCCAGCGCAATATAAAACTCCTTAAGTAAAAAAAGGAAAAAATAAATAAATAAATGTTCTCATTCCGATCTCATCTCTATAGGCCAGAAATGTATCCTTATCTCTTGCTTAGGCATGTCTATCAGGAGTGCTGGTTTATCCATGGTCTTAACCTTGAACAAGGCATGGGTAACATCTGAAATATATTTAATCCAGGGGATAGATAGGCTGTTGTCTAAAAGCAGGCAATCCATAACTATTGTTTGGGTAAATTTAGTCTTAAGCTTTGCCCAAATAGACCTCCAAAGCATGAGGGGTCGCAGGGCTATCAAGGCCGATAGATATCTTAGACCTACTTCTTGGTGTGCTATCTCTAATGACGCGGACTGTGGCAGACATAGGAGGCGTTTCAGAAAAGAATTTTCCTCAATTTGCAACGCCTGGCTATTGTTATGTCCCCACACCCCATCACCTTAAAGGGCAACAGACGCACATCTAGCTTTGTAGATGTCTATCATGTCCTTAGATGCAAAACTGAAAATCCCGTGTGTGCTCTTTAGCATCTTAGAGAGGACATTGGGTATTTCCTGGGACCAATTGCCTTTGCCTGAAAATATTATTCCTAAATAGCAGAAATTGTCGACTGCTTCTACTTTAGTATTATCTATAAAAAAGGTTTTAGGTTTTTTAGGCTTTGGGCCGCATATCAAACTAAAAGTTTTTGCCTTATTAATTAATAGTTTCCTGCCGGCAATAAAAGTTCCAAACTTGTCAATTAACCGCTGTGAACCAACTGGGGTTCTAGACAAGAGCACGGCATTGTCTGCGTAAAGCAGAACTGGCCTTGCATGGCCTGCGGCTTGGGGTGCATCTGCTTGCACAGACTAAAGCACTGTATCAACCTCATTTATAAATAAGGTAAAAAGTAATGGGGCTAAAACGCAGCCTTGCCGGATACCTTGTTTCACATTAAAGCTAGAGGTGCACTCACCATACTAGCCGTTCCGGACTCTGGAAGATAATCTTTAATACAGCCTTGCGAGGAAATAAATAATAGGTTCTGGGGCCCGAGATTTAACAAAACCAGCCAAAGGATTGCGTGATCAACGAGATCAACCGCACCACTAAGGTCAGCAAAACGTAAAAACAAACTACCCTTCTTTGCACACGTATATTTACTTATTAAAAGTTCCAAGTTGACACATTGCTCTATCGTTCCTAGCCCCCTTCTAAACCCATATTGTGCCGGTGATAAAATCTCATTCTCAACAACGCACTCTTCCAGTCTAGCTAATAAAATTGTACTCATTACTTTAACCGATGAGTCTAAAAGAGAAATAGGGCGGTAATTTTTAGCATCCGATTTATTCTCTTTTTTATATATGGGAATAATAATTGATTGACCCCATGACAGTAGTGGACCTTCAGTCACGGCGCTATTAAAAACTCTTGTAAGTACAGGTGCCCATAGTTCCTGTGCTGATTTTTAAATATCAAAAGGGACCCCGTCGGGGCCCGGGGCTTTCCCTCCTTTGCTCCACATGATGCCCTCCTTAACCTCATCAAGCGAAATATTAAGGGGTATTACTGGCCACTTGCTAATGGCTGGACCATTAGATCTAGGGACAGTAGGATTAAAAATGCAGGTAAAATGTAACACCCATTCCTCAGAGCTAACGTGGGATAAAAGTTCCCGGATTGAATCATTTTTTAAAAAAAAGGGAATTAACTATTTCTCAGAAAAGTTTATCATTAGATGTTTCCGCTGCCTCAGATAATTTGTCTAACAACAAAGAGAGAGGGACCCCAAACCAAGAGAGAGGGGTACCAAGCAAGACCGTAGTCAAAAAAGAAAATCTCTCTTGGATCTGTAAATATCAACCGTCATTCAAACACACAAATAAAACATAAGCAGGATGAGATATGGCAACAACGAAGCACACCAAATATTAAATAACAGATTTATTTCAAATCAATCAAAAAATATCATAAAATATGTAATATTGTACACATACATAAAAAGGATAAACAGTTTATCAAAGATTAAAACAAATGTTAAAACTTTCTTGAAATTCATGCACAGATAGTAGGATGAATCACCGTCAGTAACCATATAAAACACAACACAAAATTGGGAAAAGAAGGGTTGAGGATGGGACAAATAGTCCCACTCACAAAATATAGGAAATCGTTAACTAAAAAATGAATCAGTTCTGACCACAAAACAATACAGTCACATTATATATGGCACAAAACCCTCATTATAAATTTCATACGATTTCCTTATATTATAGTATCGACATGTTTCGGTAGGCCACAGTATAGAGCCAACACCTTCTTCAGGAGAAGATGCGAATCCCAACTTTTTATATTAAAATCTGAAAAAAATATATAACAGAATAACATAAGTCACTCCCCAAATATTTTTTCTAAACAGTATTTGATAAACTTCGATGGCCCTAACTCATCCCTTGTTCTTGCACATAAAAGACACACATACACTCTCATACCATCACCTATAGATACTCATGTTATTTATCATGGTGAGATTTAACGAAATTCTCGCAGTACCTAGGCTTAGAATAGTGCTTTCATATTATTGTGAGCCTATAGTTGCAGACATACATTGTTTATTAGACCATACTTAATGTGTTTATCAGACTTACAATTATACAAAATTCAACGAACCACAGACCCTCTTGATCGAGTAATGTCCACTCCTCAATGTTTACGTTTCTTCAGGGATCTATTTAGATACAAACAAAGGGAGGGCTAGTCTCTACGAGTAATTATAACAATGGTTAAATATTTTATTTTATGGGCATTCTCTGAAATTTACCTCATATATTCTTATAGTCTGTTTGTCGGAATAATTAAATCGTGTATTGTTCCAAACGTATCCTCAAACGTATAGGGATTGTGCGAATGCGTTCTCTGCTGCAGATTACAAAAATAGGTTACTGACATTTCCTTGCGGGAGGCTAACTGTCCTGTCGGGTTTAGTCAGAGTACAGAAAACCTCATAATTACCTCGTGCTTATGTGTAATACAGGCGGTTCATGTATACTTTTTCCCAGCTGTATATATCTCAGGTTAGAGAGTCCTCATTCTGCTCTTCTAACTGTTCACTAAAGCAAAGCAACATGCTTATGTCAGCCAAAAGAAATAAAACAGATAGTATCTTCTGTACTCAGCTTTTCATATCATGGAATCCTACACATCTTACAATAATTCTTAAATATTTTCCCATAGGAATGCTGTTTCAAGGCACTCAACCCTACATTCAAAGGGATCCCACTCTGCATTTTAGCCCGGCTATTAGGACAAAAATGTACAACACTATTCTCTAATTTTGGAAATTGCTCTGAAAGAAGCGCTACTCGTGGAATATCCTCCAAAACTGTGCTAATTCATAATGTGTCGAATTCCTACTCAGCACAAAGACACCCAAAGGTATTATTCCCAAAGTCTACTATATCTGACATGGGAAACAGAATATGAACATGCTAGTCACCTCGACATATATTTTCAGGCAACATAGAAGAGTGAGCATTTACCTTCAGCAAACTTCATTGATATGCTTGAAGTTATTAGTGTTAAAACCGTCCCAGAACTAGGATCTGGTCACTCCCTAGAGAGGAAGAGAACGCAGACATCAATATAATGATGCATCTCGTTCGAAACGATCAACCAATTTCTATCTGGGATCCCCTCCTACATACCTTATTTGGGTCCTGTACTCTCCGCAAACGTGGATTCAGATAATTTGTCCCAGGCAAGTTCCTGGATCTCTCGTTGTAAGTGCTGATCTATAACTAGATCTAAAGCTTTGTATTAGTGCTACATTCCTGGACTCATAACTAAGGGCTTGTTTAAGTAATTTGGATGCGAGGGTGCATGTAAGATTAAACCATCCTCTTCTCGGCATAGTTTTAGCTTTAGGTGGAGTGGTCAATATCTCTCCAATGGCTCTATTAACTGGACAGAAATTCAATAACAACATGGTCGGATTAACATCAGTGTTCAAACAAGATGACAACTCTTGACCACATTTTCTGGCAGTGTAATGCAAATCTAAAGCTGGGTCAACCCTACCCATTTAATACGTGATCCATTTGGCCTAATTGGGGTGATTTTACCAACAATGACTTGTTGGGGTGTGAATTTATTACCCCATAACAATGTCGACATTATAATACAATTGTGGTCACTGAGCAACAATTGAGCGATCCTCGGTGTAGGAAATAAAAAGTAAATACTAGAGGAAATTAACACATGGTCAATCACTGATTTAGCATTCCTTCCAGTAAATGTGGGGATCATCCCTCCTCTACAATCACGGTCACATTCTAGCAAACACAGATCAAATTTGGCTATCATAGAGTTTAGTGCTTTTCCATAATTGTTATGTGGGAAGTGGATATAGTTGTCCCCTTCCTCACTCATGAGCCCACAGACTTTGCTCATGGATAGTGGGCATATCGGAATATTAAAGTCTCCTGCCCACATAAATACAGGGTTAGTGTTCATCTGGCCAATCATATTATTGAGCCCCTTTTCCAGTTCAAAAACTATAGTGCAACGGGTTGAATCGAATACATTATTATAAAAATTAACCAGGAGAACATTTCTTCCATCATTACATCTCATCCACAGGATCTGTGTATGTACACCTATTGTTACTGCTCTTTTAACAACACCTGGGAATTTATTTGACATTAAAATTAAGAGACCTCCTTTAGCTCTGCCTGCCGGTGAATGCAGTGCCGGTAAGCAGTAAGAAGTAAACCCTTCACTATAAACTGGCTCAGGGCTCCAGGTCTCTTGTAAACAGATTATATTGTGTTTGTAAATTAAATCTGTCCATCCTAGAAGATCCTTTTTGCTTAATAACCCTGCTATATTCCACGTGACAATTGTATAGCCATTCACCGGTAAATTCCCGGTATTGTCATCGAGGAATTCACATGAAATTAGATCATCCCTACTTACTAGGGCGGTATCTTCCAATTCACACTTTGTATTTGTAGAAAAATTGGGGATCATTGTCACTGCCTTATCAATTGTAGGTTCGCCATCTCCCGATGACCCTTCTCCATAATA
Organism: Triturus cristatus; assembly: GCF_964204655.1. Lineage (NCBI taxonomy): Eukaryota > Metazoa > Chordata > Amphibia > Caudata > Salamandridae > Triturus > Triturus cristatus. Next base: position 1,757,274,563 of record NC_140589.1, read on the forward strand.
ATCGGTCTTTACATTGGGAGAGGGGAAAGCACTAAGTCAATCATTGTCCTCTAATGTACCGAGGGCTTGATATCTATTTGCCACTGGTAAAGTATATTGTGGGAAAGTTGGTACTACGGGGTGTGTACTATGGTACCCTTGATCAGCTCCCCTTTGAGACATAACTTTGGAACCTCCTGAGGCTCAGCCGGGAGTAGTCTTGCTAGCGCTCGTTCTTTTCACTTTTTAACTTGTCCAGAATCTAATTTTAAAATCACTCACCAGCTCGCAGGCACCCGATCTCTTTGGTGCAGGCACCCCCACAACAGCGGAATCGCGCAGAAGAGGGAGAATCCCTGAGTAACTGCCGCCGCCATCATCCACGCCCAGCCTCGGGACACGCCCACTTGAGGCCACGCCCATCGTAACTTCAACAAATAGCGCGCTGAATACTAGCGACGCACATAACTTTGGAACCTCCTGAGGCTCAGCCGGGAGTAGTCTTGCTAGCGCTCGTTCTTTTCACTTTTTAACTTGTCCAGAATCTAATTTTAAAATCACTCACCAGCTCGCAGGCACCCGATCTCTTTGGTGCAGGCACCCCCACAACAGCAGAATCGCGCAGAAGAGGGAGAATCCCTGAGTAACTGCCGCCGCCATCATCCACGTCCAGCCTCGGGACACACCCACTTGAGGCCACGCCCATCATAACTTCAACAAATAGCACGCTGAATACTAGCGACGCACATAACTTTGGAACCTCCTGAGGCTCAGCCGGGAGTGGTCTTGCTAGCGCTCGTTCTTTTCACTTTTTAACTTGTCCAGAATCTAATTTTAAAATCACTCACCAGCTCGCAGGCACCCGATCTCTTTGGTGCAGGCACCCCCACAACAGCGGAATCGCGCAGAAGAGGGAGAATACCTGAGTAACTGCCGCCGCCATCATCCACGCCCAGCCTCGGGACACGCCCACTTGAGGCCACGCCCATCGTAACTTCAACAAATAGCGCGCTGAATACTAGCGACGCACATAACTTTGGAACCTCCTGAGGCTCAGCCGGGAGTAGTCTTGCTAGCGCTCGTTCTTTTCACTTTTTAACTTGTCCAGAATCTAATTTTAAAATCACTCACCAGCTCGCAGGCACCCGATCTCTTTGGTGCAGGCACCCCCACAACAGCAGAATCGCGCAGAAGAGGGAGAATCCCTGAGTAACTGCCGCCGCCATCATCCACGTCCAGCCTCGGGACACACCCACTTGAGGCCACGCCCATCATAACTTCAACAAATAGCGCGCTGAATACTAGCGACGCACATAACTTTGGAACCTCCTGAGGCTCAGCCGGGAGTGGTCTTGCTAGCGCTCGTTCTTTTCACTTTTTAACTTGTCCAGAATCTAATTTTAAAATCACTCACCAGCTCGCAGGCACCCGATCTCTTTGGTGCAGGCACCCCCACAACAGCGGAATCGCGCAGAAGAGGGAGAATACCTGAGTAACTGCCGCCGCCATCATCCACGCCCAGCCTCGGGACACGCCCACTTGAGGCCACGCCCATCGTAACTTCAACAAATAGCGCGCTGAATACTAGCGACGCACATAACTTTGGAACCTCCTGAGGCTCAGCCGGGAGTAGTCTTGCTAGCGCTCGTTCTTTTCACTTTTTAACTTGTCCAGAATCTAATTTTAAAATCACTCACCAGCTCGCAGGCACCCGATCTCTTTGGTGCAGGCACCCCCACAACAGCGGAATCGCGCAGAAGAGGGAGAATCCCTGAGTAACTGCCGCCGCCATCATCCACGCCCAGCCTCGGGACACGCCCACTTGAGGCCACGCCCATCGTAACTTCAACAAATAGCGCGCTGAATACTAGCGACGCACATAACTTTGGAACCTCCTGAGGCTCAGCCGGGAGTAGTCTTGCTAGCGCTCGTTCTTTTCACTTTTTAACTTGTCCAGAATCTAATTTTAAAATCACTCACCAGCTCGCAGGCACCCGATCTCTTTGGTGCAGGCACCCCCACAACAGCAGAATCGCGCAGAAGAGGGAGAATCCCTGAGTAACTGCCGCCGCCATCATCCACGTCCAGCCTCGGGACACACCCACTTGAGGCCACGCCCATCATAACTTCAACAAATAGCGCGCTGAATACTAGCGACGCACATAACTTTGGAACCTCCTGAGGCTCAGCCGGGAGTGGTCTTGCTAGCGCTCGTTCTTTTCACTTTTTAACTTGTCCAGAATCTAATTTTAAAATCACTCACCAGCTCGCAGGCACCCGATCTCTTTGGTGCAGGCACCCCCACAACAGCGGAATCGCGCAGAAGAGGGAGAATACCTGAGTAACTGCCGCCGCCATCATCCACGCCCAGCCTCGGGACACGCCCACTTGAGGCCACGCCCATCGTAACTTCAACAAATAGCGCGCTGAATACTAGCGACGCACATAACTTTGGAACCTCCTGAGGCTCAGCCGGGAGTAGTCTTGCTAGCGCTCGTTCTTTTCACTTTTTAACTTGTCCAGAATCTAATTTTAAAATCACTCACCAGCTCGCAGGCACCCGATCTCTTTGGTGCAGGCACCCCCACAACAGCAGAATCGCGCAGAAGAGGGAGAATCCCTGAGTAACTGCCGCCACCATCATCCACGTCCAGCCTCGGGACACACCCACTTGAGGCCACGCCCATCATAACTTCAACAAATAGCGCGCTGAATACTAGCGACGCACATAACTTTGGAACCTCCTGAGGCTCAGCCGGGAGTGGTCTTGCTAGCGCTCGTTCTTTTCACTTTTTAACTTGTCCAGAATCTAATTTTAAAATCACTCACCAGCTCGCAGGCACCCGATCTCTTTGGTGCAGGCACCCCCACAACAGCGGAATCGCGCAGAAGAGGGAGAATCCCTGAGTAACTGCGCCGCCATCATCCACGCCCAGCCTCGGGACACGCCCACTTGAGGCCACGCCCATCGTAACTTCAACAAATAGCGCGCTGAATACTAGCGACGCACATAACTTTGGAACCTCCTGAGGCTCAGCCGGGAGTAGTCTTGCTAGCGCTCGTTCTTTTCACTTTTTAATTTGTCCAGAATCTAATTTTAAAATCACTCACCAGCTCGCAGGCACCCGATCTCTTTGGTGCAGGCACCCCCACAACAGCGGAATCGCGCAGAAGAGGGAGAATCCCTGAGTAACTGCCGCCGCCATCATCCACGCCCAGCCTCGGGACACGCCCACTTGAGGCCACGCCCATCGTAACTTCAACAAATAGCGCGCTGAATACTAGCGACGCACATAACTTTGGAACCTCCTGAGGCTCAGCCGGGAGTAGTCTTGCTAGCGCTCGTTCTTTTCACTTTTTAACTTGTCCAGAATCTAATTTTAAAATCACTCACCAGCTCGCAGGCACCCGATCTCTTTGGTGCAGGCACCCCCACAACAGCGGAATCGCGCAGAAGAGGGAGAATCCCTGAGCAACTGCCGCCGCCATCATCCACGCCCAGCCTCGGGACACGCCCACTTGAGGCCACACCCATCTCACCCTCCCTCTGCCCTATAAACATGTGTATATACCGGAAGTGCAGCGGACGAGCGCAGCGGGCGCGACGAATGCGCGCCGAAGGCGCGCTTAAGGCAAGCTCGTCTGCGCTCATCCGCGCCGAGTCCGGGCCCAGGGCCACACGCCCTACACCCCTGCTACAAGTGCCCAGGTATTACAGTGCTAAAACCCTCCACACTCTTAGGCCCTCTGGCACGACCTGCCTACTACATCGCGCAGATAGTTTCCCACAAACCTGTCCACAATGCCAAAAACCCCTCAAACCTAAGTCGGCCAATGAACTGCCACACGACTACCGTATGTTCATGCTAAATTGCAGATCTCTGCCAAAACACAGAGCGGAAATTGCCCTACTTTTAGAAGAACGAATGCCGGACATAGTATTCCTAACGGAAACATGGCTTACCATGGATTCCGACCCCGTTCTAGTATCCGCCCTCCCCCCTGGCTTCCAAATCACTCGGCAGGACCGACCTGAGGGGAGAGGAGGAGGTCTAGCAATCATATATAAAGAACAGTTTCACTGCCGAGTTATTTCTGAATCCATCCCTGACTGTGAGAGCCTTGCCTTCAGTCTCGAACTCTCCCCCAATAATTGCTTCTCAGGAACGCTTATTTATCGTCCCCCCGGCCCCCTCAAGCAATTCCACAATCTCCTCCCTTCGATTGTGGCGGAACGCGTTAGTACCTCCTCTAATTTCACTCTGCTAGGTGACCTCAACCTTCATTTTGATTCTGCAGTGGACCATACAGTCACTATGCTAGTGGATGACTTAGCCGCTTTACAATTAACCCAACATGTCAAAACCCCTACTCACGTTAAGGGCCACCTGCTGGACCCTTTGTTCAGCAACTGTGTAGACCTGGTAGCCGACCTACCTATCCCGCTCCCCTGGACGGACCACTTACTGGTCCCTTTCACCTGGACCACACTTAAGCCCCCTCCAACTGGACCCACTACAATATTCACCAGAGCTTGGTCTCGTCTTTCAGTCGACGAATGGTCCATCAAGCTCGCCAGCAACCAACCCCTCTACAATGAGGACCCTGGCCTTGCCAACCAGGCCTACGAAGACTGGATCACACAAACTCTTGACGACACCCTCCCTAAAAGTAAAACCTCATTGAAACGCGCCTACAAAACTGCCCCCTGGTACACGGAGGCTCTCAGAGAAAAGAAACGCCACTGTCGGAAAACCGAAAGACGATGGCGGCTAGACTATTCTCCAGGAAACAAAAGTAGCTATCGAGAGTCAATCAATGAGTACAAAGCAGAAGTCAAAGCGGCCCAGGCTATTTACTTCTCGAACAGAATTATCCTAGCAAAATCAAAACCAAAAGAAATTTTTCAAATTGTGAAAAAACTTACAAAACCCCCACCTAACCTGTACGACTCAAAATCCACTACGCACTGCAACAACGTAGCTGAGTTTTTCCACCAAAAAATCGGCAAAATCTACTCATCCTTCCTCCCCATACTCACCACTCCCACAACCCAGACCAACACCATCATAGTAACCCCCCCCCCTCAGCCTTCATCGACTCTGGACCACTTCCCCCTCATGGATCTTGCAACCCTTGAATCCATGGCTCGGAAAGTTAGATCCGGTTCCCCTGACGATCCAGCCCCGCCAGACATCATAATGTCAGCATCCCAGATCACGCTGCCAACCATTAGGGATGTCCTGAACGCATCCATCACCTCCGGCACTGTCCCTCCTGTCTGGAAACGGGCCAAGGTTCGAGCACTGTTAAAAAAACCCAATCTGGACCCCCTAGATTTTAGCAACTACCGACCCATCTCCCTGCTCCCCTGGGTGAGTAAAATTCTGGAAAAATATATCAATCTCCAACTGGTGAACTTCTTAGAAGACCACCAATTATTGGAGCCCACTCAAACGGGCTTCAGACCCAAACACGGTACCGAGTCCGCCCTCCTTATGGTCACCGAGGAATCCAGAAAAATACTGGATCAAGGAGGATCAGTGGCAGTGATCCTCCTTGATCTCAGCGCAGCATTCGACACGGTCAGCCATGACACCTTGCTGTACCGTCTGTCTAGTGTCGGCATCAAGGACCAAGCTTGGTTTTGGTTTAAATCCTTCTTGGAGGACAGATCCTTTCGAGTATTCGATGGCGAGTCTGTATCCAATAGCAGACCACTGAGGTGTGGAGTCCCTCAGGGATCCTCCTTAAGCCCCGCACTTTTCAACATCTATATGAGGCCATTGGCTGAGGTTGTCCGTCCATTTGGGGTCAAGATTATCTCTTATGCAGACGACACCCAGCTGGTGGTCTCATTGGCGCAGGAGGCCAACACGCCAATATCAGGCGGACTTGGAAAGTGCCTAGAGGAAATAAAGAACTGGATGTCCTCATCATCTCTCAAACTAAACGGGGACAAAACGGAGCTGATGCTCCTGGGTCCCTCCAACCCCAGCCTCTTCAACTCCTTGTGCCCCCCCTGTCTAGGCACCCCTCCAGTACCCAAGGACAACATCAAGAGCCTTGGGGTATGGCTTGACGGTACTCTCTCTTTCAACACTCAGGCCACAAAACTTTCAGCCACCTGTTTTGGCATCCTCAGAACGCTAAAAAAAATCTCCCCCCTTCTACCCATGGAGGCAAAGCAGGTAGCTATTCAGGGTTTAATACGGTCTCGCCTAGACTTTAACAACGTACTCTACCTTGGCGCCCCAGATTACACCTTACGCAGACTCCAGACAGTGCAGAACTGCGCGGCTCGCTTGCTGCTTGAACTTCCTCGCAGGCAATCAGTAAGAGCCGGTCTGGTCAGCCTTCACTGGCTGCCAGTGCGCCAAAGAATTCTCTTCAAGGCCATGTGCATTGCCCATCAGGCCTTTTGGGACACAGGCCCTTTGATTACTCGTGACTTAGTCACCCATTACCAACCCAACAGAAACCTTCGCTCTAGCCAGACTTTTATGGCTAAGGCACCCAGAATAAAAAAGACAAGGACTGGCGGTAGGACGTTCTCCTACAATGCCTCCAATATCTGGAACACTCTTCCCATACTTCTCAGAGCCAACCCCAACCTCTCTTCTTTCCGCAAGCAGTTAAAGACTTTCTTATTCAACTCTCCCCATTAATTCTCTGCTGATCACTCTATGAGGTTCCTTTGTTATTTTTCAGCGCTTGGACGCCCCCGGGCAGCAATTCGCGCTCTACAAATCTACTTTCAATTCAATTCAATTCAATTCAGGTGTCTATAGAAGAAGCTAAGGGGTAATAGAAAAGCATTAGGGTCATAGTAAGTTGGTGCAACTGCTCTTTCCAGAACATTCCTTGCACAGCTTGGATGCCTGAAGTTGATAATAATACAGTCCCCTTTAAAGCTTTTTCTAGGGGGCCGATCCAGCTCACTCTTGTCAAAATGATCTCGCTAGCATATCCCACTGGGTAGCCACAATTCTTATTTAACCAGTGGACTACTTTGTTTTTCAGAGCGTAATCAGGTTCCTTTTGACCAGGTTGTAACTGGGGAACATTAGCCATTATGGCCACGTATGGGCCACATTCTGGGAGTAGGCTTATGGTGGTATTAGTTCTATCCTCAATAGCCCTCGGCACGCCATAGTTGGTATTTCTTATACTTGATTTAATCTGCTCAAACCGATCCCCTCTAGGGGGGCCCTGCCAGTTATTGGGCGTCTGGTTCTGTGAAGTGAGGCTATTGGTACTCCTTGAAATTGTTTTGGCCCTAACCCTCGAATCTTTGCCTGTTACCATGCTTGGTACCTTATTAACAGGAGCTGTTACTTGTGGGCACTGTTCAAGAGGGATCACCGTAGCTAAACTCATCCTTTCCTGTAGTGTACCGCTGATCCTAGATATTTCTTCTTTTAATATATCCAATTTGTTATAAAGGGGCTTTAATAGTTCTTCTATTTTTAATTCTACGAGGGCTACAATTTGAGTAACTTGAGGATTAGTTAGGTACCCTTGTTCAAGGGGATCACTCTGCTGAGGGGTAACGTTCTGTGGCGGTCCCTTTTTGTTTTTATTATTACCACGACCCCCTGCCCTTGCTCGACTTTTTTTGCAGCCTCTTTTCCTTTTTGGTGTAGATGAACCATTGGGTGTTGACGGTAACAATATATCGGTCAGTGTGGGGGAAGCAACTCCTAAATCCCCCACACTCTCACTTAGTATAGGGGATGCAGTTGCTGGCTCCATACGGCTTCCTTTGACTGGGCAGGTTTAGATTGTACTACACCACTGTCCTCAGCAGCCCCTTCAGGTGCTATACCTGGGCCTAGGGCTAGACGGTGTTCTGTTCTGTCAATTTCGATATTAATTGCACTGACAGCACGTACAAGAAAGGCGGCAATGGTGGCACAAGGAGGGTCAACTACTGTTTTTTGTAACTTACGCTTCGCAATTTCAAGTTTAACCTCTGTACAATATCCTTATCACACCAAGCTTTGATGTACAAAGTACAAAAAAGTGCAAAGACTCAAGTGCAGAATGCAAAGTGTAAAAAGTGCAGGGTGCAAAGTGCAGATACAATACCGAGGGTAAAGGATTCGGCCAGGTATGGCTACTTAAGTTTGACAAAATAAAGTCAAGGTACCAAGAGCAATACAATACAAATAACAACAGTTAATTGGATAAAACAAGATAGGCAAATATATTTTCAAAAAGTAAGATTGGGAGCCGACTGAAACACTGTTGACCACCAGGAATAAATAACCCTTTCCTGGGGATATTCCGTGCGATGTTTTAGTCAATAGTCGGTAATAAAGAATTAAAAAACATTCAAAACAGTTGCCAGGACCTTTAGAACCAGTTAAAAAAAGCAAATAAACCTTAAAAGTAATTACTAATGTCTTACTCCCGGTCCTCTGCAAGGCCTCCCCCAGTTTAGATGCAATTGTTTTCTAGTGCTCAATAGGATTTATCCACAAAGAAAGTTACTAAAAATGATCACCCCTATACTCAGTTAGTTCTGATCAGTTAATGGGTATTATCCACCACAGTTAAGATCCTTGCAGCAAAACCAAGGGGGTGAACCAGCCCTGACGCGATCGGGCCCAGGCAGGCCCGCCCTTGGCCCGAGTCCCGCGGTGATTTTAAGTGCCTCCGGGCACTGGTCTCGTGATGTTGGCGGTGTTGGCGCCTCCAGGGGCTACGGATTCTGGGCACTGTAGGCCCCCCCAGCGGCACCAAACAGTTGCGAGCACAATAGGGTGCTCAATTTCTTGCCACGTAACATGGAAAGGCTATTGTCTCCAAAGTCTCAAACATAATGGTTCAAAACCTTTAGAATGTGTTTTTTGCTCTGATGCAAGATGACCATATCTTTGATCTCAGAAGATTAATACAATGACTTTTAGGCAATGCTAGAATAAACTATAAAATACTTCAGCTGGCATTTAAATGGTTACATAGGTTGTTACCAGTTTACCTTCGTATAAGGCTCAGCTAGTATCGCCCTGGCAGGAGATTCTGGTCCTCCAATCTACTCCTAACTGTTCCCCAGACCAAATGGAAGTCTTTTTGCCACAGGAGAGCCTCCACATTGTGTCTTTAATTGTGAAACAAGATACTTCAAACAATTAGACTAGAACAAACATTGCTAAGAATAAATAAATAAACAAATATTCCTCATCGAGGACAACTTTGGTGGGGATGAAGTGAGTGAGGTTTTTACACATCTTGTGCGAGGTGGCTCCTGTTTGGTGAGGCTTCAAGAGACCCACTTTCCTTCGTCCAGGAATTCCTACAAATGGGAATTGTGCTCTATGAACCGATTGGCTGGTGGATAAACAGGGACTTACAACAAGACTTTTTATTTTTAATTGTTCAATGTTTGCAGGAAAAGTTTAAAAGGCTGGTCCCATAGTTACAATATTACATGAAGCAAGCATGGCGAGAATGTCTGACTTTCTACAGTGGTGCCATGGAATAAAACACTGAATTTTACTTTAGAGTCTACTACTGTGTCCAGGAACATTGTTCATTCACTGCTACAAATCCACCCCACACTGTTGCAGTCAAAGGCCTCTGTTTTGCTCCATTGAGGCACGAGTCTTGTCACTATCCCAGATCGCATCTGTTAGGGCCATCTTTAGCAGCAGATGAGGTCTTTTTTTCCTTAGAAAGGTGAATCTTCAACTGTTTTACTAATAAATTGGAGCAGCATTCATCAGTCCTGATGAACAAAATGATGTTGTCCCAGATCCTGTATGGATAGATGGAAACAGTCTGCAGCTTTATCTTTCCTTTTCACACTTTTGGAGTCTGCTGTCTGATGGTGTTCTGGGAGAGGCTGTAGTGAGAACCACCAGGGATGGTGGGTTTGTCTGGAGGATAAGTGGGGTGCTGGTCTGTGATTGCTTTGTAAATGATGCAGCTGGTTTTGAAGATAGTGCGGGCTGGCAAGGGGATCCAATGGAGTTCCATCACGATGGAGGGTGATGTGATCAATGTTCCTGCAGCCAGAAGTGCTACATGGATCTCCAATTTTCCTTGCCAAGACATATTACTTCCTAAGGAACTGTTTTAATGGCCATTGGGAATGAGGTAAAGTATCCTGAAAGTCATGTTGTTGATGAAAATGAAATTTACCTATTTTCTTGAACATTTATGTGAACTCTAAAGATGAGTATGTATGTTCTACTAAACCTTTCCTGTGCGAAAACATGGAGGATCCTTACAATGGGCTATATAGTATATGTATATATGAATGTGAGGTAGCATTTATTAAAGGTTCTCCCATGTACATACAATTGCTAAGAGTAGTGTCCAACAGAATGTTAACGGTGCTTCTTTATTTTGCATTTCTAATGAAGTCAAGTAGAATCTAAAACTCATCTTCCACAAAACTGCATAAAGTGATGAAGCTCGGGTTAGCGATTCAAAACACAGGGAGAAGTGCTAGTGTGCACATGTATATTTGATATACCTATTTTTCAGAAATTACCAGTTTTATTTCAAAATAGAGAGAGTTAGATGCAGCGAGATATTACTAAGGTATATTCATTCACAATTTGTGTCACAATTAGCATTCTTGTTGACAAATTACTTGAGATATATATTTTATTGCAAAGATTCACTGTGCCCTTCAGATCCTGCACACATGATTAGTGTAACCTGAAACTATGTCCATAACACAAAGATGCTATTCACACAGAGAAACAGGTATTACAGCCGGAACACATAGTAATTAATTTCTTAGCAGTGGGAGGGGATTCAATAAATATGTAATCTGTGCCTCTTCGTTGGGAAGTATTGTGAAGACAGCATTCAGACAGACCTGACTTGGAGCACGGGGAACCTTATAGTACTTTCTACAGTATGGCCCTCATCAGAAAAGATGCCAGGTATACCGAGTATAATTTCACCCAAATGAAGATCTATCCCCAAATTATGCAGTTAAGGCAAAATAACTGCATGCTTCTGGGATTCCCAACTCGCAAGCAGGGTTAACATGAATAATCATTTAGAACAACATGTGCTGATCAGTTCTACCTGCAAAATGTGCAAGGAGAACATTTACTGGTGAAGCATTTCCACAAAACTTGGAATACCAGTATTTTCAATATATTTGTAAAGACAGCCTTGGGTGAGGGTAGGCTTTTAATCCTGCCCAGAATCAGGACGGATGTTGGTAAAAGTGTCAATGATGAATATTACTTACTAGGAGTGTGCTGATTTCAAGTTGAACTAGATGCCTAAGACATATTTGATTTTAATTTATCAAGAAACTTAAAATGCATTATTTGACAGCTCAAATAGTTATTGCCTTTGCTAATGCAGCAAAGTGGTTTGCAAAATTTATGAGTAGCCTGCAATCCACAATGTCCTTGCAGAGTTAATGTGCAAATTTGTTACTCCTTCTAAATTGCAAGGAATGGGGGCAGCACCACTTTCCTGCAATCTGCACTGCTTTGCAGCCTGATGTTTGGATGGAAAAAGGTACACCCTTTCCAACTATCAAAAATGGATGATATCCATTTTCATCGGTTCACTGCAGATCACCTCCTCTTGCAATGTGTTAAGAATTCACCTAGATAAGTCAACAGCCCTTCCCAGGCCTCCATTGGTCTCACATTTGACCCTCATGTTGTGTTATGTTATTGGTGTATTTATAGTTCACTCTGTGGCAGGTGTGTGAGGCAAGCCCTGCAGGGCTGACTCAAAGAAACAGGTCTTCAGATTCTTGTGAAAGATAAGATATGAGGAGGCTCTGATGTGTTGTGGCAGGTTGTCTCAGGCTTTAGGGGCCAGGTTCCTGATGATGCGGTGTCCTGCTCTGCTTTTGTGTATGTGAGGGGTGTGTTGTGGAGTTCTTTGTAGGTTTGGGTGAGGAGTTTGAAGTGTTTATGTTTGTGTATTGGGAGCCAGTAGAATTCCATAGGCTATGGTGCAATGTGGACTTTTCATGGGAGGTTGAGGACTAGTCTGGCTGCTGCTTTTTAGATGGCCTGCAGTCTTCTTGTGAGCTGGTTGGTTATCCCTGCATACAGGATATTCCCATAGTCTATTCCGCTGGTGATGAGTGCTTGAATGATCTTTTTCCTGGTGTTGTCTGGTAGCCAGTTGAAGATTTTCTATAGCATTGTTAGGGAGTAGAAGCAGGAGGAAACCACTGCATTGACGTGGGAGGCCATGTCCAGTTTGTTGCCTATGTTGATTATGAGGTTTCTTGCTTGCAGGCAAGGCACTGGGGTGGGTCCAAAGTATTAGGCCACCAGGTGGAGACCCATGCCGAGGTGTCTTTCCAGAATACGACTACCTCTGTGGTCTTGTCCCAAGTACAGTTTGAGGCAGTTGGATTTCATCCATGTGGCCACTTAGTTCATGCATGTGGTGAACTTGTTCTTGGTGTTGCATGTTTTGCCCTTGAGGGACAGAATTAGCTCCATTTCGCCGGCGTAAGTGAGAATGTTTATTTTGTGAGCTCGTATGATGTTGGCCAGCATAGTCATGTATGAGCCTAAGCAACTCCGCAAATTAGATCTCATGCTTCAGTGGCGTAGGGGGCATGTTAACAGTTTGGGATCTTCTGCTGAGGAAGGAGCAGATCCATTTGAGCTTGGGTCCGTGGATGCCTGCTTCATGTAGTCACTTGAATAACATGGGTTGGGAGATGTTGGCAAAGGCTGCTGATAGGTCTAGAAGGATGATGACTCTGGTTTACCCATGACGAAGATCATTCGGATGTCATCTGTAAGTACTATGAGGAAGGCTTCTGTGCTGAGGTTGGGTCTAAATCTTGATTGTGTGGCATAGAGAAGCTAATGTTTTGGTTATGTGGTCATAGAGAGACTTGTTTATGGCTTTCTCCAATACCTTGGCTGGGTAGGTAAGGGGGGATATTTGTCTATAGTTAGGGAGTTTGGTCAAGTCAACTGAAGGTTTCTTTAGGAGAACGTTGATGACTGCATGCTTTCATGACTGCAGAAATGTGTCTGTACTCATGGAGGTGGTAAGGATGAGGGTGAGGGAATCACTCCTTTATCAAAGGCGTGGTGGGGTCAGGGTTCCGCCAGGGCCACAGAGTGAATAATCTTCATGATGGTTGTGGTTTGCTCTCTGCTAATGGTGTCCCATTCTGTTGTCTTAGTTCATCACTGTGAAACTTCTGGAGAGGGCCAGGGTGTCCAGTTATAAGGTGAAGATGCTGTATATGGTGGTGATCTTACTGCAAAAGATGTTCAAGATGTAATTACACAGATCTCGTGATGGGCTGATGTGGATTGCTGTTGAATGTGTGGTGAAGGCTTTGACAACTGCACAGATTTCTTTGCTGCTTTGGAGCTGTAATTTATTTGCTTGACTAGGGCCTTCCTCTTGGTTTTTCAGATTAGCTGGTGGTCCCTTCCCTAAACAGCTTTGAAAGCGTCTTTTTCCACTTCCCCATTGCTGGCTCTTCATTTCAGTTCCAGCTGCTTGCAGTGTTGCTTGGTCATTCTGATGTCTTCTGTGTACTACCTGGCATATGTACAAGTTTCTGCTGTGTGGCTTGGTTTCAAGGGGGCTAAAGTTTCAGCGCAGTAGGTGGTCGACTTGTTGAACTTTTTGATGTCACATGCCTGGAGGCCTGTGGGTTCCAGTGTGTTCTTGAGGAGGACGCTCATCAGTATTGATGAGAAAATGAACTGAGTCCACTGCACAACTCAGCCCATGGTGAACCATTTTAGGCACTCTATTGTCCCTGGAATCAGAGTCATATGTGAGGAGTCACAAAGAAACAATTCATCTTATAAATATTGAATTGGATCACTGTATCTGTCTGTGAAAATATTTTTATTTTGCCACAGTTGATCTTCAAGATTTTTGTTATTCAAATGTACCTAGGGACTGCCCCATCCAACCTTTTCACTAGAGCTCTAACTTACGTCTCTTAGGGTGTTACAATCTGGGAGTCAGGCAGACCACCAGTGCCACTCTCGAGTTAAAAAAAATTAATGTGATCATAGATTTAGCATTCAGACACCAGTGGTGTTAGGAGCTCCTTACTGCCTGATCCTGTCCAGCCCCACACACCTGAGGCCATGTTGATCCCCAAAAGGTCGAATGGGTACCTATTATTTTATTCAATAAGAAGCTAAAGAATGAGTCCAACAGACCCATGGAACCAACACTATTATTGAGACTCTGTCTTTCCCCTAAACTTGTGCCATGAATACCTACTTCCTTGAGGTCAGGAGGATCCTACGGAATTTGAGATGAGATACAACTGGAGCTGGATAAACTCCACTCAAGTCAAGTCAATCTCGTGCAGCCACAAACATGAGAATGGGCAGGCGACCCTTTCAAGCAGGCTCTGCACTGTGACTCTGTACCATCCATCCCACATTCCCACTGGCATGGCTGAAGTTGCAATGTCCTTGTAAGACGTGTGCTTATGGTGTAGCAAACACCCGCTAAAAAAAGAAAGGTTTGCTTATTGCTCCTCCTATTTAAGAAATTAGGATGCCAAATTATTAGGCCCCCCCCCCACCGGTAACCCTGACTTTCACTGCCTCAGACTTTTTGCCAGGATGACCCATACACAACCATAGACCATTGTTTCCAGGAGTTCCCACTTCTCTTGAATCACTCCGGAGCAAAGGGATCCAACAGAAGGTGCATAGTATTCAGGGGAAAAAGCATAGCAGAAGAGCTGTCAGAGGAAGCACGAGTCCCATGCTGTAGGCCACCGTCCTGGTTTTTAAAAGAAAAAACATATATGTGCAAGGGTGTACAGTTTTTCTTAGCCGCACGCTTCTAGCACGGGTGATTGCTGGGTTTGCTGGATAGCAAGACTGACTAGACCAGATTGCTCATCATGGAACTCATGTACGTAGCCCAATACCGGTCGGTAACGGCCGATTTTCGGTAATTATACCGTTACCGACCGGTATTTAGGCTGTTGACATGTAGGGGGCTCATTTCTGTATTTGGTATTTACAGAATCGGTAAAATTACCGAATCGGTAATTTTACCGATTCGGTAAATACCGAATACAGTAATGAGATGTAGGGGGACTGTGTGGTGGGTGTGGGGATTCGTTATTTACCACCAACTAATAGTTGGTGGTAAATGACGAATATGTGTGAAAATGCATGTTTGTGCACTGTGAAGTGTGCAATGTGGCAGACATACATGCCCCTAGGGCATGTATGTGCGCCACATGTGCACACATGGAAGAATCAGGGGTGCAACAGTGTGTCAATGTGACACCCTGCCACCCTTGAATGTGCTCCCCCCATTACCGAATCGGTATTTACCGATTCGGTAATGAGGCATACCTTCCCATTGATTCAATCAATGGGAAGGTATGCCTCATTACCGAATCGGTAAATACCGATTCGGTAATTACCGACTTACTCCGATTCGGTAACATTTACCGAATTTTTACCTACATACACTTTACCGAGTCTTAAATACCGAATCGGTATGATTCGGTATTTTAGAATCGGTAAAGTGTATGCCACCTACATGAGGCCCCTAGTCTCTTTCTTCCACCACTCTCAACTTTTTGTCTCCATATCTTAGTCTAGCTCATGCTTTTTCATCCCTGCCTTTTACTTTTGTCACTGTTCCCTAGCTTTCTCGTCGTCCTTCACTGCCTTTAAAATAGGGCCTGGTCCCTTACACAGAGTGCTAGTATTAGGCACCTGCTACCACCAGTACTGTCTGATCTCCTGGACTTTTAAGATCCACCCTTTGCAAGCAGACACGCCCACCTCCCTGATGTCACTTTGTGCCACTAGACCTCAAGAGCAGAAGTATGTGGAAGGAAAAATGTGTGGTCCCTAGGATCAAGCTTGCACGAATAGGTGGTCATTCCTTCTCCTACCTCGGCCCTCTTTTATGGAACTCTCTTCCAATAACGATTTGTAAAGAAACGCTACATCCGAATTTTCGCAAACTACTAAAAACTTGGCTATTTAATCAATAAACCTTGACCTTCCTCCTCCTCTGACCTTAATCATGCGCCGGGAAACCCTTTTTTGGTAGCTGTGCGCATTATAAAATTATTTTAACATAACATAACATAACATGTGGTGCGTCGGCTGCTTGTTTTCGCCTCTATAAACACTTTCATTTTCACCCACTCAGGTATTTTCAGTGGTTGCCTCATGATTACTTACTGCTAATTTGTGAAGTGCTGAATCTGTCGATGTCTGATGTTTACACTATCTGCAATCGTGAGGAAACGCCCTCACATTGCAAATAGCAAATCGTGTGAACTCACACTCCAGAAAACCTTGGTGCATGCTCTTTTATTCGTCTTCTGCATACATCGATTTAAATAATTTAGTCAAATTTACTGACGAAATGAGCAGAGTTAAATGTTTTACCAAAAATTATTTTTCTATTCCCACTTGTGAAGCAAAAATAAAATGTTACAATACTATCTCATCTTGTCGTTATGGAATTGTTATATTGTTAATTGTTATATTGGACATCATTTTATCACACAATATCATTGACAATGCTTGAAATATTTTACAGTAATAATGGACTGTAGAAAATATTATGGGGTTCATTTAATTCAATATATTTTAAATGTCAAGGAACCTATTTTAGATTTATTGTTGTTATGCCATTCCAATAAAAGATGTGATTTGAATTAAGTATTTATTTAAATTAAGAATGACAAGAGTTTTATTTGCTAATTTATCTTTTGTCAAAAAGCTACGCTTAACACCAGAATGAAAAGATGCAAAGTATAATTAATGAAGTCGTCAAATGTATTAATGACATCAATAAAGAAAGCAATTAAAACCATATTATTGATAATAATAACAAGCGTCATTTGTTACATATTTATGCCACAGCAAGGTCAATTTAGAGTGTTTTCTAAGTAGGCTGGTGGGGCTGAGGGCAAGCGGTACATTTTGAACTGTTTTTTGTAGTATGTGTTTTTTTCACACAAAAGTCTTCAGGAAAAGAAGTCCATGACAGAGTTTCCGGGTATGATGGACATGGTGACCATTTTTCACATATGTACATTTGGTCCCAAAGACACAGGGCCCGATTCACAGATCTAACTTAAGACAAAATCCTAAACTTACTACCATTTTCGTATTCACAGAAGGCACTTACTCATTTTGGTATTCACAGAAGGCACTTACTCACTTCGGTATTCACAGAAGTTAGGAGTCCTAACTTTAGGACTCCTAAATGCCTTCTGTGAATACCGAAAGTCTTAAAATTAGGATTTTTCTCAGTTTAGGAGTCCTAAAGTTAGGACTCCTAACTTTACTACAACTAAACTGAGAAAAATCCTAATTTTAAGGCTTTCGGGAGTCACAGAAGGCATTTAGGAGTCCTAAAGTTAGGACTACTAAATTGAGAAAAATCCTTATTTTAAGACTTTCGGTATTCACAGAAGGCATTTAGGAGTCCTAAAGTTAGGAGTCCTAACTATACTACTACTAAACTGAGAAAAATCCTAATTTTAAGACTTTCGGTATTCACAGAAGGCATTTAGGAGTCCTAAAGTTAGGACTCCTAATTTCTGTGAATACCGAAATGAGTAAGTGTCTTCTGTGAATACCAAAATGGTAGTAAGTTTAGGATTTTGTCTTAAGTTAGTTCTGTGAATCAGGCCCATCCATTTTAAGTGTTTCCCTACTAACGTTTTACCAATTTTCTACATTTTATTGTCCTAACATTGGAATTGCATTTTAGTAAGAAGAATATGGCGGTGTGTGTCGAGTAAACTGATGTGATCTTGGCAAAGATATCCAACTGACTGAATTAAGGCACTGATTGCTCACCTTCAAAATGGGCATCCTCTTCATTACATCGATATTAGATACCTTAACATTCAAAGTTGAAACTCTACATATACACCTTGACAACAATATGGGGAATACCTGAAGCATAGTAATTCATTTGCACACACTCTAGTTCAAGGGGTTAAAAAGATCAATAAATAATTGAACACAATGCAGCAAAAGGTAAAATGACTTGGGGCCTGATTATGAGTTTGGCAGTCCGTGGACTGCCAAACACATGGTGGCGGGCGGTGAGGCCAGAACAACCAAAGAACCGCGTTCCCTGGTGGTGGTGAGGCAGTCATGGGCTCACAATATGCTGGCAGTGCCCCTGCGGTACCGCCATGCAAATTACGAGTATCCTGATCGTCAGCGGTCTCATGGATGTGCTTACTCTATGATGTTGCTGGCAGTCGGGAAACAAGGGGGACCCTACAGGTCCCCCTTACCCAATGCATGTTGGTGCATGCAGGGGGGCACATTTTGTGCCCCCCTGTGTGCATACACCAACAGTTCCAGCACAGCATGGACTTCATAGTCCATGCCATGCTGGAGCACGTTGTGGTGGCCCATGACAGTGCAGCATTAAAGCTCACATTTGAGCCTTTTTACTGCACCGCTGCGGGACCACCCTGCCACCCCCCAGCCAGACCACAAAAATACTTGTAATCTGGCGGGCAGCGGCCCTGTTTGGGGGTGTGGGAGTGGGGCAGTGGCATGGAGGCCTGCTTCCACACCGCCAAACTCGTTATTGGACCCTTGGTATTTTTGAACCTCTACACTAATGTAAGAAAGTGGGTTATTAAGTAGGAATAAGGCCACAAACAGACCTGGGCTCAACCCCCCTGGTAGCTCTGGCACAAAGCAGCTAGGCTAAACATAGAGGAAATAAGTAGAGAATTTATCAGTAAAAAAATCAAAATACAGCACAATAATATTCCCACAGCAAATGTCTAAAGATCAAACAGCATGGAGCAGTAAACATGGCAAAACAAACGGTTAAAATCCAATTATGGAAACCGAAGATATACATTTTTAAATGCTTTAGGTTAGAATGTTCCAACAAACAGCAAATCATCCAGGGGTGTGGTCAGCAGGCATCTAGGTACAACCTGAGGCTAACCATGATGCATCAGAGGCTGGCTAACCCTAGCGGGTTGACACAGACAAAGATTTTAACTTCTCTGATCGTCTTTTTTCTGAAAGTAGAAATCATCCAGTGGGGAAAGGTTGAAGTCTCTATCTGACAAAGTCCTCTCCAAGTTGGAAATGCATTGTATAAGGTCCTGCTGAAGCTGTTGGTTTTGGCAGGAAAAGCTCAGAACAGGAAAATTAACATGTTGCACCCATTGAAGTCCTCTTGTTAGCTAGATACCTGAAGCACCTTCCCCCGTCTAAGCGGTCAATGGTGGGACTTAAGTCCAGAGACATGAAGCCATTCTGTGGACACAAAGCCAGCAATTCACAAAATCACAGTGTTTGCAACCGCAAAATGGCTTTAGTAATGTACTAAACCCATTTTGTGATTCAGTAACTGATTACCAAATCACAAAATGGGTTTAGAATTGCACTACGAATTGCAATTTGGAGAGGATGGGCCCGATTCACAGAACAAACTTAAGACAAAATCCTAAACTTAGTACCATTTTAGTATTCACAGAATGCACTTACTACTTCTGGTATTCACAGAATGAACTTACTACTTTTCCGATTCACAGAATAAACTTACTACTTTTGCTATTCACAGAATGGATTTACGACTACTAAACTTACGTCCGCACTCGGGCCGGAAATTCCGGCCCGGAGGCGGAGCTTCCGGCCCGGAGGCGGCGCTTCCGGGCTGGAGGCGGAGCTTCCGGCCCGAAGGTGGGGATTCCGGCCAGTGGCGGAGATTTAGCCATGGGCAAAATCTCCACCTGTGGTCCGGAAGCTCCGCCTCCGCCCCGGAAGCCCCGCCTCCGGGCCGGAAGCTCCGCCTCCGGGCCGAAATTTCCAGCCCGAGTGCGGACGTAAGTTTAGTAGTCGTAAATCCATTCTGTGAATAGCAAAAGTAGTAAGTTTATTCTGTGAATCGGAAAAGTAGTAAGTTCATACTGTGAATACCAGAAGTAGTAAGTGCATTCTGTGAATACCAAAATGGTACTAAGTTTAGGATTTTGTCTTAAGTTTGTTCTGTGAATCGGCCCCGATGTGTTTAGGTCATCCCTTTCAAACTGTGTTTACAATACTGCGGGCTGCTATTTTGTCACCAAATCAGTCCCGAAACCCTGGAAAATGACTGACTTTTGATTTGAGGTGGTAAGCTATTTGCATTTTGTGAATGAATGTAAAAAATACACTTGTTGGGGAGTAAACAGTGGTCCAGCCTCTAAAAAACTTTTCTTTTTAAAAGATGTATCCCCATTTTCCTTTAAGCAAAATAAGCTGCATTTAGAGAAAGTGCACTTTATTTGAAAGCAGTCACAGACATAGCGGTGTGCAGATTACATACCTCATATCATGGTGCTTTTCCTGGCCACAGTGTCCTTCCTGCTGGATGTTTTAGATTTTCATAAAAGGGACTAAGTCAGAAGGCAAAGGAAAAGTGTGTGTGTGTGTGCGTGTGTGTGTGTGTGTGTGTGTGTGTGTGTGTGTGTGTGTGTGTGTGTGTGAGTGCGGATGTTGGTGGGGTGGGGGTGGCGGGGGGCATGTTTGACCTGCGCTATGATGACCGGGTTAACCTTGATGGAACCAGGTAAACACTTTCTTTGTGAGGACCGTTGCGTTATGCAGGCTGGTCCTGTGGTGTGTTTAGGTACTTTCGAGCGACTGTATCAAGAAATCTAAAAGTGCATTTATATTTGCCTCGGTCCGCTTTATAACCTACCCTACTATCAAAGCGCGCGTGGAGGTGGAATTGTAATTACACACTTCATTACGGTCATTGGCCGGTGTTTGTGTGCCATTATATGGGTGGTTCTGCGTTGATGCATCTGACTGCATATTTATGATATGTGCCATCACCTAGCTTTATAATGAGCAACACCCGGGGCTGTAATTGGGGGCATATGTTATACTGAGCAATTCTCTAAGGTTAAGTCTGAAGCCCCCTTGAGTACCAGATTATACTATTTTAAGCATAACCCTGTGATGTCCTAAGCAGCATAACATGCCATATTTGATAAATTCCCGATTATATATTGAACTGCACCCAGGGTAATATTGAGCAACACTTATATGCCATAATGACCACCACCCTCTTCCATACTACACTCTTTGGAACATCAAACTGCTTACAAGCTATTGAGAGGAACCTTACACCACTCTGAGCAGCACTCCGAGCATCATTTGCTCTGTCAATGCCTATTTTAAAGAGGCGCTGGTAGTTCCATAAACTATAATGGCCTTCTGGCTGCAACTTTCAATCTACTTGGACGTGCACTAGTGCAGGATTAAGACACCTCTGCCTGTGTATTATTTACATGTGTATTTCCTACTTTGTTAAAAAAAAACCTTTACAAAATCCTTTATGTGCGTGATCAAAACACATTTAAGAGATTAAAAATATGAATGATCTTCACGCACAATTTAGATTTCACTGCAATTGCAGAAAGCCAAAAGGGTAGCTATGAATACTTTTATGATACAGTGCAACCACATGGCAATTTTCACAGCGTCAGTGCAAATGTATATCGAAAAGCATTTTCTGTCGTCCTTATATAACAACATCTTTAAAAGGAATCTTCAAAAACTGTTTGCGTTTATCTAAAACAGCAGAGCAGCTCAAAAAACATGTGCTAACATTTCCTGGTTTCTGATGGGATATGAACATTTTAAAGATGCCAACCTCTTTTTAACCATCTTTCTTTATAATACTAACCCAGTTCTTTAATCCTCAAATACAGTCTTATATTTATGCAAATCTTGCAGATACCTTTTGCTAACAATTTATTATAAATCACATGCAAAAGAAATCTCATCCAACTCAACTGCCTTTTATCAACAATGTTGTTTCCCCCTCTTTCTTAGCAGTTGAATATCACAATAAAACCTATATTTTGTTAAGTACACTTAATATTCCATGTCTTTGCCTTTTTTTCAACAAAGCATTCACTCCTGGGGCCGTCATTCAACCATGTTGCTGCTTTAGACGCCTACTGTCGCGAAGCAGCTTATTCTTGACATAATTCCCCAAACATCCACTTTCACATAGAGACCTGCTTCCATTCTTACAGCATCCACTCTGGCAGAGCTGGGGATGCTGAATGCTTTCCTTAACCCTTTCCGTGCTCATGACAGAACCACTCCGTCATGAGCCACGGGTGCCGTGTGCTCATGACGGAGTGGTTCCATCATGCTGCGGCCGTTGGCGGCCGCTCCGCCCACGCGGCGCTAATTCCCCGCCTGTGCGGGCGATTAGCGCAGTGGGCGGAGACGTGACGGAACCACTCCGTCATGAGCACAGCTCACCCGTGACTCGTGACGGAGTGGTTCCGTCACGAGCACAGCGGCACCACAACTGCCCCCAAACCTCCCCTGCGCCGCGGCGGAATTCCTGCCGCGGCGAAGGGGTTAAAGAGTTCAGCTTCCAATGATTTATTTTCTGGAGGACTTTCCAATTCTAATCCTACCGCCAAATGCAAAACAATTGGGACCATCTTACATTCAGAAGCTTGCAGCACAGACGTCTGAATTACCACCACATTTAGCACTAAAGCGACTTACACCCACCACAGAAGTCACTGCACTTTTCTGTACCATTTTTGTGCTGTTCTTTTTGCTCTTGACAATCAGTAAACTAACTGAACGTCTTGGACTGCTTTGCTTATGGTCAGTCGCCATTCACAATTCCTTATAAAATGTTCCCTTTTGTAATTTAACATTGTCAATATACCAAGCTGAAGTGAAGTTATTTTTTATCAAAATATATTGTTTGAGTTTTATAGAAGTTAATCATTAAATGATTTATTTGACAATATTTATTCAGTGGATCCTCTTGCCTCTGCCACCCTATACGTTTAGGGGCATATTATCAAGAACGGCGTTAAAATTATCGCTGCTTTAAAGCGGCGATAATGGGCTTGATAATATGCTCTTGTGAATTCCCATAGAAGCCCAGGTTCACACCAGAACATGGGCTTTTATTGGAATTCTCTGCGGCATATTATCAAGCTCATTATCGCTGCGTTAGCGGCAGTTTACTGCCGCTAAAGCGGCGATAATTGTAACGCCGTTATTGATAATATGGCCCTTAGTATCTAACACAATGAGATCATCTGCATAAAATTAACATTCTGGCCAACATTTATCCGGCAGGTAGTACCAAGTCCCACAAAGCTCCTGCTAAATCATGCAGAAAAAAGTGAAAGCTATAAGGAACATGGGCACACCGAGGTTAGAGGTCATTGGGTAAGAAGATATTTTTGGAAAGCTCGACATTTAATTCAAGGGCACCCTATCCCAGATGTGTCCAGGTAAGGCCATCATCACTGCTACTAATCCATGTGGAACAATACAAATACCTAAGAACTACAGTTCTCTGATAATAGTGGGGACCCTGCACAGTGAAAATCATTTTGCAAAATATATTCTATCTAGCAAAAGACATGTACAAAATTAATCTTATACTTTCCAGTACCAAAACAATCTAGTTAATACACATGAATTCAACAATAGCACACATACACACAAAGATGACATAAAAACATATCCTATCCAATGTTGAAAAAATGGAACTAAGAGCCACATGTGGAAAAGGTTTTAGCAGTTGCAAACTGAAAATAGGGCCATTTTTGACCACTAAATAGCCTTTTGCCATGTACTAACTCTATTTTGCGAGTCGGTAACCGATTGCCGAATCGGAAAATAGGGCTTGTAAGTCGGTATTTGAAAGGGACGTGTTAAGGGCATCCCTTCCTAATAGTGAGTCGCAGGGGGATGTATGAATGTTTTGTGACCATAATGTGATTGCAAAACATTCGCAGTTTACAAACAACTTAAAGTTGGTGGTAGCACATTCACAAATGGGAAGGGGTCCTCAAGGGACCCTTTCCCTTTTGCGAATGTTGGAGCAAACATTTAATAATAGCAGGCAGTGGTCCCACGGACCACTGCCTGCTCTGAAAAAATGAAAAGAACATTTTTCATTTTTGTTTTTTAAATGCATCCTTTTAAGGAAAACAGGCTGCACTTCCCCCCAAAAATTGCTTTATTGAAAATACAATCACAAGCATCGTGGTCTGCTAACCCCGGCAGGCCACCATCCCTGGGATTTTGGCCATTATCAATGGGTTGCAAATTGCGACCTGCGTCATAAATATTGATGAGGCAGGTACATTTGTGACCCACTGGGAATCGAAAATTGTGTCAAACACATTATTGTACATCACATTTTGTGACTTCCTAATTGTGAGTCGCAATAAGTCGCAATTAGGAACTCACAAAATGTAGTGATTGTACGTGTGACCATTAATTTATATCCAAGTCCTATTGATCTTTCATTGACCTTAATTGTGGACTTTGTACATATTACATGTGGAATGCCAAGTACATCTCGTATTTTTTCTAAAGCAAGTTTCGGTCGACAGCACAGAAAGCTGCGAAGTCTACAGGCGGCAAAATATACAAAGCAGACCAATCAAGAAACATCTGTTTTGCTCCTTTTAATTATATAGTTAAGGTTAAAGATTTGGGCCCAGATTTACTGACACTTTGCACCAGGTTTGATTTATTTTTGTAAAGCAAACCTGTGCAAATTAAGATTTGTGTTGAAAAGTTGGCCAAAGTAGGGCTAACTTTGCACTATTTTGCATTTAGGGGACTTCCATAGGTGATACATGGGTATTGCCATGCAATCACCCATGGGTTTTGATGCAAATCCATATCTACTAGCAATTGTGGAGAAGATGTGTGACAAAACCTCACGCCTCCTTGAGGAAGGCATAATGGAGGAGAATATGTTTTCATTTCTTCTTACTTTTCAAACTTTGCATGCACATGGGCTGCACTGTACAGAAAACATGCAATGTGGGAAACGATTAAAAGGATAGCTTTTGCATCTGAAGTCTCCCCTTGCAGTGAGAAACCTATGCCTCATAGAACGCACGCTGCAGGGGTTTGTGCGCTGGCGCATGACAGCTTAAAGTGTGGCGGGGTTGGGGTACAGAAACACATCGCTGTAACTCAATAGATATGGTGCTGTCTGTCTGTCTACCTTTGATGCAATGCAGTGCAGCAACTTTGGGTGCTGTGCTATGTTGCATTTGATAGAGATCAGGGTACCTAAAATAAACTCACTTCCACGGATAGAGTAATCTCACAGTTACACGCACATACATTCATCATACGCTAGGGCCCATTTTACTAACATACACTCAAATACTCTTCCAGCAATAGACCTGTGGAAAGAAAACACCCTGCATCTATATCTAGGACGATAGGACCTGATTATAGTGGTTGTCCTTAAACATACTCTATACAATCTATACAATAATGATCAAAATGTACACAATAATTGACAAGAAAGGAAATTCAACACCATATTTAAAAGTTATATTGCTTTATCTAAAATTAGTCAAAGTAAATCAGAATAAATCATTTCTCATAGTTACCTATTCTAACTAAGTGTCAGAACGGGTCAGGACAAGTCTCTCGGTAAAGTCTCTCAAGACGAAGTCCCTCAGCATCGATCCTCAGCAACGCAAGTTCACGCAGCAAAGGTAAAATGGCAAGTGGCAAAGCCCTCCCTAAGCTAACAATTCTTATAGTGAAAATTACAATGGAAATACACATAAAGTTGGCAGAATAAACTGTATCACTGAGCAGAGCGAGAAGGAAGGGATGTAACATTGCTACATCTGAAAATCTTCGCTCAGGAAAAGTCACAATACGTGAACTACGGAACAGGAACCAAGAAACTATCAAAGTATCCAACTTGTTCAACTTCCCTCGGCAGCCGGGCCACAGTACATTGTTCGTTTCTGAAGCTCCTTTGTTTGCCAAGGACGTTCCATTTCTTTGGAGATCCTCCAAACTGCTGATGTCCTCATGGAAATTTACAATAAGGACCATGGTCAGTTGTCTTCGACCTTTTTCCAGCAGGGGTCTCCCTTGCCACATCACAGAATATGCCACAGCCAGGCTTCGAAATACTGTCAGCTCGATTAAGGCCTTCATAGGCCACAATAGACCATCTTAATTAAAGAGACAAAATAAACGTTACTACAGCATAATAATTAAACAGTGTTCACCCCACTAATACCCTTATGTGTATGTATTTATCTAGCTTTGCGACATAAAAAGCATTAATTCAGACAGCGTTTTGTGCTTAAAATAAACAGCACACAGCAACGTTTAAACATGAAAACTTGCACGTTATTATTAAACAGAAACAGCACAAATAAGCTAACCCTCGTATAACTCTCTCTTATGTTAGAAAAAACGGATTGATTAATAGAATCACACTTGCACAAGACAAATAATTAATTGTTAATTATTAATAAATTAATAAAACGCATAGACATGCCAGAGCTTCAAAAGCCCATGAATTTTCTAAAAGAAAACTCTGCTCCAGCAATCCCCCCTTTGGTGATTTTATCACCAAATAAACCCAAAAAAAAAATTAGTGAAAATTTAGTCCCATTTTAGGAAAAATCAGAAATGTCTTTTCCCTTTACACAACATTAAACACTAGTCACTCTTTCATCATCTCTCTTTGTCTCTAAGTAAACACTCTCCCTCAATTCTTCTAATTCAATTTCTTGAGGTTCTCTTTTCAACTTCTTATTTTCCTTTTCCTTATTCAATTTCTTTCTCCCTCCCCTGTTTTTACAACACACACACACCAATCTTATTATTAATAAAGCCACAATTATACAAGACAAGGGAAACAATATTCTACCTATAATTGTACTACCTATTTTTGCAATAAAATCTTTAACAGCTATCATTTTATTAGCTATTTTAGTCCACAAACTCCCAGCTTCAAGTGGTACTAATTCTTCATGCAAATCAGTAATATTTTTGATATAGACCTTCAGGTCTTTGCTTTTCTCGCTCATGAACTTCCTCTTCCCATTCCACTAAAGCCTCGAACTGCGTAGGTCTCGGCTTCGGGTCCAGACGTACCATCTTTTCCCGTAAATTTCTCAACACAGCCAAATTAAATGAACCATGTTCTGGAAATGCTAGAACACCATCTTCTTTAGTATACCTAACCCAATTCTGCAACCATATACAGGTATGTAATCCATATTTCGCAACCATGAAGGATGCAGGTGTTTTCGCTGGAGGTAGCAATTCACCCTCTCTCGTTTTAACCTCTTTATCCTTGGTAAACCACTTTTTAACTTTCCCAAAGAATGTTTTTTTCTTTTTCTCCTCTTGATAATACATTTTAGCGCTTACTAAAACTCTCTACTCTTTCCGTATTATAAATATACAATACGAGTTTCTCAACCAATAGCAACGCGACTCACACTAACGCACCAATCCTGGAGCGTCTACGTCACTAAACAGCTCTTCCAATCCCTGCGCGACTCACACTAACGCACTAATCCTAGCGCTATCCAATCAGAGCACGGACCTTCTGACGTCAACAGCCGCTGCAGTCTCTGTCTCCTGTCTCTGTCACTCGTCTACCCCTCCTTTACAAAACTCTCAGTAGACTTCGTGTCAAAATTTCTACAAAATCTATTAGTTACAACATAAAAACATCTCCATTGTCTGCTTCGCTAACCACAGGATAGAAAAAAAGAATCTATTTCTCAAGAATCAACAAACTTACATACATCTCATAACTGTTTCCTCTAGGACGTATCCAAAGAGTCTTACAATCAATAAATGTATATGCATTCACGCACATTCATACAAGAAAAATATAGTACATGCACACAGAATCCTGCTTCCCGAGAACAGCGCACAATCTGTCCTATTACAGAATTATAACTCACAACAACTAAGCAGCTTACCTCTGCCCAGTTCCTCAAACAAGCTCAGAGAATACCTATTACTCCTCCCGCAATAAGCTTTAACGGCAATCCTTACGGATCCCTGGGACTTAAGACCAGAGTTTCAAAGATAACCTTCACTACGATACACACTCCTTATATACCAGAAATGTTTTCTAATAGTAACATACAATAATGTCACTGATTCCGAACCCAGACAATGTGAACGCGCAACTTCAATTGTCACACGTTATTCCTTACAATCCCGTCTTTCCCGAGAGCAGCATATACACCTTCCTCTGCCCTACTACGGAACTGCTACCAGCTTCCAAATTCCAGAAGCACTACATATAACTCAACATGACGACTCCAACATATAGTATTAGTACATATACCAATATCATCAAAAATAAATCAATAATCAATAAGCTAATATACAAGCAATCTTATCTTATCAGATCAAGACAACCATCTATAACCATCCTCTGCTACCAGAGAAATTGATAGAGATCAGGGTACCTAAAATAAACTCACTTCCACGGATAGAGTAATCTCACAGTTACACGCACATACATTCATCATACGCTAGGGCCCATTTTACTAACATACACTCAAATACTCTTCTAGCAATAGACCTGTGGAAAGAAAACACCCTGCATCTATATCTAGGACGATAGGACCTGATTATAGTGGTTGTCCTTAAACATACTCTATACAATCTATACAATAATGATCAAAATGTACACAATAATTGACAAGAAAGGAAATTCAACACCATATTTAAAAGTTATATTGCTTTATCTAAAATTAGTCAAAGTAAATCAGAATAAATCATTTCTCATAGTTACCTATTCTAACTAAGTGTCAGAACGGGTCAGGACAAGTCTCTCGGTAAAGTCTCTCAAGACGAAGTCCCTCAGCATCGATCCTCAGCAACGCAAGTTCACGCAGCAAAGGTAAAATGGCAAGTGGCAAAGCCCTCCCTAAGCTAACAATTCTTATAGTGAAAATTACAATGGAAATACACATAAAGTTGGCAGAATAAACTGTATCACTGAGCAGAGCGAGAAGGAAGGGATGTAACATTGCTACATCTGAAAATCTTCGCTCAGGAAAAGTCACAATACGTGAACTACGGAACAGGAACCAAGAAACTATCAAAGTATCCAACTTGTTCAACTTCCCTCGGCAGCCGGGCCACAGTACATTGTTCGTTTCTGAAGCTCCTTTGTTTGCCAAGGACGTTCCATTTCTTTGGAGATCCTCCAAACTGCTGATGTCCTCATGGAAATTTACAATAAGGACCATGGTCAGTTGTCTTCGACCTTTTTCCAGCAGGGGTCTCCCTTGCCACATCACAGAATATGCCACAGCCAGGCTTCGAAATACTGTCAGCTCGATTAAGGCCTTCATAGGCCACAATAGACCATCTTAATTAAAGAGACAAAATAAACGTTACTACAGCATAATAATTAAACAGTGTTAACCCCACTAATACCCTTATGTGTATGTATTTATCTAGCTTTGCGACATAAAAAGCATTAATTCAGACAGCGTTTTGTGCTTAAAATAAACAGCACACAGCAACGTTTAAACATGAAAACTTGCACGTTATTATTAAACAGAAACAGCACAAATAAGCTAACCCTCGTATAACTCTCTCTTATGTTAGAACAAACGGATTGATTAATAGAATCACACTTGCACAAGACAAATAATTAATTGTTAATTATTAATAAATTAATAAAACGCATAGACATGCCAGAGCTTCAAAAGCCCATGAATTTTCTAAAAGAAAACTCTGCTCCAGCACATCCCATGTTAGCAAATGTCCCCCATGATGTCAGGACCCCACACCTGCTCTAAATCCGGCCTGGTCAATCGGGATTACATTATTTTCAGTCACCCACTCCTCAGGGTGGGAAAGGAGAGGTCTAGCAGGTGTCTGCTTGTGTTGGAAATGCTAAATGAAGGCAGAGTCTGAGAGCAAGAAACAAGATGTAAAGAGGAGCATCATCAATAATCCACTTTCCAGTATGTAGGCATGATTAGAATCGATGAGTCTACACAGAGTGATAACACAAACAGCTGAAACATTCATTTATTTAGACCATTTTTACTGACTGAGAAGTACAGTACATCCTAAAATGAGGACCCGAGGGGCCATTTGTCTGCACATTTTAAGTCTCTCAGCTCAAATCTGCCAAGTTGTCCAGGTTTTTTATCTTCACTTTTTCCTGTATTGCTCTGTCTGCTTCCAAGTTACATAATACGCTGTGATTATTTCATGGCCTATTTCACCCCTCCCCTCGCTCCTTGAGGATGGAGGTAAGAAAGAAAACAGAGTGAATACAAAAACTCTTACGACCATTATCCAAACATAGCAACCGTATGCTAAATGAGATGGGATAGAAAATCTTAGAAGTGCATCCCTAGGTTTAACAAACGTGTTAGCATTATTCATAGATTTCCCAAAAGTGTGTTTTCCCTTTGATTAAATCAATGTCAGATCGATTTATTTCTCAACCACAAAATCACCCCTTTTAATAATAGTGGTTGTACTCACCCATATCACCTATTCAGAGGTTTTTGTGGACGCCAGGGCGAAAACTATGAGCAGGGCCCTGAACTTGAAAACCTGGTTTCAATCCGAACTTCAACAAATTGTGTGACCCTTGGCAATTGCTTTCCTTCACTGTGCCTCCTTTTCTGTGATCCTCACATTTGAGAGCACCTGCACATAATTCAGTTTAAGATGTGCACTGTACAACATTTTCTCTGTATGTGGTTTCAATAAACAATTATGATGCTCCATCTTCAACAAGGCCTTGTATAGGAGGCACAAAACAATTGAGCAGCCTCTTAGGTCACTAATAAAATTGTCATCAGGGCAGAAGGGTGATAGAATACACTACCCTTCCACTGGCTGACTGGCATAATCTGTAATCAGCAATCCTTGTTTCAATCATCCTTGTTTCCAGCATCACCACAATGTGTGGCTGTAGGCAACTGCTTTTCTTCATTGTGTCTCATTTTCCGTGACCATCACATTTGAGAGCACACTGAAATAATTCATTTAAGGATGCACAGTGTAGGGAGGGTATGGAGGAATGTGGAATAAAGGACATATGGTGACTGCGCCATCCAGGACAGAAAGAGGGTACATGCATATCTACTACCCACAACACATGGTCCAGAATTGATTTCTGGATAGCCACAAATGATGTTTGCACATGGACAAAATCAATAGCACACATACCTAAAACTTTATCAGACCATGCACCGGTTCGCCTTAAATTAGCAATCGCAATGCACATCCCAGGACAGTACACATGGCATCTACAGCAAGGCGCAATGTTAGATCAAGTGTTCAGAGTCGAACTACGGCAACCCATCACAGACTATTTTGATACAAATGTAGGTGCAGTGGACAGTGTCAGGACGCTTTGAGAAGCCTTCAAAGTGACTATCCAGGGATTCTACATAGGCAAACATGCAGGTATATTGAAGGACATCCAAAGACAGCTATCCATGGTTGAACAAGATATTAAAAAGCTAGAAACAGAATACATGAATACGTTATACCCCAAGATATTGGCGAAAATCTGAGAAAAAGTAGATACATAGCATGAGTTCGCAGAGACTGAGACCAAATACCTTTCACGAAGGATAACATTGCCTTAGCATGGATATCCAACGAACACGGTGAATATTTCTGTCACCACATTACTGAAGATGAGATAAAAGAAGCAAGAAACTCCCTCCCAAATACTAAAGCCCCTGGCATGGATGAGTTACCTGGGGAATTTTATAAAGAATATAAAGACTTATTAATCCCACACCTCGCTGCAAAGAGACATATGAAGAAGGCATGTTGCTGTCATCACTATGAGAGGCACTGCTGATTACCCTCCCTAAGCCAGACAAGGATCCCGTAAAATGTGAATCATACCGACCACTATCGTTAATAAATATAGACGCCAAAATAGTGGCAAAAATCATTGCACTGAGGTTACAACCCTTAATGCGAAACCTGGTACTACCGGATCAAGACGGTTTTATACAGACAAGGTACACAACGCAAAACCTGAGAACCATATTCACCATGTTCCACCAGCTGGATCCCGAGTTACAGGCGGGTGTGGCCTTATTGGACGCAGAGAAGGCCCTTGACTCCCCGGAATGGCCATATATGTTGGCCGTTTTAAGGAGGATGGGGTTCCCTGAGCCGTTCTTGCACTGGATAACGCTATTATACACAGAGCCGTGTGCAAAACTAATGGGGAATGGCACCACATCTGAAACTATTAACATAAACCGTGGGATGAGGCAAGGGTGCCCACTGTCGCCACTTTTATTTACACTGGCACTGGAACCCCTAGCATGTAAAATAAGGCAAAAACATACATACACCGCACTAGAGTTCCTGCTCCGGCCAGTCAGTATATCGATGTATGCTGATGACATGGTCCTTTATACAAGACACCCTGAGGCTAACTTATCAGAGAATATATTAAATTTGAACATTATTCAGGACTCTGTATAAACTGGGATAAATCTGTGGGACTACCGCTCACCCCAGCCACAACAAAGTCAATAATAGACTACCCACTGCAATGGCGGGAGGAACCGGTGAAGTATTTGGGTATCTGGATACACCGCAATCCAGTACTTGTGATCCGTGAAAACTATAGCAGAGCCATGTCCAAGATAGAAGAGCAAATAGAAAGGTGGATTAAACTGCCACTATCACTCGCTTACGGAATCACAATACAGAAAATGGTGGTACTGCCTAGATTCCTATATCTATTCATGAACATACCGATATGGATAACACAGTCACTGGTCACTGGACTGCGCACAGCAATGCTCAAGAGTAGGGTGGAAGGAATTGACCAGACCATAAATTCAGGGGGGCTTCGGAAGACCAGATTTGCAACTATACTATCACTGCGTGCAGGCACAGCACGCCCAGTACTGGTTGCACACACACAACCACATACCGCACATAGCAGTTGAACACAAGCGTGTACATCTGACCCTTCTGGTCACCTTTATATCGGATCCAAGGCAAAGTATCCCGAGAGCTGAGATACACTCAGTTAACTTTACCTCGAGAGCGTGGCATACGTTGCCGTCACGCGCGCATAAACTCCCAACACACGCACCAGCACTGCCCATGCAACACCATCCACGACTAACAGTGATGCAGGAACTGAAGATGTCAACTTCATTGGGGGAGATGGGCGACGTTTTCCCACATAGTCAATTTATATCACAAACAGACGCAACCCTCAGTGCACATCGCACACCTTTAAAGATATTTGCGTACTTGCACCTGAGGATGGCAGTGAAGGACCTCTACCCCACATTCCCAGATGAACCACTGACACACAATGTGCTCCAGCTACTATTAACAGCACCAACATGCCAGGGTTTAGTTACACGGATATACAAGGCGGCTCAATGCGAGCATTTTAGAGAACAAGATAAACCTCTAGAGGGATGGAAGGAGACACTTGGCAGTACCATTGTTTCAAAAGACTGGGAGTACAGCTGCGCACAGATGCAAATGCTCACTTCTAATTGCAACTTGCGCATTATACATTTCAAGTTCATACACCAAGTATATTATACACTGGCACAGTTGCATAAATATGGTGTACGTACAGATGATAGATGTCACAGATGCGGTGCATCTGGTGCAGACTTTTTAAACATGGCATAGGCATGCCCTCAGCTTCAACCCTATTGGCAAGAAGTGACCAATATACTCACTACCATGCTGGAAGAACAGGTACCCAATGAACCTCTGGTGTGTCTGCTGGGTATTTATAGGACCCGACTCGCAGACATAAACTGTTGGCGGTGGCATTATTATTGGCCAAGAGACGCATAGCTATGCGATAGGGGAGCCGACATACACCGCAGTGCAAAGACTGGGTTACAGACATGACATATTGCAAGGAGAAGCTGGAAACATATGCGGAGCAACTTCCACAAGCTTCCTGTCCTAGGGACTTCTGGGACCCACTTATGCAATACCTCAGATCCATACAAACAGATGATTGAAGATATATTAAAATGAGTGCAAGTAATATACAATGTATGAGCTAATGTACATGGATGTCACAGAAGGTAGGGTTGCAGAGACTGAATGAAACCAAATGTGATCATTGTGGTCGAGGTCTGTTATACATGAATCAAAGCAGAGTATTAAGATGTAGTGTGAACAAATACATACTCAAAAATGTTAGAATTCTGTAAAAATTCCATTATTGGTTTGCTATATATGGACATTGAAATTACATGTATGCACAATGTGGAACTCTGTACTCTCTAGCTGACCAGAATAAATAAAAAAATAAAAAATAAAAAAGGATGCACAGTGTACACAAATCTTTCTTGAATATGGTTTAGTGGACCACAATCTTGCTCCGTCATAACAATAAAGGCTTATATAGCAGGCACAAGACAACTGCATTGACTGTTGAGTCATTTATACAATCTTCAGTGGAGAACGTTGTGGTTCACTGGTTCTGATAATGACCACTCAGCGCAGTGCCTTAAATTAATGAGCTAAAGTGAAACCATCCAAAATACATATTTTTAAAATGTTAAGTTCTTAGCTCAGCTATAAGCAGGTTTTGTGTTGTGATTGTTATTTTGTAATATATAGAACAACACGCAAGAAGTGGATCAAACCTGTGTGTCAACTGCTAGCTTTCAGACAATATGAAATTGTACTAAGAATCTTGAGCTCTGATCGGTGTGATTGTTATTAGTGTTGCCAAATTCTTACACAATGCATGGCTCACACACTAGAATGCAGGCAGCTCCTCCAGTAGCAATTGACATTGTGGTGGGTGTTTTTTAACAAACAGTCTGATCCTTCATTGGAATCTGTTTTTGATCTGCATATTTTACTTAGCTAGGCTCCCCTGTAGCTACTTACCTGTAATAGCTGCTGAAGGCACTGCTCTGGACTTTAATGATCTGTCCACTTTGTCGGATTCTCATCCAATGTATTTTATTCTAAACCTTTTTAACTGCTATTTTGTGTATGACCCAATATTATGTGAATTGTAACCTCCTTAAGAGATTGTGTATCTTATCTGTTTTAAGGAGGTACCTCACTTTGCTATTTTGCACACCAAACTAAAGTACTGCTTAGCTTATTTTATTTTTTAGATCTTTTCAACATTTTGTGTGTGATTTAACATCTGTTAAACTTTACTCACTTTCAACAGACTGTATTCTTTATTTATTTGTTTTAGGGTCATGAATCCGAAATAAGCACCCTTTAGTGATGATGATATTTACATCTCTATTTATTCATATTTATTTTTTGGCCATCTCATCTGTATTCCCCCATATTTGTTTTGAATTATGTGAATGAATTAAGTTATAAAATCACATATTTCCACATTTATTTAACTAATTAACATGCACACATACTTTGCCAAATTAAACAGACAACTATAACATAGCAGTACACCCAAAGGTAAATATTAGCATTATCCTATACATGGATGTTGACATATGTGGTTATTTAAGGACATTTCATCCTGTTTGTTAACTCCACATGCTATCTACTTTTAAAAGTAGGAAAATACAAATAGGGGTTCTTTGGAGTGAATTTGCATACTCTTTTTTATCAGTTCTAGGCCAACATCTGTGCTCAGTTTAGTTCAGTTGGTCTACAGGTTGTCAGAAGGCATTTGACACACTTAAAAAGGTTCTGAGTGAAGCCCCAGTACTTCTGACACCTAACTACAGTAGACATTTTATACTATAGAGAGATGGAGTTGGTGTCATCTTGATGTATTTCCATGTTTACAAGTCTTTTTAAATCTGGACATGCACCAAAGTCCATGGGTGGATGCTTGGGAACGTCCATGCTCCACCCATGGAACATCTCTCAAGTTGAAACATAAACCAGCACAAGCAGCTGCCTTGCATGGCGTTTGGTACTTTTGAAAGACTGCCGGGAAAACGCTCAAGCAGAATCAGACCAAGATAGTTTTTTTACAAAATATAGAACTCTTCCTAAAGAGCTGCTGACTACCCACCACTTCCTCCAAGCCCTCATCATTGAATGAACTTCTCTGCATTTTGAACTCTGTGCTCTGTACTGTTGTCTCTGGTCTCACAAAGCTAAACAGTGTAAATAGAAATTAAGTAAACAGGTGCCTAGCAAGTATTTAGGAGTTGGTGGACAATGGTATCCATTTTTGATTCTATGATGACGGTTATTTGCATCTGCACAACATCCCGCACCCCTGGCAATGTTGGGTTAGTCGGTCATGTAAATCGGATCATAAAAGATAGTGTCCAACTAGGCAATTGAATGAGGTTAAGAAACTTTTTTAGCATATCTGAAAAAAGGCTCATCCATTGACTGGTTATTTGAGCTAGGGAGAGATAAGGCTCTTGGAGTGAAGCTGACTCGAGTGTTGAAAAGGTAGCCTAAACATCCACTTTGTGTTGTGGCGAGGAAAACAGGCAACACAGAATTACAGAGAAGCTTATTATGACAAGAAACAAGATGTGTAGGAATAAAAGTATAGCATGAGAGGCATGGCATGCATAAATAATCATAAAAGTGTGTTAAGGAGTTCACCAATGTTCATGCCTCCAGATGTTATGAGTAAGGCAAGAAAATGATGAAGGATGTTAGCAGCTAGAATTTAAAAATGAAAACTGAGGATGTTGCAGATAGATCATCGTTGTCTTAAGTTAGCTAGCAAGATTTGGGTATGGAGTTATTTCTGTGGAAGTGAAGCCTGGGGGAGGAGCCATTTCCACTTTATATGGTTGATGGAGCATTTTGAAGATCATCATGTAGAGTACTGATTAATACAAACATTCCCTAGATATGTGTTTTTCTTTTACATGCAGTATTAAATATAATATGATTTTCTGTACAGGTGAAAGGAATGTTCTGTTCCACCCACGTAATTGGTGAAATTTTGGCAACTCTGATTTACTCTTGTAACACGGAGTTCTGTCTAAATTACGACAATCACCGCCTGGCAGAATATTTTCTTGCGCACGACTCCAGAATAGTAAGTCGGCGAGAGTGAGCGAGATTTGGGGGTGCCTGCGTGATTTCTGGTCACCTCTAGGACATCTGATGAGATTTTTCTAATACGGGTGGTCGCAACCATTCATGTCAGAAGACTGGGGCGCGGGTAGAAAATCTACTCAAGTTACAGCAAAATCAACTCGAGTAGCAGTGCCCTCTGACTCACTGCATGGTGCAATTTGTACTGTATTTCCAGTGCGGAATGCGCTACTTGTGCTAAATCACAGAGCCATGGGCATATTTCTGCCTATTGGCAGAAATCTGCAAAACATTGTGGTGTTCTTATGTAACTCTGTGGAGTCAAATTACGCGAGTTCCGCCTACCCCTAGTTTTCTGAGTATTCATTGCGTTTGTTCTTCAGCGAGAAAATGAGTTGTGAATAGCTGCCTGGTCAAGTCAAGCTTCATACCTTTGGACCCAGATTTATTAACATTTTGTATCAGGGTTGTGTCACTTTATAGACACAGACCTACGCAAAATGTATTTCAGGATTTACTAAGTCATGCAAAGCTCTATTTGTGGGGCTTTTTAAGGCATAGTAAAAGAAAGTAACGCAACAAAGCATGTAGCGCGGCCTTGCATTACTTTAAGTTGGGATGGAGTTCCATGGTTAGAGATTGCCCATTCCACTGCACCTACCCATGAATTTTGATGCAGACTCAGATGTACTAAACTCAAGAAACCTGGGTTTGCGCCACAATAGGCCTACCCAAGAGAAGACTAACAAGGAGAAATATCTTAATTTCTCCTTGTTAGTTCCTCTTTCCGTGTGTGCAGCATTCTGTAGCACACATACAAAGAGGAATATGCCTCTAAGAATAGTTTTTGTGCAAGAATGTTTCCCTTCCTTCACAAAAACAATTCTGCCTGTGAAACAGGCACTCTTATGCCATATCGCAGGGGTGCCTGCTTTGGTGCTAGGCAGCCACAAGCGTTTCAGTGCTAAGAGAGAGCTGAATTGCTCCATATCTGTGCAAATGCGGCACAGTTCAGCTCTCTCCTTTTCACTCAATGCAGCACAGCAACTTCCCTTGCCGTGCTGCATTGTGTAAAGTGTTAGTAAATATGTCGCTGGATGTCAATGGTGCAGCTGAACTGCAATGTAAATAGATGGTAGACAAAGTTGGCAAACCTGCACAATTTGCGCTCTCCTAGTGGTTGGTGCACAGCCAGTAGTTCTTGGTTGCTTCTCAAGGCAAAGCCCCTTTAGTACTGTACAGGTGAGATGATAGTCTTGATCGATGAAGATGATCATGAGTTTGGTGATGAATATGTGCTTGTGCAAAATCAGGTGCAAATTCCTTATGCACTAGGTAACATTTTTGTTACTGGCACTATACAACTTCACCAGCTGGCCAGCATACCTACCAGGCTTTTTTTCTTTACCATTACAGTCGTAATAATCTGAATGATGAGAAATAGACAAGTGTGTTAAGGCATTTGTGTCCCAACTTTGGTGTGAACATGCTTTAGAACAACCTTGCCACTTTTGTATGGAGAGTAGTAATGATGTTGAGTTTTACTGCCCGGGATGGGGCAGTGGCATAGCCTGGGTAGGGCCACAGGCGCAGTTACCCCATATGCAAAATTCTTTGGGGTGAAAAATCTTTAAAGAAAAGCAGAAGGATACTTGCCTTGCCCTGGGCGCTGGCAACCCACACTACGCCTCTGGGGGGTAACCTTTGTTATCCATTTCAGGATTCAGTTTTGTGCCATGGACTTTGGAATGAGGATGAGCCTGTGCATGGTCCTCCAAAGGTGGGCACCTTTATTTACTAGGTGGAGTACTTCCACCCCAAATAGCAAAGCCAATTGAATGATCTCCTAGATGAGTTTCTGTGTGCTGTTATGTGTGCTCACACACCTTTCTGTTCATCATGCAGTTGCACACAACTCTACACTTCTACGAAAACCTCCAAAAAATATTTAAATCTTGAAATTACAAAAAAATACCAAATATATTCTAACAAAGTGCAGTATCCATAATTGTTTTAAAATTGCGAAATGTTTTTAGGTTTAGAGTCATTGCGGCTTATTGATCATTGTCTATTATTTTGATCGTACTTGAACTGATTTCATCGAATTGTATTGGCATAGGATTCTTATTGCCTAGTCTTCATTGATTTGTGCACGGTTATAAAACAAAAACACAACTCTCACAATGTCCTGGATAGGACGCATGTCCGTTCTGGTGCAATATCCAATAAAGTTTGTTTTTTTTAAAAAAAAAAGGTGCAGTATCCATCCTTAAAATGTTCTTTTTAATAACATATGGTTGGAAGAGAGAGCCGGAACAGTTGAGTGCAGAGATTTAGAGACATACTGGCCGTGTCTAAACCCATTCAGGCTTAGGTTGAAATATTTAAGCTGTTGGTCACGCTCTCTCAGGGCCAAGTGAGTAAATGTTGTTGCAGCAAATGATAATTTGCAGTCGAGACCACCGAACAAAATCAATAACGCCTGATTAATATGTCCAATAGCTCCTTCCCGCAAGAAAAACCTAATCCCTGAATGTCTTTCTTACCTAACGGAAGGGCAAACTAACCACATTTGAAAAACATCTTTCTTTTGTAATGAGTTTTGAATGTGTGTGGTCACAGACACAAGAGAGTGAGCTCAAAACATGGATGAAGGAATTAATTCTACTGGAAGAAACTGGCTCCATGCCAGGCACAGCAGCGTGAACCGCAAATGTGGCTCTTCAATGACATCATATGATCTGCCCACAATTATACTAACTTCAGCTTAATTTTTCCACAAAACCCAAAATAAATATGGATAAATACAGATAAAATTAGCAAAATATAAACATGGATAAATACAGACGGAAATGTCAAAAAAATAAATACCATAAAACCGGGAGCCCTAATTATTATTGGAGAAAGTGAGATAATGTACGCTTGAACGAGCAAGCACGTGCCATTTCACCCACTAACACTGGGTGTGGGGGGAGGAGAGAGAAAGAGAGAGAGAGAGAGAGAGAGTGTGTGTGTGTGTGTGTGTGCGTGTGTGTGTGGGTGTGTGTGTGGGTGTGTGGGTGTGTGTGTTTATACTCTGTATAAGTCCTCATGGTATTGGTAAAGCCTGACAAAACCAGACTGGAACTTGAAAAACACCATTTATGAGATGCCTACGCCACTGGGGCATCACTTTTTATGACGATCCGGTGGTGCAAGACTCTCGAACATATCTACGAGGAGAAGCAAATCCACCCTGGGTGGCTTTGCTTCGCCTCATAGTTATGGGGTAAGGCAAGGCAGCACAATGCACTGAGTTGCCTTACTCAGCATCAAGGAAGCGTTCCATAGGCATTGCTGTGGGTGTTTCCACTCAACACCCATGGATTTTGACACTGCCCCAGATTTACAGCATCACGTAAACTTGGGGCAGCACCCACAACTTACGCCTCCCCAGAGCAAGCCTAACGAGGAGAAATGTTTACATTTTTCCTCGTTTTGCCCTCTTTCCACATGTGCTGCATTTAGCAGCACACATAGATTGAAGAAAACGGCTCTTGTGATTGTTTTTGTGTAGGAAGGTGTCCTTTCCTGCACAAAAGCAATCATGCCAACAAAACAGACACCCTTGCTCCATGGTGCAAGGGTGCCTGCTTTGGAGCTTGGCTTCAAATCGTGCGCCGGTGCTGGCTGAACGGACAGGAATGCGCTGTGTCCTGTAAATACAAATTTCAAATTGGTGTAGGACAGCACAGCAAAATTACGTGTGGTCCTATCCTACGGCAATTCTTTGTAAATGACGTCCACCATTTCTAAAATAATCTATGCTAGAAACACAAAACAAATTCACTGCTGCTGCTATTAAGAATAGAAATGGAGAATCACTGGGATATTGGTACAAGCTGGATTAATATCCCCTAAGGGTGCCTTATATGTCCCTCAAGACTCCCCGACTTCTCCTGCACCTCTCTCTGAAGAAACATGCCATTCGTGCACACAGAGAGATAAGGGAATGTTTTGGGGTGCACCCCCATTATATAGCATTAATAATGAGGCTATCACACTCAGTTGAACTGCAAATTTACAAGTCTCTGGTATCTTCAGTATAAATTCAGAATAGATAATAAAAGCATTTAGCCTTTGAGTTTATATTTCATAAATACCTTTATTTTGAAAAATTGTTACTTGTAGCTGTTTTCTGTCAGGTATTTGACAAATAGATTTCAAGCCAAAATGTTACTTCAAACTGTTAATTGCTGTAACATGGCTGCTGAACTCCTTTTAGCTTTGCAATCTCAAGAAATTCAAGCATTCCACTGGGTTGCAAACTGTGTTGTTCCTAATTGTTAAATGCACTTTCAGAGCTGACTTACAGTTAACCTCTAAGTGAATTACAAGAGTAGTAAGCCTGCCATTTAAAACTGTAAACACCGGTTTATGTTTCTTTGAAGCCACACGTCTAGCTGTGCTATTGCTTGGCAGTTTTTCAGACCATAGTCCAAGTTTTTCCAGAAGTGAAGTTGGTTTCTCCGCAGAATTACATCTG
The DNA here is from genome assembly GCF_964204655.1 of Triturus cristatus. NCBI lineage: Eukaryota > Metazoa > Chordata > Amphibia > Caudata > Salamandridae > Triturus > Triturus cristatus. The sequence continues at coordinate 1,757,315,861 of NC_140589.1, forward strand.
CAGTTTATTTCTTGCACAGCTTATGTCATTAGTATGAATTTTACAACTCATTTTCCGAAAGTTCAGATTTGCCAATTTAATTGCCAGCTACTTTTTCAGGCTAAATGTTAAATTCCGGGACAACAAAAAACAAAAAGATGGATTTTCTACAACTAATATTTTTTCTGAAGTCTCCACTAAAGTATCCACATTTAGCACAATTTATACTCATATTCCCTACTCTCAGCTCTGTTCACCCCCATTAAAATCTGCATTCGTAAATACACTCATACAGCAGCTAGTACATCATTTTTTAGCCAAACTGCCACTTAGTCTTTTTTCTTCATTCTATTTTTATTACACTATTGTGTGCGCATGTGTGTGGGCGTGTGTGTATGTAGATATGATGGTTGTGTGCAACTGAATTTGTGTCGGGGTGGTCTGTTAGTCTGGTTACATGGACACCTGTATATGCATGTTAGTCAATGTCCATGAATGCTTCCATGTCTGCTGTTCCATCTGCATGTTGCATGTTTTGGTTCTAATGCGTGCGTGTGCCTGTTGGACTGCTTGTACACGACTTTATGTCTGATAGTCTGCGTGCATACGTTTTGGTAGTTCTGTTGTACTGTGTGCATTGAGCATGTATTTCAGTAGTTCTGTGCGTGCGCTGGTGTTCGTGGATGTGTCAGTTTGTGAGCACATGGATTCCAGCAAACTTGTTATTTTCTCAAGTGTATTTATCTACGTATTGTTGTGATCATATCTGTAAGAATGAGCAATACAAAAGCAAATATGCATTGTTCACTTCTTCCACTACTCGTACAGAAACAAAGTCGAAATGGCTAAGGAAACATGACGGAGCATCCGGGCAGAATGCAGCCCTGCCAAGTGCCACGCATTGTGGGTTAGCCTAACGCATTCCGGCGCTTGGTACCCCATCACTGCATTGAAATTAAATGTCTTGCCAGTTAGAGCGATACCAAAGGGGATGATGGATGGAGCGTTTGAGCAAATCAAAAACTCACCCACAGTCAACTGATCTGGGTTTAATCCATCTTCATTCTTTAGCTCACTTCACCACATGGCCATATGCAAATCAGTCTGACCCTGTGCCTCATGGGAACAGTCCAGCCCGAACCGCCAAGCCACGTCTTCCCTGGACCGGAAACAAGCATCCTGGGACCGGTTTCGGGTTCGTAACCCTCATCAGCCAGGCTATCTTGAATCCAGTGGCAAAGTGAGCAAGGGACCCACGTCTGGGCATACCCTGCCAACTTAGGGCAATCAAAGCGATACCAAAGGGGATGATGGAGGGAACGTTTGAGCAAATCAAAAACTCACCCACAACTGATCTGGGTTTAATTCATCATCATTCTTTAGCTCACTCCACCACCCCAGTTCAGACATGGCCATATGCAAATCAGTCTGACCCTGTGCCTCATGGGAACAGTCCAGCCCGAACTGCCAAGCCACGTCTTCCCTGGACCGGAAACAAGCATCCTGGGACAGGTTTCGGGTTCATAACCCTCATCAGCCAGGCTATCTTGAATCCAGTGGCACAGTGAGCAAGGGATCCACGTCTGGGCATACCCTGCTAACTTAGGGCCAACAAAGCGATACCAAAGGGGATGATGGACGGAGCGTTTGAGCAAATCAAAAACTCACCCACAGTCAACTGATCTGGGTTTAATCCATCATCATTCTTTAGCTCACTTCACCACCCCAGTTCAGACATGGCCATGTGCAAATCAGTCTGACTCTGTGCCTCATGGGAACAGTCCAGCCCGAACTGCCAAGCCACGTCTTCCCTGGACCGGAAACAAGCATCCTGGGATCGGTTTTGGGTTCGTAACCCTCATCAGCCAGGCTATCTTGAATCCAGTGGCAAAGTGAGCAAGGGACCCACGTCTGGGCCTACCGTGCCAACTTAGGGCGAACAAAGCAATACCAAAGGGGATGATGGACGGAGCATTTGAGCAAATCAAAAACTCACCCACAGTCAACTGATCTGGGTTTAATCCATCATCATTCTTTAGCTCATGCCACCACCCCAGTTCAGACATGTCCATATGCAAATCAGTCTGACCCTGTGCCTCATGGGAACAGTCCAGCCCGAACCGCCAAGCCACGTCTTCCCTGGACCGGAAACAAGCATCCTGGGACCGGTTTCGGGTTCGTAACCCTCATCAGCCAGGCTATCTTGAATCCAGTGGCAAAGTGAGCAAGGGACCCACGTCTGGGCATACCCTGCCAACTTAGGGCGATCAAAGCGATACCAAAGGGGATGATGGAGGGAACGTTTGAGCAAATCAAAAACTCAACCACAACTGATCTGGGTTTAATTCATCATCATTCTTTAGCTCACTCCACCACCCCAGTTCAGACATGGCCATATGCAAATCAGTCTGACCCTGTGCCTCATGGGAACAGTCCAGCCCGAACTGCCAAGCCACGTCTTCCCTGGACCGGAAACAAGCATCCTGGGACAGGTTTCGGGTTCATAACCCTCATCAGCCAGGCTATCTTGAATCCAGTGGCACAGTGAGCAAGGGATCCACGTCTGGGCATACCCTGCTAACTTAGGGCCAACAAAGCGATACCAAAGGGGATGATGGACGGAGCGTTTGAGCAAATCAAAAACTCACCCACAGTCAACTGATCTGGGTTTAATCCATCATCATTCTTTAGCTCACTTCACCACCCCAGTTCAGACATGGCCATGTGCAAATCAGTCTGACTCTGTGCCTCATGGGAACAGTCCAGCCCGAACTGCCAAGCCACGTCTTCCCTGGACCGGAAACAAGCATCCTGGGATCGGTTTTGGGTTCGTAACCCTCATCAGCCAGGCTATCTTGAATCCAGTGGCAAAGTGAGCAAGGGACCCACGTCTGGGCATACCCTGCCAACTTAGGGCGAACAAAGCGATACCAAAGGGGATGATGGACGGAGCGTTTGAGCAAATCAAAAACTCACCCACAGTCAACTGATCTGGGTTTAATCCATCATCATTCTTTAGCTCACTTCACCACCCCAGTTCAGACATGGCCATAAGCAAATCAGTCTGTCTCTGTGCCTCATGGAAACAGTCCAGCCCGAACTGCTAAGCCACGTCTTCCCTGGACGGGAAACAAGCATCCTGGGACCGGGTTCGGGTTCATAACCCTCATCAGCCAGGCTATCTTTAATCTAGCGGCAAAGTGAGCAAGGGACCCATGTCTGGGCATACCCTGACAACTTAGGGCGAACAAAGCGATACCAAAGGGGATGATGGACGGAGCGTTTGAGCAAATCAAAAACTCACCCACAGTCAACTTATCTGGGTTTTATCCTGGCTGAAGAGGGGTGAAACCCCAAAACCGGTCCTAGGATGCTTGTTTCCAGTCCAGGGAGGACCTGGCTTGGCAGTTCGGGCTGGACTGTTCCCATGAGGCACAGGGTCAAGACTGATTTGCATATGGCTGGGTTCAAACTGGAACGGCATGGTGAGCAAAAAAACGATGGATTTAGGCCCAGATCTCTGTACTGGGGTGAATGTATGACATTGTTCTGCATTCTGTCCATCAACTGTTGTTTTTGCATATGTCACCCCGAGTGGGAAGGGTATGCCCAGATGTGGGTCCCGTGCTCTCCATGCCACTGGAATCAAGCAATCCTGGCTGAAGAGGGGTGAAACCCCGAAACCGGTCCTAGGATGCTTTTTTCCAGTCCAGGGAGGACCTGGCTTGGCAGTACGGGGTGGACTGTTCCCATGAGGCACAGGGTCAAGACTGATTTGCATATGGCTGGGTTCAAACTGGAACAGCATGGTGAGCAAAAAAACGATGGATTTAGGCCCAGATCTCTGTACTGGGGTGAATGTATGAGATTGTTCTGCATTCGGTCCATCAACTGTTGTTTTTGGATTTGCCAGTTAGAGCTCCTGTTAAATTGCTCAGGAGCTCTGCTCTTGGCGTGGCACTGTGAAAATCGATTAAACTGTCATCATGATCCTGAGTGCTCAGGAGAGGCACCCTTGCAAGCTGCTTTCACTGTGTTGTCACAAAGTTAAAATACTGAGCTCTGAAAGTGCCCCCTGGATCTCTGATTATGGAGACGCGCTGCAGGATGTCAACAAGAAAAGACAGGGAGAAACCGGCCCTTTCTAATTTAACCAGGTGTGAGGTGAGACAGGTGTCCTTATCCGAGGGCTGGAATACTCCATGCGACAGGGAAGGTGGAGGGGGAAGGAAGGGCCACTCCTGTACTTTACTTGTGCACATGATGATCCCTGAATACCAAACGCCTTTGAGAAGGAGAAAACCAGTGTGTAGCCCTATTCTTTCGCCATTCTATTCGTTACTCATATCAAACGTTGACATTTAAAAACACCTGCCTTGTAACCTGCTTCATTTTCATCACAGTGGTGATGGACCAGATGTCGCTTCCTTGAAAAGTGCAGCTGGGGTTCCAGCTTGTTTTTGGTGCTCGTGATTGCCATCTACTGTCTATGAAAGACTGTTATAGTTGAACTGACCCCTGTCCCCTTCATTTAACTGAGGTATGTTCCTGGCATAGCGTGCAGGCTCAACAAACTATAGTAATGGCCCTAAAAACGAACTTATTGGTTATCAAAGAGCCAAATACTTCAATCAGGTGATCCTGGCAGGAAATGAAAGCAGATTACTGACGCTGACTGACCGTGCAAAACGACTTTAGGAGCGTTGGGCAGTTTTTATAAGAACAATATGGGCTAATTTGTGAAATGTTTCTCACTGCACTGATGTAACTGCTGTTCTCTATTTGGTTCCTTGTTCTCTATTCGGTATCACTCTAAGGGCATATTTACAAGGAGTTAATGCCACCAGAAAGTCACTTTTTCCAATGTTCTGGTGGTGTGAAGCCCTTTGCCTTATTTACAAGGTGGCATTAAGCTGCTTAACGTGGCTTAACACCGCCTTGTAAATAATGTCCCGATTTACACAGCACTTAGCGAGAAAGGGACATGCAATGGGTGTGGCAGTAGGCGTTTCGCCGCAACACCCATTGCTTTTTTACGCTGCCCCATATTTACAAGGTATGGGGCAGCTACAAACATATCACCAGGGAATACCTGGACTTAAGCAGGCGATACGAGGAGAAATGTTCAGTTTCTCCTCGTATGTTGCTCTTCAATGTGTGCTGCATTTTGCAGCGCGCATACAAACAGCAAATCAACTGTAAATATTGTTTATGTGCAGGAAGGTGCCCCTTCCTGCACATAAACGATCACCCCTGCAGCGCAGGCACCCTTGTAACATGGCGCAAGGATGCCCGCGCTGGCGCTAGGCTGCCTCTTCAGTGCCATCGCTTGGGAAAACACAGGAGTGCGATGTATTTTTGTAAATACGGCGCATCCCTGCGTTTTGCAACTGACTGAATGCTGCGTTACCAATTTTGGCGTAATACAGCGCTACGACACTTTCAACACTCTCAAACGAGACAGCTATAAGAATGGATACTCACAGCCTTGGACTGAAAGTGGGATCCCACCTGCACTGTAGGGGCGGCAGGGGATGGGGTACCTGTCGCCCGCCCGCCCCATGCACTCATTACACCCCTGAAGTCGAGAATTTTGCTGCAGGGGTCTGTGTTTCTTCCATGAGGTCGACAATTTTGCCAAGCAACACTACATGTCCTTCACACAGAAAGACACGCGGTCAAAATTCAGCATATAATATAAAATCGGTGCATCAAAAAAGTGATCACATTAATATTAAGTGGTATGAATCGTACAGAATAATTAAATGAGCAATTTGCTGTGTGGACTAAAGTATAGCTCATCAAATGTAAATGCAAATTGGAGGAAATACAATATAATTAAAAATACTATTCTTTAATATTTACCAGAATATGCAGAAGTTGGTTAAACTGCTGAATCTCAGAACCACTGACAGGCAGCTGGGGAATGTGAAAACACCAATCCATAAGAAACCAAACACTAGTTCTTTCAACACATGGGCTTTAAAAACACCATTGAGGAGGTGCTGTCCTTCCTTTACTAAACCCATCTGGGTGCCGGCTGTGCCGCAGCATCTCATCAGAGGCTTTCTGAGGATTCTTCATTGAGTGACCATTTCATGAACAGATTATATTAAAATGACTTCAGCCTGAAAGAGATGAAATCTGAATGCCATATGAAAAACACCGCAAATCTTGTTGTGATATGCTCAGGAAAATGAAAGCATTTGGAAGTTGACATTTTCGGCCAATATTTATTTGGAGATGCGAAGGAGAACTGCATTTTATGACTTAATAAGAGCGAATGTTGATGCATTATGGAGTTTTAGGGTTTCTTCAAATAGGTATTTTGAAAAACAGTTTTCACAGTTGCGCCAACTGAATAGCCATCCTACAGGCTTTCACAGCTACAGGCACAATACATTAGGTATACATTTTTACACAATTAATCTGATGAAAAAACATGCTTCACTCATGACACATCCCAAAAAAACTCACCGATTCCATGCACACTTTTATAAATCGTAGGGGGCTCTTCATATTCACGTGTATTGTTTGAGTTTATGGTAAAAATGATGACTTTGAATATGTATTGTATATTTGGAGGAATATGGTCCTCAGAATATATTTAAAATTGTATCCTGCTTTTTGCATTTAATACATCGACTACTTGGACAGGTGACATTGGGTTTTTTTGCAGTTGACGATGCTGACGAGGTGACATCACTCGTCCTGTTCCCACCCGATTTTCCGCGGCTGCCGTTGCTGCCAAACTATCCGGCTGCTGCGGTTCTTCGGGATACCCGGATACCTGGGCCCCAGCCACGTCCCAGGTTCTTCACTCCAGCCCTGCCCAGTGTTTTTTACTTTGCGCGGTCAACACAATTGGTGCTGTGAGGGGCTGCCACGTGATTCCTTTGAGATCACTGCCGCGACCCCGAGGGGGGCGCAGGGTCACTGGGATGCCGTGAAAGACGCCGGAAGCAACCGCTCTAGTCCCTGAGAGTCCTTGAGGGTGCCGAGGTCTGGGGGGGCAGCACCAGGTGAGGAGCAATCGAGGAGGAACAGCAGGGCCGGACTGGGAACCAAAACCGGCCCTGGCAAAGAACTCGGCCGGCCCCCAGGGCTATGCTGCAAAAACAGCCCTGTAACAAAAACACCCCCCCACCCACCCAAAGCCACCACCCCCACCCACCCAAAGCCACCACCCCCACCCTGGCGGCCCACCGGGGAAATACCCGGTGCCTGCTACGGCCAGTCCGGCCCTGAGAAACAGGTGCATAGGCACAGGAGCTCCTACAGAAGAGACACAGGAGGCTAAGGACTAGGGGGCTTATTTACAAGCCCCTTGCGCCGTTGGATTGTCATGTTATGTGACGCTCTGGAGACGCAGGATCCTGCTCCATACTTACCAGGCAGCACTAAGCCACTTTTTTTGGCTTAATGCTGCCTCGTAAATATTGTCCCCTTTAATGCAGTTTTCTGCGTTAAAGGGGCGTGCAATGGGTGTTGCTAGGGTGTTCCCAGCAACATCCATTGCATTTTGATTCGAAAAATATCTTTATTTCTCTTTGTTTTTCCTTTTTCTATGTGTGCTGCATTCTGCAGTGTGGGGGTTGTGAGTGGGAATTCGCTGGGCTGGTCCGGTGGCAGCCTGGGTGTGGCTTGCAGGCCGGATTTTGGCCTTTACATGGGTATTCGTGAAGTGATTGGCCCCCTGACACAGGCGAAGTAGAGCTGGGGTCCTAGAGAGTCTGAGGCCGTGGAGTGCTGGTCCTTATCAACAGGAGCATGCCTAAAGGACATTGTGAGCGAGTCTCAGCTGCAGTAATTATTTGGGGACAGGGTTGAACGGGCCTTTTTTTCCCCTTCTGGACTTCTTGGGTTAGCCCTGTTCAGGTCTGAATATTATTTTGCACTGTAGTGATATAGCTTTCTGTTGGGCGTTGGCAATTTTTTTGCCAGCTGTAGCCGGAGAGCTTCCCTTTTTTAAGAATGTGATTTGCGTTTTGCACTATAGTGTGGGTTAGGAGGTTGTAGCTATTTTTTTTTACATTGGTTTCATTGTTTCAATTTTTTCCACAGAGTACCTCCCAGATGGCCTTCATATGTGGGGGCTTGTTAGTTCAGAAGGAATGCTGAGTAAGTACACCTTAATTTCTCCCAGTGGAGGTGGTAGGGTATGGGTTCCAGTATTCCTTTCATTCTTTTTTCTGTCTGCGAGATAGCAATATCTCTCACTTGTAATGAATGAAACGAGGACTACAGGACCAGGAGTAATGGAGATTACCAGTAAGTAATGGTGCAGTGCTACACTTTCCCTACTGTTGCTGAAACTGGAATGGAAATATCAATCAATCAATTAATCAGGGGAATTATAAGCGCCCTACTCACCCGTGAGGGTCTCAAGGCGCTGGGGGGGGGGGTAAGTAGCTCCATCAATAATAGTAAATCTAACCCCTGCGAAATCCAACATTTTCTCTACTTTTGCACAGACTGGAGTGGGAATAGTAAATCTGACCTCTCCAAAGTCCAACACTTTTCCTACATTTGCTTAGATAGAGTGGGAATAGTAAATCTAATTGCTCTGACGTCCAACTCTTTCCCTACTTTTACTTGGATTGGAGTGGGAATTCTAAGGGCCAGATTATGAGTTTGGTGGTCTTCCTGCGGGTCTCCATGCCAGCACCCCACAGAAAGACTGGCAATCCCATAGACAGACCGCCCGCCGGGATTAAGAGTTAATCCTGGATGGGCGGTCGGTGATGCTGTGGTGTTATGGCAGTGCGTATCTAAGGCACATAGGTGTGCTTTAGACATGCACTGCTGTGAGATCGCCACAGCCCATTCCTGCATGCTATGGAATGCAGAGTGCATTCCATAGCATGCATGAACAGGGACTGCAAATGTACAGGGGGGCACAACATGTGCATGAACCCCCTGGCTCAGGAGTGGCTGGGGGCGCTGTTAGATCCCCATTCGTTTCTTCTCTGTCCCCCTTTTCATGGTTGGCATACCGCCATAAAAAGAAGGGCGGCGAGGAAACCCGTAATATGCTCGGCCATGCCGCAGCGTCACCGCCAGCATATTACTTCCTCAGACCGCTGCGTCACCGTTGGGGGATTACGGATCCCTGGCAGTTGCGGCGGTCCAACCGCCCAAACTGTAGTACAGTGGGTGGCCCACCACCACTGCTTCAGCAGTCCTAGGCACTGCCAAACTCATAATTAGGCCCTAAATCTAACCCCCTCAGAGGTCTAGCACATCGCCCACTGTTGCTTAGAGCGGAGTGGGAATATTACATCTAACCCTCCGAAAGTCCAACTCTTTCTCAACTGCTGCTTAGAGTAAAGTGGGGACACATTCCCTACTGTTGCTTAGACTGTAGGGGGAATAGTAAGTTCATCTAGCCTCTTTTTTACATTTTTTATTTTGTATATTTAATTTGAAATGTTCAAAAAATCGTTTTTTTATCTCCTTTACTTTTTATATATATATATAAGTAGCTTATTGTTTTTGTTTGTTGCATAAATGTTTGTTAATTGTAAATTTGCTGTTATTATTTTAAATTAAACATATGTAAATATTGTCTATCTATCTATCTATCTATCTATCTATCTATCTATCTATCTATCTATCTATCTATCTATCTATCTATCTATCTATCTATCTATCTATCTATCTATCTATCTATCTATCTATCTATCTATCTATCTGTATATCTGTATATCTATAGATATATTCAAACAAGAAACCCTTTCAAATCCTGATGAAGAAAAACGCTGGCACTCGAGGATAAGTTGTCACAGCTTTTAATGTGTATTGACATTTCCTTTCCGTCTTCGTCAAGTCGTGTACCACCATTCATAGAAACATATGTACGACATAGGTGTGAAAAGATAGAAAAGACTCTTCAGTCTCTTTACAGCAAATGTTTTAAAGCATGGTAAAAAAATGTGCCTGTGTCCTACTCTCAATTAATGTACTTGAATAATCTCCTAACAAGAACTAAAGAATAAGATTCATACACAATAGCAAAGGAGCGAGGGTCAGGAGAACTACTGGTATACTTAGGAAGAGGTTATATTAGTGATGCCTTTCACCATGCACAATCAGGGAATGTTGCGGTTTCCTTCTATATAATTAGACTACCATGATGCTATTCTCCAATAGTGTAACAAAAGACAAAATCCAACAAAAAAATGTTAAAGAATAAAAATAAATTACATTATCAGTGGATCTAGAAGTGACTCTTCAATATGCACTAATAACTCCTCATCCTTGTTGAGATGTTGAGCCTGATTATGAGTTTGGCAGATCATTGGACCGCCAAACCCATGGTGGAGGTGTCGTGGCGGCTGGGGACCGATGTACCTGTGGTCCGACCACTGTCTTACGAGTATGGCAGTCGGACCATTATGGGATTGCCGCAAGCTCTGGGATCCACGATCCCTGGCGGTGGCCCGGTGGTGTGAGGCTGCAATATGCTTGATGGTGGCGCTGTAGCACCGCCAAGCATATTACGAGTTTCCTCACTGAGACTCTAGCCACAATGGTGAGCCTGCCATGGAAAGGGTGGTGGTGATGAAACGTTCGGGGCCCTTACAGGGCCGCCTTGTGCCTCTGTGCATGGGGGGTGCATGTTGTGCTCCCCTGTATGTGTGAACCCCAGTTCCTGCATATGCTCCATGTTTCACAGCGCTTTCAAGCGGGAGACAGAGCCCCTTGCTGACAGTTGCAGTAAGTGACTACACCCGCCTGCAATGGGATGTCTGGAAGCATTCATGGGACCCCTTTCTCCCCTCCAGAGGGCCGCCTTTAGGACCTTTTTGTGGGATACTTTCAGTGCGCCTTCTAAAGGCATGTTTACCTTTGCACCTGAATCCATAGTACGGCACGGAGGCTAAGTGAATCTCACATGCAGCCACGCCCCAATGCAAATCAGGGAATACCCTCTTGATATATTGCTGGTGCTACATATGTGCCAGCATTATTATTATTACATAGGGCTGCAGAAGCATCTGCGGCCCCTTCTGTAATATCAAAGTGCCCCAGAGATGCACAAAGTGAGCACATATGCCCCTTGCACCCCCAGGGTCACTTTCTGTAATATGGCCCTTGGTTCCCACAATCTGCCAAGAGCACAGTCCAAGTGGGTGCTCCACATCTGCATGAAAGGGTGGTGTCTGAGAGGGAAAAAATAAAAGATGGTACAGGAAAGGGGGTGTACTCACAAAAAAGTATCACTACTTATATCCCCTACACCCTTAGATGTTGGTTCTTGGTGCAGCTCTCCTCTGATCTCTATTTTGTTTTTCTGAGTTTTATATAGCGCGGACCTGACCAGAAGTTATCGGGTATCAGAGCACTTTACATAGCACCAGTTGCGTTTCATGAGGACACATTAATTTTTGTTGGGCACGGGGAGATTAAGTGAATTGCCCAGAAGGTGTTCAGCGTCATTGTCGCGACTCGAACCCAGTTCCCCAGATATGAGGTCGACCACCCTAGCCGTTAGGCCAACTCCTCTCCCCAAGGACCAGAGATAGCTTCTAAGTGATGTATCGGTGCCTCTGAACCCCTAGGCCTAACTGTGTGCTTCCACATAGGCAAGGTCAGCAGTGGCAGCAGTGCAGAAAGGCAAAGCTTCGGGACTTTAGTTTTGCTGCTAACTTTGAAGACATGTACCATTCAGCTCAACATTTTGGGAGCACCATAGTAGGGACCAAGGAGGTCGGTATTGGTATTGAATGATTTGGAGGGAAATTCAAGCTTGTAGTTTCATTTTTTGCTGATTGGATAATCAGCTCCCTGTCAATGAAAGTCAGTCTGGTCCTTAAATTCACAATCTCCACCCATCAAGACAATACATGTTTTCACTCCTCTGAGAGGTTTCCCTCATGATGCTGCTTTGCCATTTTCTCAGAAACAGGATTGGGCACCATTATGAAGCAGAGACTGGATGATGTAGCTAGTATTATTGCCTTTTCTTCAAGTCTTTAGCTGTCTTTGGGCCTTCAAAATATATAAAAATGTCTTGTGGGTATCAGAAATTAGGTATTTTCAGATCATAAACCATTACAGGAGATTTCCTGATAAAAAGTTTCTGGAATTGGTGTCTTTGAGGATCGGCAAGTAGATAGTTGGTTTAAAAGACTATAATTTTTCTGTGAGGTACTTTTCTGGCTTTGCCCATAACGCAGCATATTGTCTGTTCATACTCGTAAACGAGAAGAGTGATGCAATCGAGAAAATAAAGGTATGCATGATTACAGATGTTAATGTTTGAGAGAAAGAGATTTTGGAAGAGGTAGGAAATTGCATGTTTTGCATGGCCACCCTCATTTAATATGGACCGATACTGCTAGTCTTTGACTCTGTTCACTGGCAAGCTGCTAACAAGGCCACTGTGCTTATGCTGTGACTCTTAAAATATGTCAAAATTGGTTATGCTGCTAACTTGGAATATTTAAATTACCTATAAATCCCTAGTTTCTACTTCAAAGTGAACCAGGGGCTGAAAGTTATATGTCACTAGTAGACTGCAACACCTATTGTTCCATCCACTATAGTGACAGTGTAAATTTGCTTCAGACCTACTATTGTAGCCTGACTTTAGCAGTTAAAAACTGTAAACTGACATGTCAAAGTAAACCCTTTTGACAGGTCTAAACCTTCCTTTTAAAATATTAATACATCCCCCTAAGAAGATCATATAGTCAAAAAGGCTGAGTACATGGTGTTTAAAAGTATGACATGTAGAAAATGGATAGCAAACATGTCCTTATTTTGACTAGCACCCAAAAACATTTTCACGGCAGCAAGGCTAGATGTTCCATAGAGAAACCCTGAGATTTGCTATTACATTTAATAATGCTATATTTGCCTCTGAAATGCCTAGAAATTTCAGTCTTGGACTCTATCTCATATTTATTAAAATCCTAATTCACTGGTGAAGTTGGATGTTTAATAAATATTAAGGAAAAGGTACTTTAAGGAAGTTGCCTTCTCCATGCCTAAAGCCTCTGAGGGCTAATTTGCATTAGGCTTCATCTGTAACCCTCTGAATTCCACAACCCCTGCATGAGGTGTGAAAACTGATCCCAGAACAGAGACGAAGGTCAGGGAGTGTTAGGAGGTATTTCTATCCCTCTGGCAGGATGAATATTTGGGCAGCACCCGGGAACTTAATTACCTTTGAAGAGGCCTCCACTGTCACAGGCAGATGTCAGATGACATTTGGCCAGGTTTCCTTCTTTGTTCCCGCAGTCAGGCAAGTTCCAGTCCCAGTGGTGAGGGAGTTACCAACATAACTGGTTTGAAGTCACCACAGAGGATCGATGGCTTATTTCCCTGGCTACATCTCTGGATGAGCACACAGGCTTTGCATAAGGTGGAATGGGGTTCACAATTTTGTATTTAGGCAGAAAGGAGCAATGCTGGATTGTTTGGAGACAGAGAACAGGAACTGCTGGAAAAGTGTGTAGGGTTACCCTTGGAATCTTTTTCCCTATTGGTTAGGGAGGAGCCAGGATCACTCTCACTGACAAGCTGGAGCCAGGCATAAATGTGGACCCCTGAGCACTTTCTTCTGAACACTGGATCTGTGGAAGGACAGATAAAGGACGGCTATGGGCGTTGGATGCAGTAGGGAAAGGATCGGCGTTTTTCATCGAGAGATATGGAAGAATCATTCTCATTAATTACCCAGTTCCTTCAAGACTAAGTAAACGTCATAGGCTCTCTGTATTACATTGTTTTTATCAAAAGAAATCGACAAGACCTTAAAAGATTTAATACATAAGGATAGAATAAAAAAAGCATTTTACGTACCACTGCTTGGGAATATCATACATAAGTCGCGATTCTGGTTCATTTAAATTAAATTTGACTGAAGAGTGATGCATTGGATATAATCATATGATCCTATATATTAACTACCAGCAACCTCGATGTAGTATAATAACATCTGGTACAGAATCCTGAAGAAGGCCTAGCCGAAACGCGTTGGTGTCCAACATATGCTACCAGTCTCTGCATACTTGGTTTCTAATACATGTCTTTTTGCGCAATATAAAGAATATCATGCAATGCAAATAAAACACTGTTAGACTATAAATTATCAATCATTTTGAATTTGCAAGCTGGAACAGTGAATGACTATATTCATCGTGTTGATTCTCTATAGAACATGTAAACTCCTGGTTTAAATCAATTGTATTGACTGATCTCATGTATATGTATATGTGGTAATTATTCTAATTATATTATTGGAACTGTATATCTAATTTTCTAATTGTGATGTAAAATATATATATAAACAATATTTTTTTACTTAAAAACAAAAAAGAATAATATAAAATAAAATATTCATTCAAATCACATATTTGTTATTATATCTGTGATTTTATAATGTGCAATTATATCTAGAGTTTACATGCTCATTGATATAAAATAGCACTTTGCCCAGTGTTTGTTGTTCTTTTCAGATTAGTTCTTTTCCCTGTTAGGGCTGTATCCTTTTTACAGGGGCCCGTTCGTTTTCCAGAAAAAGAAAAAAACAGATCAAGGACTGCACCTTCTGTTTGAGGCTTGTGAGTAGACCTGAAGGGCCCGATTCACAGAACTAACTTAAGACAAAATCCTAAACTTACTACCATTTTGGTATTCACAGAATGCACTTACTGCTTTTGGTATTCGCAGAATGCACTTACTACTTTTGGTATTCACATAATGGATTTACGACTACTAACTTTACGTCCGCACTCGGGCCGGAAATTCCGGCCCAGAGGCGGGGCTTCCGGGCCGGAGGCGGAGCTTCCGGCCCAGAGGTGGAGATTTTGGCCATGGCTAAATCTCCGCCACTGGCCGGAATCCCCACCTCCGGGCCGGAAGCTCTGCCTCCGGCCCGGAAGCCCCGCCTCCGGCCCAGAAGCCCCGCCTCCGGGCAGGAAGCTCCGCCTCTGGGCCGGAATTTCCAGCCCGAGTGCGGATGTAAAGTTAGTAGTCGTAAATCCATTCTGTGAATACCAAAAGTAGTAAGTGCATTCTGTGAATACCAAAAGTAGTAAGTGCATTCTGTGAATACCAAAAGTAGTAAGTTTAGGATTTTGTCTTAAGTTAATTCTGTGAATCGGGCCCAAAGTGTTGGACCTATTCTCACTTGCACCTCAGATAAAGAAGTGAACTTCAAGGGGCTGTTGACTAACCTCCTGTTTAAGCTACAGGGCCACAGCAAGCTGCAAGGGAACATTTCTCTAAAGAGCCCAGCTGACCAGTACCAACTGCACCTAGCCTGGACCCTGCTTGTGGCATGAGCTTGAGTGACTCTTGGCTCTTATGTGCTGTTTGGCTGCGTCAAAATGGACCCCTCCTAACACCCCAAAAAAACATCGGACTTAAACATTGTTTGAACTAACACAACCAAGGTACATTCTCTATGACAATGCCCTCTAAGTAAGAATAGTCGCACACCTCCTACAGGACTTCAGACCATACAGAACGCCACAGTCAGACTCATCCTCGGACTTCCCCAACAAACCTACATCACTCCCCAGCTCACACAACTCCACTAGCTCTCTGTACAGAAAAGATGCCAATTCAAGCTGCTGACCCAAGCACACAAGGCTTTACACAGCTAAGGACCAGCCATCATTAGCCACCGTCTGAACTTCCACCAACTGCAGAGAAGACTACACTCTGCCTCCCTCTCTCTTACATACTCTCTGCATCTACCAAAGCAGAGGTAGAGGGCACTCCTCCTTCCAGATCACAGCAAAGACCTGGAATAGCCTCCCAACAAAACTCCGGATCATCACCTTACTTCCATAATGTGGAATAGACTTCGAGACCCGGATTTTCAAATAAGCTTGTGGAACCTGCGAGGCACCTGAATTGTCCCTGCTGATTAGCCCCGCTTGATAAATCCTGATTGATTGATTGAAAGGTGCGTTGTCACTGGGTTGAATGCAGGACCTTGCCAAAACGTTATCTGGCCTTGTGGAGCCCTCTTCAGAAACAGCCAAAATTCTTGCTCCACTGGAGGAATCTGAACTCCGAAAAAGTGACTTAAAGGCTGACTTACTATTTTGTGGTGAAAGTAGTCCTTCACAACGATGCACTCTGCAAACTGAAGGTTTGACCACCTGATTTACAGTTGGGCAGATCTCAGTTATCTTCATGGCAGAGATTACACTGCCTTCATCACAGACATACTCCTACGACCGCCTGATGGATTCTGGACCATCAGAGGTTGGACCATATGACTGTCTGCCCAATTTAGAGTGGGCAGTTCAATGGCCAGTTTTTATTCTCCATTGCCACCATGAAAGACCTGGTGTTCAGGAAAAGCAAAAACGTACAGTGAGTTCACATGGTTGGCAGAGCTTAAGAGCATGCTGATTGACAAGCTGCTGACATGGAGGCCAGAGGGGCCCAGAGTTATTCAGTCATAAACATGAAGAGTAAGCAAAAAGACACAGAGAGATGTTTCCAAAGAAAAATAAGTTATGCTTCACGTGTGGATTTCATTTCCACATGAAGGTAAATGTACTGCCATTGGACAGATTTGTAAAGGCTGTAGGAGGAACCATTTTGTAACAGTTTGTGAGGTGAGATAAAAAGTGATTGCGTCACGGCACAAGGACAAAATGGCCGCTCGAAGGTTCCAGAAGTGTTGTTGAATGCATGCCCACAAAGCCAAGCAACAACACCAACTGAGGCAAATCAACACCTAACGAAGTCGATCGTCATCTAAATCATCATCAAAAAGTTCATCTGTATCAATATCAAGTGAAAGTGAAGAAAATGCTTGTGCAATGTCGATGTTTACCTCAGGAAAACATGCGCATGTTAGACTGGCAGCATGTGATGACAACTACAGGTCAAAGGAAAGTCGACATGAATAAGCACCAAAGTCATTCAAACATTATCTGAAGATTATACTCAAATTAAACAATTGCTCAATACCTTTTATTATTGACAGTGGTCCGTCAATAAACATTATGCCTGAGGAGAAAAACAAGGAACTATCTCTATTGCTACGACTTATGCCATTGAAATCTAAAGTGTATTCATGTGCTGCATCAATGCCATTAAAAAGTCAAGGTTCATTTGGTGCAACGACGAAACACAAGAAAACAAAAGTACTTCAGGGTACGGCATCAAGTAACTGTTTACTCAGCTTCAGCACAGCTGGTGATATGGGACTGATATCTGTGAACTATATCATGAATGCTCATCACACACTAGTAAGTCAGTTCCCCTCATTGTTTCATAGGTTAGGAAAACTCATGACTATGAAAGTACAATTACACATAAATGATGACATCCGTCTTATTGCCCAAAGACACAGACAAATTGCATTTCATTTACAAGAGTTGAAGAAGAACTTGAATCATGACTCAAACATGATATCGTTGAGTTCTCCCATAGTGGTAGTATCCGAAAGGGACAGTGAAGGAGCTATACTCATCTGTATTGACATGCATCTAGCGAACAAAGCAATCAAAAGAGAACAACATCCAGGTCCACACATCGCTGACATAATTGAATTGTACCAAGGTCTTCTCTTGCCTTGATTTGAATAAAAGATATCATCAGTTGGAACTTGTGAATAATTGCATGTATTTTTCACAAATCTTTCTACAGATATTGGTCTGTCCAAATATAAAAGACTAAGTTTTATTTATTTATTTTATTTTTATTTTTAAGGTTTTATATAGCGCGAACATGACCCTTACGGGTATCAGAGCGCTTTACAAGTAAGGTAGTTAAACAAAAGAGACAATCCACAAAGGAAACATTGTGTAACAAAAGTAATGTCTTATGGTACAGCTAATTGATCTAAGAGTCCGATACAATGTTCAAGTGAATTTCGTCATCAATGAGATTTAACTTCTTTTTTGAAGGAGGCTGTTGAGGGATTAAGTCTGGTTTCTGGGGGTAGTGCATTCCAAACCCTTGGAGCAATTCCAGAGAAGGCACGGTTATATGTTTTCTTCTTGTCAAATCTTTGAAGTTTCAGAAGAAGGTTTCTGGCACTCCTGGAGGATCTGTTTCCACACGAGAGCTCCAGTTTCTGGGCCAGATACCTCGGGGTGTTGTGATGTAGGGCTTTGTGCGTCATGCAGGTGATTTTTAGTTGAATTCTTGCTTCGAAGGGTAGCCAATTGAGCGCTCTGAAATCAGGTGAAATGTGGCAATTTCTTTTGGAGCCTGTGATGAGCCTGGCCGCTGAGTTGAGTGATGCTCTTAAAGGGGTAGTTGAAGATCTAGGGAGTCCACAGAGAGTTGCACTCCCATATTCTAGTCTATGAATTACTAGTGCTTGGATTGCCAGTTTGAAGTCATTTACTGGGAGGAAGGATTTTAATTTTCTCAGGGTGTTCATCTGGAAGTTTGCTCCTTTTGCTGTGACACTGATATGTTTTTGCATGTTTAGGTTACTGTCCAGAGTTACTCCCAGTGATTTTGCTGAATCGATTATAAGAGGTTGGCAGTTGAGCGCTCTAAGTTGTTTAAGCCAAACTTGCATGATGGCTGTTTGGTTAGGTGGGGCGATTAGTAGGAATTCAGTTTTCAGGGCTTTTAGTTTGAGGTGGTTTTCAGTCAACCAAGACTGAGTTTTTTGTAAAGTTAGATTGAGAGATTTGATGTCATCAGGAGAGTTTATATTGAAATATAGTTGCGTGTTGTCTGCGTACATGTGAAAGTGGATATTTGATAAGTTGAGGATCTCAGTGAGCGGCTTCATGAATAGGTTGAACAGTGTGGGTGAGAGGGAGGATCCCTGTGGGACTCCTAATGTGACTGGGACGGCCATGGGCAGGGATTGGTTGAAACTTTGAGATCTATTACGGAGGAAAGAGGTAAACCAATTTAGTACTGACCCTGATAAGCCCATTCTGTATTTCAAGAGGTCTAGCAGATTATCATGTTTGACAGTATCAAAGGCCGAAGATATGTCAAGCAGGATAAGTAGGCAGGTTTTGTTCTGGTCTAGGAATGAGCACTTTTCCCAACCGCTAAGCCTCTGAGGAAGGAGTCATTGAACTTTGAAATGCGTCAGGCGATAGAAGTGGGACGGCTGTGATTGAAATCTGTGTGTCGGTTGTTGTCCACACCTATTAAGTTACTTGCACCTAAGCGCTGCTGCACGAGTGCTTCTTACATGTTGGGCAACCAGGAGCAGTGATATTTGCGCTGCAGCCCTGTCGCGAAGAAGCACCACCCCGCTAACCCAGGGGGCCACAGAGCGATGACATTTGCCGAGCCGTCATTGTGGTGCAGTGGAGCAGGATTGAGGACATGCCTGCACACAGAGGGCCATCGGAGGTCTTTGAATGTATCCAGCAGTAAAAAATATGTGCATCCATAAGCGGATTAAATCTTTCTGGAACTACAACTCCCATAAGACTTTGCACAGTACTCAACAGAGCAGCCCATCCAGTGGCGTGCAATTAAGGATACTTCATGAGATGGCGGGACCAGAATGAGCACTTTTCCCAACCACTAAGCCTCTGAGGAAGGAGTCATTGAACTTTGAAACGTGTCAGGCGATAGAAGCAGAACGGCTGTGAAAGAAATCTGTATGCCGGTTGTTGTCCATACCTATTAAAGGGCTTGCACCTTAGCGCTGCTGCACAAGGGCTTGTTACATGTTGGGCAACCAGGAGCAGTGATCTTTACGCGGCAGCCCTGCCGCAATGAAGCACCACCCCGCTAACACAGGGCGCCATGGAGCTTTGACATTTGCCGAGCTGTCATCGTGGTGCAGTGGGGCAGGATTGAGGACATGCCTGCACACAGAGGCCCATCCAAAGGCTTTGAATGTATCCAGCAGTAAAAAATATGTGCATCCATAAGCGGATTAAATCTTTCTGGAACTACAACTCCCATAAGACTTTGCACAGTACTCAACAGAGCAGCCCATCCAGGGGTGTGCAATTAAGGATACTTAATGAGAGGGCGGGACCAGAATGAGCACTTTTTTCAACTGGGGGCAGAGAAAAAAAGTGCCCTGGGGACCGCCACCTCCCCGGGGCTTGGTTAATGATTTGCGGGGGCACGCAGCCCCCCAAGCCCCGGGGACCGCCACCCTGAGGCTTTTAAAAAAAATAAACCTGTGTGAGGGGGCTCAAGCCCCCACACACCCCAGGGACGCCACTTCCCCAGGGCATTAATTAGTCAAATTAGGGGGTCCGTTACGGACCCCCGAGCCCCGGGGACCCGGGGACCGCTGAATTAAGTGGGAGGGGGGCCGCGCTGCTCCCTCCTGGAGCCAGTGATAGCCCTGGGGACCGCTATCCCCCATGGCCGGCTCCTGCAGTGTCCCGGGGTGCCCACCCCCTGGACACTGCTGTTTGCAATGACAGGGTGGGAGCCTCGGGGCTCCCCCCTGTCATTGCAAACTGCTTTGCTTCATTGAAGCGAGAGCAGGGTTTCATTGAAACGAGAGCAGGGAACCCTGCTCTCGCTTCAATGAAGCAAAGCAGATTGCTTTTCCACACGGGTGCATGTTAGCAGCTCTTCATGTGGAAAAGCAATGCCGGCTCCCGCAGGACACGGGGAGCCGGCAGGGACCATGGGGGTATTGGGGCTCCCCCCACGGTCCCCAACGAGGTGGCCAGGCCCCGGGGGAAGGGGTCCCTGGGGCCATAAATGGCCTGAGGTGGGGGGCCACGCAGCCCCCCTCCATAATATTATAAAAAAAATTGTCCATGCCCCAGGGAATGGGGTCCCAGGGGTCCAGGATTGGCCACAGGAGGGGGGCCCAATGCGGCCCCTTTCCCGTTAATAAATTATAATTTTTTTAATTTTGGGGTCAGTCTCTGGGGGATTGGGGCCCCAGGGCCCCAAAAAAAGTAAAAGGAAGGGGGGCCACACAGCCCCCTTTTAATTTTTTTTAAAAAAAAAGACACTCGATCGTGCCTAGGCCCCGCCCCCTCACAAAAACAATCTGCAAACACGCCCTGTGGCGCATTTTAAATTGGGGAATTAATTCCCCTTCAATACTGGGGGTCCCTGGGGGCCAACTAGCCCACCAGGTACCTCCAGTAAGCACCACAGGGCTGCGTTGCAGAGAGGTGGTCCAGGCCACGCCCCTTTTTATACCTCTCTGCAACGCAGCCCTGTGGCGCTTACTGGAGGTACCTCGTGGGCTAGTTGGACCCCAGGGACCCTCAGGATTCAATAATCCCCCAACTTAAAACTCGCCATTAATTATTAATTTGCCCCTGGGTGGGCCAAGACCCGGGGGCACTGCAAAAAAGAAATTGCGGGGGCCCAGGGGGGCCCCCACAGTCCCGGGGACCACCACCCCGCGGGGCTTTCTATAAATATTTGCAGGGGACACACAACCCTCCCCGCAGCCCCGCGGACCGCCACCCCCCAGGGCTTTAAAAAAAAAATAATAGACCTCTGTAGGGGGTCGAGCCCCCCCACACGCCCCAGGGACCGCCACCTCCCCGGGGCACTAAGATTTAAATGCGGGGGTCTGAAATGGACCCCCGGCACCTAGGGCCTTCATTGTGTTTACTGTGACAATCACTGCATGGTGCATGCCACATTCTGCCTGTCTTATCCTCCTGGGAATGTTGCCGCTACAGTCCTCATGTGATTATGTGGTCAGCCCAGTGTGACAGGTGACTGTACCCACAGATGTGTGTTAGTTCTGTGTACCTGTGCTGAGAGTGTCCACATAAATGTGTTCGTACCCTGGACATCGGTGTGTGTGTAAGTCCCCTGTCATGTGGGTGGGTGCATATGTGGGGTGTGGCACCCGGGCTGCATGAGGGATGGATATACCCTGCCCATGTGATGTGAGCAGGGAGCAGTTCTGTATGTCTGACGTGCAGAGCCAGCCCCACACCTGTGAGCCCCCCCCCCAGTCTAGTGGCACATGTGCAGAGTGAGGTTTGTCGCTGCATTTGGCAATGGCAGGTGAATGTATTGTGCCTGTGTGTGTTTGCGTACTCTGCTGAGGTAGCGTCAGTGGCCTGTGGCATGTGACTGCTTTGAGGTGCTGCACATAATCCTGGTGTAGCTTGTGATGCACAGTGTGAGCCTGGATCATTGATTGTGTCGGTGCCCTCATTCCACCTGTGTACTTTCAATGGCACTTACTGCTTTTGCCCTTCCCCAGAGGATAATGTCCCTATGACAAAGGTGCAATGCGTTGGCTGCATACTATGCCTTGTTGTAACCAGCAAATTTGTTCTAATATGTGTCTCTGTGACATGTGTCAGGTGTATTGATGTAGTGTCACTTGTTCATCCTCACAGGTAGGTGCCTCTGCCAAGGAGCAGATATGGCTGACCGCCGTCAGCGCCGTGAGGAGTGCGGATGGTCGGAAGCGGCGCCTGTCCCAGGTAAGGAAACGCTGGCAGAATATCCGGTGCTGGACGCGGAGGATCGCACGGGTCCTGCTGGGGGACTCACCTGAGAGCCATAAGAACCGCGGGCGCCGCCGACTGAGCCACATCCACAAGCGTGTGCTGCCGGTGGTCTTTCCAGACTTAGAGAGGCGCTTACAGGAGATGCAGCAGCAGGAAGGGGGTAGGTACATGTGTGTTTGTTGTGTGTCACCAGCATTTGTAAGTGCACAGTTGCATGGATACACTGCCAGGGTTTAAAGGTGCTGTGCAGATCCAGTTACCCACTGTATAGCTGTGCTCTCCTGCCTCCCTTCCCCTCATTGCAATGTGTTCCCTGGTCTGTGTGTAGTCACTCCTTCACAAGGTTATCTAGGCTGGCACTTTCTCCAGGTGAACTATGCCTGTAGCATCATGTGTGGGGGTGGTGTGTAACAGGTTTTGGGACCTTGCCTGTGCCCTGTCCAGTCCAGTACTTGTGGGTTCCATGTCAGTTGGCACTGATGCTGAGTCCAGACATGGGAGTTAGTCTCTCAAGTGTCATGCCTTACAGCACGCATGTCCTATGTTGTGGCCTGTGACATGATGTGCATGAGTGTGCAATAAGCATAGTGCAGGGATGGTGGTGTGTGTTGCAGTCATTCCCATTCAGGACCATGGAGTTGTGTGGCCACTACTGTCCCCTGGGGCATATTTTCCTAGGTGTCATGTGTGTCATCACAAAATGTGGACACTCTCAGTGTCTACAGCATAGGTTGTGCTCTGTGCCATTGTCCCCTGGCACCATGTATATTGACGTAAAATGTAGTACAAGTGTCCACTGTACAGCCTGACCTGATTTTCCTTGTTCATACTCACGGTGGCCAGTGCCTGTGTGTCTTGTTACAATCATCTGATGATGCACATTTGTACATGATTCTTTGGACAGGCGCACCTTGGGTATTTTGTGTCCAATCTTGCATTTTTCCAGCCCATGTGTATTTCACCCAGACTAAGAGATGTAAGTGCTTCCTGTGTCTCAACAAATTGTCTCATGTAGGGGGTGGTTGGTGCGGGCAAGGCCTACATGTAAAAACCTGAAATCTCCTTGCTAGGTCTGGCCAGTGTGTGATGTTTGTCTGGACATACACTCAAGGTGCAGTGAGCCAGTCATGGTGGGCATGTTTTCAGTATTACCTATGCAGCATGTGCCTCAAGTTCATGGATATGGTCCCTGCTCATCCCTATTTTCGGCAACGCTGTGTGGTGCAGATGCAGTGCTGGATTGTCCCCAGAGCCTGGCTCCTCTGTCAAAATCCATTTCATGTCATTTGCAATTGTGTCATGCTCTCCATAGTTTTTCAGTGGCATGGTGGGTCAACCAACTGTGTGTTGCAGGGCCTACATATGTACCTTGTATTGTAGATGTTACTCATCTTTCTTTTCAGGCTATGCACTGTAACCTATGTAGATTGGACTCATTTGACATATGTATACAGGTGCATGATTAATTCCTGTCTCTTCACCTTGTCCACAGCATCGTCGGGGGACACGGATGGAGACATCAGCACAGACCGTGCGGAGGGACCGAGCACCAGTGCCAGCAGTGACATCTTGGCTGGCACATCGAGTGGGACTGAGGCGGAGGGGAGTGAGGCGGAGGACCTGTCCAGTGCCACCACAGAATATGAAGCTGACGGGTCCGAGGCTGAGCTCCCCGAGTGGGCGGAGGCTGCACCACCAGCTGACAGCAGCACAACATCTCTCCCCGCCCCCTCCATTGCCATCAGCCGCCTCCCACTTGCTCGTGTCCCTTCCCAGCATGCCCGGTCACCACATGTCTCCTTCCTGCCAGGCACCGCAACCCCTGCCCCTGTCTCCACTGCTGCCGCCAATGCCGAGTCTGTGGACATCCAGCGGCAGTTGCAGGTTGGTCAGGCTGCGATGCTTAATGTCCTCCATGGCCACAGCCAAGTGCTAAACAACATGGAGGCATACTTGGAGGGCATTTTCTCATCGCAGGCTGACCAACGCAACTTGCTGAGGTCCATTGACTCGACACTGACTGCAGCAGTGGGTCTCCTGCAGCGCTTCGTCCAATCCCCTACCCCTGACCCATCCACACTTCCCACTCCCATGCCTGTCCCACGTACACCCAGACATCAGCATGCACCCACCACAACAGACACAGGCACCACACCAGCAGGGAAGGTCAAACGCACACATCCTGGCACGCACACACAGGGTGCAGTAGGCACACCCACTGGGTCGGGGGGCAAACGTAAGACACGCAGCCAGAGTGGGAGTCCGCATTCCACAAAATCCACTCCCTCCAAATCCCCTCGCCTCAGCTCTCCTGGCCAAGAGTCGGATAAAGGGTCAGTCCTGCCCAGTCTGTCCATCAGCCCCAGTGTGGCACCACCCCGCAAGCGGTGGAGACAGGACACCAGCAGGGGAGTTGAGGACCCCCCCTGTCCACACCCTCCCCCAGTGGTGCTGCGACCCATCCCTCCGACCCCACCCCTCCTTGGGGCCTGTGGTTCCTTCGGGTGCAGGGGAGATGCTGGGGGACCATGCTGAGGTGTGCAGCGCCATCCTGACCTCCACCTTTGGCGCTGCCCCACCCCCTGTGGTGGAGTCCTCCGTCCCTGCACCCACGACGCCTACCCTTCGCCCTCATGTCCCTGCGGTGCCTGGTCCTACCCCCCCACATGATGCCCCCCCCCTCTGGAAGACAAAGGAGTCTGACTGTGCAGGCAAGCTAGGGGACGCGCCTCCCACTGTGTCCCCCTTCCGGATTGGAGTCATGGACTGCCCTATGGGCCTTGTATATATTGACATTTATAAGGATTATTAGTTAGATCCTGCTGAATAAAGCATTTATTTTTTTGTTTCAATAGAACACTACTGTTTATCTGGTATTGCTGTTGGTGGACCTGCTCCATTATTTTGGGTGGTGGTAATGTGTTGGGTGTGTGGGAATTGTAGTCTTGTGCTGGTCATAGGGTGGACCCTGGTATCTGTGTGCCATCACAAGCTGTTGGCTACATAACTTTGTTCATGTAAGCAGTTACTGCATGGTGACATCGTCCCAAGGTGTGTTCCTTCCTCTGTGTAACCTGACATCTTCCCTGCAGGGTCATTCCAATATGTGGTGCTGAGCTGTGTCTACATTGGCTGGGTGTGTGACGGACTAGTTAGACTTGGGCCATGCATGCTGAGCGATGTCTCCACCTGCATCATTCGTGGCATCCTTGGTGGTCACTGTACTTGTGTATGTAGACTGTTGACATGACTTCATGTGGACATGTTTCCTTTTCGGTGCTATGCATGTGTATACTCCCAGCCTCGCACACATGTGGTACATGTACTGCAGGGTCTTTGTGCACCTGACTGACATTTGTGGCCATTGGATCTGTGGGTACTCCACCCTTTTCTTTCCAGGGGCACTGCTGTGAGTGTTAGGCACCCACCCCTCCTGTGTCTGGGCACTGCTGGGAGGAATCCGCACCCACCCCTCCTATGTGTGGGCACTGCTGGGAGGAATCTGCACCCACCCCTCCTGTGTCTGGGCACTGCTGGGAGGACTCTGCACCCACCCCTCCTGTGTCTGGGCACTGCTGGGAGGACTCTGCACCCACCCCTCCTGTGTCTGGGCACTGCTGGGAGGACTCTGCACCCACCCCTCCTATGTGTGGGCACTGCTGGGAGGAATCTGCACCCACCCCTCCTGTGTGTGGGCACTGCTGGGAGGAATCTGCACCCACCCCTCCTGTGTCTGGGCACTGCTGGGAGGACTCTGCACCCACCCCTCCTGTGTCTGGGCACTGCTGGGAGAACTCTGCATCCACCCCTCTTGTGTCTGGGCACTGCTGGGAGGACTCTGCACCCACCCCTCCTATGTGTGGGCACTGCTGGGAGGAATCTGCACCCACCCCTCCTGTGTGTGGGCGCTGCTGGGAGGAATCTGCACCCACCCCTTCTGTGTCTGGGCACTGCTGGGAGGACTCTGCACCCACCCCTCCTGTGTCTGGGCACTGCTGGGAGGACTCTGCACCCACCCCTCTTATGTCTGGCCACTGCTGGGAGGAATCTGCACCCAACCCTCCTATATCAGGATATGTACGCTTAGAACATACACGGGGGTGGGGTCGCTCCATGCATACGCGGGTGGGGGTACGGTCCGTACGTACACTGTTGGGGTGGGGGGTACGCTCCATACATACGGGGGTGGTGTTACAGTCCGTACGTACACTGTTGGGGTGGGGGGTATGCTCCATGCATACGCGGGTGGGGGTACGGTCCGTACGTACACTGTTGGGGTGGGGGGTACGCTCCATACATACGGGGGTGGTGTTATGGTCCGTACGTACACTGTTGGGGTGGGGGGTACGCTCCATACATACGGGGGTGGTGTTACGGTCCGTACATACACTGTTGGGGTGGGGGGTACGCTCCATACATACGGGGGTGGTGTTACGGTCTGTACATACGCTGTTGTGGTGGGGGTTGGCTCCATGCATATGCGGGTGGGGGTACGGTCCGTACGCACACTGTTGGGGTGGGGGGTACGCTCCATGCATACGCGGGTGGGGGTACGGTCCGTACGTACACTGTTGAGGTGGGGGGTACGCTCCATACATACGGGGGTGGTGTTACGGTCCGTACGTACACTGTTGGGGTGGGGGGTACGCTCCATACATACGGGGGTGGTGTTACGGTCCGTACACACGCTGTTGTGGTGGGGGCTGGCTCCATGCATACGCGGGTGGGGGTACGGTCCGTACGTACACTGTTGGGGTGGGGGGTACGCTCCATACATACGGGGGTGGTGTTACGGTCTGTACGTACACTGTTGGGGTGGGGGTACGCTCCATACATACGGGGGTGGTGTTACGGTCCGTACGTACACTGTTGGGGTGGGGGGTACGCTCCATACATACTGGGGTGGTGTTACAGTCCGTACGTACACTGTTGGGGTCGGGGGTATGCTCCATACATACGGGGGTGGTGTTACGGTCCGTACGTACACTGTTGGGGTGGGGGGTACACTCCATGCATACGCGGGTGGGGGTACGGTCCGTACGTACACTGTTGGGTGGGGGGTACGCTCCATACATACGGGGGTGGTGTTACGGTCCGTACGTACACTGTTGGGGTGGGGGGTACGCTCCATACATACAGGGGTGGTGTTACGGTCCGTACGTACACTGTTGGGGTGGGGGGTACGCTCCATACATACGGGGGTGGTGTTACGGTCCGTACATACGCTGTTGTGGTGGGGGTTGGCTCAATGCATACACGGGTGGGGGTACGGTCCATACGTACACTGTTGGGGTGGGGGGTACGCTCCATGCATACGCGGGTGGGGGTATGGTCCGTACGTACACTGTTGGGGTGGGGGGTACGGTCCATCCATACGGGGGTGGTGTTACGGTCCGTACGTACACTGTTGGGGTGGGGGGGTACGCTCCATACATACGGGGGTGGTGTTACGGTCCGTACATACGCTGTTGTGGTGGGGGTTGGCTCCATGCATACGCAGGTGGGGGTACGGTCCGTACGTACACTGTTGGGGGATGGGGGTACGCTCCATACATACGGGGGTGGTGTTACGGTCCGTACATATGCTGTTGTGGTGGGGGTTGGCTCCATGCATACGCGGGAGGGGGTACGGTCCATACGTACACTGTTGGGGTGGGGGTACGCTCCATGCATTGTCGGGTGGGGGTACGGTCCATACATATCCGTACCCACGCTGTGAAATGCTTGTGCGGGCCGTACCTAGGCCTTTGCCACGTGGGTACGAGTCCCGCCATTGTTGGGGTGACATAGGTGTGGGCGTGGTACGACTCGTACCCACGCTCTTAAGGCGTGGGTACGGGACATACCTGTATTGTTGTGTGACCGGTTCGCGTCGTCTACCACTTCCGTTGTGGCGGACGCTGGCTTTGCTGGACACGCCCCCACCCCCTCGTAGTGACCAGGGCCTGGGGGTCAGGTATGTCCAGGGCATGTGTGCTGTGTGACTTGGGTGGGGGTTTTGTGGCCTGCCCCAGCCCCCCGACCTCCCTTTCCCTCCTCCCTTTGTTGTTCTGACCTTCTGCGGCGTCTGCGTCAGAACCTGTAGAGGAGGTCGACTGCTATGAGGGCCGGGATGACACGTAGGTTCGGGTCCATGTCTGTCCGTCACGTGCAGGTACTCCTTGTTCGCGTCGCCCTGACTTCCCGGCAGTTTTTGGCTGCCGGAAAATATTCTCCGTGCGGGATGACGTCGGTGCGAATCGTACTTCCTGGTTCGTGAATGGCAGGCTGCGTGCGTCCCGACGTCACGTCGGCGCTTTCCCGGATCAAATTTGTATGTGTATTTTCGTTGGTCGGTGTTTTGTACGAATCGTACGGAAATGGTATTTCCGTGCGAATCGTACTTCCATGTTTGTATATTGTTCCGACCGGGTACGCGTCGGACGGAGAATATGCTCCGTCCGACGGTTCGTACCTGGTTTTTCCAGGATCGTAATCGGCACCATAGTGTACGGTGAAATATGCGCAATGTATGCCGGCTTGTAACCCCCAGCAGACTACTGATCCACCCTTGCAATAAGCCAGGTAGTATTCATGCAGTGCTCCAATCAGCCTATGAGACTCTGTGTCCACTCTTGCAATTGTCCTTATCTAATCGCTGTGCCAACACACAAGCAATTATAAACTGTCCCTGCTGTCAACAACCACCACTTTAACTATCCTCTCCGTATTCATGCACTTGTAGAACGACTCAGGCATTAAGACAAGCAGTGGTACAGTGAAATGTGCACAATCTATGCAGACCTCTAACCCCCAGCAGACTATTGATTCACCCTTGGAATAAGCCAGGTAGTATTCATGCTGTGCCACAATCACACTGTCACTCTCTGCCCACTCCTGCAATCATCCTGACAGAAGCATGCCCTTATCTAATTCCTGCGCCAACACACAAGCACTTATAAACTCTCTCTGCTGTCAACTACCACCACTTTAACTATCCTCTCCGTATTCATGCACTTGTAGAAGACTCAGGCATTAAGACAAGCAGTGGTACAGTGAAATGTGCACAATATATGCAGGCCTGTAACCCCCAGCAGACTACTGATTCACCCTTGCAATAAGCCAGGTAGTATTCATGTAGTGCCCAAATCAGCCTGTCAGTCTCTGTCCACTCCTGCAATTATCCTGACAGTAACATGTCCTTATCTAATTTCTGTGCCAACATACAAGCACTTAAAAAATTCACCCTCTTGTCAACTACCACCACTCTTACTATCTAGTCACTGTACATCCACCTGTAGAATGCTTCAGGCATTAAGACACTTAGGGCCGGATGTAGGTGGCTAAATACCGGTCGGTAATGCCAAAATTCGGTTAATTTCAGCGTTACCGACCAGTATTTAGCCATTCCTAATGTAGGTAAGGAATCGGTAAATAAGGAATCGGTAAATACCGAATCCCTATTGCTCTTGCATCTAAGGAATCGGTAATACCGATTCCTTAAATGCAATGTAGGAAGCACATTGAAGAGTGCTTTTGAGCCTTAAGAAATCGGTAATTACCAACAACTTCAAGTTGGTGGTAATTACCGATTTCCCTTAAAAAATCACTTTTTTGTCTATTGTTAAGTGCCATGTGGCACACATTCATGCCCTTAGGTCATGTATGTGCGCCACATGTGCACACATGCACCTTTCAGGGGTGCAACAGGGTGTCCTTTTGACACCCTGGCACCCTTGAAAGTGCTCCCGCTATTATCGATTCTGTAATACCGAATCGCTTTTAGTGAATGTCTTCACATTCATTCCTATGGGCCTCCAAGCCCTAAGAAATGAATGGGTAGGTATTCCTTATTACCAAATTACCGATTCGGTAATAAGGAATATTATTATTATTATTATTACACGCTGGGGGTCCGCACCGCTCCTACGGGGGTGGGGGTCCGCACCGTACCTACGGGGGTGGGGGTCCGCACCGTACTTACGGGGGTGGGGGTCCGCACCGTACTTACGGGGGTGGGGGTACGCTCCGTACCTACGCGCTGGGGGTCCGCACCGTACCTACGGGGTGGGGGTCCGCACCGTACCTACGGGGGTGGGGGTACGCTCTGTACCTACGCGCTGGGGGTCCGCACTGTACGTACGGGGGTGGGGGTACGCTCTATACCTACGCGCTGGGGGTCCGCACCGTGCCTACGGGGGTGGGGTGGGGGTACGGCACGTACATGGGGGGGCTGGGGGTACGGCGCGTACTTGGCTGGGGGGTGTTCGGCGCGTATGCGGGCACATGTTTGGACGTCTCCATGGTTGCCATGGGAGTTCGCTCCGTACGGTGTTTTTTCCATACGGTTGTGCATTCGGACGGACGGGACGGATCGTACTTGCGCGCTCGGACTTCAGTTTACCGATTCGTACGTAAAACTGTCCGGGGACGTATCGGACACTTTTTCCGACCCGAGGACGTGTCGGGGAATTTTCCCAATGCGATTCGTATTGATTTTTTAACATACGAATCGTACTTGCCAGTTTGTACGGGACTTGTACGATTCGTACGTAAAAAAATCCGGATACGATTCGTGCAGGGAATTTTTTTAACGGATCGGAATCTGCACCGTAGTGCTACAGTGAAATGTGTGCAATGTATGCAGGCTCTTAACCCCCTGCAGACTACTGATTGTCCCTTGCAATAAGCCAGTTAGTGTTCATGTAGTGCCCCAATCAGGCTGTCACTCTTTGTCCACTCCTGCAATCATGCTGACCGAACCATATCCTTATCTAATGTCTGTGCCAACAAACAAGCACTTATAAACTCTCCCTGTAGTGAATGACAAGCAGTATAACTTTCCAGTCTCTATCCATGCACTTGTGGAGTGACTCAGGAATTAAGACAAGCAGTGCTACAGTCGAATGTGCACAAACTATGCAGGCCCCTACTTGCGCGCTCGGACTTCAGTTTACCGATTCGTACGTAAAACTGTCCGGGAACCTGTCGGACACTTTTTCCGACCCGAGGACGTGTCGGGGAATTTTCCCAATGCGATTCGTATGGATTTTTTAACATACGAATCGTACTTGCCAGTTTGTACGGGACTTGTACGATTCGTACGTAAAAAAATCCGGATACGATTCGTGCAGGGAATTTTTTTAACGGATCGGAATCTGCACCGTAGTGCTACAGTGAAATGTGTGCAATGTATGCAGGCTCTTAACCCCCTGCAGACTACTGATTCACCCTTGCAATAAGCCAGGTAGTATTCATATAGTGCCCCAATCAGGCTGTCACTCTTTGTCCACTCCTGCAATCATGCTCACAGAACCATATCCTTATCTAATGTCTGTGCCAACAAACAAGCACTTATAAACTCTCCCTGTAGTGAATGACAAGCAGTGTAACATTCCAGTCTCTATCCATGCACTTGTAGAGTGACTCAGGATTTAAGATAAGTAGTGCTACAGTCGAATGTGCACAAACTATGCAGGCCCCTAACCACCAGCAGACTACTGATTCACCCTTGGTATAAGCCAGGTAGTATTCATGCAGTGCCCCAATCAGTCTGTCACTCTCTGTCCACTCCTGCAATAATGCTGACAGTAACATATTCTCATCTAATTTCTGTGCCAACACACACGCACTTAAAAACTCACCCTCCTGTCAACTACCACCATTCTTACTATCTAGTCACTGTGCATACACCTGTAGAATGCTTCAGGCATTAAGACACATAGTGTACAGTGAAATATGTGCAATGTATGCAGGCCTGTAACCTCCAGCAGACTACTGATTCATCCTTGCAATAAGCCAGGTAGTATTCATGCAGTGCCCCAATCAGCCTATCAGACTCTGTCCACTCCTGCAATTATCCTGACAGAAGCATGTCCTTATCTAATCGCTGTGCCAACACACAAGCACTTATAAACTCTCCCTGCTGTCAACTACGACCACTTTAACTATCCTCTCCGTATTCATGCGCTTGTAGAACGACTCAGGCATTAAGACACGCAGTGGTACAGTGAAATGTGCACAGTATATGCAGGCCTCTAACCCCCAGCAGACTACTGATTCACTCTTGAAATAAGCCAGATAGTATTCATGCTGTGCCGCAATCAGACTGTCACTCTCTGCCCACTCCTGCAATCATCTTGACAGAAGCATGTCCTTATCTAATTTCTGTGCCAACACACAAGCACTTAAAAACTCACCCTCCTGTAAACTACCAGCACTCTCACTATCTAGTCACTGTGCATACACCTATAGAATGCCTCAGGCATTAAGACACATAGTGCTACTGTGAAATGTGTGCAATGTATGCAGGCCTGTAACCCCCAGCAGACTACTGATTCACCCTTGCAATAAGCCAGGTAGTATTCATGTAGTGCCCCAATCAGCCTAACAGTCTCTGTCCACTCCTGCAATTATCCTGACAGAAGCATGTCCTTATCTAATTGTTGTGCCAACACACACACACTTAAAAACTCACCCTCCTGATAACTACCAGCACTCTCACTATCTAGTCACTGTCCATATACCTGTAGAATGCCTCAGGCATTAAGACACATAGTGCTACAGTGAAATGTGTGCAATGTATGCAGGCTCCTAACCCCCTGCAGACTACTGATTCACCCTTGCAAGAAGCCAGGTAGTATTTATGTAGTTTCCCAATCAGGCTGTCTCTCTTTGTCCACTCCTGCAATCATGCTGACAGAACCATATCCTTATCTAATGTCTGTGCCAACATACAAGCACTTATAAACTCTCCCTGTAGGGAATGACCAGCAGTGTAACTTTCCAGTCACTGTCCATGCACTTGTAGAGTGACTCAGGCATTAAGACAAGCAGTGCTACAGTCAAATGAGCACAATCTATGCAGGCCTCTAACCACCAGCAGACTACTGATTCACCCTTGGTATAAGTCAGGTAGTATTCATGCAGTGCCCCAATCAGACAGTCACTCTCTGCCCACTCCTGCAATCATCTTGACAGAAGCATGTCCTTATCTAATTTCTGTGCCAACACACAAGCACTTAAAAACTCACCCTCCTGTCAACTACCAGCACTCTCAGTATCTAGTCACTGTCCATACACCTGTAGAATGCCTCAGCTATTAAGACACATAGTGCTACAGTGAAATGTGTGCAATGCATGCAGGCCTGTAACCTCCAGCAGACTACTGATTCACCCTTGTAATAAACCAGGTAGTATTCATGCAGTGCCCCAATCAGCCTATCAGTCTCTGTCCACTCCTGTAGTTATCCTGACAGAAGCATGTCCGTATCTAATCTCTGTGCCAACACACAAGCACTTAGAAAGTCTCTCTGCTGTCAACTACCAGCAGTGTAACTATCCAGTCACTATCGATGTATTTGTAGAATGACTCTGGCATTAAGACAAGCGGTGGTACAGTCAAATGTGCACAATATATGCAGGTCTCTAACCCCCAGTAGACTACTGATTCACCCTTACAATAAGCCATGTAGTATTTATTTAGTGCCCCAATCAGACTGTCACTCTGTGTCCACTCCTGCAGTCATCCACACAGAATCATGTCCTTAACTAATCACTGTGCAGAAACACAAAGATTTAAAAACTCACCATTCTCTTCCATTGCAGAACTCAAATGACCCAGTCAGTACCTATGTACTCATATAATGACCCAGAAACTAATATATGTAGTATTACAATCATCTATACAGTATTGATCCACTCCTCTAAACACGTAAATACTAGTTATTCAGTTCTGCAATTGCCCAGTTAGTACCTGTGTCTTGCAATAAATGGATAGTGATTTTAAAAGAAAACAATTAAATGATTTTCAGATACAATGTCTTTGTTTAGTAATACAATAGTATATTTTATACATTTATGTTAATAACATTATTTATATATATTTTTTTAAACAGATATTGCTCATCTTCAATAAAAAAAACTTGCTATGACTAGAATAGCACAAAAGGAGAAACAACAAAGAAAGGAATATTATTTGAAGGAAGCACAACAGAAATAAATAGAGGAACTACAGCATGTGGAAAAAAAGAAAAAGTCTTCCGGTAAGAGAACCAAAGAATTTATTAGAAAACTTTCAAAGGCTGGAAACAGTGTGCATAATGTGAGAAATAGAAAGAATGCCTCAATAACTAACAAGAATAACAAGAAAAAAGAAGAAATTAATGGGAACATATGTTCAGATAAATCAATGTATGGTAAAAGAAGAAAGAATCAGTATGAAGAAATTAGAAAGAGAATGTTTTACAATAGAGTTATCTTTAATTTGTTGAAAGATGTGAAGAAATATAAAAAAAGACCAGCATTTTATAAAAAGAAGAAACAGATTGAAACTATTGTTCAAAAGGCTTTTGAATTAAAAAGGAAATTATTCATTTTAGTATTAAACAGGATTCGAACACTGGATAAACCAATACGTTTTAGGAAAGCTAAAAGTGAAAAAAAGAGAATAATTAACAGAAGTAACTTTTGTGATATTTTTTGGGTGAATGGAAACACAGTTCAAGTTCAGAGCCTTTCTTTAATGAAGAAAGCTGTTTTCAAACCAATAGCTTATTGCATGCAGTTGATACCTCTGGTTGTGCTTATGAGGTTAAAAACGGTTGACCAATTGAAAAAGAAAAAATGGTTGCTAGAAATGTTGAAGAAGTGGTAGCTGATGAAGTTCAAGGGAGGCATACTAAAGCCCCAGTGTATTCTTGGGATTGTAGTAGTATATATAGTATACGCCAGGAATCTATTGATATTTTTCAGTATTTCTTACAAGAGTATAGTAAAAAAAAGTCTTAAACAAAAGATTAAGATATTGCATGGATTAGATCCTTGCAGAGTGAGAAAAAATACTGGTTTGCAAGGTCATTCTTTGGCTTGCCTTTCTAGAAAAGTATGTCAAAGTGTTTTTCATCATTTTAGAATGTTAGTAGTACATCATTCTCAAATGCGGAAGTTAGTCAGAAGATTGTATTATGCAAAAAGTCCAGCAATAGTTTTAAATGAATTAAACAGTGCACTTGTGCATGGGTCGTATCAGATGTAAAAAAAGTTTGTGATGAAATAGAGTTTCGTTACTTTGGTCCTGAAGAAGAGAGTAGACAAAGTGAGACATTGATTGAAGTAGGCATTGAAGAAAATGTGGAAAAGATTAGTACAGAGAAATTTGAAGAAGAAATTACCAAGTTTAAGGTAATTTCGTGTGAAAGGCCAAATTATACTTGTATTTGTTGTCGACGAACTCACTATAAGAATCAGATTAGGACTTTTTGTCTGTATTGAAAAAGTGAAAAAGAAAATAATGATAAGTGGAAGGAATTTGCAACTTATTTGTTGGTAGAGGATTGCTTTGATTTGGGTCCTATCAACGTATTTGTAAATATTGTTATAACAAATTAGAGGATAATAAAATGCCAGGAAGAGCTGTCCATAATGATCTGGAGTTGGTACCTATTCCTCAAGAACTGATGGATTTAAACACGTATGAGTGTATTCTAATTCAATCTGTGCACCCGTTTCAGGCTATTGTTCGTATGGAGCCTATAACAGGTAAATTGCCTCCCACAGATTTACAGAGAGGATTAAAAGGAAGAGTTGTATATTTACCTCTAGATTTAAAGAAAACTATTGAAACTATTGGTGTAGATAAATAAGAAAGTGAACCCTTAATTATTCTTGAGAATGGTGTTCCTACTAAGAGTAAGAAAACCTGGCAGGAATTAGTGGATGTCAGGAAAGTGCAAAAGTCAACATTGTATCTTATAAAGAATAATGAATACTACAAAAATGTGTATGTGGAAGAAGAAGAAATACTTTTAGGGGATGATAGTGAAATGTCAAGTGGTGAAATTGAGAAATTGGACATATTCAAAAGTGAAGAAATTTATGAACATTATAGTGTACATCCTTCACATTCTAAAGAAGTGTTGGGGAATACTATTTAATTATTCCAAATGAAGAAAGCGAAGGGGAATCCCTTGAGTGTTTGGGAAAAGAGTTTGGAAGCTCGTTTTTTTCCCCAGCTGTTCCCAACTGGAAAAGGTGGACGATATGAGGAACGATCAACACAAATTCCTGCATCAGAATATCGGAAAATAAGATTGTATGCAGAAGATCCTAGATTTTGACAATGTATCCCATATATATTTCATCTTTTGTTTGAGAGTGACTTGTCTGGACTTTCATATGCAGTCAACCATATATTAAAAACAGGAGTACATCTTCCAAATGTTTCTGCAAAGGAATTTATGGAAAAAGTACATCAGAGAGATGATCATTTGGAATCTCAACTAATTAATTTGATGGCATCTCAGCATGGTACTAATGAGTATTGGTATCGTCATCATGGAGAACTTAAATGCATGTTAAGGAATTTAGGAACTCCAACGTGGTTTGTTACACTAAGCTGTGCTGAATACGTCGGATGATTTACTTCAATTTCTTCGAGAAGCAAATTCAAACATTAAAAACATTGAATTCAAGACTCCTGGAGAAATGTGTTCTTTGGATCCTGTAAATGTATGCAGATATTTCAATCATAGGTTTGAAGCTATGATGTCTTTTATCTGCAACAAAAAAAATCCTCCTCTTGGAGAAGTTATTGATTTCTTTTGGAGAAAGAAGTATCAAGCTAGAGGTGCTCCTCATATACAGATGCTTCTATGGATCAAGGATGCACTCAAATTTGGAACTGAATCGGATGACACTGTTTAATCTTTTATTGAGGATTATGTTACATGTGCTATACCTAAAAGAACAGAAGAAAATACCTTAAGGCAACAAGTGTTACGATTCCAAAGTCATCAATGTGGGAAATACTGTCGACAGAAATACAATTCGAAGGAAAAGTTTTATACCAAATGTCAATTTGGATTTCCACGTCCAGTAATATCCAAAGGAAGAGTGAACAGTTTCATGTCAGCGTTGAGACATACCATCACTAGAAAATCTCCAAAAACTACGTACAATTTGAGAAGAAGTGAAGAATCGAAGTATATAAATGATTATAATCCAGTTATTCAGTCAATGTGGAATGCTAATATGAATATCCAGTATGTTGCGGATAATTCCATTGCTGTGGCTCGGTATGTAACATCATACATAACAAAATCAGAAAAGACGGAGTTGAAAGAAATGGGGGAAGAAATTTCTCACGAGAAGACTCTCAGTAAGAAACTGTACAGCTTTAGTTTGAAGATGCTGTCACATCGAGAAATTGGATCTTACGAATGTTCGAATCGGTTATCGTCTGCAAGTTTATATTCAAAGTCAAGAGGAATTATTTGGGTTAGTCTAGGTCTTGCTGCAACGCGAAATCGAGTACTTAAATCTATACAGGAAATTGAATATTTTGCATTAAATGAACCGGAAAACACAGATATAGTCAAAACAAACATGTTGGATACATACTATCCAAATAGAAGTCCTCATCTTGAGAACATATGTCTCTTTGAAGTACTGCAATATTACAGTTTTAAGAGAAATACTACAGAGAATATAAATGAAGGAAAATATGCACTGATTGGTTCAGAAGGATGTTTGGTGAAACATACTAAAGGAAATCTCATTAATCATAGAAAACTGAGCTGTGATACTCCTGATAAAATAGAATTTTACTGTTTAGCACTTTTACAACTCTTCAAACCGTGGCATACGGAAATGGAATTACTTGGAGATTTTGAGTGCTATGAAGATTCTTTCAATGCAGGTAAAGATAGCATTGAATGCACAGTTTTTACAAATTATCTCAAAATGTTGAATGAAGAAATCGATCAAGAAGCTACTATTGCAGCTGAGATTGCAAGAGACAGTTCTCAAGATAGTCAAAGTTCTCCTCCACTGAGTCAGGATCCTCTAGGAGAACCAATTCTTGAAAATTAATCAGCCATCACCATGAGTGAAGTGGAAACAACAATGCATCAAGCTGAAGAAGATATGATGGCTTGGGAATCTTGGAAGAACAACTAAATATTGAACAGAAATAAATATATCAGCAAGTGAAACAACAGATCGACCATGGTTTTCTTCATGAAAAAAAAGAATGCACATGCACATCATTTCAACCTATCCGAATGTATGTCAGTGGTCAAGCTGGTACAGGAAAAAGTTTCTTAATTAAAGTTTTGACCTGTTATCTACAGAAAACAACGGACTCAGATTTGTCTTGTGTTGTAACTGCTCCAACTGGGTTGGCAGCACACAACATTAAAGGAATCACATTGCATTGTTTACTAATGCTACCTGTAGAGCATGAAAATAAATTGGAATATCACAAGCTGCCTGGAGAAGCTTGCTATGTAGTTTCAAAAGTGCTAAAGAAAATGAAACTTCTAAATATTGATGAGGTGAGCATGGTCTCAAACTTAATGCTTACCTTTGTGCATTTAAGAATGCAGCAAATTTTAAAAACAGAATATGATGTGTTATTTGGAGGAAAACATGTCATAGTTTTTGGTGATCTACTTCAACTTACTCCTGTAAAAGGACAACCAGTATATAAAACACTTCTGCATGAAGACACCAGAAAGTCTGTGGGACGCATTGGAAACGTTAACATTTGGTCATATTTTGAATACAAAGAACTTATTAAAAACATGCGACAGGCAAATGATATAGATTATGGAACTATTCTTCAAGATATAAGAATTGGAGTATTGACAGAACATGGCAAACAAGCTTTGGAAAGTCGGCTACTTACTATCTTGTTTGCAAATGAAAATATAGTTCCTGAAAAAATATACAAGAAAATTGCAGAAAACAAATCTGTAATCTGCCTAATGCCAACACTGCGAAAGTGTTCTACATTCAATGAAGAACTTTTAAAGCTTGAAAATGAACAAATAATAAAAATGGAAGCGATTGATAAAATAGAGCATGAAGGAGTTACTATTATTTTAACAGAAAAATTACAAACAAAATTGGATAATTTGGAAAAATCGATATCTTAAACTGCTGGTTTAGAAAAAAATGGATATGTATGTTTAAACTGTCGGGTCATTTTACGGCGTAATTTGAATGTGGAAAAAGGTTTAGTAAATGGAGCAATGGGAAAAGTGGTTGAATTTGTCAATTATCAAAAAAGAGATGGGATTGAATCTTTGAAAATCAAATTTGATCAGATTGAAGAAGTAAAGCAAATTGGTAGTTGTTCTGCCTGTTTTTTGCTAGTTAAAGATTTGTATGTTCGTAGGAAACAGTTTCCTCTTTCTTTGGAATATGCGGTGACTATTCATAAATCTCAAGGTTTAAGTGTAGACAGTGCTTTGGTAAACATTGGGAGTACCGTATTTAAAGAGGGTATGGCATATGTTGCTTTGTCCCGAGTCAGAGCTTTATCTGGATTGTCTTTGATTGATTTTGATGAGAGAAAGATTAGTGCAGATTCAAATTGTGAAAGAGAGTATAATCGGTGAAGAAGACTATATGCTCCCAATTTAGGTGAATATCCTGTATATGAAAAGCGTGTAGTAGGTCGAAAACGGAGATATGAGAATATCTGTGGTGAAGTTAAAGAAAAGAAAAAAAATCAAGATAATGTTGAGATTCCAAGCAAAAAGCACAAGGAGACTATTGAAGAGATTTTTGGATATCAATTAGAAAATAGTTCAGGTATCAACTGCTATGCAAATGTAGTGGTAAATGTTGTATTTTCTTTAGAATACCTGCAACAGCAAATTATGGAGCATCGAGAAAAACGGTTTTGTTCTTTGGTGCATTCTATATTTGAAAAATTGAAAACTGATAAAAGTAAAATCCAAAGTGTTTCTGATATTCAGAATCTTTTGGGTATATGTAGTACTTCTACACAATTTACAGAGAATGTCCAACAAGATGCTCAGGAATTTCTAATGTATATGCTTGCAGTATGAAAGATGAAGGAATAGAAATTGAAAATCTATTTGGACTTCGTTATAAATGGCAACATGAATGTGAAAATTGTAGATTTACTTCTACCACTAACATAGACACTGAGAGATTCATAATTTTGACAATATCAGACTGTAAAACAGTGTCTTTCAACAAATTAGTTAAAGCAGCAAATTAAAACATGGAGTGTAGCCAATGCAAATCAGAAATGTTATCAACATTATTTATAGAAAGATTAGGAGAATATATAATTTTAATGATACAACGTTGTACAGCCTGGAAGAAAATTGGAAGCTTTAATTAAAAAGTTTGTAGCAAGTCAACTATCAATATCAGGAAGAACTTTTGTAGCAGTAGCAATTATTTTCCACGATGGACCTTCTACAACATCTGGACATTACACAGTCTATTTAAAATGCAATAAAGGATGGAAATATTGTAATGATGCTACTAATTCACCCTTGCAGTATGCCAGGTAGTATTCATGTAGTGCCCCAATCAGCCTATCAGTCTCTGTCCACTCCTGCAATTATCCTGACAGAAGCGTGTCCTTATCTAATCACTGTGCCAACATACAAGCACTTAAAAACTCACCCTCCTGTCAACTACCAGCACTCTCACTATCTAGTCACTGTCCATACACCTGTAGAATGCGTCACGCATTAAGACACATAGTGCTACATGAAATGTGCGCAATGTATGCAGCCCCTAACCCCCAGCAGAGTACTGATTCACCCTTGGAGTAAGTCAGGTAGTATTCAAGTAGTACCCTAATCAGACTGTCAGTCTCTATCCACTCCTGCAATCATACTGACAGAACCATGTCCTTATCTAATCTCTGTGCCAACACATGAGCACTTATAAACTTTCTCTGCCGTCAACTACCAGCAGTGTAAGTATGCAGTCACTATACATGCACTTGTAAAATGACTCATTTATTAAGACATGCAGTGCTACAATCAAATGTGTGCAATCTATGCAGGCCTCTAACCCCCAGCAGAGTACTGATTCACCCTTGCTATAAGGCGGGTAGTATTCATTTGGTGCCCCAATCAGACTGTCAGTCTCTGTCCACTCCTGCAATCATACTGTCAGAAGAATGTCCTTATCTAATCTCTGTGCCAACACACATGCAGTTATAAACTCTCCCTGCAGTCAACTACCAGCAGTGTAAGTATTCAGTTACTATCCATGCACATGTACAGCTAGTCACTGGGCATACACCTATAGAATGCCTCAGGCATTAAGACAAGCAGTGCTACAGTCAAATGTATGCAATCAATGCAGGCTTGTAACCTCCAGCAGAGTACTGAATCACTCTTTCAATAAGCCAGATAGTATTCATGTGCTGCCCCAATCAACATGTCATTCTCTGTCCACTCCTCCAATCATACTGATACAAGCATGTTCTTATCTAATTTCTGTGGCAACACACAAGCACTTATAAAGTCTCTCTGCTGTCAACTACCACCACTCTAACTATTCCCTCAGTATTCATGCACTTGTAGAATGACTCAGGCATTAAGACAAGTGGTGCTACAGTCAAATGTGCACAATCTATGTAGGCCCGTAAATCCCAGCAGACTACTGATTCACCCTTGCAATAAGCCAGGTAGTATTCATGCAGTGCCCCAATCAGCCTATCAGTCTCTTTAAACTCCTGAAATTATCCTGACAGAAGCATGTCCTTATCTAATCGTTGTGCCAACACACAAGCACTTACAAACTCACCCTTCTGCCAACTATCAGCACTCTCACTATCTAGTCACTGTCCATACACCTGTAGAATGCATCACGCAATAAGACACATAGTGCTACAGTGATATGTGCGCAATGTATGCAGGCCCCTAACCCCCAGCAGAGTACTGATTCACTCTTGGAATACGCCAGGTAGTGTTCAAGTAGTGCACCAATCAGACTGTCACTCTCTATCCACTCCTGCAATCATACAGACAAAAACCTGTCCTTATCTAATCTCTGTGCCAACACATAAGCACTTAAAAACTCACCCTCCTGTCAACTACCAGCACTCTCACAATCAAGTCACTTTGCATACACCTATAGAATGCCTCAGGCATTAAGACACATAGTGCTACTGTGAAATGTGCACAATGTATGCAGGTCTGTAACTCCCCAGTAGACTACTAATTCACCCTTGCAGTATGCCAGGTAGTATTCATGTAGTGCCCCAATCGGCCTATCAGTCTCTGTCCACTCCTGCAATTATCCTGACAGAAGCCTGTCCTTATCTAATCACTGTGCCAACACACAAGCACTTAAAAACTCACCCTCCTGTCAACTACCAGCACTCTCACTATCTAGTCACTGTCCATACACCTGTAGAATACCTCAGGCATTAAGACACATAGTGCTACAGTGAAATGTGCGCAATGTATGCCGGCTCCTAACCCCCTGCAGACTACTGATTGACCCTTGCAATATGCCAGGTAGTATTCATGTATTGCCCCAATCAGCCTGTCAGTCTCTCTCCACTCCTGCATTTATCCTGACAGAAGCATGTCCTTATCTAATCGCTGTGCCAACACACAAGCACTTAAAAACTCAGACTCCTGCCAACTACCAGCACTCTCACTAGCTAGTCAGTGTCCTTACACCAGTAGAATGCATCACGCATTAAGACATATAGTGCTACATGAAATGTACGCAATGTATGCAGCCCCTAACCCCCAGCAGAGTACTGATTCACCTTTGGAATAAGTCAGGTAGTATTCAAGTAGTACCCTAATCAGACTGTCAGTCTCTATTCACTCCTGCAATCATACTGACACATACCTCGCGCAAAGTGAAAGTCAGGATTTCTGAACACAAAAGTTCAATCCGCACCAAAAGCCTCAAATCTCCCTTGACTACACACTGGTTAGAACACCATCACACCATTGCACAATTGAGATTCACTATTCTTGAAATGGTGCCTTGCAACACGCAAACCAACATTGAGAGGCTATTAACGCAGAGAGAAGTTTGGTGGACCAAGTTCTTACAAACCTTGTTACCCCTTGGGCTCAATGACAAATTAGAAATGCACTGTTTTCTGTAACATGTTTGTGTGTCATTTTGTCTTATCTTCCCT
Source organism: Triturus cristatus (assembly GCF_964204655.1). NCBI lineage: Eukaryota > Metazoa > Chordata > Amphibia > Caudata > Salamandridae > Triturus > Triturus cristatus. The sequence goes on from NC_140589.1 coordinate 1,757,359,142, forward strand.
CATTCCTCTTAGATTGTACGTCTGTTTCAGTCCGAGCAATTCAACACTGTCTTTCCTCTTACTAGCCTCGATTTTCTGTTTCTTCCACTAGTTATATCATTCTTACCATCACAATATTCTTCCTCCTTCTTTACGTCTGCGGTCGGCTCACGGTTTTGTCGTTTGTTCGTTTCTCTCACATTATTTACGTTTTTATCTTTCATTTACAGTCTTTTTGTATTACGCTTTTCTGAACTATCTCTATCTTGTTTCTGTTTTTATTCCACTGGCGTGTTCCTTCCTCTCATTTATATATGCTCTATAGACGACTTCAATGTCCCTGTCACCCTCTGTCACCGGCCGTTCTACTCGCTTTTACATTCCTGTTTCTGTCTCCCCTATCACAATCCCATTTGCAATTCTCCTTGTGTTTTCACTTATGTTCGTCCTTTGGCTTCTTCACCATGTGAGCACATTGTCTATTTGGATCACTTTAAGTCTTAAGTTATTTTGCTCTCATGACACCTCATTTTTTTAGTTCATGCATACTTTGTTCTGATCACTATTTTGTTTTTACTGTGTCTATGCCACTCGGTCACACAGTCTTCTTTTTATGCCTATGGTGTCTCCCAGACATTATTTGTTACCCTTTGTTTCGTGGTCGTACACTGTGATCTACACTCTTTGGACTTTATTGTACAACCATTGTTTACACACATTTTTTCTTTGCCTTCATGTTGTGCGTGCTTCTCACACCGCGGTGTGGGCGCATCTTTGGATTTTCACTACACCCTTTGTTACGCAGTCCTCTTTCTATCTTCACAACTTTTCTTCCGATATCACGTGATCACGCGTTCACTGATTTTACTCTCTGGCTGTACACGCTCGTGTCGCCTTCTTTTCTGGTGGTCCACAGCAGTCTGAATCATTCTGTCTTTTCACCTCACGCCTTGATAGTAAGTCTCTGTCAGTTTTTTTCCAGTTATTTTCGCCTGTGATTCAACTTGAACACGATGGCCTCAGTTTTTGCGTTTTCTCTTTTTTCTTCCTTGTTTCAGTCCCTGCATCATACTTAGTACGCGGTTGACCCTTGCCCAGGTACTGCATCTTTGTTTTCTCGCATGCACTCTATTGTCAACACGGTTGTTATTCTCACCTTCATCTGCACTTCTACATTTCGTTTTCAGAGCAGTGATAATTCTGCCACGCTGTCCCGCAGTATTCTACTATCTTATTGACCAGCTTCTTTGGATTGTTTCTAGTAAGTCTCTGCTTTCACTCCTCTCCCTGTAACGTAATTGCTCTTTTCTGGTTTTGGGCTACAATTGTGTTTCTTCTGTGTTTCAGCGTACTTCTCTTGAAGCTTCCTATCCACTTGATAGACACTGTGAACTCCGTGTTTATATGAACATCTTTGCCCGTCTTTTCATATCCAGTAAGAATCTGTTGAGTTTTTTGCGTCTTGCACAGTTGTTAGCATGACGGTTTACTACTAACGCACAGCAGTTATTCTTCACGTTTATTTGAACATTTCGCGCACGTTTTTAATCTGTCTTACTCTCCTTAACACGATGGGTTTGTTTTCGCTCCACACACACGTTCACTGTCTGTTCTATTCCCTTCCGTTCTCGATACAGTTTGCACGTTGAATTGTCTCGGCTTGACTCAGATGAGGCGCTCACCCCCATGGTTCTAGCCACAATGCATCTTGTAACTGCTTCAGTGTTTTTTACACAGTTTCTTCGCAGTGCATAAAGACTCAATGAAATTTCCTCTTTTCCACAGCTTCCCCTGAAGAAGGGATGCTTCTCATCCCGAAATGCATTGGGCACCTCTCCATGAATTGACGACTAATTTCATTGCCATTGCGCAGTTTTTACATTGAATGTATTCATGCAATTTTATTTTCCATGTCACTTCAACATTATTGCTATGTGCAATTTTTTTGTTGCCTTCTGATTGATTCATAAAAAGAGTTTCTCTCAAATATTTTTGTTTTCATTGTGTAGCAGATTGCTGTTCAAGAGAGTTTAAACTCACGTTAATTTTATTCTACTTTTCTTGAAAGTGATACAATTGTCTCCTGCATTGTTTTCAGCTGTGCACTCAGTATACTGTTGTCGGTTCACCAGCAGTTTATATGTTTTGTTGCGAGGTGGGCTTCCTCGTTTCTGAGTTGCACGCTTCATGTTTCTAATTGTATTAATCGTTATTTGTTATTATATTCGTTGGTGTGCGCTAACTTACATACATAAGATCATACTGACAGAACCATGTCCTTATCTAATCTCTGTGCCAACACACGAGCACTTATAAACTTTCTCTGCAGTCAACTACCAGCAGCGTAAGTGTGCAGTCACTATACATGCACTTGTAGAATGACTCATTTTTTAAGACAGGCAGTGCTACAATCAAATGTGCGCAATCTATGCAGGCCTCTAACCCCCAGCAGAGTACTGATTCACCCTTGCTATAAGGCGGGTAGTATTCATTTGGTGCCCAAATCAGACTGTCAGTCTCTGTCCACTCCTGCAATCATACTGTCAGAAGGATGTCCTTATCTAATCTCTGTGCCATCACACAAGCACTTATAAAGTCTTTCTGCAGTGAAGCACCAGCAGTGTAAGTATCAAGTCACTATCCATGCACTTGTACAGTGATTCAAGCATTAAGACAAGCAGTGCTACAGTCTAATGTGCACAATGTATAGAGGCCCGTAACCTCCAGCACAGTACTGATTCATCCTTGCAATAAGCCAGGTAGTATTCATGCAGTGCCACAATCAAACTATCACTCTCTGTCCACTCCTGTAATCATCCTGACAGAACCATGTCTTTCTCTAATCTCTGTGCCAACACACAAGCACTTATAAATGTACCGCTGTTAACTACCAGCACTCTAACTATACAGTCTACGTATCCTCATGTCTATTCCATATATTTCTCCATCACTTATCAACCACTATACATATCCTTTTACTCTGCCAATACCAGCAGTATCTTCTTATCCTATCACTCCGCCAATACATCAGTACTCATAAATTGACCATGTATTCTACTTGCAGCACTGGAATCATTCCAATTACTAGTAATGTACTTATAGAGTGGCTTAGCTACTAATACAAGTACACCTCGTTTTTTCGTCTTTCAATGCATGCTGCATTCTACAGCACACATTGAAGGACAAAAATGCCTTTAGTGATTATTTTTGTGCAGGAAGGTATCCCTTCCTGCACAAAAACAATCACCCCACGACACAGACTTCCTTGCACCTTATCTAATCTTTGTGCCAAAACACAAGCACTTATAAACTCGCCCTCCTGTCAACTACCAGCACTCTCACTATCCAGTCACAGTCCATACGCCTGTACAATGCCTCAGGCATTAAGACACGCAGCGCTACAGTTATATGTACAAAATATATGCAGTCCCCCAACCCCATATGTGCAGACTACTTATTCACTCTTGCAAAAATCCAGGTAGTACCCATGCAGATCAGCAATCACAGTGTCACTGTCTGTCCACTCCTGCAATCATCCTGAGAAAACCATGATCTTATCTAATCTCTGTGCCAAAACACAAGCATTTATAGCTTTTCCTCTCCTTGTAAATAAGGCCCCTTCACACGCCGCACTTTGTGTTGAAGGGGCGTTCCATGGGTGTTGCTGTGTATGTTCCCACACAACACCCATGGAACAAGACACATCTCAAGATTTACAAGAAATCGTAAATCTGGAGATGCGTGTGAATGCTGCACCACCCTAGACGTGGCGTACCAAGGCGTAACGAGGAGAAATGTTTTCATTTTTCCAAATTTTTTCCTCCTTCAATGCTTGCTGCATTCCACAGCACGCGCTGAAGGAGGAAAATGCCTTTAGTGATTGTTTTGGTACAGGAAGGTGTCCCTTCCTGCACAAAAACAATCTCCCCACGATGCAGGCATCTTTGCACCATGGTGCAAGGGTGCCTGCGCCAGTGCACGGCTACAGTTTGTGCGCTAATGCAGAGGGAACATATTCATGTAAATATGTCGCATCTCTGTGCTTCGGAAGTGTCGCAGCACGGTGCAGCCAAAGGGCTTGTGGTGCCACGCTGCAGCACTTCCTCATAGAGCTGCCCCTATAAATTAACCATACACTACTAATGCATTCTTTCAGACAATCATGCTCTACACATACATTCAATCAAACTTTCAGACATTACCATGCAATAATAGTTCTTTTTTAAACCAGATAAGGTAGTTCTGATAAGAACTTTTTTTTCTTCTTTTTTTGTTTTATATTTTTTTTGTATTTTTTCAACAATTTTGTATTTTTTGGAGTGTTTTTCTCAAAACTGATCAATAAAACAAAAAAAATAAACAGGTAATTTTTGGAATTAAAGATTATTCCAAAAGCAAAATAAAAATCCAAAAAATTAATATTGGTGGTTGCGTTGAGTGGCACAAATAGCATCCACCGACTGCTCTCCGTAGCAAACTAGTTTATTGCACTTGATGCAGCGCTGCTCTAAAGAGGCAAATTCAGAACTTATATCCATTGCAGCTTGAGATGTTGATGCTCCTGAAGTAGTTGCTCCACCTGATTGTGGATTTAATGCAGCTCTCCTCATCTCCTCCCGAGCAAGATTCAGAGGATGGATTGTCCGGAGGTGTTTGTACATGCTGGCAGTGCCGCATGAGTATTTTTTTTCACTACCTCTGGAGAGCACTCTTTCACAAATTTTGCATGTCACCTTTGTGGCATTTACTTTTTTCTGTCCAGGTGGAATGGTAAAGAACTTCCACACTACAGATTCTGGTCTCTGTTTTCTTGGTGCCTCCTGCAAGAATTCTTCATCCGAAGATTCTTCCACTTCCTGGTGTTCTCCAGATACCATTTTTCTTCAGAGTTGAAAGAAAAACACCCAAAAAAAACAAAGAGGTTGAAGTTGGAGAAGAGATGCTTCTCTGAAGATGGTCCAAGCAGAATGATTAAAATGGGTGGGGTCCTTCAATAGTTACAGTGGGAAATTTTATAAACCAATCAAATCTTTTTTTGGAGGTCACATGGGATCCGCGCACCCTGCGCTTACGAAGCACGCACCCGACGCGACTTCGCGAAAATATATTTAAAAGTGATATAACTTTATTATAAGTAGAAATATATTATTTTTATGAATACCTTACATAATCTCTAGCCCTTATATGTATATTAAAGACACATACACATCATTTTAGAACATAAATATTTTTGCGGGAGTCGCGCACCCAGCGCGTCCAGTACGCATATGATGTCACGTAGGGCCCGCCACCGCGCAAGCATCGCGTACTGTGATGCGCATGTGTCGCGAAAGCGCGGGAGCCGGACTCGCGGACCAGTCGCATACCAAGCGCGCACACCACATAACATTGAACGTGTATAACGGAACTGCAAAACACGCACCCGTCGCACACCATACGCAGATCCTACAAGCCTGGTATGCATACCTGCTGTGCTGGGTACGTTTTGGTGCGTGACTTCAAAAAAACAAATATTTAAAAAAAGAAAATAATAAAAATATATTAAAATAAAAAAATAAAACAAAATAATTATACTATGTTTTACTTTTCATTTTTTTTTTTAAATTTCAAATTTCAGAAAAGTATATAATATTGTTTAATAAATAATATATTTTAAAAAACTGTTAAAAAACTCCAGTAATACAGTACAAAAAACATAGGTGTAATTAGTTTTACACTTAAAAATTAGCATTTAAAAAACCTTTGAAATTCACTGAAAATAACATAGGTTTCAGACACGTTATAGTTAGGAATTAGCATTTAAAAAACCTTAGAAATTCACTGAAAAAAACCATAGGTTTTAGGGAAAGTTATAGTTAACTAGACAGTTCACTCGTACAAAACCGTAGAAATTCCTCCGTTATAGTTAGTTCTGCTAACTATAACTCGCGCACCTGCAATGCACTGCTGATGATGTCACATATTACATCATTCATGACATGGTCAGTGACATCACTGATGACATCACTGATGACATCACAAATGAAGTCACTGATGACATCACTGATGACATCATCCAGTGAATGTGGTTTTGTTTGTAATCTAAATATGTATTATATATATATACCAATCTGTATTGAAGTTTGAGTGGACATATAACTGTCTGGATGAAGAATTTAGTAGCTGTCTGACTGTCTGTTTAAGTGAGTAAGTAAAAGTGTCTCACTAAATACATGGGTTAGTAACTAAAGTATGTGAATATGTGCATCAGTGTCTCTGTTGTTGTATAATCTGCTGTATCAGTTGGTCACTAACTACATGAGTGTCCATAATAGTTATTGATTAGTTGACTGAGTATTTGTATGGGAGACTGAGTGTGTATGTGGTTGGGTGGGTGGTGTGTAACTGTATGCATAGATGTGTGAGTGGTTGATTAACTAGGTGTATGGGTTTAAGAGTGCATGTGGAAACAGTTGTTTGGGTGACTGAGTGTGTTTATTTGTGTGTTGGTGACTGAATATATGTCTCAGTGGTACCTCTACAACAAAGTACAAAAATAAAGGCATTCTATGTGAGAGTTGGTGTATATAAAAAAACTAACGTAAGAGTCAGTGATTGTGAGAGTAACTGCATGGATGAGTGTATAATTGTAATAGTGATTTTTTAACATAGTAACTGGGAGTTACTATGTGTATAAATAAATGAGGTGTTGTGTGTATAACTGTGTAGGTGAGTAAATGTAAGTGTGATTGATTTTTTTTCATGAATGAGTAGGATGACTGCATAACTGAGTAGGATGACTGCTAATGTGTCAATGTCTATATAGGTGTATAAGTGCATTTGATAGTGTTCTATTGATCAGTGACTGCATATAGAAGTGATTTTGTAGGTGAATGGGTAGTTGTGTGTGTAGACTTAGAAATCATTGAGTGGGTAGATAGTAAGTGGTATTGGTGTGTCAATGGTTTCAAATACGGTACTCTACTTTACAGTGAGTGATGAAAGGTTATAGTAGTGTGTGATGAGGTTTATCAGATTGTCACTTGGATGATGTCATCAGTGATGTCATCAGTGATGTCATTTGAGATGTCATCAGGGAATTTTCATTTTTTATTTAACAGCGGGGAGATGTAGTGCCATGTGAGTTAACAATGACGGAACCCTTTTGGCTCCTGATGGTCTCCGCAGAACTGTGACATAAGTATTAGAACATATTGAAGTTATTGCAGATTTAGAATGTTGACTTCACATTTACACTCAGATGAAGAAAGATGTGTAATACCAAGCTCCCTGTGTGGCGTAGTCATTGGCAGGTGCCCAGGCTGGGGACAATGCTACAAATTTGATGGGACTGTCCACTAAACTTTCAACTCAAAGACAATATTTTCTGTCAATAACTAAAGGTGTCATCTGGGCCAGCGGACAACTCTAAATTAGGAGTACAGGTACTCGGGACTCCTAACTATGCCCTAAGTCTGGAGGTAGAAATCTTCACCTGGTGCTGGTGCCAAAAGTATCCAACTCGTGAGAGCACTTCCCTGGCCCACATCGTAATTTCTCTCATTCTGAGCTTTTCCTGCCAAAACCAATGGCTTCACCAAGACCTCGCCCAACACCTATCTGTTACTCTGGATCCCTCTTCAGATCCAGCCAGATGCTTTGCCCCGCTGAACGGTTTTAACTTCCAGAAAAAAGATGACGTCCCAAGGTAATACCTCTGACTGGCTCAAACCTGATTGGTGCACTTTTTGGCACAATTTTTTAAACCATGTCTCCGGTACCCCTTTTGGGATTTTGTTTTTTGGTGTCAAATTGGAGTGGAACTTTTGTTGTGTTTCATTTGTGACTTTTTACTGTGTTAGTACTTTTAAATGCTTTCCACATTTTCTTAGGGTAAGTCTATTGGCTCTGTGATTTAGCAACTAGGGGTTGAGCTCATGTTTAAATTACTGAATCCTTTAAATGGACTTATCAAAATACTGACCTTATTACTCTTGGTGGACTACCATACACCTCAAATAATCACAGTGATTGGAAAAGATTCAACAATAGCAAAGATCTGCAAGATGGCAAGATGTGAAGGGAAATGGATTTGTTGCAAGGAGTTGAAAAAGACTTATTGTTTGGTCAGAAATGGACTCCGATTGCAAGATGGCTTGTTGTTCTGTGGAGCCAGAAAGGTTACACAGAACCTGCTGTAACTCTTTATCAGCATTACGGTTTCCACCTCATGGCCCTAGAATGAGTGATTGGGTAGTTAGGTTGCATTGCACTGTTATGTTAAATGTTTGGCATGTGTAAGGTTCTGTTAAGAGGGTGGACATTCTTAATTGTAGATGTGTGTGGGGCAAACTGCTTTGTTTTTTCAACTCAAAGGTGAGCCCCAAAAGACCATCTAAGATGAGTAGGAACTGTGCACTGACAAGCTTCCCATGTACCATCTGTAGCTTGCCCTGTCCTGTCTTAGATTACTACTAAAAGCACATCACCAGCAGATTAACTAGATGTGCATAAACATAGAAAAGCATTGTTCAGGCAAGTCAGAGTACACTCACAACATTTAAACCATTATCGCTCATATTCCTTCCTCTCAGAATCAAAAATAACGGTTCTAATTTCTTAAACCTAACATTTTGCAATTTGTTTGTCTCTCCGACTTATTTACTCGATGATCCAGTGCAGGGTTCCTCAGATCACCAAGTGGGCTCTACTGTCCAATCATGGTTTCTTTGATGTGATGGTTCATCTTGATGTATTTAGAAATTAGTTAAAGGTGATCCAGAGATTCCATGTGTTTCTGAGTTGTGGAGGTCATACTGCTTTCCAGCACTTTGCATTCTTGATAATTCTCACCCTGTGGCAAAATATGTCATATCTGCATTCACAAAATCTATTGGAAAAGTCACTAAGCTACACAAAAAGCTATTTTTCTCTTCATAAATTTAAATCCTCAGACCTGAAATGCAAGTGAAGCTCTGGCATCAACTGTCATCTTCGCTGTTAGTCTCATATTTCCACAAACAATTGCTCTCTGGTATAGTGTTGGATCAATGAGAGCCACTCTCAACCTGTTGCTGGCATTCTGTTACAATTTAAGAATAAAGAGGCTATGATCAGCTCATAAGGGCTGTGGAGGAGTGCGGCAGGGCTCCAACTATTTAAAAAAAAGATTTGGACCCAACGTATTTGCTCTATCCCCTATTTTATTTATTTATTTATTTGAAAAGTTTTATAAAGCGCGAACATGACCCATAGCAGGTATAAGAGCGCTGTACACAGAGGCAGAAGCATGCATGTACTCAGAAAAGTTGAGGTCAAAATTGTAAAACAACATGGAGTAAACAATCAAAGTCAGATACCGGGTAGAAGGCCATACTAGTTCAGTTTCTCATATAGAGCAAAATATTTCCCGAAACATTCAGTAAAACAATCATATAGTGGCTCGTCACAGCAAAGTAGAGTGTAATTGGCCCAAGAAGTATTCATATATTATAGTTCCGTAAGGGCCCTAGAGTTAGAATAACAGTTTAAAATCCCCCTAAAAACAACTGATCCCTAACTGGCATATTTCACTTAACTATGAATCCCTATATTGTGGTATCCATTGTACCCAGGGAAACACACTTTACCCCGCAGGCAGAACCACAACCTGCCTTTACTCCGCAGTCACTACCCCGACTATGACATTATGATGTGTTCCGTTAGCATGCAAGTGGTTACAATGGCTTGCTTTAGAGGGAGCGCTGTTGGACTGGTGTTGGATTTTAAGTCCAACACCTTCCCTAATAGTATACTGGTTGGCGTTGGAATAGTGATTTATACTATTCAAAGTCCAGCGCCCCCCTATGGCAAGTCATTGTAACGACTGGCGCGGTAAAGAAGCACATGGTAACGTCACAGTCCAGGTAGTGACTGGGGAGTAAAGGCATGCGTGGGAAATGCATGTGGGGTTCTGTTAGACATCAGTGTACCCAGGGCCTTTTACTTAAATGCCACTAGTTGTCTGCAGCACCTACTATGTCACCACTAAAGTGATAGTACAAAGCATGTCATCAGGTCTGAGTGTGCTGATTTAAAACTGCAAGTTCGACCTGGCAAAATATTTATTTTACTAGGCCTAAACCAACCTTCCCTTTTAATACCTATGCTTTACCTCTATTGTATGCCCTAAATGCCCATATGTCAACATGCATGGTATTTAAAAAGTGGGACATTTGTACTTAAGCTTTATATGCCCTGGCAGTGAAAAATCTCCAAAGTCGTTTTCACTTTGGCAAGACAAGCTCTCCAACAGAAAATCAATGGGTACATTAAAACACGTTATAAAGCATATTTTCAGTTTGGTTCAGTTTGGGATTAGCTAGAAAAATTAAGCAAGGACTTAAATTTAAAATCAAATCTAATGGTCAAGACAGATTTTAAATTCCTACTTGGAAAATAACACTTTTATGGGCACATGCATCAAGCCCGCATTTTGCGATTCCCAGATAGCGAATTTTACCGATTCGCTATTTGGGAATTGCAAAATGCTATGCATGAAGGAATTGAAAAAAAAATGAGATCCCTTAACATTACCTAATAGCAATTCAGAAATTGTGAATCGCTGTTAGGCAATGTGATGCCATTCATTCACCCATAGGAATGAATGGTATTGAATTCGCTAATTGTGATTACCAAATTGGTTACCGCAAATAGAGAATGCAAATCCAAGGGTATCCGGGGGCTTAAGGCCCTCCTGAAGCACCCCACAAAAAAAGGTAAGTGTGCACATGTAAAGCACACACATGCCCAAAAGGCATGTGTGAGCTACATGGCACTTTGAAAAATGCATTTTTGTACCGTTTTCAAAGCATGCACATATTACCATCAAATTGAAGTTGATGGTAGTTAGCGTTTCCTAAATGCAAAGTTCGCAATTAGGAAAAGCTACATGCATTGGCATTAGGGAATCACAAATTGGGATTCCGTAAATGCATTTGCAATTTAGGTAATCACAGAAAAATGCGATTACCTAAATTGTGAATGCCAAAACCTACATGCATAGGCAAATTAGCCTGTTTGCGAACCAGAAAAGGCTTTATGCATGTGCCCCTTAGAAATCTGACATTTTCCAGTCTAAAGCCTGTAGAAGCCTTTTCAAAGTTAATCCCCAACTTTCACCTGGTAGCCTGCTGGCCCTCTGAAAAGAGATGTAATTGGCTCCCAGGAAAGGGAACAAAGGGGCCTTGGCTGGGAGGTCTGACCTCCTCCTGACAGGATGACCTGGGGGATGTGCTCACCAATTGCACAAGCTTCAAATGGGCACCCCATCTTACAGACATTACACAAACCTAGGCCTGTTCCTGTCGTTGTCCAAGTATCCAAAGTGGCAAAGTGGCCGAGTGGGGGCGGGGGTTAATATGTTCCAGAACTGGTTTGCAAGGAGAGTTCCTAATTTCCCTTGGACAAACCTCAGGAGTGTTCCCGGAGCTCTGCACGAGGGAAAAAAGGTTCTGCCATATTGGTTTTTGGTAGAGAGAGGCACTGTGGGATGAATATGGCACATTACAACGCGATGTAAGACATCGCGTGCCATTACAACGTGGTCGTTATAGTGACCACGTTGTTAGTACGCGATGTATTACATCACAAGTCTTTACAACGACTTCCACTAGGGGGCAGGCTGAACTTAGGAATACTAATATTTACTATTCTTACTCCAGTTTGCGCAACAGTAAGTAAAGTGTTGGAAATTTATTTCCACTACCTCAGGGCTCCCTAGTGAAATTAATTGAAAAGACTTGCGATGTCATTGCATCGCGTACTAACAATGCGATTTTTGTAACGACCTTGTTGTAAAGGTATTGCAGTGTAATGACCGCGTTGTAGAGGTTGTTTCCCCTGTGGGATGGTTTATAAAAAACGCACACAGGAAGTGCTGCAAAAGTGAGTGAGGGCACCCCATGGAATTTTTACTCAGTTAGTTAGGGAGTGCCCAGGCATTTCCCCACTTATAAGCTGACACTGAGCATGATACCTCTGGACCTGTGGAAGACAGACAAAAGACTGCACCTGCTGTTGAACCTATGTACCCAGGACTGGAACGTCGACTCCAAGGGTCAGTTGGCTGACCTTCTGTTAAGCTACATGGGCACAATAGTTACAAGTCACCCACCTGCCTGAATAGCACAGATGGCCAGTTCCATTTGGACCTGCACTGGACCTTATTGTTTGCTTCCCATGGAATAAGTCCTGACCTCAAAGTGGTGTCTCTAAGGTCCTGGGGCCCTTGGATAAGTGTTGTTCCAGGGATTCTGCAAAAGCACAGAACTATGCATAGGATTATGGGACCTTAGTGCATAGGGACTGAGTCATCCTACCACCTTAGTACCCATGCGACTAGGACTGACTAGCTATAGTGTCTCACTTGTTCTCCTACTCACTCACATAGAAGCAAGTGGTTAGATACCCCAGAACACAACACTCCAGACTCTCTTAGGAATCGCGGTTGCAAGACACACCCTTTTGTTCACACTCTTGTACTTGTCCACAATAAGTTCTGACAGAGACACAAACACATTTAAAATATTTATTTTAACTAATGTGCTGTAATGTGCAGTATACGTGCCACAATATGCAAGAAAATGCATAACACAAATATGGTAAGCATAGCAATTAGTCCATAAGTCATGAAAGGAGCTGACATTATGAAAAGACAGTATAGTCTAACCTCCCTTTCCTTGTATAGATGCAGAATGATTATATATTAGAAGATCTCTGGGCGTTATCTGCAGACCCTGTACCTCTGTCTATAGATGGTAGATCTACATCAAATGTGCTGTCTTGCTCTTCACCCTGGAAAGGTCCCTCTCCAAGTTTCTGCTATCTATTCATGTATTCCAATAAGACTAAAGTACGGATTACCAAACAACAGCTGCATCGTTATGTTTTGTCTAGGTGCCTGACTAGAACAGAATAACAAGGGGCATTGTTGATCGTCCTTGCTCACAATGCTCAGACTAAATCCCAGGAACCTACAGAGTGTGAACACAGCGATAGGCTCTTATGTGAAAACGGTAAAAGACACAATTGCAAAATAAAGTTGTGCAGTAACGTGCGCAAAGCAGAAGACAATCTGCAGCATGCTCATACCAATTTAGAGAAGACGTCAATGTCCCCATGGGCCATGTGACAGTGTCAGAATGTATTCCTTCCACTTAACCTTAAAAGCTGAGACTTAGAAACTTTTTCAAGTATTTTTGCGAAAAGAATCAGTGGCTACCACCAGACCACTGCCGAGCCAAAGCTGCAGATGTCGTTTCTCTCTGATAGAAAGACAAAGGGGCTGATTAATATTGTGTTGGTATATATATTCTGTTGCAATGGCACTGGAGTATACATACCACCAAGATAAAGGTCCACCCACCCGAGTGTGATGCAGCCGGACCTTAATTTTCTCTATGGCAGTGCCTAATGATAGTTTGGTGCATAAGCTGAAAGTGTGACCAAGTATTATAAGGAAAGGCGTACATATAAAGGTTATTGTAACTCTGCCTTCAGGAATTTGTTCATGCAACTCCTCTATTAAAAGGCAATACAGCTAACTTTATCTTTTACATACACTTTTTCAATATGTATATCTAAGGTATCTTACTTGAATCTAGGATCTTAAAAGACCCTATTCCTAGGTTTTCTGTCAGTTACTGTATTTTCAGAGTAGCTAATTTCATAGCCCATTTTCCCTTGACAGATGGGCCATCAGAAAATTCGTGTGCTACCATTTCTCCTTCCCTGCTGGGCAGATTTTACATCATTGCTTAATGTCTTAAAATAATATTCATGACAATCAATCATTAGGCTTCCACTGCTGAAACTGACAGCAAACAAATGTAGGGTGTTTGAGTAAATGGTATATTCTTAGTAAGATTCTCAGCTTTGAAATTGTAGTATGTAAGCACTCTAAAATAGCGCTTCTTTACCCTTTCACTTCTGTATACCCTTGCTGAATAATTACTGGAATCCAGGAACCCCCACTAAGTCATTATTGGAGGTTGGGGACCTCCGACCTAAGCACTTTCCATGATTTAATCCTCAGAAAAATAAACAAAAATATAAAAACAAGTATACACCTAACGAATGCTAAAATACTAAATATTTAGTTTAATTCACACTCAAATATAAAAAATGTTTTCACTTTTTCTACATTGCTTCTGTATTTGTATATACGTTATTAATTTTAATGTATTAATTTTAAAATATTTAATTTTGTAACACAGGGGTCCTCAGACCATAGGCGAAGAACCACTGCTACAAATTGTGTTTGAATTGGAGTTGGCATGGCCTACCACATATAGTCACTTTGGAAGAATTTTAAAATGTGTAATAATATTTATTCCTTGCCTGAATGCCTTCCATACATGTGCCAGGTCATTTGCTTCCATTATCTGCCATGGTATTGGAGTAGTGAATTTCTATGTTGCATGTTTTAACACTTTATTACTATTTTTTATATGTTAAGATGGATAAATATAACTGCACAATAAACCTATGTATTTTGTCGGGGAACAATACTTGTTTAACGCAAAATAACAGTGCTATAGTTAATAAATCACAAACTTACTATAATGAAAATGTAATTTGCTATATCTCTGTTTCCCAATTTTTTATTCAGAAATTACAGCCATAATTTTACAGTATTTTGCAACAGACACCATTGATGAAATGGCAGATATTGATGCTAAATGGTAAACTTTAGCGACCTTACAATTTCCAAGAAATAGCCCTTCAGCTTCCTGATGAATGTACTTACCTGCCTTTTGATTAACAATGCTGAGAAAAAAAAGTTAACTCTCTCTAGAAGTGAAGATGCCCATTTTAGAAATGTATATATATTTTTTTGCTTACGGAGTTCTATATAGCGCGAACTTAACCCGAAGGTATCGGGTATCAGAGCACCAGTTGCCGTGCATGAGGACACATTCATTTTTGTTAGGCACGGGGAGATTAAATGATTTGTCCAGAATCACAGGATGTTCAGTGTCGTTGCAAAGACTCGCACCCAGTTCCCCAGATTTGAGGTCGACCACCCTAGCCGTTAGGACAACTCCTCTCCCCATATGCACAGTTGTATATGGGGACTCCAGATGGTTTAATATACTAAACAGCTGCTAAATATATAAGATCTAATTTGCAAAGAGTTGTACATTTACACCCATACAGCCCTTCAAAATACGTTTAGTAGTATACAAACATTCCTAGTAGCATACATGCGAGGCTGTGCCAATCATGTGACATCTGATGTTTCTACCGCATAGAGGGAGACCAGACGTCCCGGTTTTCCCCGGACGATCCCGTTTTTTTTAGCAGTGTCCCGACACCTTACTCCAAATTAAAGAAATGTCCCGGTTTTTGAGTAGTGCCCGGGTTAAAAAGATAAATGTCCTGGTTTTTAAATAGTGTCTCTCTGCGCCTGCTTTACTTCTCTCAGCCTGAGACGGGTCTCTAGTGGGTTCTCCATTTTTGCCCTCACAGAAAAAAAAGCTTACTGCTGCAGCAGTACCACCCTTCACTGCTTTCAAAGAGACCCGTTATAGGGGCATATTATCAAGCCAGGCGATAACATTATCGCCTCTTTAGCGGCAGAAAACTGCCGCTAAAACAGCGATAATGGGCTTGATAATATGCTCTATGGAATTCCAATTGAAGCCCATGTTAGATGTCCTTCACATCTAACATGGGCTTCAATTGGAATTCCATAGAGCATATTATCAAGCCCATTATCGCCGTTTTAGCGTCAGTTTTCTGCCGCTAAAGCGGCGATAATTTTATCGCCTGGCTTGATAATATGCCCCATAGTTCTTTCGCAGTCTCTTCATTCCAGAACTGAGGCATTTCAACTGTATGTACAGTGAAGCCAAAGTTGTTGCTTATTACTCTTATGTAGCTAACAACCATTGACAACGCCAATAGTCCAGGCTTGTTCTAGGTGTGATGTTACTCTTATATTATGTATCTGGATACAATGACAGAAGCAGCACATTTTTCGGGCGGGACGCTGTGCTAAGTACAGATTTTTTAGCTTATGTGTTTTAAGCCACGTCCTTAATTACATCGGCCACGACCCTTGAGAGAACCCCCACTCTGTTTTTCCATCCCACTTAAAGCCACGGGTGCTTCTTCCGTCCTACTTTTATGTCTATGACACCTGTCCCGGTTTTTTGTTTTGAGAATCTGGTCACCCTACCCGTATAGAGCTGTACTTAGCGTTCAACTCTACATTAGAGAAAAGCAGCCCAAAGTGCACGATTTGTCTGGTTTTATTTCTACACTGGGAAGACATTGCAATACTACATAAGCATGAATACCTCTCCTGCGTCCCTGTGTTACTGAAAGGTTTGCATAAGCATCTGTGGCTCCTCCTGTAATATGTCAGTAACTCAGCATCTTCTGTGACATGAAAAGTGGTTTAGGGATGCACAAAAAGTTGCAAAGGCTTGGTACGCATCCTGGGTGCTTGTGTTACACGTTCCAAGGTCTTGCATTAATTTGGTCCAGTTCTGAGCCAGTAACAGGCACTTACAAGAATCTCTTCAACCCTAAAACCTCACCATCTTTGAACTGTTTGCCCAACGAAATGTATTTGCTTGAATGCTGCTTCAGCAGATACTGCTGTGAGTGACCTCTCCTGGTGACATTTCAAAGTGTGCACTGCAATGTATGTGCTGAGCCCTGAGATGCCGCCTTGTATAAGGCATGAAATTATATAATATGTTTAGCCAAAAAGGCCCTGTTGTCGGTATTAAAAACCAAGGATAGAGAAGCAATTAGAATAAATCGTTCTCTATATAAAAAAGCAACTAGTGACGCTTAGAAAGAAGGGGAGGTTGAACTGTGGGAACAGTTGGGCCATGCGCTCTGTTGTAAGGATGCTAAATTATTTTAGTCTATTGTTGCAACTGGAGTCAGTGGGTATTCTTCTGTACCTGCCCCAAATATCACAGCCTCAACTTGGGAAAGACACTTCTGTGACTTGTATGGCACACATGACCTTGATAGATTCCCTGTTGATATCCTAGACTTCTCCCTAGTCCCAGTGGATCATGCCCCTACCGAACCCTTTACTCTGATTGAGGTGGAATCAGCAATTGGGAAAATGCTTTCAAATAAAGCACCAGGCTTGGACAAACTGCCTGGAGATCTATTTAGGGCCCAACCAAAGATTTGGGCACCCTACCTGGTTGTTTTATTTAATAGCATTCTACAGTAAGTGCCCTATACCTGGCTCGGGGCTGAAATAGTACCCGTTTTCAAAAAGGGCTGCCCACTGATTCCCTCCAACTATAGACCTATTAGTCTAATAGACACTTCACAAAAATTAATGGGGAGAGTCCTTCTGGACAGGGTCCTTGGCTGGATTGAGGAGAACGGGATTTTGACCACTTTTCAGGGAGGCTTTAGGGCTGGTACTTCCACCCTAGATCAGATTTTTCGCCTGCAGGTCTTGTACTGGAAAATAGCCTTGGTTGAGGGTGGCAGCCTCTACCTGGTGTTTGTGGACCTGCGGGCAGCTTTTGATTTAGTCCCCCGCACCAAACTATGGCAAGTTCTGGCAGACCTGGGCCTTCCATCTTACTTATTGGCTGTCTTATTTAGGCTTCACGCCAATAATTACACCCAAGTAAGATGTGGCAAATATGGTGAACTTACTGATCGTTTTCCCGTTCAAAAAGGCGTTCGCCAAGGGTGTGTTCTGGCCCCCACATTGTTCAGCCTTTACATTAATGGTCTCATCGACCATTTGAATTGTATAGTAAATAATGACGCCCCTAGATTAGCATCAGGACGTGTGCCCGCATTGATGTTCGCAGACGATACTTTGCTACTATCTAGAACGTCTTCTGGCATGCAAAATACGCTGAACGGTTTTGCAAAGTTCTGTGAGTCAAGAGGACTTGAAATAAATCTGGGGAAAACTAAATATATGATTTTTAACCCCCCTAAGCGGGTGCGTCCCAACCCAGTTTTATTTGATATTCCCCTCGAGAGAGTTAAAACCTTTGTTTATTTGGGTGTGACTTTAACGGAGAATTTTTGTTGGAATTCTCAGATCGCTAAGTCAACGCTCAAGCTTGTTCAATTGGCAGGGGGTTTGAATAAAGTTTTTAAAAGATCGAGTTTTAAACCAGTGTCTCCCGCCCTTGAAATCTACTGTAGACAGGCAAGAGTGGCTGCAATCTACGGGGCCGAACTCTGGGGACATAAGCAGTCAGTGTCTCTTTCAAGGGCTGAGCAATCTTTTTTAAGATCTCTTTTAGGGCTTCCCTCCAGTACACCGATGATCCCCCTTAGGTTTGATCTTGGGTTGGTCCCAATAGAGGAGATCATCAGTGCAATACCTATTTTGTACTGGAAAAGGCTGTGGTCAGTGCCCGAACTGTCCTCGTTTAAATTAGAATTTGCTGAGATCTGGCCTGCACTTAAATCTAAAAAGATCCCTTGGCTTCTGCACATTAATAAAGCTTGTACCCAACTAGCACTTTCGGAAATGTGGGCAAACCCGGAGGCAAGTTGCCTCGCGATACCAAGGAAGGAAATCCTTTCTTTGGTGTCCTTGAAAAACTTTTCTTTACATTCGAGTTCTTCAACTACGGGTAGGCTGACCTTAGAATTCCTCATGGTTAAACAAGATCCTAAACTTGAGGAATTCATGGATCAAATAGAACCTCCACTTGCTCGCAAACTGTACATTCAGCTAAGGTATGGTACTTTACCGGTTAGGTCTTTTTCCTCCAAGTGGCAGGCACGAAATTTGGAAAGCTGTCCTGCTTGTAACTATAAAACAGAATCTGTTGTACATGCTCTGTTTTTTTGTCCCGCTTACCACTTAATTAGGAGAAGTTGGCTGATCCCCATTTGTAGGAACTTGGGTTTTCGCCACTTTAAGCAGGCTTGCAGGACCCTAGTCTATGATACTGATCCAAATATTGTTTTTGCTGTATCCCGCTATTTCTACAGTATGTGGCGAAGGAGACAAACGTTCTTAACTTAATTATTCTCATATTAATGACTTAAAGTTTAATCTCTTTTTTTAAAATAATTTTTAACTTTAAATGTTATTTATTGTTTTATTTGTGCCTATGTAATTGAGGATGTATGTATGTACACTTTTATGGTCTTTTGACCGAAATAAAGTTATCAAATGAAATATCTCTTAATTCATCAATTATGGCATGAAAGGGATTTGTGTTCTGGATAAAGTTTGCCTTCTTTTTCTTTCTTCTAGATCAACCTTCCTTTTCCATCTAATATATAGTTGTTTTTTGGTTTACCCTGATATCAGGCAACCACTGTAACGCATGCCTTATTGTGTATATATTTAAGTTTAGCAAAGCACATTTTATGCCATATTTCATTACAGTGGCGTAACGAAACTTGCGGAGTGCTCTCCCAGCCCGACCCAGTCAGGAGCTCTCAGGCCAGGGACCCCCACCCGTGCACAATGCTGGAAGGGGCCCCCAGAGCTCGGGGGCCCCCCCGCACCGCGGGTGCTAATGATATGCCACTGTTTCAATCTTACCACATGGTCTATCTAAGGCCCTGGTTGTGAGTTGGTTTCAATAGGGATGGTCTTGAATGCAATAGATAAATGCATTTGGAAAAAAACTTGGGCATCAAGAATGATATGCAGAACTGGTATTTAGCATGCATTTTTTGCCTTTTGGTCAAGCATTTCCCCAAATACATTTCAACTTGTTCAACCTCTTTAGATAGTCTTTATCTGTTAAGTGATAATTGCAGAGGTGTGGTGTTTTATATAAGACCTGTAATTTGAATCCTTGTGTAATCTTCTCTTTGCATAGAGTTTGCAATTCTCCACTCGTGGTCAGGGCCGGCTTTAGGGCAGAGCGACTGGTGCGGCCGCACTGGGCGCTGACCTGTGGAGGGGGCGCTGATCTCAGGGAGGGGCTGCCTTAGCAATAACTCTTAGTCAGTTTCAGAGTGGGAATCTCTGACGGTACACGGAAGATAATTACATAATTTGGCAGGTAAGCTAAAGATCTTGCTCCCATTCTTGCTAGCCTGATCTTGGGGATAGTTGCCACTTTCACATCTCAGTATCTGAGGTACTGGTTAGGAGTCTAAAATTGGACCAGAGAGTGAAGATAGCTGGGGCTTGTTTATTTAGTATGCAATGACATATGCATAGAACTTTCAAACTGATTCTTTTAGACACTGGAAGCCAGTGCAGCTGGTCAGGAGCGCCAGACGCTGATGGTCTTTTGTGAAGATTTAAAATGAGTCTTGCTGCCACATTTTGGACTCATTGCAACATTTGGAGATCCCCTTTAGAAACCCCTAGATAAAGCACATTCTCATAGTCTAGTTGAGAAGTAATGAGTGCATGAACTTTGATTTTCCAAGACTTAGTAGGAATTAGGTCAAGAATTGTCCTCAATGTCTTTAGGGTGCCAAAACACTTTCCTGCTGTTTTCCTAATTTGGTCTTCAAAGGAGAGTTTTGAGTCAAATACTACTCCCAAATTCTTAACCTTTTGTTTGGGGGCAGGTGGTTCTCCCAGTGTCGTTGGCCATCAAGCTGATGTCCATATTGAGGGAGTTTTCCTACCAGCAGAATCTCAGTTTTGTTGCCATTTAGTTTCAGGCAAGTGTCAGTCATCCAAGAAGCAATGTCCAATGTAGGTGGAGTCAGACAGATTCACTATAAATTGGGTGTCATCGGCAAACAACACCACTTGAGCATTAAGGGGTCGATTCCGATCCGGGTCGGACAGCCCTCCAAGAGCTGTTCGTAGCCTTACCTTGCGACCGACACGTTCCGGGAGCCGGTCCGTCCGGGCAATGAAGTACCATTGCGCATAACTGACACAATTCCGTCCAACACGTAGGCTGCGATTCCAGCAGCATTTCCCGTATGAGCCGTACCTCCGATCGCCGATTCAAGTCGCCCGGAAGCAGTTCCCACAGCAGTTTCCGGCCGGACAAGTACGATGCGCAAATCATACACTCCGGACGGGTCGCCACTAGCAGCACGTCACAGCATCCGGGAGAGCTGCATATCAGGTCCGATTCGCGCCACAAACACGATCCACGGCTATGAGACGGACCAATTCTCAATGTGTACAACACGGAGCAATGAGCAGCAGGTACGAGACGAACCAACAATGAATCCCATCACGCAAGTCATCCCAGTACTGTACATCTATGACCGGATCAGGAACAGACGCGCACAATGCAGACGGTCAGTCAGACACCCCCACAAATAAACATCACGAACACGCGAAATGCTACACACACATAGGGGGGGTCAAATTCCTTACACCAGCAACAGCAAAACCACATGGTCCCCACTACCAGCAGTCACCACACCTTGGGGGGGGGCCATCAACACTCCCCTCCCCACTCATAGGGGGATGTATGCCCTGCACCACTACCCTCCTCAGTCATAGGGGGATGTATGCCCTGTAACACTACCCTCCCCACTCATACAGTGCTGTATGCCCTGCACCACTACCCTCCCCACTCATAGGGGGACGTATGCCCTGCACCACTACCCTCCCCACTCATAGGAGGATGTATGCCCTGCACCACTACCCTCCCCACTCATAGGGGGATGTATGCCCTGCACCACTACCCTCCCACTCATAGGGGGATGTATGCCCTGCACCACTACCCTCCCCACTCATAGGGGGATGCATGCCCTGCACCACTCCCCACAACTCATACAGTGCTGTATGCCCTGCACCATTGCCCTCCCCACTCATAGGTGGATGTATGCCCTGCACCACTACCCTCCCACTCATAGGGGGATGTATGCCCTGCACCACTACCCTCCCCACTCATAGGGGGATGTATGCCCTGCACCACTACCCTTTCCACTCATAGGGGGATGTATGCCCTGCACCACTACCCTCCCCACATAGGTGGATGTATGAACTGCACCACTACCCTCCCCACTCATAAGGAGATGTATGCCCTGCACCACTACCCTCCCCACTCATAGGGGGATGTATGCCCTGCACCACTACCCTCCCCACTCATTTCGTAGCGCGCGCTGCGAAATTCGTTTTATTTATTTAATTGTTTACTTACCTGCAATTATCCATATTCCGGTTTTTAGAACCCCCCACCCTGCCCCTCCCCCGCCCCGCCTTACCGCCCCACGGAACTCCCTCCACGGGCCGCGGCTGCTACCCTCCCACTCATAGGGGGATGTATGCCCTGCACCACTGCCATCCCCACTCATAGGGGGATGTATGCCCTGCACCACTACCCTCCGCATTCATAGGGGGATGTATACCCTGCACCACTACCCTCCCCACCCATAGGGGAATGTATGCCCTGCACCACTCCCCACAACTCATAGGGGGATGTATCACCAGACCAGCATTTGTGGCTACTGCACCCAACATCACGACCAATGTTTTGGCAATGTGGTGGTTGTGCCACTTACAAACATAGACATGAGAGGCAAAGAATGCTGTGTATCACAAGAACTCCCTCTGCCATGTGCAGACAAGCATTGGCCATGACCCCTGACAATGCCAACAGTGTACAATTAGACTGTGTGAAAAGGGAGCATCAAGATGCATACACATATCTCTACAAACAGACACACAAAATGCGGAATCCTGTGGAGACTGTCGATGTTATGTGACAAAGTCACATACCAAGGCAGCAATTGGACATACCAAAGATGATCAATGTGCAGGATGATGACCTACAAGACGCGTGGACAATAGGGACAATCACACAAACAACATCCCCCCCCAATGGAACGCTGAAGCCACACCAATGCAGAGGCACAGATGCACAAACACAGACAGGCAGCCACACACTGCATATCATACACAACATGTGTGTGTGTCACAGTGTCCCCAGGCTACTGCACAACGCATGATGGTGGGCTGAACTACAATGACACATATGTGTGCACTGTGCCATACAAAAGTAAGTCTTTGACTGGGCACACCTGGGGGGGCAAGCAGACATTGCCAGGTAAGCATGATCACAAAGATTCATGTGACAC
Source organism: Triturus cristatus (assembly GCF_964204655.1). Classification (NCBI taxonomy): domain Eukaryota; kingdom Metazoa; phylum Chordata; class Amphibia; order Caudata; family Salamandridae; genus Triturus; species Triturus cristatus. The sequence goes on from NC_140589.1 coordinate 1,757,382,125, forward strand.
AAGGTGGGTAGAACAGCTACCAACACAGCAAGAGACAGACCCAACACAGCACTACCCTTTAGTCCCCTATATTTGTTGTGACATTAGCCTATACACCACTCCCACTGTGATGATAAAGCTAGTTTTTCCCCATACTGCATAGCACAGTCAGATGTGCATCCTGGGTCATGTGTCCAGGCCCACAAACTCACATCACACCTCAACACAAATCACTGGCCATGGCTTGCAAACAATGGTCAAAAATTAGTTATGGGCCTAGATATGAAACAGCTCCCATGTTGCCAACAACAGCACACACCTTGATCTGCAAGAAAGTGCATCAGCTAGGCACACAGGGACCGGTGATATTGCTCATGCACACATGACAATCCCAGGGGTGTTGGGGGGATCAAAGGTACCCACAAATCCTCACACATGGGCTGACCACAACACCTGTGAAGGTCTGCCACACTGCACAGCATGCGGCACATCGACATTACGTGAAAATTACACAATTCATTCCGAACCCTGCCAGACACCTACACCAATGTTGAACCACAGGAGAGCCACAATGCACAAATGTCGACACCTTCCAACATAGCAGCAATGACTCTGATGATAGGGAATAGTCACACACACACGTGAGCTTGTCAATGACAGATACCACATAGGGAAAACAACATGATGTTGCTAACACATAAGTGCCAATGGTAATCCAGAATGTGTCCCACGTGCGTTGGACAACAACCCTGGAATTTACTAATGAAACAGCCAGGGATGACAGCATAATTACCAGTAGTGTGTCATGCACCTACATCCCAGAAAAGGCAGGGCAAAGAAGTTACATGAACACAGGCCAAGTCAGCAAGTCCACAAAACAGGTACATCTGTCTGGAACACAGGCTGCGTCCAGAAAAGGGAAGTGAACACACACAGACATGCTCACACAACACACACGATGTGCCCAGGCAATGTCATGGAATGACACAATGCCATGATGGGACTGCACTCCTGGGGAAGGTCAGCTGTTTCTGTGCAGGCTCCTGTCATGCCAGCACAAGACTTGCCCAGTGATACAACTATTACAACTCCAGAAAAGCAATGGTCACGTAAGCTTGTGTACGAGAGTCCTCCCTCAGTCATCTGCACATATGCAATACACATGTAGACCAAGTTGGACAGATGACACAGATGACTTGTGTAACATGGATGCACAAACATGCCTGTCCAGTGGAGATTGTGCAAGCCAGGGAATCTTTCCATGTGCCCAAATTTAATCACAACCTATGTGCAACAGTGTATGCCAAAGATGTCAAGTAGCAAACCCAAAGATAAAACCCTGGTCACAACATTTTGCCATCATTACACCCTGAAATTGCAGCTAAGGATGTCATGGATACATAGCAGAAAAGTACACATACCCCATAGACCACATGGAGTACATCACATCAACAACTCTTTCTGTTATACTTTTAAAACACCTGTACAACAGCAAGTCCATGACACTCATCATGAACATCATGTACATTTGAAGCAACACCACTGGATAACAAAAATGGCTTTATTAAGCACATAACTCATTGAAACTGTCCACAATGTCAAAAGGCCAATGGCCAGTCCATGTCAGTAGTCTTCCCAGGGTGAAATGTGACAAGTTGTCACCCATTGCTTGCCTGCACTGCTACGGGCAGGGGACATCTCCCCTTGGAGGGGCATACACAGGGGCAGGCCAGGCACCGCAGGGACAGGATCAGGGGATAGCAGAATGGGGCAGGGGAGGGCTGGTGGGTGCAGGAGTGTCACTGGCAACTGCAGCGGAGGCGTCTGACACTGTGGGCACCGTCACCACGGCAGGGCCCAAGTCCAATGCAGTGTGTGCTGACATCAATGCAGGGCCCAAGTCAGACGGGGTTGTTACCGGCACCACTGCTGTGGGCAGGTCAGATGGTTGGGACGGGGCCTCCACTGCAGTGCAAAACTCCAAGGGAGTGTCATGGGGCCCAGGTGAGGTTGGCAGGACAGAGGGGGGGGGGAACACGGTCCCCACATCAGTGACAGGAACAGGCTGAGCATGTGAGGTGGGGGTAAAAGTGCATGTGGTAGGAGGGGATGGCCTAATCATTTTGGGGATGCGGTATTGGTGTGTGGGGGAACCAGGGGCAGGGTGTGGCGGGGGGACCTGTGGAGTGGTGGCCTGGGGGCTGCAGGAAGGAGAATGTAACTTTGACCTGCGGGATTGGGGGGGCTTGCTCTTCCTGCTCCGGGGGGACTTACGGATGAGGACCTCAGTGTCTGGGCGCCTGGCGGAGGGTGTCTGTGTGGCAGGGGGACTCCCCCCTGTGTGTGGTGACTTCCTCTTCCCATTGTGCATCTGAGCAGAAGGATCGGTGGGGAAGAGGCCAAGGTCACAGAGGAAGAGCTGCTTGGAAGGGGGGGGTTGCAGGTGAGGCAGGGGAAGTGCTTTTGGAGGGAGAAGCATCTGAGGTCTGCGGAGTACCCGTGGATGCCTGTTTGTGTGTCTGTGACCCATCCAATGTGTGTGTGCCATCAGTCCCTGTAGTGTGCGTGCCTGTGGATTTTGTTTTGGACTTGCGTGATTGTATGCTGCCTGGGGCTGTTGTACTGCGTGCTGGTGCTGGTGTGTGTGTGTGTTGGTCAGGTAGGGTAGTGGGGACTGTGGGTGGTGCAGAGGTAGGAGGGGTGAGGGACTGTTGGAGGTGGGACACTGCTGCTGTCTGTGTGGAGGCCATGGACTGAATGGTCTGATGTAGGGCAGACAGGTTGGATGAGATGCCCTCCATGAATGACACCAGTTGAGTCAACAGAGGGGTGTGGGAATGGAGGACACTCAGCATCGCTGTCTGCCCTACATGGAGCTGCTTCAGTAAGTCCACAGACTCCACGCTGAGGGCAGCAGGGGAGACAGGGGCAGGGGGTGCGGTGCCTGGACCAAAGGAGACATGTTCCCTCACACGGGGGCCTCCACGGACATCTGGGATGGCAGCATATGGGAGGGTGGAGATGGTGGTGGTGGCAGGGACAGACTCGCTAGGTGTTGTCTGGAGTCTGCTGACACCCGCCTCCACAGGGAAGTCCTCACTGGAGATGCTGTGTTCCTCAGCAGAGGTGTTTGTAGCTGAGGTCTCCTCTATGTGGCTCCCCTCACCCTCTGTGCCACTGGGTCCCTCCAACTCCTCTGAAGCTGACTCAGTCTGTCTCTGCGGCTCCTCTTGGTCCATGGAGCGGTCTCCTCCAGTAGCTGTCGATGTATCTGCAATCAATCGGGATAAACAGATCCACATCAGTCACCTGTTTCACCTGACACATCACAGTCAGTACAGCACATCACAGAGTATGGCTTTGCATCAAGTGCCAGATATTGCGAACAGTGAAGACATCATTTGGAAATGACACCTCTCAGTCTGCAAGTCAACCATGCCCCTCAGATCCTGCCCCTCCATGGACCCATCTGCCTGGGACATGTTATCTGCCACTTCTCACAAGCACCACGTAGACATATCTCTGAACTGCAGGACTCGTGATTTAAATCTGCCTGGACTAACACATGCCATCTCCTGCCACTGACTCAGTACATGTGTCATGAGAAGGGATGGCAAAAATCAACGTCAGTAAAATGGATATCTTCACTCACAAGACACCATTATGTGCACATGTCTTGATGGTCAATGCCACAATAGAGTGCATGCTGTACAACTGACATCACTGTGGGATACACGTCAGCAAGTGGGATACCATGCTATGGCCCAGTATGGCTAAGCAGCCAGCACTGGCTTCAGTCTCAGGGGTAGTGCATCCAAAATTGAACACTCTGCACTGTGTCACAACCATTAACATGTATGAGAATTTAAGCCCTGCAGATGTCAAGTGCACAGGGACACCCAATGCTAACAACATCTTCAGGCATCTGATGATCACACGTAATAAAAATGCAACAGATGCACCAATCTGTAAGCATGATGACATCACAGCATGATGGCAATGAATTGAGACTGCCTGCACTGTGATGCACTGTACAACATAATGCACCGTCAAGTGATTCGACACCTATGCATGAACCCATTCTGATGATCCATTTCCCACACCCCAGCTAGCTGCACAAACCAAAATGACCAACACCACAGGAGTCTAAGAGGCTAGGCCACCTCACAATGACACCGATGCAGACACTATATAGCACACTTCACAATGCACTAATGTTAGGCTGACACACAGGAGTAGAAGAACAGAGTGTACTTCATGTCCAGAGTAGGGATACCCGTCCAGGAACATGTGCAACATGGGATTACCCCGGACACCAGGCATGTGTCCCTGCATGTGTGAAACACATGATGTACATCATTCTGAGGCCCATAAATTCTCGTTGCTGATACATGGCTGTGTTTCAAATACCCCTGGCACATATGGTGTGCCAAAACATCAATTGGAACACATATCAATTGCCCACACAGAGTACATGTCTTTTTTTCAGGCAATGTGCAGACACATGGAAATCATGTGCCTCACTCATGAAGACAAAACAATGCACCGGTCGCAGATGCTGTTCACAACGTTAAGTTTGTACAACAGCAGGGACACACAACCCAAGTTACACAAGTCACAGCCTGAAAGGGGCACACCTGTGTATCAGATGAGGATGGGACATGACGTAGTTTTGCCACATGACTCCTGTACAAGCAGACAGGAGATCTGTGGAAGTGTAACCAGGATGGGGCGTGCAAAGAGCATGTAATACATTGGACACAGAGAATGCATGCACTTATCCCCTCCTTGCTGCTGTCTGACCTTTAACTGCCCATCCAGGTCCGGGAAGACCACCACCAGAATCCTGAGCATGTGGGGGGTCAGTGTACGTCGTCCGCCCCTTCTGTTAGGAGGCGCAGCTTCAGCTGGACTCTGGCAATCCTCCGGTCCAGCCACGAAGGTCCTGCCACCTGTTCTGGCAGTTGCGGATGCGGCGTCTGTGGACCCCCACAGCATGAAGAGCCCAGGCAATGGTCAGCCAGATCTCCTGCTTCTGGTGGGCATCAACCAGTGAGGATGACAAGGGTAGAATAAGTCCTTTACCACACAAGCCACATGTTTGTGCATCACACATTTGGATATACATGTCTTTCTCGCAAGGGAATATGATGGACACAGGTAGCGCAGATATGGTGATTGACAGTTGTCCTGATTTTTCAACAGGAAAACATTAACTGAGTATTACAACAGTGTGAAAATGCACTTTTCATGCACAGTACCTGTCCACTACAGGGACCTACACACCATGGGGGTATGAACTACTCAGTGAGCATGCTAGACACTGTTGAACACAATTTCATTGGTGCCAGTCAGACAACATACACAATGAATAAGGGATGTGGAGTGCACACTCACCTGCTCCCCTGGTGTCCCATACAGCTTGCTGTACTGTGGAAGGAGGGCCTTGTTCTCCTCCTCTGTGAAGGCTGGGGCCCTCTCCACGGTACGTGCCATTCTTGGAGCCAGAGGATGCAGAGACAGCAGCAGTTGTAGCAGAGATGTCAATCTGGAGCATGTAGTGCAGGCAAGTGAGCTCACAGGTGAACAGACAGACTTATATCTGTGCTGCAGAGGCAGATTCAGTCCCATATGTCAAAAGCGATAGGTCCGACACGTTTGCATCCTATGAATCTGGCCAATCCATCGCATTGCAGGCCTCGTGCATGCCTTGCGCATCGCTTGAAATATTCAAAAGCATTGCAATGACGAGTCTCAAACATTGTTGCAGGCACCCAATGGATTTTCAAGAAACCGAATCGTACCAGGCTCAAATCCGCGTCTGTTCCTATTGAACACATTGTGCAAGGCATGCGTGCAAGGCGTGCATGCGGCTCGGTCCACCCACGTCAGTCCACATTGGTGGCATTGTGCAAGGCATGCATGCAAGGTGTGCGTGCGGCTCAGTCCACCCGTGTCAGTCCATATTGGTGACATTGTGCAAGGCGTGCGTGCAGCTCGGTCCACCCACATCAGTCCACATTGGTGACATTGTGCAAGGCGTGTGTTAGACCTGGCACCTTGGCGTGAGTCTCCCTCCCACTTTTTGCCGATGTGCCTCCGATGTTCTACTGGTGTTAGCCGCTCAGGGCACCGTGCCACTGCCAATCAGTGCCACAGTGCAAGTGCTCCCTATGAAAAGTGTACCTATAATTGATTTCCATGATTGGCTTATTTGGTTTACTGTCAGCCCCCAGTAAAGTGCTCCAGGAGTGCCAGGGCTTGTAAATACAAATGCTGCTAGTGGGCCTGCAGCGCTGGTTGTGCCACCCACAGAAGCAGCCTTTTAAAAGATGTCGAAGGTCTGCCATTGCAGAACCTGCGTGCAGTCTGCTACTGTCATGCTAGCTGGGCCAGTGTACACACTGGTCAGCCCCTAAAACCTTCCCTTTACTTCATGTGAGTCACCCCTATGGTAGGTCCAAGGGCAGGGTGCATTGTAGGCATAAGGTAGGACAAGCCCTGATATGTGTGGCATGTCCTAATAGTGAATTACAGCCGTTTTCGTTTTTCACTATTGTAAGGCTACCTGTTCTCATAGGCCAGAATGGGCTGCTGGAATTATCACACTCTATAATCCCAGCAGGCTCAGGGAACATGGTAGAGAGTCAAGTTTAGTATGCCTAAACTCAGAATAATAAAATACTCCTTTTAGTAAAGTTCATTTTAATATCCTGTGTTTGCAAATGCTACTTTTAGAAAGTTAGTATTTGCTTGCCTAATTGTTCAGCCCGCCTCTGCTAGGATGTGTATCTGCTGTCTGGTTTCTGTGAGTGACAGGGCTGGGGGATTCCAGGGGACAGTCTGGGCTGCCAGGTGGTGAATAGAGGGATTACCCCCAGGATAGGTGGGAGGAGTGCCCCTTGACTCTGAATAGGGCTGTGCTCTGCCACCTCAATGCTGGCTCCACCTCCTGCGGAGCGTCTTGTGTCCCTGACCTGCACCTTGAAAGAAACCACAAGAAACTCCACAACAAAGTGCTCCAAAACCGGGTCGAACCAGGATCAGGCCCCCTGGCCTGTAAAGACAAAGGAAACTGGGTATAAAGGTAGGAGCCCTGCTCCTAAACATCAGATCCTGCTGGTGAAATTACGAAGAAACCGCCGTCAACGCTGAGGAAGAAACCCCCCAAGGACTTGCTGCTCTTGAAAGCCTGGCTAGGGTCGAAAAGGAACTTGCACTCACCGCGATCTCCAAGGGCCTGGAAGCGAGCTGGCCCCCTGACCGGAGCCCCAGGAACATTGGACTCTGCCTGCTGCTGGAGCCGCGAAAACATCGCTGACATCTACCCCGGCTGCTGGAGCCGCCCCAAGTGCCTCCCCTTAACGCTGGACTGACGTGAAGCCGACCAGTGCCTGCCCACCCCGTGGGACCCGCTCTGCCAACGAGCCGTGTCCAGACCGTGTCGCTGGGCTGCCCACACCCGCTTCGCCCTCCTGTTGAAGGGTGCACCGTATTGGCTGCCGTATCCCCACTGGGGGGAGAGACCTACCAGAAGCCGCGCAGTGCCCCGGGGACGTCTCATACGCCGAAGCATACCCTCTCCCTGACGTCGCGCCGTACGCCTGAAGCGCACTGCCTCGCAGCTGATCTCCAAGTCTGCGCTGTACGCCTGAAGCGTACCACCTCGCAGCTGATCTCCAAGTCCGTGCAGTACGCCTGAAGCGTACTACTCAGCCCCCCTTGTCTTCGAGGCCGCACCGCACGAAGGGAGCCACACTGTACGTCGAGTACAGGCCGCCCCGTGCCGCATTGCCGCCTCTGGGGGAGACTGGACCTCTGCCCAGTGCACCCCGGACCCGAGAGTCCGTTCGTGGCAGAGCCCCGCCTTCGGGCTTGCTGAAATTGAATCCTGTCACGTCCTGCACCATCGGGACGACGCGCACGAGCACATAAGAACCGCTTTCGCCCCCTTAAAGGAGAAGAGACACATATTCGCGAGCAGGACGAGTTGGGGGCATCTCAAAACACTGTCCATGAACTAAAGACCCTGCATAGGGAAGCCACACCCCCCCGCATCAAAAAGGTATTGTGTGCAACAAAAGATAGATACGTTATTAATGGTCTTGTACCTAAGTCTGCCTAAGAAAGTATATTTTTTGTTATATAAAGTTAAGTATTTTGATGCAAAGCACAGCCTGGTGTCCATTTGTGGTGGGGTCATTTGGGTTACTGTATATATCATACAAATGCTTAGCCTATGAGGCCCAGAGATTAGCCTTATCTGCTTGCGCCACACTACCTAACGGGTGAGCAGGGGTTATTTGAAAGGGTGATCCCCTTATCCTGACTAGAGGAGAGGGTCCCTGCTTGTCACAAGTGTCCACCTGTGCCAACCAGAGACCCCCAAATCTAACATTGGTGGTCAGCGGTGAGGATTTCGAATTTGCCTTTGTGATTTGCGTACAGTGATTATTTGAGCACCACGTAGTGAGAGCAGACCTATAACGTAGCCACATACTGTTAATTTGTTTTTACTAAGAGATATCCATCTTTGGGAAAAGTCATGCCGGGCCCAAAGTCTGTAGGGAAGGCAGCATCCATAGTCTCTGAGGGAAGTGGAATAGAAGAAGTAGATTGGGAAGAAGAGAAACTAGAAAGCTACGCAGTACCACAGCTGAAGGGCTTCTGTGACAAATTTGAAGTTCCCAAAACCGGATGTAGAACCAAGCCTCATTACCTAAAGGCGCTGAGGGCCTGGATTGAGTCAAGAGCACCAGAGAATAGAGGGGAAGTTGTACTCCCAGACAACATCCATGATGTTGGCAGAGTCTTGTCGCCAGAGGAATTGGCAGACAGGGCAGCAACCAGGGCGCATGAAGTAGAGATAGCAAAACTCAATGGACAGATGGAAATGGAGAAACAAAGATTGGCAATGGAAAGCCAAAGGTTGGCAATGGAAGAAAAAAAGATTCAAATGGAACATGAGATGAAGTTGAAGGAGTTGGAGTTGAAAGGCAAAAGTTTGGACAATACTCCTTCTGGTGGCAGCACAATGCCAGTACAGGTAGAGTCAAGGGTGTACATGCCAAAAGATGTGGCGAAGGAATATTTTAAGGGGGATGACATCGGGCAGTGGTTCAAGGCCTATGAGGTAGCCATGTCCTCCCACCGGGTCCCTGAGCGAGATTGGGGAGCGGGGTTGTGGGGGCGGTCCCTTAGTGAGGGACGGGAAACCCTGCTAGATTTACCCTTTGAAGATTATAATTCTTATCCCCACATGAAGGAAGCTTTGATGACCAGGTATGGGTTGACTCCTGAATTATACAGGCAGAGGTTTAGGGGGTGTACAAAGATCCCTGGAAGTACCTATGTTGAATATGTAAACAAATTTTGCAAAGCACTGGATGGTTGGGTGAAGGGTAGCAAAGTGAATGATTTTCAAGGTCTCTTTGATTTAATGGCATGGGAGCACTTGTCCAGTAATTGTTTTCCTGAGCTACGCCAGCACCTGATTGATAGCAAGCTGACTAACCCTAGGAGGCTTGCTGAGGAGGCGGACCGCTGGGTCAGCACCAGGGTCCACAAGGGTCACGTGGGAAACTCCGCCAGGGGTGGGCAGGGTCCCCAGCAGAAGAGTGGTGGGGACAGGGTTAAACAGAAGGAATTCCAAAGAGGGCCACAAAGTAATCCCGAAGGGAACCAAGGGAAAGGTTCTCCGCCCCCACCCCCCACCCCCCACCCCCCACCCCAGAGGCATATCGGGGCCCCGACAGGTAATCCTGTTCAAGGAGGGCCCATCAAATGTTACAAATGTGGTGAACTAGGTCATATTGCCAGTGATCCCAAGTGTCTTTTTTTATTAAACCAGCACCCCCTGGTGCTCACCCCAGGCAGGTGGCTAGTATAGCCCTTGGGGAGGAGGGAGAAGTCCAAGAGGGGTGGGAGCCAGTTCAGATGTCCCTAGTCTCATTAGGAGACAGTGCAATGGTCCCTGAAAACTACCTACCCTCCAACACTAAGAAATATGGGCAGATAGTGACCATCAACGGCAAGAAGGCAGAGGCTCTTAGAGACACAGGAGCCAGTCTGACTGCCGTCCGGCATCACCTGGTGTCTCAAGAGCAGGTTGTACCCCATGCATACTGCCGGGTTGTCAATGCTGACAACTCGGAGAGCCAGTGTCCAATGGCTCAGGTTCCCTTTGAGTGGGGGGGGGTCTCTGGTACTCTGCAGGTTGCTGTGAGGACTGCCATGCCTGTGGATTGTTTGCTAGGGAATGACTTGGAGAGCTCCCCTTGGGAAAAGGTGGAGAAGACAACTCACCTGAAGATGGTGGGTCTACCTGACTGGGAGTGCGTGACCACCCGGTCAATGGCGGCCAGTAGGGGTGCTCAAGAGGACCTGGAGCCTGAGGGAGAGGCCCAGGAGCCGGCCTTAGGGGGAAGGCATGGGGAGCGCTGGAGACCGGCCCCTGAAGTTCCCACGGCCCAGGAGGTAGCAGACCTTGAGGGGGATGCCCTGGAGCCTACCAGGGAGCAGATTGCTGAACTGGGGGACCTGCCTGAGCTGACCCATTGGCAGCAAGAAGGGGGCCACTCCAGGGAAGAATTCTGCAGGGAGCAGAAAGAATGCCCTTCTCTCGTGGGTCTGCGGCAGCAAGCGGCAGACCAGGCCAATGGTGATCAGTCCGGTACACATTTCATTTACTGGGAGAATGACCTCCTGTATTCAGAGCCTAAGGTTGTGGAGCCTGGATCAGCCCGTGCGCTGGTGGTACCCCAGAAGTTCAGAGCCTTCCTACTGGGACTGGCTCACAATGTGCCCTTAGCAGGACATTTGGAGATGGACAAGACCTATGACAGGTTTGTCACCCACTTTTATTGGCCCCAAATGCACAGGAGCTCAGATGCTCATTGTAGGTCATGCCAAACTTGCCAGGCCGGTGGGGAGAGTGGGAGGAAGCAGAAGGCTCCTCTCCAACACTTCCCTGTGGTCAGTACCCCATTCCAGCGAGTGGGGATTGACATTGTGGGGCCTCTGGACCCCAGGACAGCCATGGGCACAGGTTCATCCTGGTCCTGGTGGATCATGCCACCCGGTACCCTGAAGCCATCCCTCTAAGGACAGTGACGGCCCCCGTGGTGGGACATGCACTGATGGGGATTTTCTCCCGAGTAGGATTCCCTCTAGAGATGGTGTCTGACAGGGGCACCAATTTCATATCCAAGTATATGAAATCCCTTTGGCAAGAGTGTGGTGTAACATACAAGTTCACCACCCCTTACCACCCCCAAGGAAATGGGTTGGTTGAAAGATTCAACCGAACTCTGAAAGGCATGATTATGGGTCTGGAATAGGGGTGGGCGGAATTTGCGAAATTAACTTTCGCAAATTATCGCGAAAATGTTAAAAATTATCGCAAACAAGCGGAAATATCGCGAAGATGCGGAAGTTTTTTTCCGGCATGTTCGCGAGATTTTCTGCATGGTTGTGGGTCGCCAACTTACCCATGTGGTTGCTTGCGGGCGCGGCCATCTTGTTTTGAGTTGTCTCGCGGTGCTTGATCGCGAGAAGAAAGACGTGATCGCGCGACGCATGACGTCACTGCGGGTGCGAACTGTCGCGAGACAGCACAAATGGCTAAAAACAATACAACATCTCATGGAGAACGCGACCGGATCAAGAAAACTTGTCGGCGAACGCAGGGATTCAGGTAAGGCGATCGCGCGCGCGCGAGAATGTATTATTTTACAGCGCAAGCAAGAAACAAATTATCGCCATGCTGCGGAAACCGGAATTTTTGACATTTTCGCGCTCTCCGCGGAACGCGAAAATGTCAAATTAACGCAATTTCCGCGAACGGAACGAAATTTTCGCCCAGGCCTAGTCTGGAAGGACCCATGAGGCTTAAGTGGGACATCCTCTTGCCATGCCTTCTCTTTGCATACTGCGAGGTGCCACAAAAGTCTCTAGGGTTCAGCCCCTTTGAGCTTCTGTATGGCCACCCCATGAGAGGACCTCTGAGTCTGGTTAAGGAAGGCTGGGTGAAATCTCCCAGGAAACCTCCCCAGAATGTATACAGTTACATGCTGGCCTTTAGAAACCAGACTAGGCGATTCAGGCAACTTGCTGAGGCAAATCTGGAAGCCAGCCAGGAAGAGATGAAGCGGTGGTACGACCAGAATGCCACTCTGGTAGAGCTTCAACCGGGACAAAAGGTGTGGGTCTTGGCCCCAGTGGAGCCTTGTGCACTTTAGGATAAGTGGACAGGCCCATTTGAGGTTGTGGAGCGCAAGAGTCCTGTCACCTACTTGGTGAACATGCAGTCTCCCAGGAACCCCTTGAGGATCCTACATGTTAACCACCTTAAGCCCCACTTGGAGAGGTCCGATGTGGGCATGCTCTTGGCAACCGAAGATGGGATGGAGGAGGAGACCGAGCCTCTTCCTGACCTCTTGGTAGCCTCAGAGCGAGATGGGTCAGTGGATGGAGTTAACCTCTTACCCACCCAGACTCCTGAACAACAGAATGACTGCCGCCAATTGCTGGGGCAGTTTCCTGATCTGTTCTCCCTAGTTCCTGGTGTCACAAATTGGTGCGTCCATGATGTGGACACTGGAGACAGCTTGCCTGTAAAGCACAAGGCTTACAGAGTAACTGACAGGGCTAGAACCTGCATCAAAGAGGAGGTCTCAAAGATGCTTACTCTTGGAGTGGTTGAGTCCTCCAGCAGTCCTTGGGCCAGCCCAGTGGTCTTGGTCCCAAAGGCTGCAGCGCCGGGAGCCACACCTGAACTCCGGTTCTGTGTGGACAACAGAGAACTCAATTCAGTCACCAAGACTGACGCGCACCCCATCCCAAGAGCTGATGAGCTCATTGATCAGTTAGGGGCTGCCCAGTTCCTCAGCACGTTTGATTTGACGTCTGGATACTGGCAGATCGCCTTGACTGATGGGGCCAAAGAGAGGTCAGCATTCTCCACACCAGATGGGCATTTCCAGTTCCGGGTTATGCCCTTTGGGATGAAGAATGCCCCTGCCACCTTCCAGAGGTTGGTCAACCAGGTGTTGGCCGGGCTGACTGAGTTCAGCGCCGCCTACCTGGATGACATTGCAGTGTTCAGTGGTACATGGGCAGAACACCGGCGCCACCTCTGGGAAGTGTTGATGGCACTGCGCAAAACAGGCCTCACGATCAAGGCAAGCAAGTGTCAGATCGGGCAGGGTTCAGTGGTGTACTTGGGACACCAAGTGGGGAGCGGCAAGGTGGCACCCATGCAACCCAAGATTGAAACCATCCTGGCTTGGGAGCCCCCCAAAACACAAACTGCAGTGAGAGCCTTCTTCTGACTCACAGGGTCCTACAGGAGGTTTGTCAAGGGGTATGGCAGCATTGTTGCACCCTTGACAGAGCTGACTTCTAAGAAGCAGCCCAGGAAAGTGATCTGGACTGACACCTGTCAGAAAGCTTTTGACACCCTGAAGACTGCCATGTGCACGGCACCCGTGCTCCTGGCCCCTGATTTCTCCAAGGAATTTCTAGTGCAAACAGAGGCTTCAGAGCATGGTGTAGGGGCAGTTCTCTCACAGATGACTGAGTAGAGCTGGGACCAACCTGTAGCCTTCATTAGTAGGAGGTTACTTCCACGGGAACAGAGGTGGAGTGCAATTGAGCAAGAAGCTTTTGCTGTGGTCTGGGCATTGAAGAAGCTAAGACCCTACTTGTTTGGGTCTCACTTCAGGGTTCAGACAGACCACAGGCCCCTCAGATGGCTTATGCAGATGAGGGGTGAGAACCCAAAGTTGTTGAGGGGGTCCATTTCCCTACAGGGTATGGACTTCACGGTGGAACACCGCCCTGGCACAGATCACGCCAATACTGACGGTCTGTCCAGGTTTTTCCGCCTTAGTGATGAGGAACTCCCTGGGGTAGAGTAGTTCTCCCCACATTTCAGCTCAGGGGGACATGTGTTAGACCTGGAACCTTGGCGTGAGTCTCCCTCCCACTTTTTGCCGATGTGCCTCCGATGTTTTACTGGTGTTAGCCGCTCAGGGCACTGTGCCACTGCCAATCAGTGCCACAGTGCAAGTGCTCCCTATGAAAAGTGTACCTATAATTGATTTCCATGATTAGCTTATTTGGTTTACTGTCAGCCCCCAGTAAAGTGCACCAGGAGTGCCAGGGCTTGTAAATACAAATGCTGCTAGTGGGCCTGCAGCGCTGGTTGTGCCACCCACAACAACAGCCTTTTAAAAGATGTCTAAGGTCTGCCATTGCAGAACCTGCGTGCAGTCTGGTACTGTCATGCTAGCTGGGCCAGTGTACACACTGGCCAGCCCCTAAAACCTTCCCTTTACTTCATGTGAGTCACCCCTATGGTAGGCCCAAGGGCAGGGTGCATTGTAAGCATAAGGTAGGACAAGCCCTGATATGTGTGGCATGTCCTAATAGTGAATTACAGCCATTTTCGTTTTTCACTACTGTAAGGCTACCTGTTCTCAAAGGCCAGAATGGGCTGCTGGAATTATCACACTCTATAATCCCAGCAGGCTCAGGGAACATGGTAGAGAGTCAAGTTTAGTATGCCTAAACTCAGAATAATAAAAATACTCCTTTTAGTAAAGTTTATTTTAATATCCTGTGTTTGCAAATGCTACTTTTAGAAAGTTAGCATTTGCTTGCCTGATTGTTCAGCCCGCCTCTGCTAGGATATGTATCTGCTGTCTGGTTTCTGTGAGTGACAGGGCTGGGGGATTCCAGGGGACAGTCTGGGCTGCCAGGAGGTGAATAGAGGGATTACCCCCAGGATAGGTGGGAGGAGTGCCCCTTGACTCTGAATAGGGCTGTGCTCTGCCACCTCAATGCTGGCTCCCCCTCCTGCGGAGCATCTGGTGTCCCTGCCCTGCACCTTGAAAGAAACCACAACAAAGTGCTCCAAAACCGGGTCGAACCAGGATCAGGCCCCCTGGCCTGTAAAGACAAAGGAAACTCGGTATAAAGGTAGGAGCCCTGCTCCTAAACATCACATCCTGCTGGTGAAATTACGAAGAAACCGCCGTCAATGCTGAGGAAGAAACCCCCCAAGGACTTGCTGCTCTGGAAAGCCTGGCTACGGTCGAAAAGGAACTTGCACTCACTGCGATCTCCAAGGGCCTGGAAGCGAGCTGGCCCCTTGACCGGAGCCCCAGGAACATTGGACTCTGCCTGCTGCTGGAGCCGCGAAAACATCGCTGACATCTTCCCCGGCTGCTGGAGCCGCCCCAAGTGCCTCCCCGTAATGCCGGACTGCCGTGAAGCCGACCTGTGCCTGCCCGCCTCGTGGGGCCCGCTCTGCCAATGAGCCATGTCCACACCGTGTCGCTGGGCTGCCCACACCCGCTTCGCCCTCCTGTTGAAGGGTGCACCGTATTGGCCGCCGTATCCCCACTGGGGGGGAAAGACCTACCAGAAGCCGCGCAGCGCCCCGGGGACGTCTCATACGCCGAAGCGTACCCTCTCCCTGACGTCGCGCCGTACGCATGAAGAGTACTGCCTCGCAGCTGATCTCCAAGTCCACGCCGTACGCCTGAAGCGTACTGCCTCGCAGCTGATCTCCAAGCCTGCGCCGTACACCTGAAGCGTACCACCTCACAGCTGATCTCCAAGATCGCGCCGTACGCCTGAAGCGTACCACCTCACAGCTGGTCTCCAAGTCCGCGCAGTATGCCTGAAGCGTACTACTCAGCCCCCCTTGTGTTCGAGGCCGCGCCGCACGAAGGGAGCCGCACTGTACATCGAGTACAGGCCGCCCCGTGCCGCATTGCCGCCTCTGGGGAGACCGGACCTCTGCCCAGTGCACCCCGGACCCGAGAGTCCGTTCGTGGCAGAGCCCCGCCTTCGGGCTTGCTGAAATTGACTCCTGTCACGTCCCGCACCATCGGAAGATGCGCACGAGCGCATAAGAACCGCTTTCGCTCCCTTAAAGGAGAAGAGACACATATTCGCGAGCAGGACGAGTTGGGGGCATCTCAAAACACTGTCCATGAACTAAAGACCCTGCATAGGGAAGCCACACACCCCCACATCAAAAAGGTATTGTGTGCAACAAAAGATAGATACGTTATTAATGGTCTTGTACCTAAGTCTGCCTAAGAAAGTATATTTTTTTATATAAAGTTAAGTATTTTGATACAAAGCACAGCCTGGTGTCCATTTGTGGTGGGGTCATTTGGGTTACTGTATATATCATACAAATGCTTAGCCTATGAGGCCCAGAGATTAGCCTTATCTGCTTGCGCCACACTACCTAACGGGTGAGCAGGGGTTATTTGAAAGGGTGATCCCCTTATCCTGACTAGAGGAGAGGGTCCCTGCTTGTCACAAGTGTCCACCTGTGCCAACCAGAGACCCCCAAATCTAACAGCTTGCGTGCAAGGCGTGCGTGCGGTTCGGTCCACCCGCATCATTCCACATTGCTGACATTGTGCAAGGCGTGCTTCCAAGGCGTGCGTGCAGCTCGGTCCACCCACGTCAGTCCACATTGGTGACATTGTGCAAGGCGTGCATGCAAGGCGTGCGTGCGGCTCGGTCCACCCGCGTCAGTCCACATTGGTGACATTGTGCAAGGCGTGCATGCAAGGCGTGCGTGCGGCTCAGTCCACCCGCATCATTCCACATTGCTGACATTGTGCAAGGCGTGCTTCCAAGGCGTGCGTGCAGCTCGGTCCACCCGCGTCAGTCCACATTGGTGACATTGTGCAAGGCGTGCATGCAAGGCGTGCGTGCGGCTCGGTCCACCCGCGTCAGTCCACATTGGTGACATTGTGCAAGGCGTGCGTGCAAGGCGTGAGTGCAGCTCGGTCCATCCGTGTCAGTCCACATTGGTGACATCGTGCAAGGCGTGCATGCGGATCGATCCACCTGCGTCAGTCCACATTGGTGACATTGTGCAAGGCGTGCGTGCGGTTCGGTCCACCTGCGTCAGTCCACATTGGTAACATTACGTGCGTGCAGCTCCCTCCCTAGGTGTTCAACGCATCTTTCGCATTGGTCACCTGCGTCAGTCACCATATAAGTAACTGTTTAAGGCGTGCAACACACCATAGCTTGCCATTGACCCATGGGCACAACAACAATACACTCTGTGACACAGTAACTCAAAGTGCATGTCAGGATGCATTACCTGTGTGTGTATGCGGGTAAACATGTGAATTCGTATGTTTCACTTAGTGGCACCCACTCCCAGGCAGGGCAGGTTGTCATGGGGACAGATCCAATTGTTGGCTGGACACATAACCACTGTGTTTGACGACAGTACATTTCAGTGCATGAGGCATGTACACAGTTCCCGGTGTACATTGTGTATTTCCTTTGACATACACCCTGACTCTTCTGTGGAATGGTAGGTGCCTCACAGGGTGTCACAGCACAGTGCCACATATGTGATGTTCATCCACAGTATGTGTGCATTGCCATGCAGCGATAACTCAGATTTCTTGTGCTCAAGGTCAAATGTTCACAATATCCCAGTATATTGTCAATGTGAGTGGATGTTGTGTCTGTGTGTCACAGACATCCATATGTGAGCTGGCATGAAATCAGGGGGCACTTCATGTGTGTGTCATGTGTGCGTTGTGTTGTGCACATGGTACGCCACATCATGATGGTGTCCATGTTGCGACACAAGGTCCCTGTGTGTGTCTGTCAGGAACCTGTGATGTGGGGTAGACATCTGTCCTCACTAGTCACTGTGGTGTGTGTCTGGTATGTGACACTCGTACTGATGTACTGTGACGGGGCCCATTGATTGCTCACAGCACAACAGGGACCTTGTTGTGTGGCCCTGTACAGCTGAGATGCCAGATGATGGGCATATATCTGATATGTGTGTCCATACCCAACAGCACACGCATCATGTTCTTGTGTCCTGTAATGTGGTATCATGTGCTATTTGTCATGTACACTGGCACATAGATAGGGGGAATGACAAACTGTCTTTGCACTCCTATGTACTGCAGGAGACCAAATATCCACACACTGTTCCCAGACCTGGAGACCATGGTTGAACGTGACTGCATGCGATGGTACCACTTCACCAGGGCACTGATCGAAGAATTGGCGGAGCAGTTGGCTCCACATCTGCAACCTGGCCGGACATACCCTACAGCGCTGACCCCCAAGGTGAAGGTGATGGCAGCCCTACACTTTTTTTGCCACAGGTACTTTCCAGCACACTGTTGCTACTGCTGGTGGGATGTCACAGACTATGTTCAGCCGTGTGCTTCAGGATGTGTTGGAGGCAATGTTGCATTTCCTGGACCAGTACATCCATTTCCCCAAAGCACAACAACTAGCTGACATCAAGGGGGACTTCTACGCCCTGGGCAGGATGCCACGTGTCATTGGCTTTGGTGACACATGTGACTTTGGTATCACCGCAGGCGCATGAGCAGACCTACCGGAACAGGAAGCATTTCCACTCTATAAATGCTCCTGTGGTTTCTTTTGGCGACATGACCATTTCCCATGTGTGTGCAAGGTTTCCGGGCTCAGCACACAACGCCTAAATAATGAGGAGTAGTCCCATCCCAACGATGATGGCACAGATGCAGTACCAGCATTCCTGGCTTGTCGATGTGTACTGACTGCTTAGCATTGTGTGTGTTTGCTAAAGTTGATTTGCACCCTATTTTCACGCTCAACTAATGTACAATTGTCTCCCTGTAGGTGACTCTGGATACCCCAACATGCCATGGTTGCTGACACCCCTCAGGAACCGTGTGACACCAGCAGAGATGTGCTACAATGAGGCACATGGTCGTACCAGGTGAGTGATTGAGCGGACATTTGGCCTCCTGAAAAGCAGATTCCGCTGCCTGGACAAGACAGGAGGGGCCCTTCCATATGCACCTGGGAAGGTGTGCAGGATCATCATTGTGTGCTGCATGCTACACAACCTGGCAGTGAGGAAGCGGTTGCCTCTCATCCTGGATGACGATGACCAACCTCCGCCAGCCGTGGAGGATCCTGGTCTGGGGCATGATGCCAGGGATGATGAGGGTGATGGTGATGTTTGGAGCCAGCTGATCCAGAACTTCTTCTCATGAATGTCAGTAGACAGGTATGTGTTGTCCAAGTATTGTGTCGGCATGACCTATGTTGGTGGTGCACTGGTGCTGATTGAGTGTGGCAGTATGCTAGTTGTCAGTATGCTTGCTGTGATGTGTCCTTTCTGGTAGTCTGTACTCCCAGTGTTTACCTGATTGTTAGGTTGTGTCTGGGTAGTTAGTGTTTTTTTGGGCATGTATATTGTTGCTGTTTGCTGTAAATCTGTGTTTTTGATTGTGTTTTCTGTCTGTCCTTCACAGGGTACTTTGGATGCTGTGTGGTGCGGTCTGAACCCCAAGACACAGATTCTTGTTCCAGAGTGCAAGTAATCGTTGTCCCAACCAATCATGTGCCACACACCCCTGGACTTTCATCGTTCACCACATGTTTAATTTCAGTATAACTGTCACATGAGGTTAACGTGCATCAGTTGTAGTATTCTCACAATGTGAATATTTAATAAAACAGCCCTTCACTTTGAGATGTGCTCCGTGTGTCCACACATCCAACAGTAATTTGCATCCTGTACCTGTGGGCTGCTTGCCAATGACCCAGGATGGGTGTTGTGTGTGCATTCCACTGTATCTCCTGTTGACATCAGTGTTGAAGATGAGTTAGGGGCCCTGGGGAGTATGTGTTGTGTTGTCCTAGTGGTGTGTCTCCCTCATATGTGTCACATTCACAGGACTCACATTACGGTGTTCGCATTGCTGTAATAGTTTGCATGCACAGTGTTCCTTAGCAGCTCATCATCGCCATGGCACAAAGCAAGTAGGAATCATGACAGCGGCAAGTATTGTGTGATTGTGAATTTATTTCCAAACATGTGTAAGGATGGTGAATGGATTTTGCAGTGCTGTACAATGTGATGGTAATCCAAAGTTCACAGGTGAGTTGGTAGTCTTGGTAATTGAAATATCAGAGTAGAATCCACAGTAATTTGGTGCATTGTCACAACTTTGACCCTCCATGTCAAGTGGGTGATTTTGATGTAGGTCAACAAGGTCAAGGACGTTAACAGGAGCAGGTGTTGGGTGCCTGGGGGATATGCATGGCCATCAGCGTCTCAATTGCCCTTCTTTGGACGACCCCTCTTCTTTCTCGGGGGACCCTCATGTGCAGGCTGCTCCGGTGCCGAGGACTCTCTGCCAGAGTCCTCCTCTCTCCCTGTGGCTGTTGCTGATGTTGTGGCAACAGATGTTGTGGGCGCATAGGGAGGTGTGGTCAGGTTGGTGCTGATCTGGCGGAGGCATGTCAGTATGTCTCTATGCACCGCTGTTAGTTCATCCAATTTGTCCCACTTGGACTCCACCCGGGACATGTGGGAGTTCAAGTGGGCATGATGGGCAGCCTGCTGTTCTATGAGATCCTTGAGGATCCCTACGACCTGTCCAAACCCTCCGGTGCTTTCCTGGTATGCATCTATGTAGCGTTCCAGGTGTGGCTCATCATGCAGTCCAGCCCCCTCTGCAGGCCGTGTCCTCTGTTTGCCCACCCTCCCACCGGCCCGACCCACACGGGCAGGCCCTGCCGTGGCCAGCCCAGCCGACACTAGGCCCCCTTGAGTGTTAGCGCCGGTGGTGTTGTCCCTTGCTTCCGGGGGGCTCTGTGTACCTGGTCCTTTGGTGTTCTGGGGCCTCGGCCTGTCCGCGTCAGCAAGGGGATTTTGTCTGGTGTCCGATGTGGCAGGAGTGGTTGAGAGGGGTGCTGATGTTACTGCTGCTGGGGCTGCACGATGGCTCACGCCAGAGGGGCCGGGTCGGTCAAGGTCGTCATCCGAAGAGGACATAGAGTGATCCACACCGGAGAGCTCAGGGTCCGCCAGAGTCTGGGACTGGGACTGTTTCTCAGGACCTGCTGTGTCCCCAGCATCACCTGTGTTTGGAGGAGACACACAATGAATGTTATGTTTCTACAGACCTCAATGTTTCACACACATGACATTTGACACTGAACATCATTATGAGGGTTTGTACATTGCAATGTCCTAAGTTGTGACAGACAGAGTTTGATATTGTTGGAGCACTTTGTAATGGCAACCTGGAGCATTTTGATGTGCATGTCGAGCTGTGTGCATGACCAGCTCATGTATTGATCAATTGTCTGTAGATGTCCATTGCCACTCAGGTCCCATCACATGCCGAACACTGTTGTGTTGTCCCTGTTCACATTTGTGCTTTAACAATGACATACGTACTATTACACTTGGGGTATGTTGCGAGGTTGGGGCATGTGTTGTGTGATTCTTTTATTTCCTCTGTGCATCAAATTTGTGTGTCTGTGCAACATGGTAGCAGTACGTTATGCCTGAGATCCATTGTGAGATACTAATTTGTTGTCTGTGTTCCTAGTTCACATCTCTTTTCATACAAGACATGGGTTAGCATAGCTAATGAAGTTAATGCTGAGTTTTGTATGTGCTAACACCTTCTATCTTGTCAAATTTATCAACAGTGAGAGGGATTGGGCACAGGTGCTCTCTTGCTTTGCAATGCTCATTACAGAGATGGGCAGAGGTGTGTGTGTTACAGTTCAGCTGCTGAAAGTTGCATGCCTCCTCAGATGCAGTCCAGGTTAGTCATTGTGTTTGGGGTCTCCATGACAGTGAATGATGTGTTGTATGAATGATGCGTACAACGCAGGCTGATGTGGGATTGAACTGCATCTCACAACTACACATTTTTTGGATGACACCATGCTACAGTGTCAGCTATGTGTGTGTCCATTCTAGTTACCGACAGGTGTCCACTGTCACTGATGTATGGGTGACATTGTGTGTGCTTGTTGCTATCTACTAAGTCTACATCTCCCCAATTGTCTTCTACAAGACACACCTTCACAGCCAGGTCAGGGGACACCCCAGGGATACTGCATCTCTAGAGGGTGGGAGGATACCTACAGTTCCAATGGGTGTGAGTGTAAATGTGTTTGAGTTGGCCAGTGCATAGGTGTGACTTGCAGCCAATTCATACATCATGACCATGTGTCAGCCATCTTGCCAAGGCATTTACTTTTGGAGTGACTGGTCCCAAGGGTGTACTTTCTTCTGGCTGAGAAGGTGTGTTTTGAGGCGGCCTTGATGGCATTTTGAGTCATTGCAGGACCTCCTTCACCCACAGAGGCCAGGTAATCCAACATGTGGCATGCTTCCATTGCAGGGAGTCACAATTTACGTTCAGGCTGTCAGGCTTTGGTGTCTTGTTGTTTGTTTGCACACAAGTCCCAACAATCCCATGTCCTTCATACAGCAGAACCCAGTGTGGTAAATCTTTATGGGATATTTAAATGGATTCTTATTGAATGCATTATACCAGGTGGGTTGTGTGGAGTTTGTGTCAAGGGGTGTGTGTGTGCAAGTACCTGCTGGTAGATGTAGTCAGAGCTGGCAGTCCTCCTCCCCCAGTCCAGATATCCCACCATGCTGCATGCTTCCATTGCAGGGAGTCACAATTTACATTCAGGCTGTCTGGCATTGGTGTCCTGTTGTTTGTTTGAGCCCAAGTCCCAGCTGGGCCTTGTGCTCCCCACAGCAGGGCCGAGTGTCAGCCATCTTGGCAGTATTTTTGCACTCCCTTTGAGGTGAGTATGGTTCAGTGTGAGCTTGCTGGGACATGTGGGTGGGGGACTGGTGGCTGTGACTGTGACTGCAACTCCCATCATGCTTTTGGCTCCACTCACCTTCCCACAATACCTGGACTTCCTTCCTGTGACTCTGCTACCATGTGAGTGATTGAGACAGCAATGGCAAGTTGACTGACAGTGGTATCCAGTTGTTTGTTTGTGCACAATTTCAAGGCATGGCCTTGTGCTCCCCACAGCGGAGGACATTTTCAGGGTTCTTGGTAGAGACTTTTCACTGACTCTCTTATGGAGCATAATCCCAGGTATGTATTTTGGTGTTGGTGCGAGGGGTGTGTGTGACAGGGGCTGCTGGTAGATGTAGTCAGAGTTGGTGGTCCTCCTCCCCCCAGTCCAGATATCCCACCATGCAGCATGCTTCCATTGCAGGGAGTAGAAGTTACCTTTCAGGCTGTCTGGCATTGGTGTCCTGTTGTTTGTTTGAGCCCAAGTCCCAGCAGGGCCTTGTGCTCTCCACAGCAGGGCCTAGTGTCAGCCATCTTGGCAGTACTTTTGCACTCCCTGTGAGGTGAGCATGGTTCAGTGTGAGCTTGTAGGGACATGTGGGTGAGGGACTGTTGGCTGTGACTGCAACTCTCATCATGCTTTTGGCTCCACCCACCTTCCTACAATACCTGAGCTTCCTTCCTGTGATTCTTTTTCCCTATGTGGTGGTGTGCCTGTGCTGACAAGTTGGCAGGCAGTGGTGTCCTGGTGTTTGTTTTCACACAAGTCCCAACAAGCCCATGTCCTTCACACAGCAGAACCCAGTGTGGTAAATCTTTGTGGGATATTTAAATGGATTCTTATTGAATGCATTATACCAGGTGGGTTGTGTGGAGTTTGTGTTAAGGGGTGTGTGTGTGCAAGTACCTGCTGGTAGATGTAGTCAGAGCTGGCAATCCTCCTTCACCAATCCAGATATCCCACCATGCTGCATGCTTCCATTGCAGGGAGTCACAATTTACGTGCAGGCTGTCTGGCATTGGTGTCCTGTTGTTTGTTTGAGCCCAAGTCCCAGCAGAGCCTTGTGCTCCCCACAGCAGGGCCTAGTGTCAGCCATCTTGGCAGTACTTTTGCACTCCCGGTGAGGTGAGCATGGTTCAGTATGAGCTTGCAGGGACATGTGGGTGGGGGACTGTTGGCTGTAACTGCAACTCCCATCATGCTTTTGGCTCCACCCACCTTCCTACAATACCTGAGCTTCCTTCCTGTGATTTTTCCCTATGTGGTGGTGTGCCTGTGCTGACAAGTTGGCAGGAAGTGGTGTCCTGGTATATGTTTGCACACAAGTCCCAACAAGCCCATGTCCTTCACAAAGCAGAACCCAGTGTGGTAAATCTTTGTGGGATCTTTAAATGGATTCTTATTGAATGCATTATACCAGGTGGGTTGTGTGGAGTTTGTGTTAAGGGGTGTGTGTTTTACAGTTCAGCTGCTGTAAGTTGCATGCCTCCTCAGATGCAGTCCAGGTTAGTCATTGTGTTTGGGGTCTCCATGACAGTGAATGATCTGTTGTATGAATGATGCGTACAACGCATGCTGATGTGGGATTGAACTGCATCTCACAACTGCACGTTTTTTGGATGACACCATGCTACAGTGTCAGCTATGTGTGTGTCCATTCTAGTTACCGTCAGGTGTCCACTGTCACTGATGTATGAGTGACAATGTGTGTGCTTGTTGCTATGTACTAGGTCTACATCTCCCCAATTGTCATCTACAAGACACACCTTCACAGCCAGGTCAGGGGACACACCAGGGACACTGCATCTCCAGAGGGTGGGAGGATACCTACAGTTCCAATGGGTGTGAGTGTAAATGTGTTTGAGTTGGCCAGTGCATAGGTATGACTTGCAGCCAATTCATACATCATGACCATGTGTCAGCCATCTTGCCAAGGCCTTTACTTTTGGAGTGACTGGTCCCAAGGGTGCACTTTCTTCTGGCTGAGAAGGTGTGTTTTGAGGCGGTCTTGATGGCATTTTGAGTCATTGCAGGACCTCCTTCACCCACAGAGGCCAGGTAATCCAACATGTGGCATGCTTCCATTGCAGGGAGTCACAATTTACGTTCAGGCTGTCAGGCATTGGTGTCCTGTTGTTTGCTTGCACACAAGTCCCAACAATCCCATGTCCTTCATACAGCAGAACCCAGTGTGGTAAATCTTTGTGGGATATTTAAATGGATTCTTATTGAATGCATTATACCAGGTGGGTTGTGTGGAGTTTGTGTTAAGTGGTGTGTGTGTGCCAGTACCTGCTGGTAGATGTAGTCAGAGCTGGCAGTCCTCCTCCCCCAGTCCAGATATCCCACCATGCTGCATGCTTCCATTGCAGGCAGTCACAATTTACGTTCAGGCTGTCTGGCATTGGTGTCCTGTTGTTTGTTTGAGCCCAAGTCCCAGCAGGGCCTTGTGCTCCCCACAGCAGGGCCGAGTGTCAGCCATCTTGGCAGTATTTTTGCACTCCCTTTGAGGTGAGCATGGTTCAGTGTGAGCTTGCTGGGACATGTGGGTGGGGGACTGGTGGCTGTGACTGTGACTGCAACTCCCATCATGCTTTTGGCTCCACTCACCTTCCCACAATACCTGGACTTCCTTCATGTGACTCTGCTACCATGTGAGTGATTGAGACAGCAATGGCAAGTTGACTGACAGTGGTATCCAGTTGTTTGTTTGTGCACAATTTCAAGGCATGGCCTTGTGCTCCCCACAGCGGAGGACATTTTCAGGGTTCTTGGTAGAGACTTTTCACTGACTCTCTTATGGAGCATAATCCCAGGTATGTATTTTGGTGTTGGTGCGAGGGGTGTGTGTGACAGGGGCTGCTGGTAGATGTAGTCAGAGTTGGTGGTCCTCCTCCCCCCAGTCCAGATATCCCACCATGCAGCATGCTTCCATTGCAGGGAGTAGAAGTTACCTTTCAGGCTGTCTGGCACTGGTGTCCTGTTGTTTGTTTGAGCCCAAGTCCCAGCAGGGCCTTGTGCTCTCCACAGCAGGGCCTAGTGTCAGCCATCTTGGCAGTACTTTTGCACTCCCTGTGAGGTGAGCATGGTTCAGTGTGAGCTTGTAGGGACATGTGGGTGAGGGACTGTTGGCTGTGACTGCAACTCTCATCATGCTTTTGGCTCCACCCACCTTCCTACAATACCTGAGCTTCCTTCCTGTGATTCTTTTTCCCTATGTGGTGGTGTGCCTGTGCTGACAAGTTGGCAGGCAGTGGTGTCCTGGTGTTTGTTTTCACACAAGTCCCAACAAGCCCATGTCCTTCACACAGCAGAACCCAGTGTGGTAAATCTTTGTGGGATATTTAAATGGATTCTTATTGAATGCATTATACCAGGTGGGTTGTGTGGAGTTTGTGTTAAGGGGTGTGTGTGTGCAAGTACCTGCTGGTAGATGTAGTCAGAGCTGGCAATCCTCCTTCACCAATCCAGATATCCCACCATGCTGCATGCTTCCATTGCAGGGAGTCACAATTTACGTGCAGGCTGTCTGGCATTGGTGTCCTGTTGTTTGTTTGAGCCCAAGTCCCAGCAGAGCCTTGTGCTCCCCACAGCAGGGCCTAGTGTCAGCCATCTTGGCAGTACTTTTGCACTCCCGGTGAGGTGAGCATGGTTCAGTATGAGCTTGCAGGGACATGTGGGTGGGGGACTGTTGGCTGTAACTGCAACTCCCATCATGCTTTTGGCTCCACCCACCTTCCTACAATACCTGAGCTTCCTTCCTGTGATTTTTCCCTATGTGGTGGTGTGCCTGTGCTGACAAGTTGGCAGGAAGTGGTGTCCTGGTATATGTTTGCACACAAGTCCCAACAAGCCCATGTCCTTCACAAAGCAGAACCCAGTGTGGTAAATCTTTGTGGGATCTTTAAATGGATTCTTATTGAATGCATTATACCAGGTGGGTTGTGTGGAGTTTGTGTTAAGGGGTGTGTGTTTTACAGTTCAGCTGCTGTAAGTTGCATGCCTCCTCAGATGCAGTCCAGGTTAGTCATTGTGTTTGGGGTCTCCATGACAGTGAATGATCTGTTGTATGAATGATGCGTACAACGCATGCTGATGTGGGATTGAACTGCATCTCACAACTGCACGTTTTTTGGATGACACCATGCTACAGTGTCAGCTATGTGTGTGTCCATTCTAGTTACCGTCAGGTGTCCACTGTCACTGATGTATGAGTGACAATGTGTGTGCTTGTTGCTATGTACTAGGTCTACATCTCCCCAATTGTCATCTACAAGACACACCTTCACAGCCAGGTCAGGGGACACACCAGGGACACTGCATCTCCAGAGGGTGGGAGGATACCTACAGTTCCAATGGGTGTGAGTGTAAATGTGTTTGAGTTGGCCAGTGCATAGGTATGACTTGCAGCCAATTCATACATCATGACCATGTGTCAGCCATCTTGCCAAGGCCTTTACTTTTGGAGTGACTGGTCCCAAGGGTGCACTTTCTTCTGGCTGAGAAGGTGTGTTTTGAGGCGGTCTTGATGGCATTTTGAGTCATTGCAGGACCTCCTTCACCCACAGAGGCCAGGTAATCCAACATGTGGCATGCTTCCATTGCAGGGAGTCACAATTTACGTTCAGGCTGTCAGGCATTGGTGTCCTGTTGTTTGCTTGCACACAAGTCCCAACAATCCCATGTCCTTCATACAGCAGAACCCAGTGTGGTAAATCTTTGTGGGATATTTAAATGGATTCTTATTGAATGCATTATACCAGGTGGGTTGTGTGGAGTTTGTGTTAAGTGGTGTGTGTGTGCCAGTACCTGCTGGTAGATGTAGTCAGAGCTGGCAGTCCTCCTCCCCCAGTCCAGATATCCCACCATGCTGCATGCTTCCATTGCAGGCAGTCACAATTTACGTTCAGGCTGTCTGGCATTGGTGTCCTGTTGTTTGTTTGAGCCCAAGTCCCAGCAGGGCCTTGTGCTCCCCACAGCAGGGCCGAGTGTCAGCCATCTTGGCAGTATTTTTGCACTCCCTTTGAGGTGAGCATGGTTCAGTGTGAGCTTGCTGGGACATGTGGGTGGGGGACTGGTGGCTGTGACTGTGACTGCAACTCCCATCATGCTTTTGGCTCCACTCACCTTCCCACAATACCTGGACTTCCTTCATGTGACTCTGCTACCATGTGAGTGATTGAGACAGCAATGGCAAGTTGACTGACAGTGGTATCCAGTTGTTTGTTTGTGCACAATTTCAAGGCATGGCCTTGTGCTCCCCACAGCGGAGGACATTTTCAGGGTTCTTGGTAGAGACTTTTCACTGACTCTCTTATGGAGCATAATCCCAGGTGTGTATTTTGGTGTTGGTGCGAGGGGTGTGTGTGACAGGGGCTGCTGGTAGATGTAGTCAGAGTTGGTGGTCCTCCTCCCCCCAGTCCAGATATCCCACCATGCAGCATGCTTCCATTGCAGGGAGTAGAAGTTACCTTTCAGGCTGTCTGGCACTGGTGTCCTGTTGTTTGTTTGAGCCCAAGTCCCAGCAGGGCCTTGTGCTCTCCACAGCAGGGCCTAGTGTCAGCCATCTTGGCAGTACTTTTGCACTCCCTGTGAGGTGAGCATGGTTCAGTGTGAGCTTGTAGGGACATGTGGGTGAGGGACTGTTGGCTGTGACTGCAACTCTCATCATGCTTTTGGCTCCACCCACCTTCCTACAATACCTGAGATTCCTTCCTGTGATTCTTTTTCCCTATGTGGTGGTGTGCCTGTGCTGACAAGTTGGCAGGCAGTGGTGTCCTGGTGTTTGTTTTCACACAAGTCCCAACAAGCCCATGTCCTTCACACAGCAGAACCCAGTGTGGTAAATCTTTGTGGGATATTTAAATGGATTCTTATTGAATGCATTATACCAGGTGGGTTGTGTGGAGTTTGTGTTAAGGGGTGTGTGTGCAAGTACCTGCTGGTAGATGTAGTCAGAGCTGGCAGTCCTCCTCCCCCAGTCCAGATATCCCACCATGCTGCATGCTTCTATTGCAGGGAGTCACAATTTACGTTCAGGCTGTCTGGCATTGGTCTCCTGTTGTTTGTTTGAGCCCAAGTCCCAGAAGGGCCTTGTGCTCCCCACAGCAGGGCCTAGTGTCAGCCATCTTGGCAGTACTTTTGCACTCCCTGTGAGGTGAGCATGGTTCAGTGTGAGCTTGCAGGGACATGTGGGTGGGGGACTGTTGGCTGTGACTGAAACTCCCATCATTCTTTCTGCTACATGCACATTCCCAGCAGCCCAACCTTCCTTCATTTTGACTCAGCTTTCCTGTGAGGTGGTGTGACAGTGGTTGCAAAGTGGGTGACAGTGTTTGTTGGTTATTTCTGGTCATGCCTTGCACTATTGGTCTTTAGGTTTGTACATGTTAGGACGTAGTTCCCTATTACTGTGGGATGGCAGGTATTGTGTTTGTGTAACTGATATACACATCACAGAATAGTTGCCTTTCCATTGCTATTGCTTTGCTGGCGGTAATTTGTTTCACAGTTCCCTTGACAGTGCTATATGTGTTTTGCCACACAATGTTGAGTGAATTAGTTGTGTACTCAGCAGGCTCTGGTATTCCTGTTAATCCATGTATGCTCTCCGGTGGTAGGATGGCCCGCACCTTCTCCTCCCAGGTCCTGAAGTGCGTTGGTTTGGCAGGAGGGCCACCGCCAGTCATCCTGCTCAGGGTGTGTTCCCTGTCGATGAGCTTCTTGACCCTCCTGCGCACATCATAATACCTGCTCTGTATGTCGTCCTTTGTGCGCACACAAGGTGCTTGTGCGTTGACCTTGTCGACAATCCTCTCCCACCTCTTGGTTTTCTGTGATATGGGGGGCCGGTGGACAAATGTGCCAAACAACTGTGGCTCTACCCTGAGTATTTTGTCAATCATGACTTCCAACTCACTATCTGTGAACTTTGGATTCTTCTTAGGGGGCATGGTGCTGGGTGGTTGTGGGGATTCATGAGTGGGTTGTATGTGTGTGTGGTGGGTGTGAGTTTGTCAGTGAATATGTGATTTAGTTTTTAAGTGGTGCAAATGGTGTAGTTGTTGTGTGTTGTGTGAGTTGTGGTGTGTCTCTGCAATGTGGTGGTGGGGTCTGCTGTCCTATGCCCGTGGTTTGCAAAGGATCATGGTAGGGCTTTCCTTCCATTATATAGGTGGAGTTGTGGGTGTGTCTTTGTTCTTCCTTTTTTTTATTTTTTATTTATTGGCTTTGTCATGTGTTTTTTGGGCTTTTTTGTGACTTTTCCTTTGCTTTTGTTGTGCATGATGGAGATGTTTGTTTGACCGTGTCGGACGCTGGATGTGGCTCATGTGGGCTAATCAGAGTCTGTCACACTGACATTCTGCTATTTTCGACGTTGTCGTATGCATCGGATGCAGAGGGGTCTGTTATTTGCTAGTCACTATTTTCTGTACGTCTCGGTTTTCATGTTCGTGCTCCGTGCGTTGGTCTCAATTCACACGTTTGGCATCGTACTGCGCGGCTCGTGCATCGCGGGTAAGTTTCGGTCGCGTCTATTCCTGGTGCATGTTGGTCGGTAGGATACCCGGTCATTTTCCGAGCGACTCACTGATTTTCGTACGGGTCGGTCGTTCGGCTTGTGTTCCGTGCGATCTCCGTCCCAGGTCCGTGTCAGTCGGTACGTTTTACGGCCGGAATCGGAAATGGCCCCTATGTCTTTTATTGATGTCCGCCAGAGGTTTCACATACATATTGAATAATGTGGGACTCAAGATGGAGCCCTGAGGGACTTCTTTAGTGAAGCAGAACAGGACCAAAACACAAGAATTAAGAGTGACTTGGAATGATCGATCCCACAGGTAAGATCAAAACCATTTAAGAGCCTTTCCCCTGAGTGCAAAATCCTGAAGCCTTTGAATAAGCATGTCGTGCAACATCGTGTCAAAGGCTGCACTCAGGTCGAGAATTATTAGGTCGGATGTTTGACCCATGTCTGCTTTCTATCATTTGTTTCCTCTGATAGAAGGAGGGTGGACTTGGCTGAGTACATTGTCCTGAAGCCAGATTGTCTAGGGTCCAGTAGCTCTAAAGATTCTGAGAAACTGGTTAGACAATTATTACATGCAATAGGTCTCAGGTTTTCCGGTAGGGATGGGTCAGTGGAGAGATTTTTCCTAATAGGAATTACCATGGCATGTTTCCAGGGTTTAGGTACAGTACATGACCCGATAGATAGCCTCAGAAGATTTAGTAGGAGGGGGGCCGATCATGGTTATCCCCAACTGCAGAACTCTGGGTGAGCTGTATCAAGAGGAGAGCCCGATTTAATGGATGAGAAGATAGAACTAACCTCTGATATAAAAGGGATGGGGAGATCACTCATATCACCTGGTAGTTCTGTATCCCTAGAAATGTCTTCCTTCGTAAAAGAATCCGGGAAGTTTTCATAGATTTTGGTCACTTTGTCGGAGATGAAGGTCGCAATGTTGTTACACAATTCTCGAGTTGGGGTAATCTTAGCAGAGATTTCTCAGAGTCCATGAGTGACTTCAGCAAGAAGAAGAATTCCTTAGTGGGGTTTCTGGCTGAATCTATCATCTGGGCATGGTAATACTTCTGCTCTATTCTTATACGTTTGTGATACACTTTCAAGGCTTCTTTTCAACCCACCCCAGTCCAGTTCCCCCACCTCTATCCAATCCACCCCAATGCAATTCACCCCACTCAATCCATCCCTCCTCACTGGAAACCCAATCCACTCCACTGCAATCCAATCTACTCCACTCCAGTCCACCTGACCCCAAGTCAATCCAACCCGCTCCAATTCTCTCTACTGCATTCAACCCCTCTATATTCCAATGTACTCCATTCCCCCACTCCAGTTCACCCCACTCCAGTCCAATCCACCAAACTCCAATCCACCCCACTTCTATCCACCCCACTCAAATCCACCTAAATCCAATCCACCCCACCACATTTCAATCTGCCCCACTCCAATCTAAGCCGCCCCATCCAGTCCACCCCACTCCACACCAATCCACCTCACTCCACTGCAGTCTAATCCACCCCACTCTACTCAATCCACCCACTCTACCCCATCCAATCCATTCCAGTTCAGTCCACCCCACTCAGTCCAATCCATCCAGCCCATCACACTACAATCCACCCCACTCCAATAAAATGCACCCCACACCAGTCCAATCCACCCTACTCCAATCCAATCCACCCCATTCCAATCAACACTTCTACAATACTCTACTCCCATACTCCACTCTACGACACACTACTATAGGAACTCCAGTCTACGACACTCTACTCCTCACCCCCCAACCCCCACTATAGGACACTCCATGCAGCTAACGTTTATCCATGCTGAACAGCAGCCACACTGGTGTACAACATGGCAAAAACACATTGCCAAAGACAATAGCTCTTGTATAGGCGAGACCTATTGGCATTGGCAATGCTTGTTTTGTTTGTGGCATCAAAAACCATTGTTCCTGATTACAGAGGATTCTGCGTCACCCACCCTTCAGTAGAATGCACTGATTTGTGACTTTTAAACTTTGCTTCTCCCCACCAGTTTTCGGTGAGGAGCCGATCATTTGTTTCCAAACTTGATTGTTCAAATTAATAGAGTTGTTAAAAACATAGTGGCTGTCGTTTTTAGCTAAAGAGGAACCCCTGCCATGGTGTGGGTGTTCAGGTAGTTGGTATGACTGGCTATGGAGTGTCCCTGTTGTCCCTGTGTCTCTTGGTTGCAGTCTCACCATACACGTATACAGATTGTGTCAGTGTGATTTGTTGCAGAGTGATGCACGACAACACAGTGGTTAGGCAGTCTGTGAAGCAAACCTCAGGTTCGGGGTGGAAAGTTCTGTATTCGAGTGAGCACTGCTTCACCAATGAGCAGATCACAGAAACAGGGAAACATGGACAAATCCTCTGATCTGAAAGGAAAAACAGAGAGGCTCCATCTTATCCACCAATATTTATGACACAAATATTATGGCGAAGTGTTTCACATAGATTCGCTTTGCCTAATACTTCTGCTGCCTTTTACCTTAGACTGTATTCTTGAAAACTATGTCTGAGAGAAATTCAGCTCTCCTACAAATGTGGAAAGTTGAACGCCATGGAAGACTTGCATAAGCTCTTTTATTGCAATTGGATTCAAATATATCATATTCTCTAAAGTAAATTACTTATGCAGATCCTGTAGCTACTTTCGCTCATACCCAATTCAATAGCTCCATAGTCTCAAGACTGAGGGCCTTATTACGATGTCAATCAGATGCAGATTGGAACCGCCCATCCATAGGTTGGCGGTTCCGCCCACAGAAATTGGATGCAACTGCCCTTTGGACGGTCAGAAACATCCATTTTACAGTTGCAGCTTGTCCGGCAGGCTGAAAAGGCCCACAGCACAAGCTACAATTATAAAATTAATGTTTTTAAATATCCCTGAACCGTGTGGCAGGCACCAAGCGGTGTCTGCCAAACGGTGCAGGAATGTGGTGCCCCCGGACCCCATAGTGGAGGGCCAGGGGGTAATGGGGCCTATGCTAGGGGCCCCCAAATTCACTTTCTACCTGTCTTTCCATGTCGGACGGACCGCAATGAAAGGGCAGGTGGAAAGCGACATCATAATCTCGACGGCTGGCTCCGTCATTATGGGATTATGACTCTTTCCGATGCAGTGGAATTCCTCAGCAGGTTTCCCTCTTTGTAATACGGCGGTCGGAGGAAAACTATTGATGTCGGGCAGAAAGCCTCCGACTAGCTGTCAGGTGGCTTTCCACCTGACATCGAAATCGGGCCCTGAGTCTCACAATGAACTCGGTAGAACATTGTACTCAGGACTTTTTTATACATTGACTTGACTGATTTTTGTGTTTGTGAAAGATCCTGTTTTTGTTGCCTGCTCTTTAACTACCTGCTGGAGACCAAACTGCTCTGCGTAGTGCCCTTGAATATTACCTCTGATTGGACATTGGCTAGGAAGGAGAAGCTGTATATTTTAATCTATCCCAATGTGTTTAAAGTGCACACTAAGAGTGGGTGGACATTTCTGTTCCGCCCACGGAATGTGTGGAGATTTGCCCTTCCGCCTTCTGCGATAATAGGCGGAGAAACAATGCAAATCTCCGCACACTCGGGCATAACGGAAGGTGGACGCCCGTCTCCCGCCCGCAGTATTAAATACATTAAAAAAGCAATTTTTAAATAACCTTACCATATCGGCGGCGTCCCCGGGCTTCGATCCTTCTCCAGCGCGTCTTCTTCTGGGAACTGCACATGCGTGGGCTCACGCGCATGCGCAGTTCCCAGAAGAAGACGCACTGGAGAAGGATGGAAGCCTGGGGATGCCGCCGATAAGGTAACGTTATTTAATAATTGCTTTTTTAATGTATTTAATACTGCGGACGGGAGGCGGGCGGGAGGCAGGCGGGAGGCGGGATGTGCGTAACGGAACTATGTGGAGAGTGCGGAGATTGGTTCCATCTCCGTGCCTCTCCGCGTAGGTCCCATACGCACATTACGCCCACCCTTAGTGCACACCAGAAAACAACAAAACAGAGAACCTTGCATCATGAGTGAGTTCCTGTGTTTGGGCAGGTCTGCAGGACATTGAAACTGTGGCTATATAATGGATCTGTGAAGGTGGTTTAGACAGGGAATCTTACGGATTTGGTGGGCCCTGGGCCAAAGGCATTTTGGGGCCCCTGTCCAGAACAGCTTTGAGTTAATGATCCAGTTTCAGCTCTATTATGCCATCTTTGGCCAGTGCACAGCTACACTGGTCCAAATTTAAATCTGTTTGCATCTAATATCCAGGCACAGTGACATGTTTATTCAATATTATAATGCAGCAGCAGCTCACTAATATTACTACAAATAAATACTGTGACCCCCACCTATGTAAGGTCCTATTTTGATCTAAAACAAGCTTTTTTATGGATATTGCATGGTCATACCACTCAAGTTAAAAATGAATTAAGGGAAAACAATATTTTAAAACTATCTGTTTAAGAATTGTTCAAGGTCATCAGGGCAAGACTCTCTACAGAACAGAGCTGACTCTATTAGGGGGAGGGCGGGCGGGGGGGGGGGTCTGAAAGGCTGGGGCCCTTGGCTAGGTCCCACTTTGCCCATGTGTTAAAATGTCTCTGGGTTGAGATATGTAACACAAGGCAGATAAAAACTGTAATTCACAGTGTAAAGGCTAAAAGACCACTTCTAGTAAAGTTCCCTGCAGTGCCCCCACATGCCTCTCTCAGTCACTCATAGAACAAATTTATATTAGAGTATTGGCTGTTCAATAGTCTTACCTCCTGAACTTTGGGGCTTATTCACAATCCCCTGGAAGCACAATTGCGCCACCAGAGCATCACTTTGTTGACGCTCCAGAGGCGCAGTGTGCAGACCCATATCTACGAGGTCACGCAAAGCCACTTTGCGTAGCTTTTCATGGCCTTGTATATATACAGTAAGGCGAAGCAGTGCAATTCGCTGCCTTGCCTTACTCTGAGTCAGAGAGGTGTTCCAGGGGCGTTGCAGTGGGCGTTCCCACGAAACGCGCATGGATTTTGACCCATTCCCAGATTTACAACATGGCATAAATCTGGAAATGCATCAAAATTGTACGCCTCCCCATAGCAGGCGTAACAAGGAAAAATTTTATAATTTCTCCTTGTTTTTATCTCTTTCTATGTGTGCTGCATCTGCAGCACACATAGAAAGAGGAAAACATCTTTTAGGATTGTTTTTGTGCAGGAAGATGTCCCTTCCTGAACAAAAACTATATTGCCAACAATGCAGACACCCTTGCACATTGGTGCACAGCTGCAAAAGGTGCGCCAGAGCTGGCTGAGAGGACAGGAATGCACTGTATCTTGTAAATACGGTGCATTTGTGCCCTTTTGAATTGGCCTAGGGCAGCGTAGCAAGAAGCCTTGCAGTACTGGCCAACACCAATTTCTTGTAAATAAGCCCTTAGTTTATAGTCTAGCCTGTAGCCCATTTAAAAACCAACATTTTTATAATACGAGGAGGACTTTTCATGGAAAACCTTTCATTATATTTGAACTTTAAAAATATATTTTCCAAAGGCAAACTTTATAGAGGCTAAAGCTTATAAATTCCCTTGAAGCTGTCTATAAGTATAAGGTCTGGAGTGCAGAATCTTTTCACAGAGAACTAAAGCACAGTCTTAAATGTCATGTTTTTCAGCATGTCCACCAGACAACTGCTTGCTGCCTTCTCCTTAGCCTTACAAGTCTGTGTTATGATATTGACTCTCTTGGGTCCTCTGGTGTACACCTAGCTCTCTTAAAGACGTTGAATGAGTGACTTTATTATTTTAACTCTTTAGACTTCTGACATTTTTATTATATTTTTAGATTTTCACTCATTAACTTTTTCACTAGTCAGTATCGTTTTTAAATGAACCTTAATCTGATTACTTTTGTAGCTCTCAACTGTTTTACATTGTAATGATTGCGGTCTCAATCCTCCAGCAATTTTCAACCTTTATGAAAGGTCTGCACTCCCTGCAAAGGACCCTATAAAGAGGATTGATTTATTTGAAGCAGCTGGACTAGGGTGTTGGGTTACTCATATTGAGAGAGGTAAACCTCTAAACCTCTAACCATTAGCATTTTGCCACCAAGACCAAAAAAAGGATGGTACTTCCAAGCCTATTTAGCACCTATTTCTAACTCCAAAATTAGAAGGCACATGTATAGAAGACATTCTCACCCCTGAGAACTTTCTGACTGCTTTTGAGAGATTATTGTTTTTCAACGCAAATATACTAATAAAATATACAGTCCTGTTTTAGCGAAGGTTGAAGGGTTGACTGAACCTACCAGGGTTTGAACCAGTGACTTTCAAAACGCTATCCTATTGGTATGTAGATAGTGTGCTGCAGTTGGATGCAAGTTAGGGTTGTCCTCAGACAGATCTCATAGCTGCATATTATTGGTCAGGGGTTGGAGAAAAGACAATTAGCTAAAATTAAGTTCCTGCAAGATTGAAAACGTTTTAAGTGGGTGTCAAGCCTCAAACTCAGTCCTGGTTGATGATCTTTGTCCAAGTGACCTTGTGAAGTTACCCAGCCCAGTGGAATCGGTATGTAACCTGGGTGGCAAATTCTCGCCCAGTGCGCTGGGTATGCCCAGACGTGGGTCCCGGGCTCACTGTGCCACTGAAATCAAGCTATCCTGGTGGATGAGGGGTGAAACCCCGAAACCGGTCCTAGGATAATTGTTTCTGGTCCAGTGAGGACCTGGCTTGGCAGTTCGGGCTGGACTGTTCCCATGAGCCACAGGGTCAAGACTGATTTGCATGTGGCCAGGTCTAAACTGGGGTGGCATGGTGAGCAAAAGAATGATGGATTTAACCCATATCTCTTGACTAGGGGTGAATCTTATGATTTGTTCTGCATTCCGTCCATCAATTGTGTGTCTTTTGATTTCTCACCCTAAGTGCGCTGGGTAGGCCTAGACGTGGGACCCGGGCTCACTGTGCCACTGGAATCAAACTATCCTGGCTGATATGGGATGAAACCTTGAAATCGGTCCTAGGATGCTTGTTTCTGGTCCAGGGATGAACTGGCTTGGCAGTTTGGGCTGGACTGTTCCCATGAGGCACTGGGTCAAGACTGATTTGCATACGGCCAGGTCTAAACTGGGGTGGCATGGTGAGCAAAAGAATGATGGATTTAACCCAGATATCTTTACTGGAGGTGAATGTTTTGATTTGTTCTTCATTCCGTCCATCAATTGTGTGTCTTTTGATTTCTAGCCCTAAGTGCGCCGGGTATGCCCAGGCGTTGGTCCCGGGCTCACTGTGCCACTGGTATCAAGCTATCCTGGCTGATGAGGGGTGAAACCCAGAAACCGGTCCTAGGATGCTTGTTTCCAGTCCAGGGAGAACCTGGCTTGGCAGTTCGGGCTGGACTGGTCCCATGAGGCACAGGGTCAAGACTGATTTGCATATGGCCAGGTCTAAACTGGGGTGGCATGGTGAGCAAAAGAATGATGGATTTAACCCAGATCTCTTGGCTGGAGGTTAATGTTTTGATTTGTTCTGCATTCCGTCCATCATTTGTGTGTCTTTTGATTTCACGTCCTAAGTGCGCTGAGTATGACCAGACGTGGGTCCCGGGCTCACTGTGCCATGGGAATCAAGCTATCCTGGCTGATGAGGGGTGAAACCCCGAAACCGGTCCTAGGATGCTTGTTTCTGGTCCAGGGAGGAACTGGCTTGGCAGTTCGGGCTGGACTGTACCCATGAGGCTCAGGGTCAAGACTGATTTGTATATGGCCAAGTCTAAACTGGGGTGGCATGGTGAGCAAAAGAATGATGGATTTAACCCAGATCTCTTGATTGGGGTGAATGTTTTGCTTTGTTCTGCATTCTGTCCATCAATTATGTGTCTTTTGATTTATCGCCCTAAGTGCGCTGGGTATGCCCAGATGTGGGTCTCAGGCTGCCCGTGCCACTGGAATCAAGCAATCCTTGCTGATGAGGGGTGAAACCCCGAAATGGGTACTAGGATGCTTGTTTCTAGTGCAGGGAGGACCTGGCTTAGCAGTTCGGGCTGGTTATTTGCATATGGCCAAGTCTAAACTGGGGTGGCATGGTGAGCAAAAGAATGATGGATTTAACCCTGATCTCTTGACTGGGGTGAATGTTTTGATATGTTCTGCATTCCGTCCATCAATTGTGTGTCTTTTAATTTCTCACCCTAAGTGTGCCGGGTATACCCAGACGAGGGTCCCGGGCTCACTGTGCCACTGGAAACAAGCTATAGTGGCTGATAAGGGGTGAAACCCCGAAACCGGTCCTAGTATGCTTGTTTCCGGTCCAGGGAGGACCTGGCTTGGCAGTTCGGTCTGGACTGTTCCCATGAGGCACAGGGTCAAGACTGATTTGCATATGGCCAGGTCTAAACTGGGGTGGCATGGTGAACAAAAGAATGATGGATTTAACCCAGATCTCTTGACAGGGGGTAAAGGTTTTGATTTGTTCTGCATTCCATCCATCAATTGTGTGTCTTGTCAAATTCAATAAACATTTATTTTGATAAGACATCTTTTGGCACTGACATCTGCTTGTTTTTATGATATCAATATTCTGGAAAATCCTTCCTTATCTGAACTTTCAGGGCCGCAAGTCTGCTGCCACAGCCTTGATTGGGTAGAACCAAGTTCAAGGTCATGTTCAAGGTCATAGGTGAGAGGATGTAGCCTTACGGCTAGAGGGCTTGACCTCGAAGCTGGGGGACCGGTTCTCGTCTCTGCAATGACGTTCAACATGTGATTCTGGGCAAATCACTTAATCTCCCTGTGCCCAACAAAATTAAATGTGTCCTTCTGTAACGAAACTGGTGCTCATGTAATGCGGTCTTCTACCCGATGTCTCGGGTCTAGTTCATGCTAAATAAAACTCTGGGGAAAACAAAATGTCTCACTGTACAGCCCGATGTATCTCATAGATCCGACTTCATGAAAAAATAATCAAATGCTATCACTCAGAGCAAGGTTTTTTCAAATTTGCATTGAGGACATTCACTATTGCTTCAAACCCTAAATTATAGGAAAAATGGTGAGGTTGTGATTTCGCAGTCTTGGCCCCAAACAAATGGAATTACCTGCTGGGTTATTTAAGAACAACCCCTGGCCTTCACCTTCAGGAAAAAAACTGAAAACAGTACTTTTTGAGATACAAATCTAAATGATCATCCATCCATGTGACATGCTACACACTTAGCACCAACACATCCCCAGTGGTGTGAATGCACTCCACAAATTATATAAAATCTAAATTAAACTAGACAAGAGAATAGAAGCATTTCAGAGTAAGCATCGCCTTCTGACATATTTGTCTGCTTTAAGGCTAAGAAACAGACTTACAATGCTGAAATTTACACAAATTATCTTATCATAGTAAACCAATACATTTAAATGTATTCTTAGGTGTCACTTCTTTACTACAAATGTCTTCCTCTAACAGCCCCTTCACTGCGTGATCCATCTGGAAGAGCTCTTAAGTGTGACCTCATGCATAGTGTGCAAAAGGAAAACCGGAAATTGAATCTAATATCATAACTAAAACGTGTCTCAGATCTGCGTTATCACCGCATTCACATTTACTCAGGGTGAAAATACTTTCCAGACACGACTCACCCTTTTATACAGCATTGACATGTTTCTGCACAATTGTGTGCTAAAATAACAGGTGTATTATTCAGGGCTTCAATTGATTTCTTACACCAACATATTTCAAAACGATGACTGAAGGGCATTGCAATCTTAACATGGAACTCACATACACTCCTGGCCTAACTTTTCAGTGCAAAGCATATTTTTATTGCAGTCTCACTTAATGTAGGCACCTTATAATCGTAGCAGTAATTGCTTTAATTGTATAACCACAGGACATATTTGATAGCCACAATAAGTCACCCGAAAGTAGGATATTTAAAGGATGTCCAAGCAGGTGAGACAAGATGTATGTGGACTTGAGGACCGAGGGCAGGTAACCATGTGAGTGCCCCTGAAAAAATAAGATAGTTGTAGCCTTCCAAAAGTACTACTGAACTTCTGGGTGACTTCTTAGAAAGTCAGGAATGGTCTCCAAACGTAGGAGTAATGCTTTAGGCTCAAATATGCAACTTAATTCATGAATTGGGCCAGAAAGATTAGCTAAATTATTTGTAGTTGACTCACCCCGGTCATCTCTCAGCAATTGTTTGTTAAAAGTTCAGATTTTCAGTGTGCTAGATTCTCCCCTCATCCCTCCCTCACGTACCTTTAATCTCACCCTTAGCTGTTCTGATTCATAGTTTATCAAGTATTTGTCAGATGTGTGGATGACACTAAATTATAGGGTAAGGGCAAGTGCTTAATTTGTAAAAGAAAAAGTGGCAGTGCCTGAAATTCTGCTCAGTAGCCCACGGGCAGTGAAGCTAAATGTCCGTGCACCGAATACCAAGGCTGAGAAGTCCTAAATCCATTTTATGGCTGTTTAGTCCACTACTAGACACTCCCTGCCCCTTATTAGGTCTTGCTTAGGCACCCTATGCGCTGCATGCTATGTCCCTTCGAGACATGCTGCATCTACTCTGTGGGCTATAAGCCAAGCCCATGTTTTTAATTGGTTAGTTTGTCTGCCTTTCTGAATATCTTAATTTTCATTGGTAAATTGGGGCTATTTTCCCTCCTTTTGGTGTGTGTGTTCCCTCCCATGGCGATTGGCCCTGTTACAGGTCTTATTTCGCTTCTTGCTATTTAAGTTAGTTAGTGCACTATTTTTTTTAAATTGCCTCAGCTCCTGTGTTTGAAACGTTGTATTAGTTGGCTTTCGGAGGCAAACGCACACAGTTCATGTTTTCAACCACACATGGTTTTTCTTTACTTCAGAAACACCCTGGTTACTTTCATCACGTGCTCCTGATGGCATAATATGCTTCTCCCGTCACTTAATCTCCTCGTGTTTGCAGCTCTGGATGTTATGCGTTAGAACCGGGCCGGGTAGGCGAAGCCGGAACCGATGGAGGCCCGGGTAAAACGCAGTTTGGAGGCGGGAGGCCCTTCCCCGCCCCCATTTGCATGCCAGCTAGGGCGGCGGGGCCAGGATTGGCCCCCTCAGGCATGGCGAGCCCCCCTCAATCAGCGGGCGAGCTAGTTACGGCGAGGGAGGGATAAAAGTGGGCCAACGGCCCGAGTAAACACATGTATCCCCCCCTCGCAATAATTAAATGTGTCTATGACCATGAACAATCAAAATGTATAAAGTTATGTTTTGATGAATAAACTGCGACTTTTTCAGGCACCCAAGAAAGTTGTCAGTGGTGATTTAAGGTAAAAGCGCGCAGTTGGTGGAAACGGGCAAGGGGAGCAGGACGGTACGACTCGCCACCTGGAGGGGGTTTGCATGTGAACGGTACTTCAAATCCCCAACTCATTCACGCAACGGGAGCAACCGCGCCCCCTCACCCACCCAGGAAGGCTTTCCCACGGTCACGTATTTTTATTTACTCACACACAGCTCCTCTTTGTGTGTGAAAGGTTTCTTGTGGGCAATACACCCCCTTCTCCACGCCTGTGTGAACCTGCCTGAGTTCGCTGCAGTTAAGAAGGATGCGCAGCCCTTAATACGTTGCCTTTCATCATAGGCTTTACAATGTTAAGATGGCTGCAGCTTTGATCTGTCGCCGCCTGTCGGAGCACATCCTGGGAGGCTTGAGCAGATCCCGTTACATGCCCCAAGGTACCACTAAATAAGTGTTTTGGGTGATTGCGCAAAAAGCGCCAAAGAGACATGGGTGCTTGTGCTCAGGACATTGCATGAGGTGACGTTCTGTTGCACGCTGAAGGGTTGTGCTCCGCCCCTTCTGTACTCTGCACTTCTCCAGCTGCTGCTTCCCTCCAGGGGCAGATGGCACGGCTTTGCAGTACTGGAGCAGGACTGGGGATGGAGTGAGTCCCGGGGACGAATACAAAAGCTTTCCAGCCAGCGCCTCCATAGGTACATACATGACAGCTGGAGCCGTGGCAGGGAAGCACACCGCCATGTACCCTGTAGAGTCGACTCTGTGAAGGTGAGCTTGGGGTCAGGACACTAATGAAGGGATCTTCTCCTAACAATCTTTTCACCACCTCAGCAAGCAACACCTTTCATCCCTTTGTGTTGTTTTTTTTTACTCCTAAAACTTGCAAATTCCCCAAAAGAAATCATTGTTTCTACCATGTTATTCCGCAGTACAGTAGCTCTTATGATGAGCTTTCTGAGTCTTTCAGACTGCCGTTGGGGGCACTTGCTTTGCGAGCAAGCTACACTGTGTACTTACAAGCAAGTTACTATTCCCAATGCTGCTGCCCTCCGCCTCACTTTGTGTGCACTTAATTGCCTTTGCATGCACAGATTGTGTTTTATTTCATTAAAATACGCTTTTGAGTTGCAAATGCCCAGGGTATTAGATTGAAAAATAGCACAAGTTGTAGAGCCTGGAACACATAAATCAGCGCCTCAAATGCCATTAATAAGATGCAATGTTATGTTTACCATGAGGGAAGGCCAAAGTTAGAACAGATAGACAGCAGCCATAGAAGTTGATAAATAGGGGGGGGGGGGGGTGGAGGGTGTATGCATAAAGCATAAGGCAACCAAAATCCCTCCCGATTTGTTGCAGCGAAGCAAAACCTTTGCTTGCACATTACATGGTATTGTGACAGCACTTCCACAAGCAGGAATTTTTCTAATTAGATGGTCAAGTATTGCTCTCCTTTGTGGCCATGGTGCATTCTGGTTCGAATTCCATCTTTTTGCAGCATCGTTAAGCTCTGTGTCCACTGATAAAGGCCTTGAAACAATATCTTCTGGGTTGCAGACTGCAGTCGCCTAGTACTTTATTGTTGCAGCTTGTTTACTTGATTTTATTTTTAATTTTCCTTGCTCCTTTTGTTAACCCATTGCCTGGGCTGGTATACTGTAATCCCCTCTACCAATATGGCTGATAATCGCACTCGCCCGCACTCTACCCTTCCCAGTGCTCCTGTGCCTAGACCTTTCTTTATCTGCTGCACCTACTCCTTTCTTTATCTCGGTGCACCATGGCCCACTTCATTTACATGCAGAACATTCGAACCCCACTGCTATTCAAGGCGCGTCCTTCAAGGCTTAAAGCTCCTGCATTCTCTTGGCTTCCAGCCCCACGTACTTGGATCTCTCAATTCAGATATGGCTTTAACACCCCCTCCCCTTAATTTTAGGGCATTATTACCTTATTAACTTAACCAATACTTCGATATTTGGTATTTTTCAGACAGCTGATTCTCGACTGGTGACACACTGTTTCCCTTCCCCGCATCCAGGCGAAACCGCTACTGGCCCCCAGTTGCAGACAATGTGCTGCATGGCTAAATACTTATAAGGCCCCAAAGGTGAGACCAAATGCCTTGCAAATGCTTGTTCTCACTCTTGCAGGATATTGGCTTTTCCCTTTGTGATGGCTTGGCCACCTTTCTCTTCCTCTGTCTTTCTGATTTGTGAGTTTTTCCCTCTCTTGCTCTTGGTCAATATCTGATGCAGAAATGGCAACCACCGGCTC
The DNA here is from genome assembly GCF_964204655.1 of Triturus cristatus. Taxonomy (NCBI): domain Eukaryota; kingdom Metazoa; phylum Chordata; class Amphibia; order Caudata; family Salamandridae; genus Triturus; species Triturus cristatus. The sequence continues at coordinate 1,757,425,860 of NC_140589.1, forward strand.
AAATTTAGCACCGGGTAAGGCATTTGGGATTCCTATCTCCAAAGCATTTGTACCTACAGCATATCGTAAGAACTGTGATGAAGAAGAGAGGAAACTGGAATAATAAAGATTACTGCTAAGCAATAGTGGTATTAATGCAGTCTAATTAGAAATATCATAGGCAAGAGAGAGTGAGAATGAGACATGACATAAAGAGAGAGCGAGGCAGAGGCACTGGGACATAGGAGAGAGAGAGAGAGAGGGATGAGTGTGAAAGAGACAGTGGATGGATGAAGAGAGAGAGGGGATATGGAGGGCGGTATAGAAAGTGGAGAGAGTGAGATCAAGATGGAAAGTGAGAGAGATGGAACGAGATAGAGAAGTTAGCAAGACAGACACGAAGAAAGTGTGGAAGAATGAGAGATTCGAGAACACCCGTGGAAGTTACTATTTACCGATTTTGTGAACCCCCATGAGAGTGAAGGCTACAGGAATATCTCGCCCATTCGAATATTTTGGACTTACAGACATCCCATACTTGTTGACAATAAGTTAGATGTCTGGGAAATAACTTAAATGCCCTAGAACGGGTCAAAGCCGTGCACTATGTTAACCTTCTATGCTGCTGGTGAAAGGGCTGCGACAAGAGCTAGAGTACAGGTAAGAATTTCACAAAATGTATCTCCTACAAATTGAATGCTGGGTATGCTGGAAGAAATGCATGCTTATTTAAAAGGTGTCAGACTGAAAGCTAAAATATACTTTGGAAATCACAGAGTGTGCGCTCATGCTTATATCAGCATGTCTCTGTGCTCAGCAGACTAATTGAACACGGGCTGGAGCCAGCATTTTAACGCCTAATTGGCATGAGAGGAAGCATCGAACATCTGCCTTCGACTGGGACTCCTTTTGAATGCAATTTTCATCTGCACTCGGTGTGCAACAGAACCTGAATGTGTTTGATCTCTGTACATTTTCCAACGAGAAGAAAGCAGGATAACGTTCTAATGTTTCACCTGTGAAAAAAGAAAGAAGTACAGACTGAAAACGCTAACATCTGTTAGTTGTTGAAAAGAAAAAGGAACAAATAATTGAATCTAATTTTCAATTTTTCAACCAGTTGGCTCATATAGTTATACATACCTTTGAGTGGTGTGTGCTCACGAATTGCCGCCACGCCTTGCAAGCAAAATCTGTGAATTTCTGACAATTGTTACGTATAGTTTTATCACATTTTCCCTTCAAAATCAGAAACCTGAACCACTTACTCTAACCAGAACTTTTTAGTCCAGCTCAGAGTCCCGTTCACGGTGGAGGGGCCGTGAGGAGCCGAGAAGCAACGCTGATGGTCGTCAATGTAGCACGAAGAACAGGCCTGGCATTGTGGACAGTCGTAACTGTTACGCGAAGATCTTGTGGTTGTCGAGAGCGGGAGAGCCACAGCTTCAATGCTGTAACATGAAGGGTTGGGTTCATTGCAACTCTAATTCAGCCTATCTGAGTCCACACCAAGGGTCCAGAACCTGAGGGGCACCACTTTGGGGTCAGATGCTTGCTCCAGCTGGATCTGGGTGCTGGTTTAGGTGGTTTTCACAGTACACCTGATACTAAGAATGCGACACTTAAAGGGTTTCTAATACTTTCCAATTCCCTAGAGTGTGTTCCCTATCACTACTCAGAGTGTCGTGGTGTACCAATTTAAAATGTCATAGAACCATCATAAAGCAAATCCCACCCAGAAGTGATCAGGAAAAGTGTGGGTAAGGAGAGAAAGCACCTCACAGTAGTAACACCAAGGGGGTTGCTGGCTGGTACTCACCGGCATACCCGCTTATCATCATAGGTTGCTTTCTCTCCATGAAAATGTGTATATTCTTTTGAAGAAATCCCAAACCCAGTGAAATAAGAACAGATAGTAAAACTCAAGTGTGAATGAATTATCAGTGCCTAATGTCTTTGCAAGTACCTATTGGACCCCTGTGAGACTTTAAAAGTGTAATTCTCACTATTAAAAACCGGTGAAGCTTACTGGTTCAACTTGACTTTATTAGATGCTGTAAGCTTCCCCAATTAAAAATGGTTTCGGTCAAACCATAATCAATTCTCTAAAGCCAACATGTTTTGTTGCTGAACCATCATGCAACTTCTTCAGGGCATTTGGGGTTCCAAATATCAACTTCACGTGAGATTCACCTAAAAGCAATCGGTTGCGGAGTCTCCTCGTACCTGCAACCGTCTTAGACTGGCACACGTGTCCTCCGATCACATGCCCCTGGGGTGACTGCCCAATGTCTAGTCCCCCCTGCTGCGTCCCACCGACGTGTGTGAAGCTCCGTCCTCCGTCTCACAGGCATCCAATGGGCACTTGCAAAGACATTAGGCACTGATAGTTCATTCACACTTGAGTTTTACTATCTTTTCTTACTTCACTGGGTTTGAGATTTCTTCAAAAGAATACACACATTTTCTTTTTCTGCATGGAGAGAAAGCAACCTATGATGATAAGTGGGTATGCCGGCGAGTACCAGCCAGCAACCCCCTTGATGATACTACCGTGAGGTGCTTTCTCTCCTTTCCCACACTTTTTCTGGTCATTTCTGGGTGGGATTTGCATTATGGTGGTTCTATGACATTTTAAATTTGATACACCACAACACTCTCAGTAGTGATAGGGAACACACTCTAGGGAATTGGAAAGTATTAGAAACCCTTTAAGTGTCGCATTCTTAGTATCAGGGTTTACTGTGGGTCAGGCTAGTTGTTGTTTATAATGTACTGAGTGGGGGAGGCCTGGCCTTTCTTTCCCCCTGTAGCTCCTATTGCGTTGTTAGGTGGTTTTCAACCTGTTATGTGAAGGTGATCCTGAACGGGAGGACAGCAGACGAGCCCTTGGAGTCACTCTGGGAGTCCTGGGTTCATGTACAGGTCCAAATCTCTCTAACACTGGCAGGAGGGCAGCCGGACAGCAATACAGAAAGCCAGCAGGCCAGCAAGGCAGTAGTCAAAGGGGCAGCAGTCCAGCAGAGTGGCAGTCCTCCCAGCAACACAGCAGTCCTTCTTCTTGGCAGAGTCTCCAGCCTTTCCTGCCTTGGCTTCAGACTAACTAAGGGGGTATGCATCTCTTTGTGTGAAGGCAGGAGACAGCCTAATCAAGTGTAAGTAGGGCTGTGCCCAGCTCTACTCTCCCATCCTGTCACTAATAACCCATCCAGGCACATCTTCATCCTCTATTGTGTATGGCTGTCTAGGAGGAATACACAAAGCTCAACTGTCACCTATAACTAGTCATGTGACCCAGAGACTGGTTGCAGGGAATATATGACGTGACAACGCAAACAAATACAACGCATGCTTTTACAACGCAACTTTTACAACGCAAATGACATTACATTGCATGTTTTTACAACGCATACCATTACAACGCAAATGTAGTATAATACATTGAACGATCCATTACAACGCATACTACCACAATGCACACTTTTACAACGCGTTTTGTTTTTTATTTGTATAATAAACCTCTGGAGCAGGGATGCAGGGAAAATAGGGGTTTTGGGTGAGAAGTGTATTAAAGCGTGGGTATTTAAAATGAATATATGAGTGTTAAAATGAATACTCGAGTACTAAAATTCAAACTCACAATTAATATTTATAATATAAAAAAACGAACAATTATTTGAATATATCAAAAATAACACTACAACAGATACTATTTTTTTACATTCTATTTAATAAAAGTAACCAACATTTAAATTAATAATTGAGTACTAAAATTAATGCTTTTTTAACCAATTAAATAATTTATTTTTTAATATAAGTTTACTAAATATTACCCAAATATATAAAGTCCATATCAAATAATTATAAAAATTTAAGGAAATATTAAATATTTTATAAACTTAGGGGTCGATTAGTATTTCGGGCGAATCGCCACCACCCGCATGGCGGTGGCGATCCACCCGCCATTTAGGTCCACCCACATGCCATTTCCCCCCGCCATATTAGTATGGCAGGGGGGACGCCGGTGGACGGAAAGACCGTCCGCCGGTTTTCCACCGGTCGACGAGTCAACCGGGCAGAAAAGGGGCTGTATATGGTGGCGGTGTCTGCAAGACACCGCCATCCATATTACAATTCATGCGGTGAAATGCCTTTCCATGGCGGCATTTCCGCCATGAAAAGGCATGCGGTAACTGCATGCGGGGGCCCGTTGCCGTCCCCCAGGTTATTGGGGACATGGGGGGTACCTATGGTACCCCCCTGCATTTGCATGCACAACATGGCAGGCACCGCATGGTGCCTGCCACGTTGTGCATGCAAATGCACAACATGCCTTTTTGCCATTGTGGCGGGGGCTGCTGAAAGCACCTCCCGCCGCAATGTCAGAAATGCGGGATGCACCCGCCAGTGTGGCGGGCACATCCTAATCTTCCCCATGGGACCGCCGCGCACATGGCGGGCGGTCCCATCTCCGTTAGGGTGGCGGGCGGACAAGAGTCCGCCCTCCATCCTAATCAGCCCCTATATTTTTTATATCATATACATTTCACTAAAAATTTCCAAAAATTTCAATATAAACGCAAGCCAAACAAATGAACAGTAATACACTTAATTTTACAAAATAATCTACCATTAATAATTCTTAAATTTTCACGTAATAAAAACACAATAACACACTATTAATACAAACACAAACAAGTAATACACCATTGTTAAATACACGAAAACTTAAGTCCTACAACTCTTTCATTTAAATGAATGTGACCCAGAAATAGCCAAAACGGATGTTATAACATCCAAAATAAAAAGTTACGAACACTAACATAACAAAATAATTATTAACATTTTCACACAGCATTAAAAACACAATGAATAAACATGCACAAAACATATTTTCATTTCAAATAACATTCAACACAACAAAACGTATAAAAGAAGCCGTCCACCATTTTAAAAGTTTTAGTTACCTGATTACCAGAGACTGCACGCGCGTTTTGCTACTGAAAAATATAAACCTCGGAGGGAGCCATCTAAAACACCAAGTAAGTACAAAGTGTAGAAATGTTTAATTATTTACAAATGTATAGATACGCAAATATACTGAAATAAAGCATATTAACTTTTTTGCAGTTTGTTTGGAAACTTTTCAAACTTCTACAAAAGATTACAAAATACCCTATTTTGGACAATATATATAAAGTAGGTGAATAAAACTCTATACATATTTTTTTACCGATTTTAAATAAATGTATAGTGGAAGATTGCCAAAAACTATTCCAACTAGAAAGAATACTTCCTCAAGGAAAATGAAAAATAGTATTAAATTTAAAAATTGTATTGAAAATGTTATATAGTTCGACTTTAAATTAATATTTTAGCTCCAAGCTTTAGTGACTTAAAAAAAAAGCTGAATCAACTTATTAATAAAATTCCTATCCGAACTCCAAAGAATACTTACCTTAATAAGATTGCTCGATAATAATATATAGTTTAAATTAATAATAGAAATGCAAAGGTTGTTTGCATCACAGAAAATACAAAATAACATTAATTTAAATTACAATTCCAACTCCAAAGAATTCTCTCTTCACATAAAATGCTCACTATTAGTGGTGTTTAAAATAGTCTTCCAAATGCAAAATATGTTTCCATCACAAAAACTACTAAATAAAATGAGTGTTTAAATTACAATTCCAACTCCAAACAATGCAACTCGATAGTGTTGATATCAAAATTACTATTCCAAATGCAAGAAATGCTTTCAACAATGAAAATACTAAATAATATTGTAATTTAAATTACTATTCCAACTCCAAGAGCTGCTATCCTTTGAGAAAATACTTAATAGTGATAAAGTTTCATATACTTTTCAACTCCAAAGGGGGCTTCCTTCACAGAAAATGCTGGATAGTAATAATGTTTAAAATACTATTCCAACTCCAAAGGGTGCTTACCTCAGGGAAAGTGCAGGATATTGGTAGTGTTAAAATTACTATTCTAACACCAAAGGGTGCTTGCCTCAAAGAAAGTACTGGATAGTGGTGATATTAAAATTACTATTCCAACTCCAAAAGGTGCTTGCCTCAGGAAAGGTGCAGTATAGTGGTTTTGTTAAAATTACTATTCCTACTCCAAAGAATGCTTGCCTCAAGGAAAATGCTGGATAGTGGTGGTGTTAATCTTACTATTCCAACTCCAAAGAGTGCTTGCCTTGGGAAAGGTGCAGGATAGTGGTGGTGTTAAAATTACTATTCCTACTCCAAAGGATGCTTGCCTCAGAGAAAGTGCAGGATAGTGATAGGGTTAACATTATTATACCAACACCAAGGATGCTTGCCTCAGTGAAAATGTTGGTTAATGGTGGGGTTAAAATTACTATTCCAACTCCAAAAGGTGCTTGCCTCAAGGAAGGTGCAGGATAGTGGTGGTGTTAAAATTACTATTCCTACTCCAATGAGTGCTTACGTCAGGGAAAGTGCAGGATAGTGGTGGGGTTAAAATTACTATTCCAACACCAAAGGATGCTTGCCTCAGGGAAAATGCTGGATAGTGATTGTATTAAAATTACTATTCCAACTCCAAAAGGTGCTTGCCTCAGGAAAGGTGCAGGATAATGGTGATGTTAAAATTACTATTCCAACTCCAAAAGGTGCTTGCCTCAGTAAAGGTGCAGGATAGTGGTAGTGTTAAAATTACTATTCCTACTCCAAAGGGTGCTTGCCTCGGGGAAAAAGCTGGATAGTGGTGAGGTCAAAATTACTATTCCAACACCAAAGGATGCTTGCCTCAGGGAAAATGCTGGACAGTGATCGTATTAAAATTACTATTCCAACTCCAAAAGGTGCTTGCCTCAGGAAAGGTGCAGGATAATGGTGATGTTAAAATTACTATTCCTACTCCAAAGGAAGCTTACATCAGGGAAAATGCAGGATAGTGGTGGGGTTAAAATTACTATTCCAACTCCAAAAGGTGCTTGCCTCGGTAAAGGTGCAGGATAGTGGTAGTGTTAAAATTACTATTCCTACTCCAAAGGGTGCTTGCCTCGGGGAAAAAGCTGGATAGTGGTGAGGTCAAAATTACTATTCCAACACCAAAGGATGCTTGCCTCAGGGAAAAGGCTGGATAGTGATCGTATTAAAATTACTATTCCAACTCCAAAAGGGGCTTGCCTCAGTAAAGGTGCAGGATAGTAGTAGTGTTAAAATTACTATTCCTACTCCAAAGGGTGCTTGCCTCGGGGAAAATGCTGGATAGTGGTGAGGTCAAAATTACTATTCCAACTCCAAAAGGTGCTTGCCTCAGAGAAGGTGCAGGATAGTGGTGTGTTAAAATTACTATTCCTACTCCAAAGGAAGCTTACCTCCGGAAAAGTGCAAGATAGTGTTTGGGTTAAAATTACTACTCAAACACCAAACAATGCTTGCCTAATGGAAAATACTGGATAGTGGTGCAGGTAAAATTACTATTCCAACTCCAAAAGGTGTTTGCCTCAGTGAAGGTGCAGGATAGTGGGGGAATTAAAATTACTATTCCTACTCCAAAGGCTGCTTACCTCAGGAAACCTGGAGGATAGTGTGGGTGTTTAAATTACTATTCCAACTCCAAGGGATGCATACCTCAAAGAAAATGCTGGAGAGTGATCTTGTTCAAATTACTATTCCTACCCCAAGGGATGCATACCAAAAAAATAGTACTAAAGAGTGATGAACCTAAAACTACTATTCCTACTCTAAAGGGTGCATGCCACAGTAAAACTGCTGTAAATTGATAAAAACTAAGGGGCTTATTAGGATGGCCGGCAGCAGTGCCGGGACTGGCCGCCAGTGGTGTGGCAGTCCCGCACTGGCAATTAGGATGCCACCGCCACGGTGGTGGTGGTATCCCCCATCCAAATCATTGTGGCGGGCGGTGCACACAGCACCGCCCGCCACAATGCTGTGGCTGCACATTGTGCATTTGCATGCACAACGTGGCAGGCACAGCGCGGTGCCTGCCACGTCATCCATGCAAATGCAGGGGGGTACCATAGGTACCCCCATGTGCCCCCCCACCCCCCAACATCCTGGGGGCCCGCAACGGGCCCCCAACAGTGGAATCCGCATGCCTTTCTGTGGCGGCAACGAGGTTGCTTCCCGCCGCAATTGTAATATGGATGGCGGTGTCTAGCAGACACGCCATCATATTCAACCCATTTCCGCCCAGTCGACTCGTCGACTGGGCGAAAAAGTGGCGGACGGTCTTTCTGTCCACCACTGTACCCCCCGCCATCATAATATGGCGGGGGAAAATGAGAGGTAGGCGGGGGATGATGTCGGGCGGATCGCCACCACCATGCAGGCGGTGGCGGTCTGCCCGACATCATAATAGACCCCTAAATTACTGATCCTACCGAAACATTAGCTTATCTCAGTAAAACATGCTTGTTGTTTTTGATTACCTGATAAATGTTATTACAAACTATAAATATTTCTTCTTCTTTTTTATATATCAACAGATTCGTACTACATCAATCAACAAAATAAGAACAATATTTGGCCTGAAAATATAAATATCCACAAAACGTTCTGAAGAGCATATTGCAAGGTAATTTCCTAAAATATTTACACCAAAAAGAAGTAAACAAATGATATAATATACAAACACAGATGAAACAAATAAAAGAACATCATCGTTACAATTTCTAAACAATGTTCAAATATTTTTTCTTTCAGCTTTCAAAACTTTCAACGTAGATAAAAAATAAAAACATAACAAGGTCATTTTCACATCAATAAGTTATTTCTTTAAGGTTTTTGCTACTATTATTATAAATAAATACAATTCTCTTGTCCCACAGAAAAATAAATTTAGAAGGTAAATGCATTTTTTAAACTTCACTAAAGAAATTTAGGCTAATAATCACAAATGTATCTCTTCAAAGAAAAATGAAAAAGTTTTGTACAATTATAAAATATTAACCTGTTGTTCCTTAACCAAAAATATACTATTCTATTTAAGATAAATAATAAAAAATATTTTCAATATCCTAACAATACATTTCTTTCTACTTTTTCAGACCACTATACAACTCAAAGTCGTATACCAAAGAAACGAACAACCTAAATCATTTTATAAAATTATAGATTTCAAAAACATAAGTCAATACAACTATATTTCTCTCCCTACGAAACGTTTTTAAAATTATATGTATGTAACAAAACACACTAACAAATTTTAATTTCAGAACAACAGAATAAATCAAACAATTCTCCAAAGAAAAAGAATCGAGCAACATATAATTCAAAGGTAAAAAAAACTAAAATATTTTTCAATTAAACAAATTAACAATTTTTTCTTCCAATAAAGCATCATTGTTTAGGTCTCGCTGAGCCCAGCGCATGCGCTGGCTCTGAGAGACATTTTGTATGTGAGTTTTCAAAGTGCTGCTGGCTGGCCTAGCGCTTGCGTTCACGCGACCGTGCACGCGCGAACCGCTAGCCTTCAGCAGAACTTTGAAAACTTGTGCGCGATCGCGATCACTTTCGCTTTCAGAGCTACCACAATGACGCACGCTTTCAATGCTTGTTTGTTGAGGGTGCATAGAACAGCCCACCGGGACCATTAACCTTCCAGGAAAGAGGTTCTCACTCCCATACACCACAGAAAGCGGCGCTGATCAAACTATAAACGACAGTAACCCCATCTGATGGAATGCTGATGAACCAAAATAAAGTTTCCAAACTTAAGAAAGCGAATTATGGTCACCGCCACGAGTCCCTCGCTTTGGTTGCTGAACAGCTGCACACTTCTTGGCCTTGTTATCTTTCAAAATCGAGCTTGAATCCCCTTCCTTTCACTGCTGATCTTTGGGGTTTACGAACACTAAGTCACAAAGTGCCACTGCGTAAACACGTGCCCGCCTGGCAGCTCTGCTTTCAAAGTAAAACCCGCAATTGCTCCCCCGCGCCTCAATGCAGGCTTCACTCTCCATGCAGAAGCCACGATCACACGGCTGCTCGGCTTGTTGTGGCTTCATTAAAGTAAAGTACTCTGTAGGGGATCAGTTGTCTCCCTTTCTGGTCTGACCATTTATGACATCAGTCCATGCACCCAAACGTGTCTCATGTGGTCGTCTGTACATGGAACCATCATAACCAGTGCTTTTCCTGACCTTGAGAGGAGGTTAAACTACATAAATCACCAAGTAGCAGATGGCTACGTCACTCCTCGGGACACAAGTACAAGCAGTTCAGGAGGAACACGCCTATGGTCCCAAGGCTACCTCTAAACAGTCTCTGAACATTCCCACACAGGTTATACAATTCACATGAAAACCTGTACGTCCCCGGGCTTCCCTGAGCAATTCATTCGAGTACTTCAATGCCCACCATCTAGGGCTAGGTTCGCACTATACATACATATACTCGCAATAAATAATAATAAATAAAAAATCTAAGAAAACCGCAATGCAAAATTACTATTGTCAGAATTAATAGTGCAATACTTACAGCAAGATAAATAAATATTTTACTCCACCTCCCAATAACTCATTTAATTTTGAATAAAAAGTAAAAGCCAACGACTATCAAAGGCCCAACGATTATTTTTTACTTCATTTAAACTAGCAGTCACTGGCAAAGCCAGCAGGCCTGACTTTAAAATGTTGAAACAAGCTAACACAGGCATACAAAAGTGTGCTGTATTTTTGCAGTGCCTCTGTGCAACCGACCACGTTCTATGTCTCTTATTTCTGTGCCCTATTTTATAGTCCCCAGGCGCGTGATGCAACATGGCATCACATAAGCACTCCAAGCAGAGGGAATTAAAACAAGCATTGGCATAGCCAGTAGGTCTACACATATGGAGACAATTAATGAGGTATTTACATGTAAGTGCTAATTTTGTGCATGCCCGCGTGTAGACTGGGTTCTCATTGAAGCCGCTCCATTTTAAATCTGCATTCCTTGGTCCCTCCGGACGTGCACAGCGGGGACAGGTGTTTTACAATCTGCGCAATGCCGAGAGCTTGTTGTTTACAGACAACACCCAGCTGCTTTTGACCCACCACGTCCTTCTCCCTGCTCTGTTGTTTTACCCACCCGCCTGCTTCAGCAAGGCCGCGCTTGTGATTCCTTGGTCTCAGATATACCTTTTTCCTATCCTTTTTCACCCCTTATTGTCCTCTTGTTTTGAATGGTCCACTTGAGCATATTGCACAGGATTCCAATGGAACTACTCCCTATAGTCTCAACCATGTAAAATCAATGTTGCAGGAGCCAACCGTGTGCTGCTCGCCCTGCATCTCGCCATTTGAGTCTGACATGCTCGGCAAGAGATACCAAGAGAGACTGCTGCCCTTCGACACTCCCCAACTAGGGGGGATGTTGAAGAGGTCGACTAGAGTGCTGCAGTGAATCTTCCTGCCTCTCCCCTGTGAACCTGGTGCACAGCTCTGACAAGGAGAAGCAGGGCCACCTCCTGTGGCCCTCCTTGTGCAATCCCCCAAGATCTGCAATGCAAGCCGGTGCCAAGCGTGATCTTTGACCTGGCCAGGCCCTCGACAGACTCACCTGTGATCTGTGCATGGCCTTTTATTACCATTTGGGTGAGTTGTGAAGGGGCCTGGATTGCTGTCAGCATTACTGGATGCTGGCAACATTTGTTGATGTACTGGCAGCACCAAGAGTAAAGGCGGGCCATCTGCACACAGACTTTGCACCTATTTGTCACTGCAAAGGAGAACAACAATGGCAAGTGAACACTGTCCCAGAGACACGTGCTTAGAGACTTTGGGGCAGATTTATGAGCCCCTTGCGCCACTTTTGCGTCACTTTTCCCATGTTAAAAGTGACGCAAAAGTGGCGCAAGGGGCTCATAAATCTGCCCCTTTGAGTCTAAATTCTGACTGCAAAGAAAATGGGTGGCATTATAAGACTGATCCGCAGGTCACTGTAACCTGTTCGCACTTCCCACTAAGAGTCTGCACTTGTCATTGGCGTTACTGCCTCACACATAGCACCGTTTTAAAACTGTGTTCTCTTGCTTAAAATATTTCTACTGTTTACGTAATTAGTATAATAAAGAACCTTTTCTTTATCATAAAGTTTTAGCACTGGCCTGGACAGTCATTATTGTTTCCTATTATGTATTTGTTGAGTTTGGAGCCTCAACCGCTACAATAACTGCCGGAGAAACCTTGGAAAACTTTCATCACTACCATAAGAGGCAAGTACCAAAAGAGTGAACTTGGAGCTCAGTTTTCAGAAGCAGAGTAGGACAGCCAGCAGGATATCAATGGTAAAAGCCCACATCCACCGTGATTGAGGCCCAGTAACACCTGCATGCACCAAGACACACAACATTGTTGTGATATTCTTCCGTTGGGTCTAGTTTATGCTTCACAAATACCCCAATTAAATCAAAGGCAACACCCTATTTAAATCCAGAAAAACTGATTTAAAAAATCATATTTAAAATATTGGTCAATGGGACTGCTAAGAGTACAGGTTTCAAATAGGATGTGTGGTACAAGGGAAGCCAGATTATAAAATGCACCTATGTGTACAACAAAAAAACTTCGAAACGCCTGCTCTACTACAGAACAGTAGAAAATGTGGGTGTTTTGCAGTCATCAGAGAAAAACATTAGGCATTCAAACAGACCAGGAAAGGCAAACCAAGTTCAAGAACTGACAGAATGCCAGCCTCTTACCTCGGACTTTCTGTGGAATGCACTTAAGCAGTTAAACTGCAGATTAACATTAACAATGGCGTGTGGGTTATTTACAAATACAGGGTATCATGCAAGAAATAATGTAAAGCCTTCCTGATCCTATTTCAAATTTACGTTAGATGAGGTACTCCTTCAACATATAGCATGTCAAATACACGTGCGCACTATTCCAATGACATTCGCCTGTGATCAGCTGTATCCTCAACATCTTATATGAATGGCCTACATACAGTGCTGGGAACCCTTTCTGTCATGCGAGAAACCACTGGATATGACTGAAAACCCCAAATAAAGCACAGTTGGCTCTCGTTGCACCATGGATAAATGTCTCCAGCTGTCTGCACAAGGCCTGCACCAACTTGGAAAGCTGAGATTTGGGGGCCCTGGCACTGGCACAGTGCCAGATGATTACGACTTTCAACCGCATTCAGGGAACTTTATGTCCATGGCAACTTCAGCAGCCTTTAATGACCTTCCCGCAGCACACAAGAGAGTGGTAGGAAAGTTCAATGTCGGTAATGGTCTCAGACGCAAGCATTATTTTATTGATTCGTCAGTTAAAACAAGGCGATTTTTTATTAATGAAGTAACAAAAAATGTAAAACACGACCAGTCACAGAGGCATCCAGGAAAGGTGTCAAACACCAACCACAGTGAGTGTTTCAGCAGGGAGCAAAGCAGTTTGCATTCCCGGGTAATAAATCATGTGATGTGCTTACAGCCTATTAAATAATAAATTATGAAATGTTAATATACCAAAAAGAAATCACGAGTCTAACACCACGAGATTTCATTATACTGAGCAGGAGGCAGGGGTGTTGCTATTAGTGGTGCTATCAAAAAAGGAGGGGTTTGGCCCAAAGGATTAGAGGGTAGGTAGGGCCAGTTATACTACATAAGAAAAAAATTACCTATACCTCTAGTGACTTCAACACTTATTCATATGAAGTAAGATAAACGAAAATTAATACGTTTACCTAAGCAGTAATTTCTGCCTTTTATTTATTTTTTAATTAATATCTTTGATCACAAAAAGAACACATAATGAACTACACGAAAAACCACATTAGTACTTACACAATGAAAATGAACAACGTGAAAAATGTGTTTTGACATACAATTACAAATAAACTCATAATAATCAAACATTGAAGCAACCAAATGAAATGTCACAAAGAACAATCATTATATACACAATCCGAAATACAAAGTTGTCATACAAATTGATGAATTAGACAACTAACACCCTTATATTTGGAATAAATCAAATCCTCTGAAATATCAGGGACACAAGGGGGTATATTTGCAATATTTAACCAAGGAGTTGAGTTCCTTTGTCTGCCGACGCGTTTCGAGTGCCGGTTAAATCAATTGCCGCACTCTCATCAGGGCTGGATTAGTCTTTCTCACGAACAGACTGATTGTGACAAAAAGGGGGGGGGGGGGTGGGGGGGGCGGGTAGGGTAAAAAACAGAGTTTAAGTTTTTATTAAAAAAGGTGCTTCCCAAAGCCCTAATTCTTTCTCTATCTGCACAAGTTGGTGGTCACATACCTGCATTATGCCGATTAAATGTAACCATCAGCAATATGTAACAAGCAGTGGTTGCCAATCTGCAATAAAATACATTATGAATAATTTAGCTCATGGGGTGTAATTCTTTTGTCTGATAGCTATGTCTGGGGACAAGGAGGGAAAAAAAAAAAAAGGTTACCTGGTTTTCAATATTGCGTGGCCAAGACGATTTATAAATAGTAGACAGCAATTGCAGATCTTTACTTCTGCAAGAGAAATAGTACATGCAGTTTCGCGGTGTCTGTTTAAATGAGTTTAAAACGTGACAACTGAGCACAAATTATTTACTCACTCAGGGAGAGGGGCCCAAAGGCGTGGCCCCACAGAGGAAGTGTTGTAACAAATGACGGTCCTTCACTCTCTTTAAAAATAGTTCGTGGCTGCAGGGGCAAAAAAATGTAAGGGTTTGTAAAAATCGTTTTTGGCTGAAAGCACTTGGATTCAAGTGCAAACTGTTTTGCTCACCTAATAAAACTTCAGGCTCGAGGTTTCAAGTGGGGATTTGTCTCCATTATTGCTAGCAGCTCGCCGAGCTGATTGACACATCATGTGATGGTGCATCAGTGTCACATGATGCGTTTCTGACCAATCATAGGAGGGGATGATCTAATTGCATTTGCAATGACTTCTGGGAGATGTAGTTTATTGAAGTCATGTGTCTCAATTCATTTGCCCAAAGTAAAACTTTTCAATATCACAGGTCGGTTGTGTTTTCCAACATCTCGATATTGATCCCATTTTTACTTTATTAGAGAGATACAGGTCCTGAAGCTGACAGCAGCGCCATATACTTGATTACAGCTCATGAGCCATCTAAGCTCTGTTTAGCTCGCTCATGCAGTTGAGGCCCTGGTTGATGCTATCGAATTTCATAATTAAATATGCCTCTTTCCGCAGTAGAGCGGTCTCAATACATGTAGATTTTGAGTCAATCCATGCAAGAACTGTCCAACGCAGTTCATTTTCGCTGTGTTCAACAGCTAGAAAGTGTTCTATCATAGGCGCTGTTAGGACTTTTCTCCTAATTCGAGATTTGTGCTGTATAATTCTCACATTAACCTGTTGGCTTGTCTTTCCGATATATATTTTATTGCAAGAGCATACCACTGCATAAATGACATTCTTAGTCTTACAATTTGTAAAACTTTCATGTCTCCATTTTACTCCATTGTGTTCAAATAGACTTCCTTCTATAGTAGCTGGGCAGGCCACACAATTCCCATACTTGTCGTGCCCACAAATGGGTTTTAAATTCCACTTGGTGATCAAATCACTCTTTGGTTTAGGGATGTAACTGTCTGCTCTTACTATCTGCTGGCCAATGCTGGGATTCTTGCGCATGGCGAAAATGGGTTTAGCTAAGGGATGTTCCAAACTTTCAAGCAAATGCCAATTCCTTAAGATGATTTGTCTGAATTTATTGGTATGGGCCCCATATGTTGTAACACATACGAGTTTGTCCATTTCTGTCTTTTCCTTTTTCTGTAACAAATTTTCCCTAGGAGTGAACCTTGCTCTTTTTTTGGAATGCTTAAGGAGTTTCTTAGGGTAACCCCTCTTATCCATTTCCTTACAGAATGACATTGCGTGGTCTTCAAACTCTGCCAGATCTGTACAATTTCTCCTAATCCGCAACAGCTGCCCATAAGGGAGGTTCTCCTTTAGGCACTGTGGATGCGAACTTGTGTAGTGAAGTATAGTATTCCTGTCTGTCTCTTTTTTATAAAGGCTAGTTGTCAATTTTTGATTATGGGGACATACTGCCACATCAAGGAAAGTCATCCTTGTTTTGCTAGACTCAATGGAAAATTTGATATCATTGTGCCTTGAATTGAACCAGTCATAAAAATGATTCAACTCGGTCTGGCTCCCCTGCCACAGGAGCCAGACGTCGTCAATATACCTCAGCCATTGGTGCATGTTGTTTTTAAATGGATAAGTGTTGAAGTCACTAGAGGTATAGGTAATTTTTTTCTTATGTGCTATTAGTGGTGCAGCAGGATCAGCAGGGCAGAGGGCTGCGAGAGGCTCTCAGCACCCCATTTATGGATGTTTTACTCTGCCAAACAATGTACAAGAGGGCCCATTTTTAGCTCGAGCCTAGCCAGCGCGCATGCTCTGCTCTATGGGAGGCTTCTTGTGAGCACTATAAACTCCTCCGTGTGGGTTTGGCAACTCCCACACATTCCATTGGCCTTTGTGTGTGACTTTCAATAATGAAAGCACGCAAATGGCCAAAGGCAGGTGAATGTCCCACCTTTTCTCTAAATGTTCACTCCCAAAGCGTTTTGGTGTCGAGAGCGAGCAGCGGCGCGCATTGTGACAGCTTCATTCCTCCCTTGTTGTTGTTGATCATGTTACTAATGAAACACAGCGCGGTCACTTTCACTTTCCCGGCCGTGCTTGTTTTCTGTTTCCATGAATTTTGACCTTGTTAGCAGTTCTGACTTGCACACTGGTTATGGCCGCTCTGGGTGCCTCTTCTCACTTCTACCCCCCCCCCCGCGCCACTGAGAGCACGTGTACAGCTAGTAGGACCGGCGAAACCATCATGTGACCCATGGCCTCCCAGCACCATGCTGCGCTTTGGTTTCCGGAGCTGCTTAGTCACCAGCCCAGTCCGAAAGACTTACAACCAAACATGACTAATATTATGAAAGCCGTCTCACAAATTACTTGCTGCAAATACAGTATTCTCACGCTTGCTTCACAAAATACGTAGACCAAGAAATGGTGCTATCTGGACATTTGGACTCTCACTCTAAGCACAAGAGGTTAGACATAAAAGAAGGACTCAGCTGAGCCTGCTGCTTTAAATAATAAGAATAATATGCCTGCCATTTTACAATTGGATCTCTAATCCCAATATTACAGCAATGTATGGCTTCATCAAATGCAATCACGCCAAGCAACGCATACTTAAGACTTACAGAGACAATGAAAAGCTCACCGAAAGTCAGAGTATGTTACTTACTGTGTTGGATGTATTTTTTTAATGAGAGTTAGGGTAATGGCCATCTGTTTTATGTGATGCCACTGCTCGCTAACGCCTAAGTTGTAGATAATATGAAGCGTTACATAAAGCATGGAAGCCACACACTTGCATCGCATTTGTTAACATCAGCACAACACTGTATTTCAATGAAATTGGATGTATATAGCGATTACTACCGTATTTGTTCAAACCTATTTACCATTAGAATAGTGTCCCGTCTTGAAAGAAATCTCACACTCGGTCCCTGCATACCCTTTTACACTCAGTAAGTTGGTACACCATTCTCCGCGTCCCTAGCAACAGCACCAACTTTTTTCTAGTCGCTTCTTCCCCAAAATTCAAGCCCCTTTAACCTTGAGTCCACATTGGCCATATGCGCGTCAGTGATATTCAGCCAAACACTGACTGGAGAAGCGAGTGTTACTCGTATGGCGGAAGCTCTGCATTTTGAGTTTTCGGTTGACGAAGTAGCGTTTTTTTTGTAGATGAATGATAACAGACAGGAAGGGTAGGTTGTATTTGTGTATTTGTATTTGTGTAGGTCCTGTTCTTGTCTTTGTTGCATGGCTTGGAGCTTTTGTGAGATAGCTCTGTGGGGTGGGTTTGTCTGGTTGGTGGTCATACTGCTCGCTATGTCTCTTGAGCTATCGAAATTTCTTTTTTGTGCTCTTGTTGTTGTGCTTAGTCAACCGTGGAAAGCACCGTACTTATAAAAAAAAAATTATTGTGACTTGTGTTGAGGTTTTACATTAATTTAGGAGGGACAGCATAGGCTAAACCCAATTCACAGCTGATAAATGACCAGTTCACTTGTGTGATATTTCCATACTTTCAGTGTCGTTAGGTGTGACGTTTCCACATCGTGTGACCATATGAGTGACACTTCCCAACAAACTGAACCAAGTCCTTACAATACAGTCAATGTAAGTGTTTAGCCATGTAACAGTTGATGTTGTTGCACCAAGAATATTGGTCTGCATAACTAAATACTTATAAGGTCCCAAAAGCAAGACCTATTGGCTTTGCGAATGCTTGTTTTGTAAAAAGTCAACAAAGATAGAAATACAACACATTGAAAACATTAAACTGAACTTAAATACACATAAAATGTAAACTGTTCAATTGCTTATGTAAAATATACTATCATATTTCCCTCTAAAAAGGTATAGACAACAAATAATGTTTTTTTTAAAAAATTCTTATTTTTTCTCTTTTCAGAACAGAAAATGTCTGTTTCTTCCAAAGAAGCTAAATACCTCACTTCAAAACGAGGAAACAGACTGCTTAACCATAGTGGGTATCTTTATTGTAAGGAGAGACTATCTGAGCCCAGGTGTCATTGGAGGTGTGTACAATACTACTCAACCCATTGCACAGGCAGAGTGGTTTCTCTTGGTGACACTGTTTTAAGAATCACAGACCATAACCACTCTTCCTCTGCAATGGAGATTGAAGTTAGAGAAAGAATTAATGAAATTAAAGATATTGAAACCACCTCCAATTAACCCAGTGGTGCAGTTTTAAGGGAGGTATCCCAACACATTCCCCCACATGTTGCATGTAGTATGTCCACCATACCTAATTTGCAAAGAATTATCAACGTCAAAAACAGACAAGTAACCCACAAAGAGTAACACCCCAAACCTACCCTGACATAATAATTCCACCTGAACTCTCTGTTACTGTTTCTAATGAACTTTTCCTTTTGCATGACAACCAAAACCCTCAAAAGAGAAGACTAATCTTTAGCACACCCCATGATCTCGTAAAGTTAGAGAACAGTAATATTTGGATGATGGATGGAACGTTTAAAAGCACACCCCATCCATTCACCCAAATATACACTATTCACGCATACATTAACAATACAGTAGTTCCCTTAGTTTACAGTTTACTCCCTGATAAACAATACTGAACATACACTGAAATATTGTCAGTGATAAAATCTAAAAAATCAAACAAAAGTCAGAGAAAAGTAATAATTGACTTTGAATTAACTATGATTAATACAATAACTAAGACGTACACAGATACCCAAAATCAAGGATGTTTCTTTCACTTTTCTCAGGCATATTGGCGAAAACTTCAAAAAACATCCTTAAAAGAGGATTATATACCAGATAGCAAACTACAGTTTGAACTAAAAAACGAACTGCCCTTTGCCTCATTCCTCCTGACAGTGTAGACAAGTACTACACTTCAATTACAGAATCTGAATATTTTACAACAAATGAAGAAAAATTGGCACCTATACTAAATTATTTTGAAGACACTTGGATTGGCCATCTAAGCAGGTCGGCTCACAGGAGAAGACCACGTTTCAATGTGGAGTTGTGGAACTGTTGCTCGACCTGCTTAGAGGGAGGAGCAAAAACAAACAATGCCTTAAAGGGATGGCACAACTCCTTCAATAAATCAATTGGCAAACCTCATCCTAATTTCTATCATTTCTTGGAAATTTTGAAGAAGGAGCAAAGTTTCCAAGAAATGAGAATGTCGCAATCATTAACAGGTAGTCTGAACCCACGTATTTCTACCAGAACAAAGAAAATGTCTGAAAGACTATTGGGCGTAATTCAACAGTTTACATTGACAGTGGCTTCAGACTACCTGGATAATCTTGCACACATCCTGCATTTCTACAACACACAATATGTTTACTTGTCTGTTTTGCCCTAAGACAAATACTAATAATTCAATTGATTATTGCCAAACATTTTTAAATTAATAATAAAAGTTGGGTCTCCTTACCGTCAGATGTTTTCATTCTTCAACTCTTGGACTTACATTCCATCTACTACTTTACCAAGAGTCCTTTTTCTTTTGTAAAATCCATAGTAAATAATAAACAATCCATTGGAAAAATCGATAAACCGATAAAAAAAATATTAATATGCACACTAAAAAGAGAGCATATTTCAAAAAAAAAAAAAAAAATCACGAAAAAAGAAGATATTGTTTAAAAAACACAACCAATTCTTATAGAAAGACAATACCTTGTCGATATCTGTAGAAATCCCAAATCAAGTCACCCAAGAAAAAAAACTCACGAACAAAGATATTTTTTTCTCTCGAAAAAACGCAACAAATTCCAAGGATTCAATGCATCTGGCCCAAAAATACTGTCTAAAAATAATGATGAGCACATCCAAAATCTTTAAACTTAAATTACATAATAAATACATCGAAGAAGATAAAAGTATATATTTTTTAGTGTTTAATATATATATCGTTTACCACTTTATAAAACAAAAATAATTTGTGAAAAAAAGAGACCTGACGTGGGCCTACTACTGCAACATGTAATGGCAGAAATTATTACTAAATGCACATCAAAAATACCTAAAACACATTTGTTACATCTATCTAACACCCTCGTCTCTCCTTACAATAAACATTACCACTACACTAAGGGGCCCATTAGGATATCGGGCGGATCACCACCGCCGGGCCGCCCTTGTTCACCCCCGTCATATTAGTATGGCAGGGGCACCGTGGCAAATTGAAAGACCGTCCACCGCTTTTCCGCCAGTCGGATTGCCGACCAGATGGAAAAAGGACACAATATGGTGGCGGTGCCTACAAAGCACTGCCATCCATATTAGTATTAACCCTGGGCGTAGGACTACGCTACGCTCGCGTAGTTTGCATAGTTTGCGCAAATATGTGCTACGCGAATTGCACGTAGCACAGTGCAAAAACATTTTTTGCTCGCTCGCGGTCCTCAACGTCAAGTTGCTGACTGCAAGTGAGCAAAATAACATTCCGGCGAGACTTTTTCCCTGTTCGTGATCAGCAACATCAAGTTGCCGATCGCGAGCGTGGAGAATAAACCTCCCGGCGAGATTCTCAACGCAGGGAGGTCAGGTTTCTCATTGTGAGTGGTCGCGTATGCTCGCGACCGCTCGTGATGAGAAACTACCAGTCCGCGTTGAGAAAACTGCCGCTCAAGTACAAATCTACTCGAGCGGCAGAAAGCGACCGATTGCACTGTGCAAGATGCGGTTTGCAATGATTTCACAGTGCGGACATGCTTCCGGCACTGTGCAATCAGTGCGAACAGCAGTTTGCACAGTGCACTACGCATTTTGCGTAGCTACGCATAGCTCGCGTAGTGCGAAGTGTACTTCGCGTAGCTACGCGTACCGCTGATACGCACACTACGCCCAGGGTTAATTAGTATGCCTGCGGTTGGATGCATTTCCATGGCAGAGACTCCGCCATAGAAAGGCACGCGGGAATTCACTGTTGGGGCCCGTTACGGGCCCTGGGGCGGGTGGGGGGCTGCACTTGGGGGGTACCATAGGTACCCCCCCTACATTGGCATTCACAATGTGGCAGGCACCACACGGTGCCTGTCACGTTGTGTGTGCCAATGCACAACATGCATATTTTAAATTGCGGCAGGTGCTGCTTACTGCACCGCCCGCCGCAATGTAAAAAATGCGGGATGCGACCACCAGGGTGGCGGTCACATCCTGATTGGCATGGAATGACCGCCGCACCTATGGCGGGCGGTCCTGTTTGCCGTTGTCGTGGTGGGTGGACAAAGTCCTACCGCCATCGTAATGATGCCCTAAGTATTTTAATAATATAAATTTGTCTTACCCTAATGCAGCTCTCCCTTGCTTCTCTCCAGCGATGATCTCCGTAATGATGAAAGTTACGTTTACGCGTCAACGTCATTTCTTTCTGTAAACATAAAAAAAGGACATTTTCTCTTATTGACTTCAATGGAAAAGTGTGAGAAAAATGTACAAAAATGTATTATAAAATGTTACTGTACATAATAAAATACAAAATTATTTTATAAAATATGTATATGTCTACTTAAAATGTATTTCTATAACTAAAAATATGTAAAAAAAAAATAAAAAAATTGTTATTAATACATTACGTCTTGTATTTGTTTATACATGTTTATTTATGTCTCAAATAATATAAAACTGGAAAATAATATTTTAATAAATTACACATTAAAATGTATATTATTTATGTTTTTAATACATTTATAATGATTATTTTACATCTACTTTACATTAGGTTATATTTAAAAAAAAATCCCATTAAAGTGTTATCCATCATAATATTTAAACATCACAATACTTATTTTTTATGACTAATTATTAATGTTTAGTATATTTTTATTATGTAAATATTAATATTATTACCTGAGTATGCATGTTAACAACAACATAACTACCTCATAAATTATCAAAAATGAAATATTTACTTAAGTATTAAATTACATAATAACAACCAATTTCCATTACATATTAAATATTAAATAATAGTATTAAATAGAAAATATTAAATATAAATTTTCAGTTAATAATTAAAAATGGAATATAAATATTAATACCTGAAAATAGCAATGCTCCGTATTGCAGCTTTTCTTTAATATAATGCGCAGTAATGTTTAATTATAATGCGGTGTTCACTTTTATCATGGACAGAGTCACTTTCTTAGACGAAATTTAATATTATGTGGGAGGGCGTGTTCTGTTCCTGTGTCTGGAACAAAATTAACGTTTAATTGGCTGAGGTGTTCCAACAACGAGCTCAACGTTCATTGGCTGCGAACCATTGAAAGTAGAAGTGTTGCCAGCCATTTCCTCCCCGTCCGCGGAGTAGCAGGGACATCTGATTGGCTGACGTGTTCCAAGCAGGACCTTCCCAAGCTTAATGTTCATTGGCTGTAAACCATTGAAAGTAGAACTGTTGCCAGGCATTTCCTCTTCCTCCGCGGAGCATCAGGGACATCTGATTGGGTAACATGTTCCAAGCAGGACCTTCCCAAGCTTAATGTTCATTGGCTGTGAAGCATTAAAAGTAAAAGTGTTCGCAGCCATTCCCTCCCCTCTGCGGAACACCATGGACATTTTATTGGCTACAGTGTTCCGAGTTCAAGTTTGCTCATAATTGGCTGGGAACGGTTCACTGTTGTGAACCATTTTGTGACGCACTTCAATGGAGTACGTGGAAACAAAGTAGTAATGGGGTGGGTAGGAACACTATTAACTCGATATATTTTATGGGCCTTTTATATAATTGGTGTGGGTTGTACAAATCATGGCAGCAAAATAACAGAGTGTGTTGCGGTCTTCTTTTTATTGAGTTTGCACGTGGTATACTTCCCAGGAGCACTATTTACTTATAATGTGGTGTTTACTTTTCTGACGGGGAGCTGTGGTTGCGCAGCAAAAATTTCAGTCTAGGTTTGAAACAGTTTTTATTAAGCAATTACAAATATACTTTCTTCGGAAACTGAAGCTGTATATTTTGAAGGGGTGACAAATAAAAACGCAATTCATAAAATATCCCTTAAGCGTGGCCACACCCTCCTTTTTTTGTCGCCTATAGTTTATAAAAGTGTTGCCCCATATTCTTGTTAATATAAAAGGACATCAGTTACTTTTAGATAAAGCAGAAAAGAAGTGCTACAACAAACACTCCCGCACTACATCATCTCAGGTCAGAACAACAATAATCAGTAAAAAACAGTTAAACACAAATGACGTGATATTACATAGAAATGTATGCTTCTTCAAAACATTACATGAGGCACTATGTATACAATATTTTTTTAGCAACTACTATTTCATGAAACATTAGCCGTGTTACAAAGTGTGAGGTACTAAGTTATCAATGGAAATAACTTTAGTATGTATTGTAAATTTATCGCAGAGATAGATCTCCAACCCCTTTGAAAAGCTATAAACTCACAGTATTGAAATATACAGGGTGAGTTTATAAGAACAATAAGGATCACAACAAAAAAAACAAAAGTTTTACAATATATATTCTGTGGAACTCGGAAAAGTTTTGTCGTAGTGCTTAGAGGTCGCTCACTGCTTTGGTAACACACCATGTACTCCTTTAAAAACACATAGGATAGTAGTAATATATACACTACTATTCCTATATATTCTATAGGGAGAACAAGAATAAGAAGCACAACAGAGAGAAAGAGAAATACCAAAATATCAATTAGGAAATGTGGGGTTTATCAAAGGCATTCAGTAAGAAAGTATCTATGCAAACAATCTTTTTTTGAACTGCAATTTCAAAAAATATTCTCACTGTAAAAATATCTGATCAAGTAAGTTATAAAGGTCAGTAAGCTGCATTTCAGATGGTTTACTCTTAGCACCGACAAATCTCTAACTCTTGTTGTCTGAAAATATGACAGTGTACTACAATACACAGTGTCACTGATGCCAGACCAAAGGAAAAGGAAAATAAAGTGATTAACAGAAAACAAGATGAATAATAAAATATTTTCCAGTGGGGAATATGTTCAAAGCTTCTTTTCTCTGGGACTTCAAAATGTTTTGTCTTCGCGTTGACAGGTCATGAACTCCACTTAGGTCAGTCCATACAGAGGACTCCCCCAAACTCTAGCAGCCATCTTGTAACGGCTACCACCATGACAGCAGCTATCTTGTAATGGCCCCCAACTAAAACAACGGCCATCTTGTAATGGCCCCAACTAAAATGGAAGCCATCTTGTAACGGCTAAATCTCATTCAATCGGCGCCAAAAACAGCACCCATTTTGGAATGGCTCCCAACTAATGCAGCAGCCATCTTGTAACGGCTAAAACTGATACAATCAGTACCAAAAACAGCACCCATTTTGTAATGGCTCCCAACTAATACGGCAGCCATCTTGTAACGGCTAAATCTTACATAAGCAACACCAAAACAGCAGCTACCCTGCACTGGCTCCCAACTAATCAGTATCCATCTTGTAATGGCTAATTTATATATTTTTTTATATCAGCTATAAGAACTACCCAAGTTGAATGACAATTGATAACACCCACTAAGATGCACTAATAACCAACTGGTAACGGCTCTCAATCTAATATTATACTGTCGCTCCCTCCCTGTCCACAGGAATCTCACATCATGGCTAGAACAATCATAATACCGGAAGGAAACAGCGCTTATTCTATTCAATACCCCCATAATCTATCAAAAAGTGCCTCTAAAACCTTCAAACACAACCTCCTCAGAAAAAAAACCCTGATACCCTGTCCCTGGATCCCTCCTTCAATGCCAAAAAATGCATTATAATCAATAACCTTATATTTTTCACAAGAAAAATAGCCAAATGGCGATCGGCCTTTCACGAGCTATTACCCACCAAGACCATAAAAATATTCCCTACGGAACCAGGATTACAACGACACCCACGCAGAACCTCAAAGCCACATTGAATATAACGTCCTACAAAAATGGCACTATTCTTATTCAAGCAGTTAACAAGGAGCTAGAACTATTCGACAATTACTTCATCACCCTAAAAACCCACACCATCACCTCACGCAGCACCTCTCAGGACCTTACTACCCCCACCATCCATTCTGCTCCTGAAGATCAGCGACCAACTCCTTCACCCAGATCCGATGAAAGAAGCATCATCAATCCTCCCTCCTTATCACGCATTGCACTGACACCCACATCTACCTCACGCAACGCATCTCAGGACTTTACTACTACCCCCTCCACCCCGTCTTCTCCTGAAGAACATCAACCCCTTCCCTCACCCAGAACCGATGAAAGAAGCATCATCAACTTTCTTTCCTAAGCACGCATTGCCCCTCCCTCATCTAGAACTATCATGAGAACCAACAACAATACGACTCCCTCAACACCCAACATCCTGTCTCCTTCTCCACATCAGCAGATTGAACAAGACTCACTTAAATCCCAGTCCGAACTCACCGCCAGGAACCTACTAAACGTCATCCTAGAAATCAAAAACATTCTACAACTAGCTGAAAAAACTCTTGCTAAACTGAAGCATCTTCAAAACTCTCTAGAGACAGACGACAATGTGACAAAAACTATCCCTCTGCCTCTAACCAATCGACACTTGTGCACACGCAATCTCTCCAACTACATAACGGACCAGGAAATACAAACACTGCTACTGCTATACAAAACTCCTTCCCGCCCTATCATAGACAAAGAGGAATACGCTATTCTCCCCGTCCCCATCAACCCATGCAGAACTTCCCATCCAATCCATAGAGGAATAAACCAGAATAACCTTCACTCTATAACCTCGAACCACGATAATCAGGAGCCTACTTTAAAGAATTCCTCAATCAGATCTCTTGCCATCTACTAAACTGCCATTCAGCCCCTAAACACGCCTCTGACATTGCCGATCTCGTCCTTAACATGAAAATTGATATAATCATCCTCACAGAAACTTGGCTCAAGGAATCATTCTCACCATGCCTGTCCCTCCAGACTACAACATCATTAGATTAGACAGACCACACAAAATAGGCGGAGGCTTAGCCTGCATACATCGTACTGACATCACCATCTCAAAGTTTCATTCGGAACCCCTAGACTCCTGTGAATACCTTGGGATTTCTGTGAAATCTTCAAGTAGCCACTCCCTCAAACTACATATACTCTACCATCCTCCAGGTTTGAACACAATTTTCACAGAACAACTTATGGAAATCAATACTGCAAACTCTTGCCCTCATTCCAATGACATATTCCTTGCCTTTAAATGACTTGGGTGAAACTGATGATAGTTTGGCAGCAGACGAGGGGTGTCAAGCTAGCATGTTGATGGACATGGGGTCCCCCTTAATGCCCATCCCCTCGGGAGTCATCAAGTTTCTATCGTGGAATATCGCGGGGCTAAGGAGGAACCTCACAGATCCTGTCTGGAGTGATTTTATCGATAAGTTCGATCTCATCCTCTTTCAGGAAACCTGGAGTCTGGTCCCCCTGCATAGATCAGGGTTTACCACCCTCTTCGTTCCAGCAATTAGGTCCATACGAGGACGACCCTCTGGGGGTCTTTCAATCTGGGTTAATATCAGCTTGAACTGGGCAGTTAAGAGGCATGTAACTATATCTGACAACCTCTTGCATATATCTATTAAAGGGGCTGACCGTCAACTCCCCCTTGAAATATTCAACATCTATGCTAGAGGAACCCCTGGTGCACAAGTAAGCCCCACTGTATCAGCTCTCGAGTCCGAACTTTCAGCAATCACCTCTAACGCGGATGTCATAGTCGCCGGGGACCTAAACTGTACTTTTGAGCCCCTGAGCAGCGATGACATCCTGGGTATTGGCGACGTTGATTCTAAGCAGGGTATACCCCAACTTACTCTTCCGCCACTAAAGAAATGGTCTAAGAGAGTTGTACAAATCAATGCTCTTACTCTGGAGTTCAATCTGAGGGCTACAAGTGGACGAACCCAATCGGATAGCTCGGGAGCCCCCACATTTACGAGAACTGGCGACCCCTCACGCATTGATTATATCTTGTTGGGCACAGAGCTCTGGCCGGATCTTATTGACATGGAAGTTGTCTACCGGCCTGAGAGCGATCATAGTCCTCTGTTCATGCAACTTTGGCGAGGGCTGGTCACTACTTCCATTGAGCCCTCAATTGAACAGAGGCCTGGGGCAAGAGAGGTCGCCCCTACTAACTGTAACAGATGCCTCAAGTGGCCAAGGGTGGTAAAGCGAGAGATGGACCTGCACAAAATTAGAAGGTTAGTTGAAGAAGGCATTGCAGCTTTGGACATGCCCATGGGCTGTCTCTCGCAGGCTCTCCCTCCCAAAGACTTCTCAGAAGCTTACCACCAGACTGTAGCAAGGGTTGGGAACTTCTTTGTGATGCAGGAAAAGGGGGATCAAAAGCGCCCCCCCCCCATAAACAGAAAACCCTTGGTTCTCACAGGACTGTAGGGAAAAGAGACAGAGTCTATCTCGAGCCATAAAATCTAAGGAACAGCTAGCCATAGTCAATGCCCGGAAAACCTATTACAAGGCCATAAGGAAGGCAAAGCGTCTGTGGGACGAAACCCATTGGCAGGACTTAAAGGCCGCAGCCCTACTGAAAGACTCATCCTCCTTTTGGAGCCTTATTCACATCAGCACTAGGGGTGGGTCCGATCCAATCCCGAATCACATAACGGGGAGCCAATGGCATTTACACTTTTCAAATCTTTACTCACTTGGGGAAAGAGTGGGCCCTGAGGAGCAGATCCCGGCAATAGAGCACTCGGTACCCTTGGAGATGGAGGCCGACTTTGGTTTATTAGAGGTCCTCTCCGCAATCAATATGATTGCTCCGGGAAAGGCAGCTGGACCCGATGGTCTTCCCGGCGACCTTTTGCTCCATGAAAAAGATCTCTGGGCAGAATTTATTCTTCGGATTTTAAAAAATCTAGCCCTAGGATGCTCAATCCCAGATTCCTGGAAGGGGGCGGAGGTGGTGGCTATTTACAAGAAAGTGGACAGGGGGGACCCTGCCAACTACAGACCGATTAGTTTAATCGATGTAATACAAAAAGTGGTTGGCAGAGTCCTCTTGACTAGGATTAAGGCCTGGATAGATGAGGAGGGCATTCTGAGTCACCTCCAAGCAGGTTTTAGGGAAGGAGTTGGTACTATTGACCAGGTCTTCAGATTCTGTACCATATATTGGAAATCTGTGGTTATTGAAAAAGGCAGCCTGTATTTGGCTTTCATTGACTTAAAAACAGCCTTTGACCTGGTCCCACGATTACAGCTGTGGCAGGTGCTGTACGATCTGGGCATCCCTCCCCTAATCCTGGACCTCCTTAAACGCCTCCATGAAGGCAATTTTGCCAAAGTTAGGTGGGGACATCAGGGTCAGCTTACAGAGAGGATATCTGTCGAGAAAGGGGTGCGCCAGGGCTGTGTTCTGGCCCCGACCCTGTTCTCTCTTTTTATAAATGGAGTGGCAGACCATTTAAGAGATTACATGGTCGATGCCCCAACCCTGTGCGGGGAAAAAATACCCACCATGCTTTTTGCTGACGACCCTCTGTTGATCTCAAAAAGCCCTATGGGCTTACAAAGATTGCTGTCCCGTTTTTCCCAGTTTTGTGACACCAGGGGTTTGAAAATAAACACATCAAAAACCAAGCTGATGGCACTATCACCTTAAAAAACTTTAGGAATAACATCAAGCTTAATGGTACCACACTTGAGCTAGTGGAGGCTTTTGATTATCTTGGAGTGAGGGTCAACAACAAGCTTAAATGGGCCACCCATCTCTCGAAAATGCTCCTTGTCCATAAAAGAGCCTCTGGGGCAATATCAAAACATCAGAGGCTCTCATACAGCAGGCCAATAGCGGCGGCAGTTAAGGTCTACGAGGGGAAGGCAATGTCAGCGGCCCTCTATGGGGCGGAACACTGGGGATTTGAAAACCTAACAGAGTTACTTAGATCGGAGAATAAGTTCTTTAGAGACTTAGTCTCGCTCCCCCTGTCCACCCCGCTAGTTCCACTCCGTAGTGATCTTGGCAGACAAAACATCAGTAACGTGGCCAGGCTGCGCCCTATATTGTATTGGTCTAGGCTTAGAAGGTCCCCTGAACTTCACCACTATGCTTCTGCCCTGGACGAGCTCTTAAAACTCGGAGCAGAACACAAGATCCCCTGGGTATCGAATTTGAAAAAACAGCTGCAGAAGATAGGTCGGGAAGAGGTTTGGATGAGACAGGTCCCTCCACCCAAATCAATGTTAAAAAAGATCTATTGGGATTGGGTCACGGACGACACTTTAAGAAATCAGGTGGGTGCGCTTACTATGAATTTTCTGGACACGAAACCTGCTCCTAGTATGGAGTCCTTTATGGACCTGATTGAATCCCCTGGAGATAGATCACTACATCTCAAATTGAGACATGGCACCCTTCCACTTCATGAGTTCCAATCTAGCTGGAGTAAGGCAATCGTGAGCCCAAAAGGCTGCCCAGGCTGTGCCTCGCCCATAGAGTCCATCGGCCATTTTATGTTTGCCTGCCAGGCGTACAGGCAACCAAGATCAAGATGGCTGAAACCGGTCTGTAAAAATCTGGGCACTAGGTCTGCCAGGGTGGCACTGCGCATTTTGACCTATGAAACATCAGTCCCTTGTGTGGGACCGCCAAATATTTGGGCTGGGCTTGGAGGATAAGACGCAGGCTACTTAAGACGCATCAATCATAAGCCAACCATCCATCTCCTTGACCCTGTACGATTATTACTGTTTATTACACTACCCAATGGGGGTATGTTAAAATGTTGTGTGTATATACATGCTGTTTTTTATCCCTTTTTAATTATATAAGGAACGAAGCCATCTGTTGTAGTGGGTTTTAAACTGTTTTTATACGTATTGTGTTACACTTTTATGATATTTTTTATATGTCGAATAAAGTAACTACAACAACAACAATATTCCTTGGCGATTTCAATCTCCACTGGGAGAAAATTTACTTAAAAATATAGGTTTCAGGGACATTGTAGTTAGAAATTAGCTTTTATAAAAACTTAGAAATTCACTGAAAAAACCATACGTTTTACAGACGTTGTAGTTAGAAATTAGCATTTAAAAATCCTTTGAAATTCACAAAAAGAAACATAGGTTTCAGGGACGTTATAGTTATCTGGGCATTTCGCTCGTACAAAACCATGGAAATTCCACCGTTATAGTTAGTTCAGCTAACTATAACTCGCGCACCCGCAATGCACTGCTCATGACGTCACATATTACATCATTCATGACATGGTCAGTGACATCACTGATGACATCTCAAATGATATATATATCGATATATATTGCTATATATCTATATATATATCTACTCTTGACATTTTTTCTAGGTTAATATTAAACCTTGCTTACCGAATAGGGGTCAGCCAATTAGACCGATTCCACGACACAACCAGTATGTATTTTTTTGACTTCCTAGTTCTTCCCTATTGCTCCATTCCTAGTACTTACCATTTACTACTTCTCAGTCCCCCAGATTAGTAGCCAGTCCTGATGAAACCCCAGTACCCATTATGAGGGTTGAAACGCTGTCGACAGAAAACAGTAGACAGACTTAACAATATATATGAACACATTGTGTATCTACCCTCTGATAATTATTAGTTGCATACATATTGGCTGTCTCTCCATTGAAACCAATTTACCATTTATGCTCACTTATTTGGTTAATTTGTCTTTGCTATGGTTTTGTTTTTTTTGCACTTGGGGTGTATCTTTAGATCTTCTCACCATGTCACTTCATTACAATTTACGATGATAACGTTTAATTATGTGTCTTTAAATAAACTTCGATTCAGTAGAATGAAAACTGGCAATAAAATATTGAAATACTGGCTGTTTTTACTCAAGTTTACTTAAGCCTGAGAAAACATTAATTCCTTACAGAATATTATGTCTGTTCTATTACGTATTTTCTTATTTAGATTCAGTGCGCACAGAAGTCTGTGTATTTAAACTGTTAAGGTAGTGGCTTATACACAAACAGATCTTTGCTTTGCTTAAGGGGTTGTGGAAGGGCAGGAACTTATATTCACATATGGTGGGGAATGTCCTAAGATGGTAGACAGCTGAATAAAATCGAAGACACCTGCAGAGAATGGGATGCAAAAGTCATGCTGCTATGTATAGAGTGTAAACATGCTCCATTTAAATACAATGAATTAGTCTGTAATGTAGGAGTTGCAGTGGCCAGACAGAACACAGCACGCCTCTGGGATGGGATAATGGTACCCAGCAGAAGATGATTGAGCTCTGGATATGGAGGTGTGTACAGTGGTGGTAAAAGAAAATTACATGTGAAGGAGATGCCATTTAAATATCAACAGAAATGGGGGAAATGGTGCAAGATATATGACCTAGATAAAGTGTAACAATGAAGGGAATAACATATGATATGTTTGGCCCCGTTGGTAACTGTAGCGATAACAACACAGTGAAAATACATAGAATGATTGAATGGAGAGGTATCGTGTAGATGTTGAGTGCTCAATGTTCCATGAATGTCTTTATAATATATGGGGTTCTGTAATCCTTGTATAAACAGCAGTAACTAATTTCTGTATAATTGCTGACTTATGATGCACTGGGTCGTCGATTTTAAAGAAAAGAACTCGACAATTATAAGGTCAATACAGTCGAGTGCTGACATCACAATGCCTGCTGTCAGAACCAGCAGCCGAAATGAAAGGCAGGTCAGGTCATGGAGCATAAATGGAGCAGCTGTTTAAAACAACAAAAACCGAAAGTTGCTTTTCTTTCGTCTGCTCTTTTTAATTAGCTTTAAAACGTCAGGGACCAGCATGGGCAGCGTTTTCGCGCCCAGCTTGGCGAATTTGTATGTCCATGCGTTTGAACAAGAACATGTCCTGGCTCCCACTAACCCCTTCTTTTCATCAATCCGCTTATGGAAGCGGTATATTGATGATGTGTTGGTGGTTTGGAGAGGAGATCAACAGTCCATTGACCACTTTCATCAGTTGTTAAACACACGAAATAATTATCTTAAGTTCACGGTTGAGGTTAACAAGAGTCGTTTGGCCTTTCTGGACTTATCCATTTTTGCAACATCAGAAGGTTTGGAAAGCGAATTATATCGTAAACCCATGGCACGCAATTCGCTTTTGCGATACGACAGTCAGCACCCTAAGGCCTTAAGGGATAATTTGCCTTATGGCCAGTATCTTAGGGTACGGAGGAACTGCTCCACAACTGAGGGCTTTACCAAACACTCCAACCTTCTTACTGAGCAACTTATGGAGAGACACTACCCACGCAAGCTGGTCAAACGGTCCCTGAAAAGAGCTTCGAATAACAATCGGGAAGCCTTGTTGGAACCACCAGTACCTAAGCCACCTCTTGAGCGCCTGACACTGGTTAGTACTTTTTTCTACACTATCTAACGACATCAAGAAAAGCATTAAAAAACATTGGCGGATTTTAAACAGCTGCAAGGAGAAGATTGCTATGCCCCTTTTTGCTTTTTAAAGGTCAGGCCACATAAAGGACCGCTTGGTCCACACACGACCAGCGGGTGGGCCCATTAGATCTTTGGGCACTTTATGGGATCTACCGGCTGTAACCGGACACCACCCGTGTGGTGGGTGCTCGGTTTGTCCACAAACCACTCATAGTTCCTCAGTAGATATATGGACCAACAGACCTTGGATGCAGACTCACTTTACCAACTGCAACAGTAGCAATATCATCTATCTACTCACATGCCCTTGTCAAACTAGGTATGTGGGTATGACCACTCGCAAGGTGAGGCTACGCATGTTAGAGCACAAGAGCACGTTCAGGTGCCGTAAATTGAACACGAGACTTAGTAGGCACTTTGCAGAAGCCAATCACACTGCAGATGAGTTCCATTGGACAATACTGGAGAAACCAAAGATTCCACAACACACTAGTGATGTCTACAGATATTTGTTCATCAAAGAACAAAAATGGATTCATAGGCTCCGATGTGATACTTTGGGACTAAATGACGATATCCCCTGGACCAGCATCTAGTTTTGGGTATTGTTTTACTGTTTCATTTTTGATGTTGAGGTTAAGATTCCTCAAAAGTTTTTTGCTGTATCCTAGGCCAACTATGGCAGCATATTTACGATGAGGATACTTAAGTTAGCCTCTTACTTGTTACTATCAGCACTGCAAGGGCACTAGACAGGACTAATAGCTGAGAATCACATATAATAAAAGAAAAAAGAAAAAAGATAAAAAGTTGTAAAATTTCTAAGAAAACTTTTAGATTCAATATTTAATAATGTTTCTCTGCTATATTCTAGAAGCTGAATAGGACATAACAGTATAGTGCCACTCCAGTGACAGTTATAGTATAGACACTGTGTGATTTATGACAACGGTTCATGATTGGCACCCATTATGCGGTCTTAGAGGTATAATGGCTTATAGTTGTTACATGTTTAGCCACTTTGAATTAACAACGGACTGCATGTGGACTGGTAGAATGCAATTTTATTATACATACTGGTACTGGTTGACCTAGTATCAACTACATCTCCCAGGAGGCCCCTATTATGCAGGAGCTCCTCCTGAACGTTGCACGCGTGCAGTTGGTGGGCACCGCAGAGTTACAACTCGTAACCAACTCTCTCTAAATATAAGTAATTGTAAAGGCTTTGGAGGAGTTAGTGGCGCAGTAACCTTGTGCCAAAAGCGCAATATAAGATTAATGGTATCATGCATGCATTCTGCATGCGCGCTTTGTAAAACGGGTGTTTTGAATCGTGACTACATTTCCCATGAGGCACATAACTTTTTTGTAGTCCTGTGTGGGCACCGTAGCGCTGTTGGTCTTCGTTCTCAGCTCTCAACTAATCTTCCCTAATACGAGGGTTTACTTTGGAATAGGTTAGAAGACAGGGCTAACGCATTAACGTTGTATCCTAAGCGCAATGCATGGTCCACGTCATTATGCATACATTTTGCATACGCGCCTGCAAGCTGGTGCTGTTTAATCATCACTACATTTCCCATGAGGCATGCTATCTTTTTGTAGTCCAGTCACGTGTCACGGCGCCCTCTGAGCCGTTGGGTTACGCAGCGTGAGACGCGCCCTTTGAACTTATGTGATTTAATCGCATTTCCCGGTTCTGTACGCTGCCTCCCATCCTGCTCGGAAATTCTGGGGCAACGACGGATAGGTAAGAGCTGTTGAGTGGTTTTTCCGTCCTTTCTTTGTACCTAGCATGTGTTGCGGGGGCGCTTCCAGATGGCACTTGCACTGTTAACATCAGTTGTTTTGATGAGTACGAGCAGCTAGTGATTCTCGTGATCCTCTTGATTGTTAGGAGTATGTGACAACAACTAGATCACGATCTAAATGCCAGTCTGGGGCTTTTACAATGGCTAAAATATGCATTTTTTAGGTATTCTTGAAGAAGGTTTGGACTTTGGTATGGTTTTTACTGAGGGGGTGAACTTATCTACAAAGAGTTATAAAAATATCTTGCGTCTATTTTAACGCAAGTTAGTAACTGGGATTGACTTTGGCTCTCTCATGTTGAAGAACATTTTTTGTTTTGTCACCCACGATCCAGAGCGGGGCCTCCTTAACCTGAGCCAGGTTCCAGGGTAGGTGAGGTGCAATCCCTGATCACGCTGGGTAAGCATTGCGTAGATTTGTTCACAGCAATGTCCAGGCATAATTATTTAATTTGCCTGTTTGTAGACAGTACTGTTTAAGTTTTGAGTTTGACTTTGTGTGTTAATTGCCTTGTCTCCACAGGTGATGTTTGCATCCTGTGATTTTGAGGATTAGGACAACTTGAGGTCGTATTTATTACTACTTCTCTAATTTTGTTTAATTTCACTTTTTCTTATAAGTGGCAGGCCTTAACAGTGGAGGGATCTCTTAGGGGTCTATTTGGATGGCGGTTGGAAAATCACCCCGACTGCCATGGTAGCGGGTAAAGACCGCCCGCAAGGACCGCGGCATAACCACCAGTCCTATTAGTATGCTCCGCAGTCTGCGGCGGTATGATCGCGGGCATTAACATTGCGGCGGTTGCTGCTGCCAGCAGCTCCACCGTGATGTGAAAAGGAGCATGTCCTGCATATCCCTGCACTGCGTGGCATGTCCTGCATATCCCTGCACTGCGTGGCATGTCCTGCATATCCCTGCACTGCGTGGCATGTCCTGCATATCCCTGCACTGCGTGGCAGGCACTGCACAGTGCCTTCCACCTGGTACAGGGACATGTAGGCGGTACCATGGGTACCCCCCAGTGCACCCACACACCCCCAACACATTGGGGGCCTGCAATGGGCCCCCAGAGACATTCTCCGCAAGCCTTTCCATGGCGGTTCCACAGCAGCGGAAAGGACGGCTACCGCCAACATCATAATCATGCGGCGGAGCCTGGCCCTGCACCTGCCCCATTTTAGCAGTCCAGTTCCGCCCACCAGGCAGACGTGCGGACTGCTACCGGCGGAAAAGTGGCAGGCGGAATTTCTCACCACCGAGGTCATCACCGACATGCTCATGGGACTGGCGGTTTTCCGGGATGCGATCATGGACGGATGCCTGCCACCATCTGTCCGCCATCCTAATATACCCCATAGTTTGGTGCCAAGGGCTAGCTTCAGATTCCTGGATGCTCATGAACATTCAGGTTCAAAACTACTGGGGACCAAGAGGGGTTCTTGCGCCACCTGGTCCACTAATACACTTGCAATGGCACCTGAAATAACACTGAAGGCCTCTAAAATGTCTAAGGTCTTAGCCAACTGGTCTGTACAGGTTGCAAACTCCTTTTGACACTGAGACCACAAGGACTCGTAGAACTGGACTGGAGAAATCTGTACCCACTTTTGTTTCCTACCACCATCCACCCTTGTCAGCGACCCCCTGGTTTCCACCCAATTAAGTTGGGCAGCCTGGGGCCAACAAATAGACATACACACTGGGTTATGGTCACTATGCACGCTCTCCTGGATGGAGAAGTCCAAAATGTGTGCAAAAAGGGAGAGAGTAGTGAAGGAAGAATTTGGTCAATTCAAGAACAAAGTGGTGCATCGGCTGAACTTCAACACTGCCCTAGGTGGAAAGTCATATCATTATGTTGCGGAGAATAAGCTGGGTGGGAAGGTCCAGGAAGGATTGGAATAGCGATTGTATCGTCATTAACTTTCACAATCCCCATGCTGTGGACAGAATACTTGCATCGATTTTATAGCCCATTAGCATCGGAACCACCTTGGTCATTATCGCCCTCCCCTTGGGTTACTTTTACCGACCCCTGATCTACCCGTTGTTTTCCGGAGCCAGGAACTTGTGTAGACCCAATGATCTGGGCCGGGGTGCACAGCAAGAGGTTGCTTATGGCATAGAGATGTACAATAGGTATGCACCACTGGGATCACTAGAATACTGTGATTGACTGCCTGCTGGAGCCTTTTCAGAACTCAAGGCCCTTTTAAACCAGCAGCCAAACTGGCCCCTGGGGCAGGTCATCCAGGCTTCCATTGATTGCAAATTTATCTCTTGGAACATCGCAGAGTTGTCGAGTAAGTTTCGCGATCCAAGCTGGATGCTTTAAATAAAACGGTACATTGTGATATGCCTTCAGGATACGTGGGGAACCGTCAACAGTTTTTTTCTGGAAGGCTTTAAGACCTTCTTTGTACCAGCCACTCCCTCTAGTGTGGGCAGAGCTAAGGGGGGTCTGGTTAGGTTAATCTCTTTGGCTGTTTGTAGTAGTCTTGTAGTGGTGCTCACAGATCTTTCCACTCTGCAGGCTTTGTTGTTTCTAGAGGACCAATAAGTTGCTGGTCTTGAATTTTTATGATGCTGTATCCTCACTTGCCGAAGACACTCACATCTTCCAGAGGGGCTCTTTTCTGAGAAGCTTGTGTATGAGAAAATAGAACTATATTAACCTTGTGATTGCAGGAGATTTTAACATTCACATGTGTGGAGACTTGAGACGTGAAGGGATTAAACACATCGGCTGTGCACGATTGTCTGGCTTGCACATGGAGCATACATCACAGGGTAATTTACCAAATGCCATTGTCAATGAGTTTAATTAAACTTTAGCCATAAACAAATTTTCCCCGGAGACTAAGGATCTCAACCCCAATTTTACTGGTAGAGGGTGAATCATTCATTTTGATTTTATTTTATTTATAAGAAAGTGGGCTAATATTGATTATTTTATTATTGCATTATTATTGGAAGTGTAAGATATGTGCAGTGTATGATGTGTTTTATCTTTGTGATGTTATCAGCTGTACACTTGGGATATTTTCGAAGGATGTAATATGTATAGTTAGGCCTTTTAGCTGAAAACAGTAGAGACTCGCAACACTTAAAAAAATTAAGTATCTTTGGAAAAAGTGACAATTTCGAAACATCTGTGTTTTCCGCAAATCCATCTACCCACACTTCAAAGTACGTTCCAAGCCTTTAAATGAAACACCTTAGACTTGCTTCAGTGCCTTCAAACTAATGTCTTCAACCCAAGTCGAAGAAATAGCTCTAAAAAGACAGCTTCAAACTAACCAAGGAAGCCTTGTGCAGAGACAGAATTACAGGCTTTTTCGCTACTCTGGCCGCAGACTTTGTAACTATGTTCAATGTCTGCTACTCCAAGCAGGTTACTTACCCCCTTGACATATGGAATGAATGTACGACTCCTAAGAACATTTACGACTTCCGGAGACTTTTAAGGGTAGTAGGATTCAATGTACATCCATACATGGCTTACCTCCCACTTCTAACTTCAGTGCCGTGCTATCAACGTGGCACGACTACTTCTCCCATTCTCATATGGTATGTCTGACTTGATGTAAAAAAGAATGTCATTGATGAACACTAGCTTCCATCCTTTTAGTACTTTGCACAGTCATAAGTGATTTCATTTCAAGACGTAAGCATAACTTGCCATGGAAGAGAGATTTTTATGCCTTACTTCCTCTCTCTTTCTTTCAATTGTGGCATAGAGTGTGTTGCACTTGCAACTGAGAGGTGGTCGTATGATGGAACAACGCGTGCCTGAACTACGCAGTCTTAACCACGACTGCATCTTTATCCTGCATGATTTTACCACGCATGCCTTCACCATGCAATTTCGTGGTAAAGACATGATTCGTAAAATAACGTGTGCTAAAGATTATACCCCTGCCCTGAAAACTGTCCCTTTACCCCGCCCAAGCACCAAAAATTAACCCCGACCTTAAAAAATAGCCCGTCCCCAGCCACCCCCACCCTGAGCCCTAAAAACTGTCCCTTACATTCATAAAGTACCCCACTGAGGCCTAAAACTGCCCGCAGCCCTTAAAACTGTCACTTTTGCCCCGCCATGAGTTTTAAAACAGTCCCCATGGTCTAAAAACTACCCCTGCCCCCCGCCCTGCGCCCTAAAAACTGTCCCCAACACCTGTAAAGTACCCCAACCCATCCCCCGCCTGAGCCCTAAAACTGCTCCCTGCCCTATATGACCCCCCCCCCCCCCGAGTCCTAAAAACAACCCACACTGAAAAACTACCCCCACCTTCCCAAGACTCGGCACCAGTCACGGCTTCCTCTTCCTGTCTTCCTGTGCCTGCCCGTTCATTCTGCATCTAGACCGCACATTGCCTTAACCACACGTGCATTGCTAAGGCAGATGCGTGATTTCGATGGACAATGATGAGGACAATTTATTAAATATTTATTAAATTTTCCCTCATCATTGTCCGTCAAAATCACCCCCCGCCACCCGGCCCCACTGCTCTTACCTGCACGGGCCGCGGCTGCCCCTGAATACCGAAGCCAGAATATCATGGTATGGAAATATCAAGGATGCACACAATATTGAAACTAAAGTATAGAAAGGTAAGTATAGAAGTTCTAAACCTAACTTCACATATACGTACATTGACAATATCTACATATTTTCAAAGAACATAGATGTGGGGTTAAGAAGAGTAAATCTATTCTTCCTCTTTATGTATTTACCCTTTGCTATTTTGCCCATATTATTTTTATATGATGTTTTTTCTATGTGCGATATTCATTTGTGCAACCATGCATTTACACATAGGCCATTTCCACACCGTTCTACAACGTGTTTTAAATCGGACTCTCATTCTGGTCTGTAGCCAGGAATGGGACAAGTGGAAAATATCTATGAGACTACCTAGAGTGCTGCTCTGTCACTCATCTCACTCCCTCAGACATCCACCTGTGCTGCTCTGTCACTCATCTCACTCCCTCAGACATCCACCTGTCAACATTTCATGCGCCCTGTAGGGGTCCCTCAACAGTTTGCAGCAGTTCTTCTGAAAATCTTCTATTCTACAAACATTCCTTCTACCCTTTTTTTACAATATTTTGTCTCAGGTGTATTGTAAATGTACACATACTTTTAAATGTCAATGTCTGTCCTTCCATGGAACATATTGCTTTCCATAGCATGACCTTCATCCCTTGTAAATAAAATCTCCCAGAGACCTATGCCCCTTGACCTGAATGATCTGTAGATCTCTCCTTGTGAAACCTGAAGCCATATATATTTTTTTGATGGAATATCTTACTCACAGCCCATAAGTGCTACATACTCCTTCAATCTCAGGCTACAGGTTAAGAGACCCCACAACGACCAGCAACACACAAGATCCCATCCTGCTGGTAACCCTCTCCTCATGTTTCACATCCTCAACTGACCTTATAAAAGTTATGAAACCTGTGGATTTTACTAGATGCAAATGTAATTTTCTGTAATAATTCCTGCTTGTAAATCAGGAAAATTCAGTGGAATTCATCAAGTATTCGGGACAAAAAGGTTAATTAAGAAATGTTAGTGGTATGGATCAGTAGCGTGAGCAAAGCGATCCATGTCTTCAGGTTTGTAACATTGATGGATGGATAATAAATCAGGAAAACAGCGACTTGCAAACCCTTTAATTTTGGATTCGGTATACAGTAACCACTTAGTCCACCCTTCTCACCACTGTTCTTGCAGTAAGAGCATGAATTATGTTCAGTAAACAAGCACTGAAAGTTCCAGTGATTCAAACTGGATGTTGCTCTGTATTAGGTTAAGCTTTTTTTATTTTCTTTAATTCAACTTTTTATTTTTACATTTGAGAAATATTGTGGAGAGGTTCTACATTAGACCTGCGAGAAAATTAATTACACTGGCGAATTAGGGTAATTTCAGTAATTATACACTACTCTTGTGATGTGAAATTACAGACAATTTTAGTTACACCAACTTGAGTAATTAAGAGTCATTTGGGACACAAATTGTACCACAGGAGCACAGGAACAACAAACAAAAGGCCTAATTACAACTTTGGCGGTGTGGGAGAGGACCACCATGACATGTCCTCGCTCCAACACCGCCAAAGTTGGCCACCGCCCGAACGCCAGATTACGAGTTTCTTCGTGGTCGTGCTTTGGCGGTCCTGCGGTAGTGCAGTTCTGAAGCCCATAGGTGAGCCTTAGAACTGCAGTGTCAACGGAGCGCCAAAGCCCATTCCTGCATGGCACGGACTGTGCAGTCCATGCTGTGCAGGAACAGGGGTGCATGCACACATGGGGACACAACATGTACCCCCTACATGCACCCCCATACAACGGGGAACCAGGGGGCCATGCAGGGCTCCTTACTTTCCTGACCACAACATCTTTCATGGCAGGCTCACTACCAAAAAAATAGTGTGGCGGTCTGGAAAGTCATAATATGCTTGGTGGTGCTTTTGCGGCACCACCAGAATATTGCTGGCCCAGACCGCCATGTCACCGCCGAGGGCTCACAGATCCATGGAAGTTGCGGCGGTCCCATGGCGGTCCGAGTTCCAAAGTTTTAATATGAAGGTCGTACTGCCGGAGCTGCAAGGCCAACTTTGTGCCACGGTGAATTTGGCTTCCCACGGACCGCCAAGCTCATAATCAGGTCCTAAGATAGAGCAAGTAGCTGCTGGCCACTGTTGTTCATGTCCTGTAGCATTTAGTACTATTTTCTTAGCGTAAAATGCATCCTCAGGCCCATTGTGGAGACAAGGGTGCATTTTGTGCAAAGAAAAGAGCACTAAATTATGGATTATGCTTCTCACGTAATTAAGCATAATTACATACATGTTGTGCTAATTATGAGCAATTGCATTAGAAAGAATTATGCCTGTTAAGCCCACCCCTTTTGTGCATCTGCATACCTCTTGCTGTCGCCTGCAAAAGTGATTTTGTGTAAATTATTCTTTGTCAGTTTGGACCTTAATATGCCGGATGATAGCATTACTGTACAAGGGGTCCCTGTACCTTTCCTACACTGGCAGTGTTTACTCTTTCATGCCACCCTCTTATCAGAGCAACTGTGTGTATGGCCACAAAGGGTCCGATACAGGGGTGTAACACAGGTCTCGGCAGCCCCCCAGTGCGGGGGGGGGGGCCCAAGCGCCAGGGGGCCCCCTCAGCACAGCACTCTAGCTACAGAGCTCCTGCTTGAGGCCCGAGGGGGCCCCTCCCCGTGCCTCGCAGAAAGGCCCCCTCAAGTTTCGTTACGCCAGTGGTCTGATATGTGGCTTACCCATCAATTTCTCATCTCATCTCACCTCATTTGTAAATATTATCCATCACCCTGGGTGGGCAAGCATAACTTATTAGGAGCTCCACAACTGCCTTCGCCTCCTAACCTTCTCCTTCAAGTCATCACTTGAAGTTCGGCTGCAGATGTTCTGCACGCGGTATGAGATTCTTTGGTCGGAAGCTGGTGGCTTTTGAGCTTGGATTTTCTTTCTTCTTGTGAAACACATCCTTATCCATCACATACCTTCTAATGGGCCACAGTGGAACTAAATTTTAAGCAGCTGTGAAAGGTTGCACATCCACACCCACCACACACACGCGCACACACACACACACACACATACATATGCACACGCACACAACCAAGCATTGAAAGATGATATTATTGATACACTGTAAAGCACACAATATATAAAATAGAAAATATTGTAAACAATTATTGGAACATATCATCTTGAAGAATCACACTAGACAAACATTCTAATGGACGTCAAGCTAATTGCTGGAGTTTTTCCTTGGGCCTTTTTTCAAACTTCACTTCTTGTCACTGTTGCCCAATTTCAGGGTATGTGCATGTTTAACCACAGTTTATTTTCTTAGATTATTGACCTAAGTAAACGCTGTTTTTTGCTCATCAGAGGTGATTTCTTCATGGTTGGTTTCTAGTGCTAATGGCTTACATGAGATCATGGCAGAGAATTATAACTTCTTTATACAACATTGGTGTCTGTGTTGTCTGCTGCTCACTGGTCTACCTATAATTCTTGTTGCCTGTGGCACACACTGGTCTGGCCAACATTCCAGCATGGTAAGGGTATTGGTTACCTCTCTGTTTGTTTTAGGGGCCTTTTGTGTTATGGAAGGTATAGGTGGTATTCACTGAATTGTTTTCTTGCAGTTTGCTACACTGCTGGACACAGCCCAACCTGCCGTGCTTACTTGCTCTTGACACTCTTTTCGGGTGTGTGGTACCATAGTGGTAACCTGGTGGCTTCGGCTGCATTTCTTGTACCTTAAGATTTCTGTTCCAATGAAAAACATGCTGTTAGAGTGGGTTCTGGGTCAGTTCCTTGCTCATGATTGGATAGCATTGTTTTTATTATCTCAGGTGTCTGCTTTCAATTCAGTGGCTTTCTTATCTCTGACTGTTCATATCTCACCCAGTAGCATTTCAATCTCACAGTGTTCTGATTGGATTAGCGGTATTTTTCTGCTGCTAACATTATGGAACTTTTGTTTATATATTTCACTTTGCATTACCTGATGTTCTTGCTCCCTGCCCCAGTCCCCATCCTGCTTCCTTTTTTTCAGTGTTTTTTACACTTTTTTCTTATTTTTATGGGTGCCCAGAACCTGTTAATTGCAACCAATCCGTTTTCTTCCTTTTATACAATTGTCCCCTCTTCCATTTACTATTTTTTACTTTTAATTGGTTGTCTGGCAAGTTAGAACGGTAAAATACCAAGCATGTGCAATGTAATAGGTCTTGCACTTTGGAGATTTAGAGCTATTGGAGTTGTAAATGACAATGTCTTTTACCTATGTGTTTTGGTTTGGATGTGCAGTGGCCTTTGAGACGTTATAAGTGTTTAGCGATGCAGTATATTATCCTGTGCTGCCAGGGATTGAATAGCTACTCAATTACTTAGCAGTGCGTCATGCACTCTGATTCAGGAATACATGCTTGACCCGATTTCCCTTATTGTTTTTTAATGCATAGATATACTCCAAAGTCAAAACTTCCATAAGCTACAACTGAAGCTTGTGGTAAGACAAAAACCCAGTGCACACAGATGCCACAGACAACCTTAGTTTAAGGACCTAGCCCTATTACGAGTTCGGTGCAATGGGCTGGCACAAACCCACGCAAGAACCGTCGCCCATTTTATGAGTTGAACTCGTGTTACACTGGTTGAACTCGTGATACGGTCGGCAGTCCTTTGCCTTATCCAGGGCGGTGCCAGGAAAACAGACACTGCAATGGGAATGGCAAAAAAGTTCCAGCTTGGCATGGACGTTCATGCCGTGCCGGAACTTTGTGGGGATACAGACAGTGTCCCCCTGAATGTATCCCCATGGCGGGGGTCACATAGGGGCCCTGTAGGACGTCCTTTGTTCCGGTTCCGCTAGCCTTTACATGGCAGGGCTCCGCCATGAAATAGGTGGCGGAACAGGAACTCAAAATATGCTAAGCAGGACTGCGCCAGTCCCCGCTCAGCATATTGCATTGTGGCGCTCCTGCACCACTACCAAGCAATGCCAGGGAACAACTGTGCCCTGGTGCCGCCAGTGGTCCACCGCCCCCTATGACTTTAACAGTCGTAATATGGCAGACGGTAGACCACCAGAGCAAGTCTGGTGGTCGCAGGACTGCCAGACTAGTAATCGGGCCCTAGATTATTTCTTTCCATGAAATAAAAAATATAAGAAACAAATGTGCAGGGCTTATTTTCCGATGGGATCCCTTAGACAAATGTTTTAACTGTGCAAATCCAATTCTCA
Organism: Triturus cristatus; assembly: GCF_964204655.1. Taxonomy (NCBI): domain Eukaryota; kingdom Metazoa; phylum Chordata; class Amphibia; order Caudata; family Salamandridae; genus Triturus; species Triturus cristatus. The sequence goes on from NC_140589.1 coordinate 1,757,470,502, forward strand.
CTAGATTGATGGTCCATGTGCTAGGTGCAAACATCCTGGACCAGTGCTTCCTTAAGGCAACTGTAGACAGAAATCCTGAACACATACCAGATGACAATAAACAGCCTAAAGTAAAGGGGCTGTAGAGCACCCGAATGGCAATATGCTATTTTTCTTAGGCCGACTAAAATCCAATGTAACAGATTAGGAAATCTGAACATAAAATAGACACTTAGAGATATTAGGATTTAGGCGATCTAATATCGTATTTTAATTTCAAAAGATGCCTCATTTTGTTATCCTGCGTACATACATGCATCCTGTGTATATTATTATTTAGCTCTCCTTGCCTCAGTTACTTAGCAAAAGGAATTAGAATTTCTTAGATCCTTTTCTTTTGAAGGTAGAGAGACCCAGACAGAAGTCGGAGTGACTGACGTTGAGGCAATTCCAGATGCACTGTCCAGATGACAGGTCTTGGTTCCCCCAGCTCCAGATGCTATGGGGCTCAGAATGGGCAACTGTAACATACACACACACAATGCGAGTGAAAATGGGCCATGTTTGAAAGAACTTTTACTTGGAAAGCAGTGCAGCTTCTAGAATGTTTAGCAGAGATTTCACAGCCGAGGGCTGATAGTGTAGGCAAAATGCACACATTTTAAATTACGTGTGAGGCTTTTATATGGCACTAAAGGGTTGCACATTATGTACACCTACTCTGCACATACTGTAGTTAATTGCCTATATTCATATCATATTCATATTCATATCCATTAAAGATTATAATATTCACCAACTCAATGGATGTCATTCAAACTGCGGATGAAATACTTATTTGATTCTAAAAGGAATCAACCCTCGTGCTGCAGATGGAATGTTCTGACCACTTTATTGGAGCCACATCTGGAAAGTAGCATCTAGTTCTTATGCCACCTTTAGAAGCATTTTGTACTGTTGTGAAAGGCTCATCTGGAGTATCGTGCCCAGTTCTGGAGACCACTCTAGGGTCTAGTGGCCATTTCTGTCAGCCACAGCTACAGTAGCGTGTCCTTTTGAAAAGGTCACGTTGTGTTTTCTGGGTGGGGATTGTGCCGGAAAGGACGTATGGGGACGTTGGTTATAATTACACACAGCTTACAAAGGCAGGCGTGGCCTCGTTTTAGTGCTGCAAGGAACATGTGTGACTCCTACGCAATACTATCCGATTTTCAAATCAGAAGGATGATAGCTAGATTCTGACATCTAGTAAGTGCCCCTTAAGGGGGCTAACTTTTAGCCCTATGGCTTGTCTAGGCCCTCTTGTAAGTCCTTATTGAATGTTTTGGTGTGCACAACGTAGGTGTCTAATTGGGCAAAATCCCTGAGAGCCATACATTTTTTTATGAGTAAATACTTTACCATTGATCGTTCATACATTGCAAAATTGAAATATTATGACAGCATAAATAAATCAATAGCATGGCAATAAAATCCGAGTTTACAGGCTCATTGCTGTGTTCTGTTAGGAACACTTTTCATGCTGTGTGATAAGGAACTTAGTGTACTGGAAGTTGGTGCCGTAGTGACCAAAGCCCCCGCACATGAGATCCTAAAACAGCCTTGTTCCTTTAACCCCTTGAGTGCCCCGCCCTTTCCACGCCCTGTGCCGGGCGTTTCATTAGCGGGCGGGGCTCATGACGAGATAGTCTCGTCATGGGCACAGCGCAACCGCGGCCCATGACGAGACCATCTCGTCATGGGCACTCAAGGGGTTAACTATAGCCACAACCCAAACAGCCCCGGCTACAGCTCAGACTCAGATTCCAAGATAAGTATGTCCTGCACATATTCCTTGTGCACAGACAAACATGTGCAGGGTATTATAAACGCAAAAAGAATCCATTATTGGTAGAACGTATGCTACTACTTTTTAGAAACTGTTAAAATGCTGAAATTTGGCACAAAGCAAGAGTCTAGGATGGTTTTCGCGGTGGCCCTTAACTAAGGCATGCAATCAATTTCCTAAGCGCTGCAGGTTTTTGATACGAGGCAGAATTCAGCTGAGGAAGATCACACAATTTGTTGAGGTTCACAGGCGAAAAGACTGAGATGTTTTGGTTTCAGAACCAAACGAACTGATCACGAACATGCCCTGTTTCATGCCTTTGATATTGCCGGATTCTTATCTTATCTTACCATCTCTTACCACCCATAAGAATCCTCAGGTCGACTGGATCTTTTTACCTGCTTTGAAGTGTAAAGGGGAGAAATCGATCCATCCAAACAAGACCAATAGTCAATTAACTACCACTCTAAGAAATCACTAACTCCGAGTTAAGATTTAGGGGGTTTATTACAAAGCCAAAAAATACCTGAACATACAAGCACCTCTTGACGAGGTTAAGAAGATTCATGGGAACTAATCTAAAGTTTAATCTACGCAGCAACCTAACTCGATGAAGCATAAAAAGAATAATGAACTCTAAAATTATCAAGCAAAAGATAACTGCTCCAGTATCTAAATCAGTCTTCATGGATACATATAAAGAATTTGATTAGTCTGTCCCTACTCTACCACTAAAGTGACATCCCTACTTAACATTCCTGTTAGACCTGGCACCATTGGCGTAGGTCTCCCTTCTTTTTTTGTCACTTTTTGTCTCCCTCGTGGTTGCTGGCGTTAGACGTTCTGGGCGCTGTGCCACTGCCCTTCATTGTCACAGCGCCAATGCTCCTTATTATAAATTAACTGTATGAACTAGTATTGTCTTAGTAGTGCCAAGGAAAGTCAAATTTGGTATGCTTGAGCTTCAAATATTAACGTGCATCTGGTAGTGATGATTGTCTTTATATTCTGAGTGTGCAACTACCGCTTTTGGAAAGCAGGTATCTTTTTGTCTAAACCTTCCTGTGTGTTTTCTTGGTATGTGTATTGGCCGTCTGGTTTAGAGGGCCAGGGCAGGCTGAGGCCGACCTGGGTCGAATGGAGGAATCTGCCGTTGAAGTATGGGGAGGGGTGACCCCTTTGATCTGAGCAGGGCTGTGCCTAGCAAGGCGAATGATGGCTCCACCTCCCACTGGGCGTCTGATGGTGGGCCCCCTCTCCCTGAAAGGGAGGATGCCGCCTCGTAAATAAAGTGACCCAAGTCGACACCAAACTGGTTCTGGACGGGTCGAGTGATTTGTGACTTTCTCAAGAACAAAGACTTTTGGGGTATAAAGATCTGAGCTGAAACCCCTTCGAGGTGTGTAACTTCGGGATGCGAAGACGAACCTCTGTCCGCGTAACAAGAGAGAAAGTACTTTGAAACTTTCATCCATCTACTGAAGCAACTACTCAAGGGCCTGATTTGAGCTTGCCTCCTGCCGAAGTCTCAGGGACATTAGACTTCATTCGTCAGCAGCCCGGATTCTTCTTGAAGGGAATCCTACTTGCAGGTGAGGCCTCTGTCGAGAAATCCAGGGTCTCTAGTTCTACTGTGGGGAACGCCGAATTTGACTTGCTACGGAAACTATTGCTATCGCCATTGTGGGCTGCTGCAGCTCAGGGGCTCTGCCGCTGAGTGCCCGCATTTGACTTGCTACAGGAACTATTGCTATCGCCATTGTGGGCCGCCGCAGCTGAGGAGCTGTGCCACTGAGTGCCCGCATTTGACTTGTTACGGAAACTATTGCTATCGCCGTTGTGGGCGGCTACAGCAGAAGAGCTGTGCTGCTGAGTGCCCGCCTTTGACTTGCTACGGAATCCATTGTTGTCGCCGTTGTGGGCCGCTGCAGCTGAGTAGCTGTACCGCTGAGTGCCCGCATCTGCCTTGCTACAAAAACCATTGCTATCACCATTGTGGGCCACTGCAGCTCAGAAGCTGTGCCGCTAAGTGCCCGCCTTGGCCTTGCCATGAAAACTATTGCTGTCGCTAGTGTGGGCCGCTGCCACTGAAGAGCTGTGCCGCTGAGTGCCCGCATTGGTCCTACCACGAGGATACTACGAGAATCAGTACTATTGCTATTTTTGGCCGCCGCTGCTGAGGAGCTGTGCCGCTGAGTGCCCACCCTTGTTTTATTACAGAAACCATTGCTATTGCTATCGCGGGCCGCTGCAGCTGAAGAGCTGTGCCACTGAGCACCCACGCTAGCCCCTACGTCACAAACCTTGCCATCTTCTGTGTGTGCCGCTGGGCGCCGCCTTCTAACCCCGTCCTAGGATTAGCGTGAGTGCACGCCGCGGACTGCTGCAGCTGAAGAGCTGTGGCCGCTGAGAGTCCGCCTGTCATCCCACACCTTCCCCGTGACGCTGTGCGCTGTGCCCCCCCTTTATATCCCAGGTACATTGTGCATAACCGGGCCGCCTAGGCCCTGATCTCGAACTGAGCCAGTTCCACCCGCACGCACGAGTGCTTCCATCGCCCTGAATGAATCTGTAATTATGTGCATTGTGGTTCTTTGAGCATTTCTCCGTTTCGTACTTAACCTATATAAAGATAACTATTTTTCTATACTTGCTTGTGGTGTCCGTTGTGTAGCGTCTTTCTAGCGTTATTGTGTATGGTCATAAATGCTTCACACACTGCCTCTGAGATAGGCCTGTCTGCTCGTGCTACGTTACCACAGGGTTGAGCAGGGGTTATCAAAGGGTGTAGCCCCCTTACTCTGACTTAGGAAGAAGGGTCACTATTTGACACCGGCGCCAGACGCTGCCAACCAGAGGCCCCCATTTCTATCAATTCCCCAAGGCAGGGTCAGAAAAAGGTGTCAGATCGTGAAGACTTCCTAAGAAGTACACTCATTTTGAAGGGGTCGGTAGCCAAAGCTACAGCATCATTCTAAGTCTTCTACCTCTGTATCGATCCCTCCACCTGCCCTCTAAAGCCTCACTGTCTCATCTCCTAACTCTTCCCTCGGGGCACTGTCCCTAATACAAAATGCACAACATGGAAGACACGCCTTCATTCCACCTCTACTGGCTGGACACCTCCTGGAGGTGATTTTCCATTGAAACCTGTATGGCGTCCAATAACGGTTAGAATGTCCTTGAGACCCAGGCTCCCTCAGCCCCGAAAGTATCGGCTTCTCATTATCTGCATTCCTGGAGACTCTTGTAGCAAACGCTCCTCCATACCTAACTCCTAAAACAAGAGGTTAGCCTTAGCTAACAAGGCCGATGTCCTTGCACCTGCAACAGAATCTTGAGAATGAGAAAACCTTCCACTCACAGAAATTTGCTGACTACCTCCAAATGAGAGCTCTCCTAGGGAAGGTACATTTCGGACCTGCGATATTCAGCTAACATAAGAAACGAATAGGCCTTTCATTACAATACATGAACCTTCAATGGGGCCTTCGCACATTATAAATCACACGTTAATAAACATTGCGTCTATAAGCATTATTTTCAATACATTCAATATATGTATAATCATTTTTACATGTAAAATCTTTAAAATGGTGCACGTTTAAATCAAAGGCATTACATTTCACACAAATTAATTCATTAGGCACTTTAGAATAGGCAGTTACATTTTAAAATCATGACTCTTTTGACTAACACGCATTACATTTCTAGCATTATATTCACATTTTATTATTACATTTACTCTTCTAATGATCATCTATTAAAACAACATAGGATACATATGTAGGTGCGGACTATGTACGACTATGATGCACCCCTACAATTTTCTGAATAACATAGCGCTCTATCACCTTCGTTCAGTCCTGCATGTTGTCTGATCAGAAGGAATAATCTGTGCTATACTGTAAGTCTGTAGGCAGAAAAGAGGGGAGTGCAAACTATGGCACTTCTGAGCCACTGAAAGCCAACAATCATTCAAAAACATATAGCTAATAAATAACACAATCACTAACTACCTATTTAAAAAATCCACAGCCTATCCCACTTAGTCCTAAGTGCATGGGCGGAGCCAAGGGTTACACACAGAGCTGCAATTCACTCACTTGTCGAAGGCTGCCTGTTGTTCCAGGGGCTGGCCTGATGCAGGATGCTGGACCAGAACACCGTAACTGAAACAAGCAGGAGGGAGGGGGAGGCAGCTGCAGCCTCAGGAAGGAAGTGAGTGTGGGAGTGAGCGTTCGCATATGTGAAGAACAGCTGTTCCCAAAAATGTATTAGGAAAGAAAACACACAAATATGCGTGAAGAGCTCTGAAGAGCTGTTGTTCTTTGTATTTTTTAAATCCCTGAGCAGAAATGAAATAGAAGGAAGTAGAAGAGGACAAGTCCTGGGGGTGATCCATGGGAGTCAACAATTGAGAAAAAAGGTGGGACAACCAGGAACCATTATCAAATTAGAAGCAACATTTTTTAAAGGATACTGACAAAAGCCAATCAGAAGCTGGAGGCAGGCTGGAAGCCCCCTGACTGAATACAGCATGACAAGAGACAGCACATGCCCTGCCTAGGCTTGACTTAAAAATGGGCACCATACATCACTATGCTGCACGCAACTGCATCCTGATAGGCATGCACGCCCCTAAAGATGCATTTGCATTTATCTGCTGGCTTCTGGGAATGGTGTGTCTTTAATATAAAACGTATTGCAAAAATTTTGCATATGCATGTGCATACTTCTTTTTGCCTGTGGTTGCATGTGGCCATTGAAAAAGCAGTAAATGGCTTGGCCTTTTAGAGCAGAGATCTATTGGCTTTGCCACTCTCTGCTTGTAATGCAGTGCCTGTCTCCTGGGTTTTGGTGTGAGACGAGTGTCAGTAACTGATTCCAAATTACTTAATTTTCCAAGTGAGTGCGGCAGTGGATGTGGGATCTCCAATATTGGTCATTAGCAGGCAGTTTCAGGCATCTTTACTCCTCAGTTGTATGACTCTATTCATACTGCTGTGCTTTGTGTCTTACAGTACTAATTTTGGACTTTAGGGATTGCTGTCTTTACCATATGTCAGCAAGGTTTGTGGGCCTCAGTTTTAGGTTTAAAGTAACGGTTTTCTGTTGGCATTGATTCCACCGTTCACCAAAATTTCCTTGCCTGTGTTGGAGTCCTCCCACATTGTTCGTGAGTGGTGCATGACTGAAGACGGCTGCCAAGAAATGTAGTTTGAAAAGTGAGATGACTTGACGTAGCCTTATACCATAAGGACTCTTACGAGTAATAGTAGCAAAGTGGTAATGCTCTGAATACCTTGCAGTAAGAATTATTATTCGGGAGATATCCAATAATGCATAAGGACATTTTATCCGCGAACAGTGCCTTTTCCTCTGGAAAAATTCTATAGCCCTAAAAATTGCTAAACTACCTTAATAATTTTTTTGAATTGTATACTTTATCCTACTATTACTTATGCCAGAGTTCGAATTCACAGAGAGAACAATTCATTAAAACCATGAGACAGTGAATATATATGCAAACTGAGATGCAACTGTGTGGTCCACCATTGATTCTAAAGCTTGTACGTCACTCAAAATGCAGACAATGTGGCTGACAGCCAAAGGATATGTAGTTTGCTCATAATGGGCTTCTACTGAATTCGGTTGTTGGTATGAAATGGAAGAAAATTGCCTAGCAACCACTCCATGACTCATATGATTAGTGCACATTGCTACACGACCCCTCATCAGGATTATTGTACTTTATCCACATACACAAGGCAAACAATAAAGAAGATCTTTTGCGCTGTATAACAAAGCTATCGAAAGAGCTGAACTCAGCCCAGTGTCAGAGTATGATAATCGCGTGCGCACGGTAATACTGAGGGGCTTACTTACAAGCCCCTTGCAACGCCGGGGCGTCACTTTTAATATAGGAAAAAGTGACGCACCAGCGGTGCAAGGGGCTTGTAAAGTTCAAAGTGGTTGTAGATAAGTAACTTTCACAGTGAGATTCAATCAAAGACAGCGGTTCTTTTCCCGACATCTATGTACCCCAGGAGATCCTCGATGCCTACACAGGGGGTCCGCAACTGTTTAGAAAATTAAATAATATTAGCAGATTAATAACTATATACCTAAAAAAAATTGTAAAATTGAATGCCTTAAATATATTGGAATTTGAAAAAGTGTGTTAGTATGCTTTGCCTGATTTGTGGAGCATTGCAAGCAGAGCAAATAGAATCTAGTATGGGCGTTTGGTGGCCTTGGCTGAAGCAATGGTATGTGCAAACAAAAGGAGAGCATGCATTAAAACCACAAAGACAAAGGGCCTGATTTGTATCCTGGAGGAGGGGTTACTCCGTCACAACGGTGATGAATATCCCGTCTGCCAAAACATACATACCATAGGATATAATGAGATTTATATTCCGGCAGACGGGAAATCTGACATCATTTTTTGTAATGTTTTGTTTGTAAATTCAATTAAATATTTAGGGCCTCATGTAGGTGGGCTTGCATTTACCACTTCATAAATACCGAATCATACCGATTCGGTATTTATGAAGTGGTAAATGCAATGTAGGTAATGAGTCGGTAAATATTACCGATTCGGAAAAATTCGGTAATTACCGAATCGGTATTTACCGATTCGGTAATGAGGCATACCTTCCCATTGATGGGATGGTATGCCTCATTACCGAATCGGTAAATACCGATTCGGTAATGGGGGAGCACATGCAAGGGTGGCAGGGTGTCACATTGACACCCTGTTGCACCCTGATTCGGCCATGTGTGCACATGTGGCACACATACATGCCCTAAGGGCATGTATGTCTGCCACATTGCACACTTCTAAGCGCTATAACATGCTTTCACACATCCATTCTTTATTTACCACCAACTATTAGTTGGTGGTAAATACCGACTCCAAACAACACCCACACACTCCCCCTACATCTCATTTCTGTATTCGGAATTTACCGAATCGGTAAAATTACCGATTCGGTAATTTTACCGATTCGGTAAATTACCGAATACAGAAATGAGCCCCCTACATGTCACAAGCCTAAATACCGGTCGGTAACGGTATAATTACCGAAAATCGGCCGTTACCGACCGGTATTCGGCTACGTACATGAGGCCCTAAGTTCTTAGTATTTTTGTTTGATATGTACTTGTTATTTTGGTGTATAGTTTTGAGTTTCAAATGAAGCAATTGCTTAGTTTGGAGCACCCGACTTCCAGTAGTGATTCAGTAGGGTACATGGACATGAAACGTTTAAGAACTGCAGATCTAAAATATGCATCCGTAATGAGCATGTTTCCTGCCCTGACCGATTAATAGACACGATTGATTATTGAAACCCTGACAGCACAACCTGGCAGTCGAAACACATTCATTATGCGTCAATTCGTACTCTTTACTTTCAGAATGATTTCACATTATTTATTTGGAATCTCAATGAGAAGTAAACAAATATTTATATTGCCTAGTAGGTACAGAGTTAAAGTGATATATGCCTTCAAAATGTGCTTTCTTGCAAACATGCCAAAAATCTAAATATTTGACAGAAAATTATTTTTGAACATACACATATGCATGACGTCATAGATTTGAACAAAAAACTCAAATAAGTGGTAACAAGCACAATGTAGTCTACACTCTTCTGCTCCCAATGACCTTCCACCTCCTCCTATCTCACCAAGTCACATTTATCATACAGTATTCCACCTTTGCAGTTTTGTTGTTTAGCTTGCTATTTGTCCTGCCTCCACTCACCCTTGGTCTACCATGCTCTCCCCACTCTGAAGAGACCAGCCTTGCGGCAGGGGCAAGTGCAGTTCCTGCTTGGGCTAAACACATGCTGAGTATTGGTGGCTGCGCCCTCCGCCAAAGCCTCGTTCGGCGTCCTTCAAACCCGCCGTAGATCGCTATTGCGTCCTGCCCTATACGGCGTCAGCGCGTCAAGATTCCGGGATAGAACTCCGACAGCTCAGCTCGGCTCACAGTGTACAGCATGAAGGAACCGGGGGAGGAAAAAGAAAAGAGAGCGGAAGTGTTTCGAGGTGAGAAGGGATTAACTTGAAATATACATTATCTATTTACCCCGAAAAGATCGTGTATGCGGGTAGTCCCGTTGCCATACGCCGATGTTTTGCCTCGCTGTGCCGGGAGCTCCCGCGACCGGCGTCAGCCCGCCGCCATGTTCCTCTCGCAAATTCGACCATCATTACAATTCAGCAATAACAGTGTGATGGAGGATGTTGGAAACTGGGTTTCTGGTTGAGGGTGGTAAAACCTTACTCAAGCAGCAACCAAAATCTCTGCCATAGTGAGACACAAGCAAACACTAAATTGCGTTTGTGCTCAGCCCTCTGGTAACTAGGCACAAAAGCAGTCAGGTTCAACTTAGAGGCAATGTGTGAAGTATTTATGTAGCATTTCAGACAAGAACAAAGTGAGAACGCAACACTAGAAAAATCCCACACCAATTTGGAAAAATAGAATAAAATGTCATAAATTATTTGATACCAAAACGACAAAAATCCAATCAGAAGAATTGGAGAAATGCAATTTGAAAAATTTCAGGTAAGTAAAGTGCCTAAAAGCATAAAGCGCCACTCATAGCTATCTAATTGTGTGAGACAGGGGGAAACTCACAAGTCCAGGCTGACCGCAATGAAGCTCGGACCTGATACAGAGACCAGGTTAGTTCCGCTGAATGAGTTACCTTAAAAGTCCAGTGGGAAGAGATAATTTCTTATGGGAGGGGCTGCGAGGAGCAGGGAGAGTATTGAAGATGGTTGTTGTGAGACGCTGGCCTGATATGTGATGTCCACTTATGTAAGTGGGCACCCTGCACCAGTACAGACAACCCTTATGGTGATTTGAGAGGTCTTAGACATCCTTAGAAAGCTCTCTAAGTGGTAGCTGTGGAGAGCAGCCTTCAGGCTTAGTCCAGAAGGAGTGTAAAGCATCTTGTTTTACCAGAATGCAATCTTATATGTATAGATTAAATGAAAAAGAACCACACAAGGTATTTATGAAAATATGTATTTATTATATAATACTCTCTAACACATACAAATATCTTCTACCCGGAGATATGTACAATGCACACAATACGTCCTCTCGACATTGTCTTGACATTGTCTTGACTTGAGCCGTGGTTCTTTTACCACTTTCTTAGTATATGGTTTGGTCCCCCCCGGGGTCCACTGTGTATTCTGTGCTATATACTATATTTCTTTGCAAAGTATTGTGAGACCAAATTTCCTGACTAGACATTTTCTCATGTGGGAGTAGGATTCTGCTTGTCCTCCTCTAGGGTCAGGAGCCTATCCATACCTGCTACTGGGATCAACTACCACAGGAGTGAACCTCAATATTTGGAGCGAACCCTTCTCATTTTAAGGGCCCTTTCATATGCATACAGCCATTTGTCAATGTCATCCCCCTCTAAATACTTGGGAACTATCCCCTTGGGAAGTCAGTGATCAAACCCACCACCCATGAATATCTCAACATCTTCCTCTTCTTCGCTGCCACCATTCTTTCTTGCTTTCGCCTCTGCCCCCTTCTCTCTAGCCAGGTCCAACTTCTTCTTCTCTATAGATATGGGAGCTAGCTGAGCCCTAAGCTGTCTCTCTGCAATGAAACCATTATGATAAGGGACAGCTCTGGTTCCTCTGTGGGGGAGCCTCCCCTTCCTCCACTAGCTGGAAGCCTGAACCTGGTACTAGAAGTTATGGACATGTTGTCATCATCCTCCTCCTCGAAATTGTTGGAGAGGCCATCTTTCCCCTTCCCCTCATTCCCTGGAGCTGTCACTGCCCAGCTCTTTTAAAGGACATAACTATCTCTGCCTTTCTAATTCGATTAGCAGCTGGCAGCCCCCTAGCCCTACACTGTACCCTAAGCTCAGCTAATGTTAGTTTAGTCAGGTTACCCAGATGAAGCTCTATGGTATCCCTAGTTTTGGGTCACTAAAAAAACCTTGCCACCAATTGAACACAAGAACAATTTAGAAATATCAAAAATGTACGCAATTAACAATATTAGTCAAAATTTCAAAAATCTATTTTGCTCTGGGTCAATTTAGCAGATTTTAAAGCTCTTCACTTAAACACAGGCATGGTGTGGTTTGAGCACATGTACTATCCTCACGCTGATCTCCAAATGTTGGAAGGTGGTTTATTATTAGCTGTAGGTAAGTACCTACCACTAGAAATAAGGCCACAATCACAATATAAGGTTCAGTCAAGGTCTCAATAAATTATTCCCTTGCTCATCCCTTGGTAGCTAGCTGCGGGCAGACAGGCTTAATTTAGGAGACAGGTGTGTAAAGCATTTAAAAACACCAATATTTATTTATTTATTTATTTATAAATTTTTATATAGCGCGAACAAGATCCCAAGGGATATCAGAGCGCTTTACAATCAAACTAGAACTGAAAACAACCACAAGTTAAAAACACAAATGAACCATAAAGTGCACAAAAATTCACATGGAAGTTATGTTAAACAAAGTACAGTGTAACGACAGAGGAACACAATATGTCAACAAAAAAAAAAAAAAGTATAGTAATAAATGTTGAAACAATGGAAGTAGGAACAATGTCAACGGGCCAAGGTGTTAGCCCAATTACTGAGGGAGTTTATTCATCAGGAATCTTTTGACTTCCAGTTTGAACACCGTTGTTCTGGTGATTCTGCGTATTTCTGGAGGAAGAGAGTTCCATATCTTTGGAGCCGCGCCAGAGAAGGCTCTGTGAGAGGTTCTCTTTTTGTTAAAGATAGGTGGTTTCAAGAGTAAGGTAGTAGCGCTTCTAGAGATTCTAGCACCACAAGATAGTTCAAGTTTTTGCGCCAAATACCTGGGCGTCTTGAAGTGGATTGCTTTGTGCGTCATCGTGGCAATTTTTAGCTGGATTCGTGCTTCATAGGGGAGCCAATTTAGAGTTTTTAGGACTGACGATATGCGCTCATTGCGTTTGGAGCCTGTAACCAATCTAGCAGCAGCATTCAGTGAAGCCCTTAACGGAGCCAGGGTGTATTTGGGCAGGCCACAGAGGGTAGCACTGCCGTAATCTAGTCTCGGTAGGACAAGCGCTTGAACCACCTGCTTGAAATCCTTAAGTGGAAGGAAAGGTTTGATGTTTCTGAGTGTCCTAATCAAGTGGTTTGCACCTTTACATGTATTGCTGATGTGATTTTTCATATTCAGGTTCTTGTCCATGATGACTCCTAGAGATTTGGCTGAGTTTACAATGAGCGGAGTGCAGTTGAAAGCAGTGAGGTGGCTCAGCCAGAGGGCAAGATTGGGGGTGTAATTCTGAGGGGAGACGAGCAGGAATTCTGTTTTTGAGGTGTTGAGCAGGAGATGGTTCTCAGTTAACCAGTTTTGAGTATATGTTAGGATGGTGTTGAGTGATATGAGGTTTTCCGGGGATGAGATTTTCAGGTAGAGTTGCGTGTCGTCGGCATATATGTGGAAATGAATATCCATGGAGTTAAGTGCGTTAGCTAATGGTTCCAAGAAAAGGTTGAAGAGGATAGGAGATAAAGCAGATCCTTGGGGGACCCCCATGAGAACAGGCGAAGGCTTGGAGAGAGAGTGATTTGCCTTGACTCTTTGCGATCTGTGATGGAGGAAGGACGAGAACCATTGTAGCACCTGATCACCAAAACCCATCCTGTTTTGCAGAATGGCTAAGAGGTTGTCATGATTGACCGTATCAAAGGCAGAGGAAAGGTCAAGGAGGATCAGGAGGCAGGATTCATTTTGATCGAGAATCTTTAGAATGTCATCCATAACATGAATGAGGGCCGATTCAGTGCTGTGCTCTGTCCGAAAGCCGGATTGATGTTGGTCCAAGAGCTGCTAGTTCTCAATGTGAGCACAGAGTTGGGCCTGAACGCATTTTTCAAGGAGTTTCGCAAGGGTGGGTATGTTGGAGATAGGTCGGAAATTATTGAGGTCTGTCCTATCAGCGTTAGGTTTTTTCAGTATAGGGGATACTTGAGCTGCTTTTAAGCAATCAGGGATTGTGCCTTGTGACAGAGACGCATTTACAATCCTTGTCCAGGTAGGTATGAGTGCATTCTTGATTTCCTTGAAAATGGATAGGGGTAACGGGTCACTGAAGTGGTTAGACGGGTTGATATTCCGGAGAATCTTTTTGATGTCTTGTTCACTGAAGTGGGGTAAAGGTGTCCCAGGCCGCATTGTTCTTAGGGAACGGGGGGGGTAGAGTAGAGCTTTTCAAAGAGGACAGGTGGAGATGCTGCCCTGCAGGAGAGGAGTTTAGCATTCTTAGCAGCGAGGTCAGATGATATAAGTTTAGATTTCTCAATGAAGAAAGAAGCAAGATCGTCACATGAGGGTGGACTGCTTCCAGGTTCCGATAGGTTTGGACCTACAATTGATTTCTGTTTGACCAATTCGAAAAGTTTCTTGGGGCGGTTTGCTGCTTGATTTAATTGGTGTCTGAAATAGTTAGACTTGGCGTTCCTGATTTGTTTGTAGTAATGGCTCCTAGCATCTCTTAGGAGTTTAAGTTGGTGCAAAGAGGGATTCGATCTCCAGGAGCGTTCAACTGCCCTAAGGTTGCGACGATCCGTGTTTAGGTATTCATTATACCACGGTTTGGATATTTTAGTATAGGCATTTTTATGTTTGAGTGGAGCAATGTCATTCATGATGTTGGAGATGGTCACATTGTAGGAGTCAGTGAGTAACTGCACCTCAGTCAGGTCCGCTTGAGAGGAGAGGGCAGATATACAGTGGGCGGATAGCTCAACAGGATTTACTAGTCTGAGGTCCCTTTTCCATATCTTTGATTTCGTTGGTTGTGCCTTCCACAACTGTACCTCCTTGTTGATAAAAAAAGGATGTAGTGGTGGTCTGACCAGTCACATGGGGTAATAGACTCCAAGGTGACAGTCTGCCCGTTCGAAATAATGAGGTCAAGAATTTTTCCTTTATTGTGGGTTGGTTGGTCACAATGCTAGGTCAGATCCTGATCACTTAGAAAGGTTTTAAGGCTTGAAACTGCAGGGTCTATGGAATTAGCCCAGTGCAGATTAAAGTCACCAAGGAAGATTTGGGACACGGCTGAACATTGCTAGAAATGATTTCAAATAATTCCTCAATGAAGGTGAGATTGTCTCCTGGGGGGTGGTAGAAAGTGTGAAGTTTACAGACCGGTAGGTTCTTACTTGAGATGTTGAGACAGAGATATTCACAGGAGGAGGGCGCAGAGGACTCAATGGGAGAGATCGAGAGTGTGTTTCTATGAATACAGGCTAAGCCCCCGCCCAGTTTCCCAGCTCTGTCTAACCTGATAATATCATGCGTGGGAGGTACTAGGATGTCGAGAATCGGAGTGGAAGCGGAATTTAACCAAGTTTCAGTGAGGATGATAATATCTAAGTCCAGGTGTTGTATGAGATCGAACATATCAGTGGCATGTTTACTGGCTGATCTGCAATTTAGAAGTACAATACATACATTGGATAAATAAGACACAACACACAATAGAACTCCAACACCAATTTATAAAAATAAGAAATATTTTGAATATTCAAATGCACCACAAATCCAATGTAGGGAACCAGAGATTTTAATTTTGAAAGATCAAAAGTAAAAATAGCTGTCAAAGAGTTTAAAAAAGGTCACAACGGACCTGGACAAAGTCAAAAGTTAAAGCCACCCACGATGTAACACTTTTACACTTACTTCCAGAAGTGTTTCTTGATGCAGGAAAGTGGTCCACAGCACCAGCCAAGGGTTCCGAAGCTCTGGTTTTCCTCTTGGGGTCTAGGATTACAACTCCCACAATGATCCTGGTCAATCCAAGTAAATTCCAGGTGAAGATTGTCAGCTTGAGTTGTCTGCGCCGTTAATGTTGTAGGTAGCCCTTCCAGCACTTTCAACCTGTTGCTGATCAGGGAGTCCACACCTTGTCCTTTAAGACAGGCAAAACCCTTTTGTTGTGAAGTCTTGTGAGTGCAGCAGATGCATTCCTTATGAGTGACGGCCGCTCTTGTGCAGTCCAAGGGTCTAGCAAGGCAATCCTTCTCCAGATGTTTCTTTTGGGTCTTTGAAGGTCCACAACACACATCCAAGGTTTCAGAAACTCTGAGTTGCTGCTTGGGAAGTTGAGACTACAAGACCCACAATGCACCTGGAAAAAATCCTTACAAGTCCAATGAATGTTGTCCAGTTGGGTTATTCTTGGTGCAGATGATGCAGGTGGAGCTCTTTTAACCTGTTGCTTTCAGGGAGTCCATTTCTTCAAGTTTCAGAGCAAGGAGTTCTTTTTGGGCTGAAGACCAAAGTTTGCAGTCTGTGCTGTACTTCTGGGTGCAGTCCTCTCTTATGCAGTCCAAGGTTCCAGCAGGGCATTCATTAATTTATTTGCAGAGTTTTATATAGCGCTTGCTAGACCCGGAGGTATCAGAGTGCTTTACATGAGGAATCAGCAAGTTACATGTTACTAAATTACATCAGTTACAGGAGCCATGTATAAACATTGGAGAAAAACAGTGATTAGACAATAACATGAGTTATTAGCGCAAAGCATAGCCAGGACACAACTCTGATGGGGAATGGAAGGTAGAGGGGGAATGGTAAAAACGGATAAGGAAAGCAGATGGTGTCAGGCAGACCGGCAAGGGGGTAAATACTTCAGGGGGACAAAGTAGTGAAAGTGAGAGATAGCTAAACCAGTTGGGGACCAGCGATCCAAGAACGTCCCGTGTATCGGTGATAGAATACGATGGGAGAAAGGCTGGAAAGGGGGAGGCAGCCACAGGTTCATGGAGGGAGGAGACGGGGGAACGAAGGAAAAACACAACAGGGAGACGAGGAAAAACAATGTCCAATGTCCGGCTGGGTAGGTGACGGCCGAGGGGGAAAACCAGAGCCTAACTCCTCTATAGCTGCCTAAAGAGCTCCACCGGGCATCGGCCATGTTGCTCGGGCTCCGCAGTAAGTAAAACATTCAAGGTTTCCGCCTGGGGGCATCGTCAAAGTTCCATCTGCAGCACCAGTCCCAGTGTTACTAGGAAGCGCCACCCGCCTCACCCTCCAGCTCGCCCCGAGGAGGGCCGAGCGTGCCATCATAGTACATTTGATCTAGGCAGGGGAAATTCTCTGCCGCAAGTTAGACTTCTGCCAGGTTCTAACCCGAGTCTCCTGAACGCACTATGGAAGGTTTGTTGCCTGCAATGATTTACTGATGCAGTGATGCAGAGTTTAGACATCGCAGGGTAGATATGCCAGATTTACCAGATGCTTGTGCATTTAGAGATTAGTGCATGGTTGTAGGGAGGAAGGCTCCTGTGAAGCATGTAATGCTGCCATCTTGACAGGCAGTGTTTCAGAGTGAGTCCGGGGAGGCCGAGGGGTCTTATGCTGTCCGTCGTGCTTATGGAGAGAGCAGTTGTGGAGCGCACATATGATAAACAGCTAGATGCTGATTGCCTTGATTAGTGCGCCCAATACAGGATATTCGGCACACGTACGGCGAGCCAGTGTTCATAGAGCCATGGCTGCCATATTAGGGTAAGGCATCTGCCAGCCCAAAGTTATTCAGCCTCTGTTTGTAGCCTGCCGCATAGAGCTCCCTCGTGGCCTCCCCCACTGCTGTTCTCTTCTCTGTATTTTGCCCCTGCCTCTCCGCTCGCGCCAGACACTGCTGTCTGACTCACCGGATCGACTCTTCCGGTCGAGAAGCTGTGAGGCTCCTCCTTCCTCTTTCTGTCAGAGCTCAACTTCTCGCACCACTGCCGAGTGCTTGTATCCACGCTCCGTAGGCGGATTCTTGTAGTCTCAAGGCAGGGATCTGAGTTTCTGGGCAGCTCTCCCATACTTATCCAGCATTCCTGGGTGACAAGTAGGGGGACAACCCTGACCAATAGGGTACAGAGTCACACCCAGAAGTATGAAAAGCATCCTCCAAGGTGTGGCATATTCTTGTCTCAGAAAGCACTATTCCTTTAAAATCCAAACTGGAAAAACTCTCTCCTGGAGGTTAGGATCTGCCTAAGCCAACCCACTGGTGTGGCTAAGTTTCCCTAACGCTCCCCTTCTAGTCCCCCCTGCTAATTCAATTAATGGGGCTCCTTCACACCTTATCAGAGCAGTTTGACTCAGCCTGCCAAAGGCTGGCCAATCTGGAGAGGCTGCTGGAAGGCTGGATTTTAGCACAGCAGAAAAGCAAGTTGCTATAACTTGGTAAGTTGTTGGATTTATTCTATTATTTTCATACTTTGAAGTATGTTTTAGGCAATTCTATCAATAGTTATACTTTAATGAAGTATTCCTATGGAGCCCATGTACTACAATGAGGAAAAATAAAATGTCCAGTTTTTCCCTCACCAGGGCATATAAAACATCTTTTATAATGTCCCTGCTTACAGTTACAACACATCCTACCCCTGGCGCACATAGGGGATACCTTAGGGTGGCTTATATGTAAAAATAATGTAGTTTAAGACTTTGGAAGTATCTTTAATTCTAAAGTCGAATTTGCATACAATTTACTTTTAAAATCAGCCTGCAAAGCATGGCTGCTTTTGAAATGACCGCAGGCAGCACAACAGTGCACACTTAAGTGAACTAAATATATTGGGCCTCTAAATCTACATGCCCTGCCATGTACTAGGGACTTACCGATAGGTTGTTAGTACCAAATGTAATTATACCTAATTACCCTGTACTTTTAATCAGAGCACAGGCCCTTGGTCTAGTTTAGAGAGCCCAGGACATGTTCAGAGTCAGAAAACCAGCATTTAGTAGACAAAATGGGGGCAAACATGGGCAAACACTGAAAAAGCCCTGGTTTCTCACACTGTCCAAGTAGGGACCACAATCCTAGCCAGGGTAAGTCAGATATACAGCTTTTATTAACCTGTGCTCACCCTCTGGTAGCTTGGGACAGAGCAGGCAGGCTTAACTGAAGATGCAATGAGTAAAGTATTTGTGCAACACTTCAAACAGTAACACAGTGAAAACAACACAGAAAGATTCCACACCAGGTTAGAAGAAAATATCATGATAGTTTATATAAAACAAGACCAAAATGATAAGAATCTTATAAGTAGAAGTCAAGATACCTTAACTTCCAATGGAACAGGCATAGGAGCAGGAGGTGAAACTTTGATATCCTGGAGTCTCAAAACAGAAAGCAAGCCAGCATGCTCTTTGAGATCACTCTGGGTTCAAGCAAGTCCAGTTCTCCCTCAGCAGGTACAGGTGGAAGCAGGGCAGCACAGCAGGAAAGCAGTACTTCTAGAGCAGCAGTCCAGCAGTGTGGCAGTCCTTGTAGCAGCACAGCAGTTCTTCTTCCTGGCAGAGTTTCATACAGGTACAGAAGTGTCTGATTTGGTGGGGTCAGAGACCCAGTACTTATACCCAGTCGTGCCTTTGAAGTGGAGGTGACTTCAAAGCAGGGCTTCGAATTGCACAGAGGACATCTCTTCCCAGCCCTGGCTCCAGACTCACTACAGAGGGGCAATCATCCCTTTGTGTGGGGACAGGACACTGCTCATTCAGGTATAAGTGTTAGCTCCTACCGCCCGACCTTCCCAGGATAAGCCATCAGGATGCAGATGGGCACTTAGTCACACCTACACTTTCTTGTATGTGTCTATCTAGAGGGAAAGCTGTCTCCCACCCCAGACGTGTATTGAAGAAAGGCTGCAGGCACACCGAGCTTTGAGAGCAGAGAAATGCCATCTTTCTAAAATTGGCATTTCTAAAACAGCAATGTTAAACCCAGTTTTGCCAGCAAAGAGGATTTATCATACATTTCAATTATTTTAAACATGGCAGTGCTATTCCTTCTCAATCAGGAATTACAGCATAAAAGTGTATTACGGAATTTCCAATGTGAACCTATGAGAGGGTTAAGCCACACAGTAATGAAAAACAAATGTAAGTAATTTTCACTGCCAGGACAGGTAAAACTTAAAAGTATATGTCCTACCTCTTACCTAAACAGCACCCTGCACTGCTGGCACCAAGGGCCTACCTTAGGGGTGACTTATATGTAGTAAATAGTGAGTGTAAGACATGGAAAGGGGTTTTAAATGCGAAGTCAACATGGCAGTGTAAACTGCACATACAGACTCTGCAGTTGCAGGCCTGAGACATGTTTAAAGGTCTACTTTTGTGGGTGGCACAATCAGTACCAGGCCCACTAATAGCATTTAATTTACAGGCCCTGGGCACAGCTAGTGCAGTCTACTAGGGACTTACAGATAAATTAAATATATCAATTGTGGATAGGTCAATTAAGGGAGGAGCACATGCACGTTAGCACTGGTTAGCAGTGGTCAGCAGTGGTAAAGTGCTCAGAGTCCTAAGGTCAACATAAAGAATGCAGCAAAAATTGGAGGTAAGCAGGCAAAATGTTTGAGGAAGACCACACTAAGGCTGTCTGGTCTACCAAGTCCTTTTTGTTTTACTGATGTAACTTTCAGATGTATAGGTCATTAGCAGTAATATTTCCTTATTGGCCTAGAGGAGGGGCTCAGGGACCTTGCTTGGGCTATTGTATCCTGTGTTACCATTCCGCTGTTTGGGACCTTTGCTGTGGCTACATTGGAACAGGTATATTTCCTAAATAGTTGCAGTTTAATGTTCCATGTTCCGAATTACACTTAAAAGTTAGTATCAATCTAGTACTGTCCCAGCTGGATTACACCAAAATGATATATCTCACAGCATCTCACCCAGGTATTCAGAAGCTACAGAGAATCAAGAAAGCTGCTAACGAGAACTTCTTACCCTTAATATATGGTCTCATAGTTCATTTTTCACACTGGATGGCAGTGCCTTGATGTATCACTTTAAAAGAGATTTGCATAGCTAATCATGCCATTCATAACTTGGTTTCTTTCTATGGTCTGCGAAAACTCTGCACCGACCGTCAAGCAAGAAGTTTTCTATCTAGCTCCCATCTTGTCTTTTGTTTATACAATTAATCTGGTACTGGAGTAAGACTCTTAACCTGTGGCAGAAGCTTGGCAGATAAAGCTGCCAATTTCAGGAAAGATCCAGATTTTGTTTTATCATATCTTATCTTTAAAAAGTGTATTTGGATCTGTGTATTTAAAACACACTGGATACACGTTGATCAAGTGGGTGGCATATTTTACAAAGTGGGGTTAGTTTTATACAAGGGCTCTGTCATGCTGCACTTTTCTCCTAGCTATTCAACTATAGTTCTGCATGCCTGCAGGATAGTTCAGTGACTTGAGCAAAGTAGTAAATAGAATGAAAGAGCCTAAATTCTTTCCGTAGGTCAGTAATTGAAGTACTATAAATAGTGTAATAGCAGTATTTGTTATCTGCAGTGCATAAAGTATTATGCAGACTGTTAACAGATAGGCTGCTGGTCAGCAGCGGTCCGTGGAGGGAGTTCCGTGGGGCGGAAAGGCGGGGCGGGGGAGGGGCAGGGCGGGGGGTACTAAACACCGGAATATGGATAATTGGAGGTAAGTAAACAATTAAATAAATAAAACGAATTTCGTAGCGCGTCCTGCATCACAAAATGCGGTGCAGCGCGCACTACGAAATTCATTATATTTATTTAATTGTTTACATACCTCCATTTATCCACATTCCGGTGTTTAGTACCCCCGACCCTGCCCCTCCCCCACCCCGCCTTTCCGCCCCACGGAACTCTCTCCACGGACCGCTGCTGGTTCTGTTGCAGAAAGGCAGGTGAATAAGGGAGTCTGGTTTGGGAGTTGGTGTGAGACCTGCTAGGGCAGGTGTCACCTGCTAAAGGTGACTGAGTTTGCTGAGATATGGAACTCACTCCACGCACAAATAAGAGTAATATTTAACTACCTTGAATTTTCCAGAGGTTTAAATTCTGGCTTTTTTCGTGTTTATAGTAAAAGAATAACTATTGTCCCTGTGACTGAGCCTATTTTAATACAATTCCTTAATGCATCGGCCTAGATTTACTATGATTTTGCATCGGAGTTGCATATCTTTTGCGGCATAGCCCTGAAGCAAAATCTTTTTTGCATTTACTAAGCCAAGCAAAGACACTTTGCATGGCTTTGCATGGTTTAGTAAATAATATACTGCAAGGCAGCACATATTGCTGCCTGCACTATTTTGTGTCAGGTAGGTGGAACATGGGTGTTTCCATGCATCCATCCATGTATTTTGATGCAAACTCAAATTTACAAAACTTCTAAACCTGAGTTTGCACCAACATGGTGTGCCTACCTGACAGGTATAACGAGGATAAATAGCTTTATTTCTCCTTGTTACTTCCTCTTTCCTTGACTGTCTCATTCTGCAGCACACCCAGAAAGAGGAAGATGCCCCTAAGGATGGTTTTTGTCCTTTCCTGCACAAAACAATCCTATCCGTAATGCAGGCACCCTTGCACTATGATGTAAGAGTGCCTGCACTTGTGTTAGGCAGCACACAGTGCACCAGCGCAAGGAGAGAGCAGAAATGCTGTATATCTTTGCAAATATGGAGTATTTCTGCTCACTCCCTTTCGCGCAACGCAACACAGCAAGTTCCCCTGCAGCGCCGTGTTGTGTAACAAAATGACAACTATGCCCCGTTTATGCGCAGCGACTTCGCCGCACTGTGATTGAGAACAACTCCAAAGCACCTTACCAGACATCTCCCACAGAGGTCTATCTACAACCAACATCCTGTTCAACTCTGCACTGCAAAAAGGCTCCCAGGATCCTGGTGTAAATTGGAGCACACCATCTCTTTGAAAATGCAATAACATAATATAACAAAATGTATCGTATTTGTTTTCAAACGTCTATGTACTAATAATACTAAATGCCTCACTAAATCATTCTATAATAAATGTAATTATAAAAATATATGTATAGTTCATCCAGTTCTACCAAAAAGCGTATTACTTGCATTATCAAAAATATTCCTTTCATTTCTGTAATTTCATTTTTTCTCACTTTGTTTTTTATTACTTCCCCTACTTCAGAGCTGGGCGCTTCTTGGTTCATACAAGATGGCTAAATGGCTCCCGCTTTGATGGGTATTAAAAACGAAGAGCCCCCTGTGCTCTCCTCGCGCATGCTCTCGAGCACCAGAAAGGAACAAACACTTCCCTGTGCAGCCAACCTGAAGCCAAGCCTTTGCAGTCAGACAAACATCTTACACAGGACCAGCACACAGCTTGGCATTTTGAGGAACAAAACTAAATTAATGAAAATGTGCCTTCAAAGCCTGCCAGGGGGAGAAATGAAATCTGGTGGCTAGCACTCCAGCTGGCATGAGTGTAAGGCTGCTCGGGGGGGGGTTGCGCAGCGGCCCGCCCCTTTGAGGGCGGCCGCCTTAGTGCCACAGGAAGGCACAGGGGTGGGAGGTCGTGTCCCTGGGATGGACCTAGGGAGACCCCAGCAGAGAGCTGCTTCCGGCGGGGAGGAGCCAGGGGGGGGGTACATATTCTGTCTCCGCCCCCTCCTCGCCCTCTTGTCCGCTCGTTCGCCTTGCCCGCCCATCCGCTTACCCGGCGTCCGGAGGGACAATGGGGGGGCCAGGTTTTCTAACAATTCTCGCTTTGTGTTGCAGGAGGAGTTACAGGGCGATCCAGGGTCTGCACTTACCAAGGGGTACAGCATGCAGCAGCACCATGGGGTGCTAAGCCAGGATCCCAGGGATGTTTAGCGGGTCCCCTGGAAGAACGACGGCGCCCCGCTAACCGACAGGCGGTTGTGGGTCTGAGCAACCGGGGGCTGCCATGTATGCTCCGCCCACCCATCACGGGGGGGCGTGTGTAGCAAGTGGACTGGTGGTCCACAGGTGGGAGGGGGGGACCCTCCCAACATTAGGTATACACCAATTGGCGTTGCCATGGTGACTCTAGGCTTATCAGACGGGCAGGCGGCATAGGGGCTGGCCTGCCCTGGGATCGCCCGTAAGATAACCCACCATGTTTCCATATTGCTTATGCTAATAAACCTGCAGCAATATTTCTCCACTTACATTCAGTGTCGTGTGTTTTATTTTGTACTTATGTGTGTTGTGATAACTGTTGCCGATATTGGCACTATGGGCCTCCTCTCAGGAGAAGCGACAGATTACCCGTCTGGCAGCAGCGCCTCTCTTCTCGCGAGTGGCAGTGACGTGTGCGTCTCCGGAGCAAGGTGATAAAATTAGTTTCCACAAAGAGCACTCCCAGTTCGGAAGGCTTCAATGAAAGGGCTTGAACATCAATCGAAATAACGCGAGACAATTTCTTCAAGATCAGCGCGCGGGCTTCTGGCTGCTTCTAAAATGGTTCCTATTATGCAGGGAGCCGGTATTCACATGTTCGCCGAGGCTTTGAAGCTAAATCCCGCAAAGGTTCCATTTAATCAGTTCAGAGGATCTTTTCCATCAGCGCTTCAAATTATGCAAACGGAAAATGCATTTGAATATGATATTGCGTTTTTTTGCTCTTTAGAAAATTCATTTGACAGAGGGAGATGCGGATATATCTGACCCAGAGGTTTATCGCACCCATCTCAGATGAAGGTGCGCTGAAAGGAAAGCAATTTTCCAGTCATAATTCGAAACCCACAGTTGTGCATTACAATGCACAACTGGCATTGCTGGGCCAGTATACCACGATGCACACTCGGTCCCCAACTGCGAGCTAGCGCAGTACCAGGATGCCATTCAACTCGGAGAGCAGACGTAGATGGTATATGTGAATTTTGTTTTTCCCGTATTCGCACTGTCTACAGAGCATCCATTAACTTGGTAAACCTACAAGTTAGAGCATGGACTGCAGGTAGAACAGCTCTGAAACACAGAGGGCCTGAGTCGCAAAGATAAATGTACACTTGTGTTTAAGTTTACTATTTTTTAGGTATTCACAAACCACGAGTCAGGTGCGGATCTTCCATGTGGGTGGAGGAGCGTCGCTACTCGCTCCACTGCTTTCTTGCAGTGCGAGAAGTAGAAACGTAAAATGGTATTATAAATCCAATTTTATGTTTCTGCTTCTCGCACTGCGAGAAAGCGGAAAGGTTTGGTTGGGGGCGGGCGGGTGGGCGGTCCTGCTGTAGGGCAGGGAAGGAGTACCCACTCTGAGAACGCTAACTAAACCAGTCACACGTACTCTCCCTTTTCTCCATGTAGGCTGCATGCAACCTACGTGAAGAAAATGGCCTCCTCATAGATACCTGTGGGGTCGGCATCCCAGCTAATCAAAACGCTGCCATTGCAGCGTTGTGATTGGCCTAGGGGAGGGGAGGGAGGCCTGTGGCTTCCCCCCACCCACGAGTCATACCGGCCGCGACTGCTACGAGTTAATAGTAATTTTACCACAGTGGAGACTCTGCAGTCGGGCGGAGAACTCTGCACACAAAAGATAATAGAGGCCTATCTTTTTGTTATCAAATCATTTTTATTAAGGTAAAAAAAAAACATGACATCAGATATTACATCTCACATTATCATGGGTATCATCCATACAGTCGAGACATATCCATTATCACACATTTTGTCTTATAAAAGATCACAAGAAATTGTTTGAATAACAAAACAGTGGCGGGTGCCCAAGTATAATTTCCAAGTCTATGAGTCGGAAGCATCCAAGAACTTAAGAACAAGCCATCCTTGTGCCTTAATTGTTACCCAGCTTTTTTTTTTTTTTGAGATATTTATATAGCGCAAACTCGACCCGAAGGTATTGGAGCGTTTTACATAGCACCGTATTTACAATACACATTCAGGCACGGGGAGATTAAGTGATTTGCCCAGAATCACAGGATGTGGACGCGACCTCGAGGCCTCAAGCTTGGTTTTGATAGTCTCATAACATTATTGTAGGAGTTTGTACTAGTCTCTCTGAAATATAAAGTGAATGAAAGGAAGAAAGTAAGAAAAAGTTAAAGAAAAAATTTGAACAAACGGGGAAAACAGGGGAAGAAAAGCCATTGGAACAACGTAGCGGTCAGTTGCCACCGTGGGGGTCTCCTTTAAATGACTCCTGAAAAAGTAAAATAGGCAAAGCAGGTATCATACCTGCGAAATTTCTCTGTATTTCAAGGGGGTTTGAAAACTAGGGTGGAAGAGTCTAAGGAGTTCCACAGTTTAGTATGGGGGAGCGCCATGGAGTGAGTTGTTGAGTTAACTTTAACTAAGAGGTGCATACAAGCCTATTATTTTATGTGCGGAATTCTCCGCCCGACTGCGGAGTCTCAACAGTCATAAAACTACTATTAATGTGTAGTCTGTGAATACCCAAAAAATGGTATGTTTACGTTGGTGAAGCAGGCCCTCTGTGTTTCTGAGCTGTGTTGTTTGCAGCCTTTGCTCTAACTTGTGGGTTTACCAAGTTAATAGATGCGATGTAGACAATGCAATTACGGTGAAAACAAATTCACATATGCCATCTGTGTCTGTGTTCTGCATTGAATGGCATCCTATACTGCCCTAGCTTGCAATTAGGGCCCTACTGTGCACCATGACCCGAGCAATGGCAGCTGTGTATTGCAATGCACAACTGTGGGTTTTGAATTATGATGGCAACACTGCTTTCTGTTTTGTGCCGGCCTATCTTTTTATGTGCGGAATTCTCTGACCTGGCTGCCGAGGCTCCTCGTTCGAAACATACCCTTAGCTCGTAGTTTGAGAATACCAAAAAATAGCGAACATACACAAAGGTGTCAATTTACCTTTGTGAATCAGCCCCAAAGTATTAATTTCCTATCTCTGCCTGATTATGATTGTGTTGTTTTTCAGCACTAACGTAACCCCCTGTTTGCGCAGGGATAGGAATTATGAGTTTGCTTGTATATAATGCATGCAATAAAAATAGATGTGATAAATAACTCATCTTTTGTTAAATTTAACAGAGGAAAAGTATACGTATTTACCGGATCATGCGGATTTTGGTGCATTAAACACCAAAACCCTCAAGTAATCCCCAGAAACTCGTAATAGGGGCTATTTATTGCACATGATAAAAACGTGTCCTGTGATATTGTTATTTATCAGGTGTGATAAATAGCACATATAATCATAATCAGAGCCTATGTGTTTCTGAGCTGCGCTATGTACAACTTATGCATTAACTTGGGGAAGTTTCCTGACTTTGTCTCACGTAGTCTCTGGCAAAATTTAACTCCAGCTTGGCAGGAGGGCCCTGCTGTCACCCATCTCAACTCCCTGGCACTCCCTACCTCTGCTTATTCACATGGAGTACAACTTCAGAAATTCACAAAACGCTTGAAAAACCTAGGGGCGTATTTAAAAGGATTTACAGCGCTGTAGAGTAAATATTTTTGATGTTCCAGCGGCTTTTTTTTATCGCCATATTTAAAAGTTGCCACAGACTTCAGCTAGCAGCATTTTTTCAGCGTTAACGTGATTTTTACATAGCAGCACTTCTGTTGGCGTGACTTACTGAAACTGAGATCCAAGGTAGGCGTTTCCACGTAAAAACTCTCACAAAACACACAACACAATCATTTCAAGGATTTCCTTGTATGTAGCTAAAAAAGAAAAACTGCTGCTAAGTCCCATTAGATGCAGTTTTTAACGTCAGAAATTAGCTGGTCTTAAAAATGGTGCAAACACACTTTGTGCCTCATTTAAGAGGTTTTGGTGCAGGACAGCGCTGCAAGGAATCTTGCTGCACTGCCTTTTGACAAAATTAAAGGGACAGGAATGTGCCCTGTCAATAAGACAGGGCGCATTCCTGTCTTTTTCCCCTACTTTGGCGCAAAATGGCTGCCATGCACCAACGCAGGCACCCTTGCATCATGGTGCAAGGGTGCAGACCTATTTGATGTTGTGCAGGAAGGAATCAATCAATGCAAGTGAATTTCTCTTCCTCTATATGCTGCAGAATGCTGCACATGTAGAAAAAGGACAAAAAGAGGAGAGATGAAAACATTTATCCTCGTTGCGCCTCCCAAAGCCAGGCGTTAAATTCTGACGCACTTCCAGGTTTACGGTTTCTTGTAAATGTGGGAATGCTACAGATTCCATGGGTTTTGCATTGGAACACCCACAGCAACACCCATGGAATGCCCCTTTCATGCAGTTTTATGCGTGAAAGGGGCACATATTTACAAGGTCATAAAAAGCCATGTAAAAAGGCTTTACGTCGCCTTGTAAATATGCGGTGGCATATTGCACCACCGGGGAACAACCTTTACAACGCAACTTTTACAACGCACTACCTTTACAACGCATTTTTTACAACGCATAATCCATTACAACGCATGACATTACAACGCATGACACTACAACGCATTTTTAAAAACTACCTTTACAACGCATTCCATTACAACGCATACTACCATTACAACGCATACTAAAGCTTCAGCCAAGCTGTTGATTTTCACAAGCTCAGGTACAGCAGTCGCCGCCCAGTCTGCTGTGGGACCTCCCGATGCAGGTGCTGCAACAGGGCCCTCTTAGGTGTGAAGTCATGGCGCTCCCACCGCACAAGTTAAGCGCAGTTCAGGGCATTCACCCTCCACAGCATTCAGGCAGTGTCACCTCCGGCAGCTTCTGATGCAGAGAGGTGCAGCCCACCATCAGCAATCTCCTCCGTGCACCCCAGTGTTGTGGTGGCACATGTTATGCAATGCAGACCTCCCCATGTCGGTATGCGGGAGCGCCTCTACTGATCAAAACTCCAAGGGGCACGAGGCGGTCTTCTCACACAGGTCAGCAATGTGTTTTCATGCGACCTGCCAGACTTTGCCACCAGGTAAGGGTGATCGCCGACGCCTCAATGTATACCACCACGGCCCACAGGCTCGGCCCGACGTGGCCCATCTCCACTGTCAGGCTGCAGTAACTCCACTGCACTGGCGCCTCCCACTTTGGGTATCAGATGCAGGCCCAGCGAGGTCTCCAGGCCCCTGGGGACTGTCTGGGCTTCCAGGCATTGGCCGCCAGGGTGTCTAAAGGATGGTGCAAAGAAAAGTGTTGCATCACTGTTTTTCCCCAGCGATGCACCACTTTTCATAAATGAGGCCCTGATTCTGCATTTCCTCTTCCCCTGTGACTCTGGCTGGTCATCCTGGCTGTTGGGGGATTTGGGGTGGTGTTGACCTGTGCTGAACTTGGTCCTGGCTGCTCCATTCTACATTCTGGTGTTTTATTTTTTCCTTAGAGGTGTATTTGTAAGCTCTTTTTGCCTCTAGAGGCTGAAAAGTGACATTGGGCTGACTAAGGTGAATTTTTTGGCCGCTTATTGGCCGGCTGGCACTTTTTTAACACTAATGTGTATTTTTCTATCACCTTGACACTAGTGTTAGCGACAATTTTCCCAGCCACTAGATAATCCTAATGCCATGTAGCGACATCTTGTAAATACGTGCAAACATAGCATTAGCATTTGGCGATTGGCAGCAGGAAAAAAATTGCCACTAAGCAACGTCAAAACTGCTTAGCGGCAATAATTGTAAATATGCCCCCTAGTTTTTCCACAAGCATAAGAAATTGCTTTTGTGTAAGTATCTTACCCATATCCTCCAACTACCAATTTTGCTCCATTCATTCTCTCTGACTGATTTGGAGCAGCCAGAACCTGTGCTAGTATTATATAAAACTATTTAATAAAATACAACATATTTGTGGACAGAAATCAATGAGCGACCTGGTAGGTCGCTCCCCCTCCGCACGGCACCGCCTGTGTGTCTGCCCCAGCTGCTGCTGCTGAGAAAGTTCGAGGCCCTCCACCACCCGCAGGTTACCACCTGCGCCTCTTCCCTGGTGGCCAGTGGTAGGCCGTAGGTAGGTTTGTTCTCACTGTATTGCCTGTACTGCCTTTTTCCGTCATTGTTGTGTCTGTAACTGCTGTTCTCTGTCCTCCCCCGCTGCCTGTACTTGCTCTGTGCCCATTTTTCCCTCTGTTCCCTTTGCTGCCCCCGTGTCTCTCTGCCCGGTTTTCCCTCTGTTTCCCTCGCTGCCCCCGTGTCTCTCTGTCACAATGTGGATGTGGTGGTGGTGGACGTGGTGGTGGTGGATGTGGTGGACGTGGTTTACAACATCAGCGGCCATTTTGGGTCAGTCAGGTTGATTCAGCATTGGTGTAGAAGGTTAAGCCATCTACAGCAATCGGCTTTAAAAAACATTGCATTTAACGTCGGAGGCCATCCTGGTAAAGTCTATTGCATTATATTGGAGTGGTTTTTTTCAGCTATTGAAACTCATGACTAGTCAAATAAACAGGGTTGTCTTATGTGTTTGAGCTGTGTCAGGTGATTTGAATTACATAACAAAGAGGTATTGTTTATTGCGTTTATGTGGCCTGTTCTTCAGTGACAGGCACACCTTGTTCAATGTTCTTATGTTTGTGTGCCTTTAATGTCATCAGCATATGTTGTAAAACAAGTGCTGAAAATTTACAGCTTTTGGATAGCCTGGAACTCGGTGACAAGCACCTGTTCAAGTGACAAAAAAACACAGTGAAGGGCACACCGCAATCAAGATGAACTAAAACAAATTTTCTTTTATATATCTGTGCTTTATAATAGGTGACCCTGGAATTGGTGATATATATCAACAAAATTGCTTTCGGCCTGATTATTGGGGACAGGCACACCTCACTACAATGGCATTTAGTTTGAGCATTTTATATGACTTTATTGTTAGGACTATTTCTGTTATATTCTGCTCAGGTTAGTGTTTAGTTAAATCTTTTGGCTAAGGGTATTAAAAATGCAGAAGTTACTTTACTACAATTTGTTTCGAGTAGCACAGGTAATCCACCAAACAAATGGTACAAGTGTAAGAAAATGTGAAAAGAAGAGCCTTCACAGGTTTCCTTGATGTTTTCTTGTAGATTTATTAATAGAACAGCATCCCAGCAGAGAGCAACTTCCCTTACATCCAATGGCTCTCTTCAACTGTCCCCACATAGAATCTTCCCCATGTCATTCTACAAGTAACTAGGTAACAGTCCCATGACATCTCCAAGCTGGAGATCTCTACATATCTCCCTTTTATACAAACTAAGCCTGGGCAAAGCACTACGCTACGCTCGCGTAGTTTGCGAAGTTTGCGCTACTTCGCAATACGCGAATTGCACGTAGCACAGTGCAAACATGCGTAGCATAGCATTGCGTAGTGCAGCGGTCATTTTTTGCTTGCTCGCGGTCCTCCACATCAAGTTGGCGACCGCGAGCAAGCAAAATGACATCCCGGCGAGACTTTTTCCTTGTTCGCGATCAGCAACATCAAGTTGCCGATCGCGAGCATGGAAAATGAACATCCCGGTGAGATTCTCAACGCGAGGAGGTCAGGTTTCTCATTGCGAGTGGTCGCGTATGCTCGTGACCGCTCGCGATGAGAAACTACCAGTCCGCGCTGAGAAATCTGCCGCTCGAGTAAAAATCTACTCGAGCAGCAGAAAACTACAGCTCGCACTGTGCAAGATGCCGTTCTCAATGATCGCACAGTGCCGGATGCTTGTCTGCACTGTGCAATCGTTGAAAACGACATCTTGCACAGTGCGAACAGGATACTACGCAGTTCACGAAGTGCTACGCGTAGCTCGCGTAGTGCGAAGTGCACTTTGCGTAGCTTCGCGTAGTGCAACTTCGCGAACTATGCCCAGGGTTAATACAGACAACAAACACATGTAAAACACTATCATGAGAATTTAAAAAACAATAACTTTAAAAAAAAATGTGTTTATAATAATGCATGAGAACCCAAACATATTAACAAAATAAACATTTTGTTTATCTAATAATACATTAAATAAATACACATTGAGAAATAAATATTCTAATTTCCTAATTTATGTTTCCAGAAGACATTTTATGGCTTTGGCACTTTACACACATTTCCTAGACTCCACATCGTATCATCTTCCAATATCACAATATTTGATTTCACATTTTTGACTTGTAAAGGGCCCATATATTTACTTTCACCTTTACGGACCCATTCATTCTTCCGCACCACAACCCAATCACCAACATGCAACGTTATCTGTTTAACACCCTTTCTAGAATTGTATGCATCTTTCATCTTCTCTTGACCCGCTTCAACTTTTCTCAACATTTCCTCGTGATCAACCCATATCTTATCCTTCTTACATAACCAAACAGGACATTCTTTTTTACCTGGTTCTCTCCCTTTAAGAGAGACAAAAGGAGCTATCCCAGTGCTAGAATGAGGAGTAATCCTATG
The DNA here is from genome assembly GCF_964204655.1 of Triturus cristatus. Lineage (NCBI taxonomy): Eukaryota > Metazoa > Chordata > Amphibia > Caudata > Salamandridae > Triturus > Triturus cristatus. Next base: position 1,757,502,476 of record NC_140589.1, read on the forward strand.
CACCCACATCATTTTCTGCAACTCCTCCCTCCAGGACAACCCGTTCGCAAGGGATAACTGAATATTCTCCATTATTATACAATTAACCCCTTCCACCAAACCATTAGCCTGAGGTCTAAAGAGAGCTACCTTTTCATGAACAATACTCATTCTTTCAAGATACTCCAGGACACCTACATGGTAATCGCGCGCTTTATAAGTCTCTATAACATAACAACATAACAAACTCTTGCATCTCCCTCGAAACAAATTGTACACCATTATCGGTTACTATACTACCTGGAATACCTTCCTCAAGAAAGATCCTTTCAAGGAATTTTATTACGTTGCTAGTATTATTGATCTCAACCATTGTCCCTATTGTGAACCATTTAAAATAGTAATCTACTAAAACTAGAATGAATCTATCTCTCAACCCCAACCTATTCACCAGTCCAATAAAGTCCATGGCTAGCTTCTCCCATGGTCTTGATGGAAATTTTGAACACTCCAATGGGGGTTGACGGACCACTTTGGATTTATCACTGTTTAAACAACATTGACAATTCTTTACCAAAGCTTAAACTTCTGAATCGACTCCAGGCCACCAAAAAGATTCTCTCACCCTTCATTTTGATGTTTCTTGCCCAGGATGGCCTTCATGAATTATATCAAGTATATGCTTCCTCACATCTTTAGGGGGCACAACTTGCCACCTTCTCATAACATTCCCATTGCTTAGGCTTAGTTCTTCTGTAATCTTGAAAAATTCCATAAGATCCAAATCTTTGCTATCTTCAAAATTCCAGCCACCAATAATTTTACCTTCTACCCTCTTTAATACAGGATCATTATCCATGGCCTTGCTCCATTCTTCAGGCGATAAAGCAACAACATCAATTTTGCTAATAAAATCAGTATTCGTGTTCACACAGATCTCGTCACACTTTACATCAAGAGGCATTCTTGATAAGTAATCAGCAACTACATTCTTTTCTCCTTTAACATAGTCGATCTCATAATTAAATTCCATGATAGACAATAGCCATCTGGAAATTCTCTGGGTTATACTCCCTTCTAATCCTCTCCCACCTTTAAAGATGTACAACAGTGGCTTATGATTAGTTCGTATTTTGAAAGGGAGACCCCATAGGTAAAATTTAAAGTGACACATTGCCCAACAACACGCCAAGGCTTCCCTTTCAATTACTGAATAAGATCTTTCAGCACCTTGTAACCTTCTTGAAGCAAAACCAATGATCCGCTCCTCCCCACTAATAACCTGCGATAACACTGCACCAACACCAACCCCACTAGCATCCATAGTTAAGAAGGTTTTAGCACTCACATCAAAACGTCCTAATGTAGGTGCTTCAGATATTTTTTTTTTTTACAAGATCGAAGCTTTCTTTACAACCTTTTGACCATTAAAAAATGACATTCTCGATGGGCCTTGTACCTTTTGTGGTTGGTCCTACACATGAGAAAGGGCATACCCTGGACCAAGTGTTTTCGTCGGTCCCGATTGCGGATATTGAGACTCTGCCTGTGCTCTGGACGGATCACAGGTTGATCAGGTTCTCCGTGTTGGAGAACGGGCGAACGAACAGTAGTGCCCCCATACTGCCCAGAACAGCTGGGAGAGCGCTGCATAGAGTAACGCCCGATATGTTGGAGCAGGCGCTTGTGAATCATCCTTGCCCCTTTTCGGGCGCTCTGGAACAGGACACTGAGGCTCTGCAGCTTTGGCTGACTGAAAGGCTAAACGATCTTGCCCCTGGAATGGCCCCCCGGTCCACGGCAATCCGGCGATCTGCGCTGTGGTTTACGGAGGGGTTGCGATTGGCGCGCAGCCAATGTAAGGTTGCCGAACGGGCCTGGCGCCGTCAGTATGACGAGAAGGCCAAATCCACCTATAGGCTGGCTATGAAGGCGTATCATCGGGATATCCTGTGTGCTAAGAAGGATTATCTCGCTAGGAGGATTGAGGAGTCGGGGAACTCCTGTAAGGAGATCTTCACGGTTGTGAAGGAGTTCACGACCCCCAGTTCCAACCTACCCCTATCAGTCTCACCTGACCTGTGGGCGCGTGATCTGGCCAGTTTCTTTACTGACAAGATTAAGGCGATTCAGGCTTCTTTCTTGGACAGGCCGTAGGAGGGGTGTTGCGGCCCTGGGGCCGGTTGCGTTCCACCGCCCATATTTGCCGCTGCACTATCGGTTTTTCCATCTGTTTCCAGTGATGCGTCCCTGCTGCTGCTGGCCGGCCTGAAATCAGGCTCGCCGTTAGACCCCTGCCCTGCCAAATTTTTGGCTAGGATGGCAGCGGTGGTGAATCCACTGGTTAATCCTCTTATTAATGCCTCTTTGAGGGAAGGGAGTGTCCCACGCACCTGGAAAAGGGCGATGGTGATCCACCTCCTGAAAAAGCCTGGTTTGGATACTGAGGTCCTGGCCAATTACAGGCCTATTTCTCTTCTTCCGGCTCTGGCGAAGATCACAGAAAAACATGTGCATGGCATCTTGTCGGGTTTTCTCGAAACCAATAATCTTCTACACCCATCCCAATCTGGGTTCCGCCCTAATTTGAGTACGGAAACGGCTCTGTTGGAGGTCTCGGAGGTTATTCGCGAGACTCTGGATATTGGAGGTAAGGCCATGCTTGTCATGCTGGACCTGTCGGCGGCCTTTGACACCGTCCCCCACGTGGCGCTCCTCGCCAGGCTCCATGCCATCGGCCTCAGGGGGACGGTGCTCAAATGGTTTACATCTTTTCTTGAGGGCCGCCGCCAGACGATTTGGGTTTCCCAGAGCGCCGCCGAGATGCCGCCATTGGGAGTCGGAGTTCCACAGGGTTCTGTGTTGAGCCCGACATTGTTTAACATCTTCATGTCTCCCCTGGCGGCCTTGGTGGAGGCTCATGGGGCCCAGATCGTGTCCTACGCAGATGACACGCAACTCCTCTTCACATGCGGGAAAGATCAGGCATTTGATGGAGAGAGCATTCGGGGCTGCCCGGGGATGGTCTTCGACTGGTTCCAACAGAATAGCCTGAAGGCCAATTCCAGTAAGTCGGAGGTCCTATTCTTCGGCTGTGCCACCGACCCGGAGTGGCAGGATTGGTGGCCGCCGGATATGTGTCCTCCTGCACAGTCATCGCTGGTTGCCAAAAACTTGGGAGTTAAGCTGGACAATAAACTTTTGCTGAGAGCACATGTTCTTGGTTTGGCTGGCTCCTGTTTTGGCATTCTGAAGATGCTCCGCAAGTTTTTACCATTACTTTCTGTGGAGCACAGGCGGATTACTGTGCAAGCTTTGATTGGATCCAGGCTGGATTATGCGAATGCCCTTTTCCTTGGTCTCCCGGATTATTTGGTACAGCGCCTGCAGGTGGCCCAGAACTCTGCTGCTCGTGCCATTTTCGGCCTTCATAGGCGAGCGCGAGTATCTGGGCTGCTGCAGACGCTCCACTGGCTCCCTATCCAGAAGCGGATTATGTTTAAATCTTTGACGCTGATGCACAAAGCACTCTTTGGCACTGGTGCAAGATATTTGCAACGGAGGTTGTTTTTTTACCGTCCAGCCCGTTCACTGCGGTCAGATTCTCTCTTTCTGGCCGTGGTGCCGCGGGTTAGGAAGGCGCGCACTGGGGGGCGCTCTTTTAGCTTTAAGGCGCCCCAGCTTTGGAATTCGCTTCCGCTGGCTCTACGCAGCTCTGCTAATTTGCTGCAGTTCAGAAAGAGCTTGAAGACCTGGCTTTTCAACCTTTAGGTTTTTCTCTCTCCCCTGTTGCCTTGTGCTATGCTGTTTGTTTGTTTTGCTGTGTTACACTGAGCTGCCCGTGGAAAGCGGCGGGACACTCCTCTGGAGTAGCTGTGCGCTATATAAACACACTATAACATAACATAACATAACATAACATTCTTCTTCATAATTTCTCTTAACGGTTCAACAAGCTCGGTAAAGCCATTTACATACTTCGAGCAGTACTCCGCTAATCCTAAAAAAAGATCTAAGCTCATCTTTATTAGTTGGTTCAGGAGCCATTGTGATTGCCTTAACAATACTCTTCTTTGGACGTATTCCTTCTGAACTTACTTCATGTCCAAGATATTCAACCCTTTCCTTCCTCAATTGAAATTTTTCTTGTTTGATCGTCAAATTATGTCTTTCCAACCTTTTCATTACTTCTTCAAACAATCTATCTTGATCTAACAAATCATTACCTGCAATCAAAATATCGTCTTGGAAACACCGAGGTGCCGATTACGATCCGGTAAAAACCGGGTACGAACCGTCGGTCGGAGCGTATTCTCCGTCCGACTCGTACCCGGTTGTAAAACATTACAAACATGGAATTACGATTCGCACGGAAACACCATTTCCGTACGAATCGTAAAAAACACCGACCGACGAAAATATGCATACGAATGTGATCCGGGAATGCTGCAACGTGACGTCGGGACGCTTCCAGGCAGCGTTTCACGACCCAGGAAGTACGATTCGAACCGACAGCAGTCCGGATGGCAATATTTTTACGGCACCCAAAAAGTGCCGGAAATGCGTAGTACGGCGCGAAACGACCAGAGTAGGTGGCCCGGTAAGCGCCGTACCCCCCCCCAGCCCCTGTACATTCGAGTCGGCCCCCCCAGCCCCCGTATGTTCGAGTCGACCCCCCAGCCCCCGTACATTCGAGTCGACCCCCCCAGCCCCCGTACGTTCGAGTCGACCCCCCCAGCCCCCGCATGTACGCGCCGTACCCCCCCCAGCCCCCGCATGTACGCGCCGTACCCCCCCCAGTCCCCGCATGTACGCGCCGTGCCCCCCCAGCCCCCGCATGTATGCGCCATACCCCCCCAGCCCCCGCATGTACGCGCGTACCCCCCCCAGCCCCCGCATGTACGCGCCGAACCCCCCCTGTATGTACACCCGTGTACGTGTCGAACTGTACGTGTCGAACCCCCCTGTGTATGTACACCCGTGTATGTTCGAGTCGTACCCCCACCCATGTATGTACGGTGCGTACCCCCAGCGCCGTACATACACGGGTGGGGGTACGACTCGAACGTACACGGGTGTACATTCATGGGGGTTCGACACGTACACGGGTGTACATACACGGGGGGTTCGGCGCGTACATGCGGGGGCTGGGGGGGTACGGCACGTACATGCGGGGGCTGGGGGGGTACGGCGCGTACATGCGGGGGCTGGGGGGGGTACGGCGTGTACCGGGCACCTGTTTGGACGTCTCCATGGTTGCTATAGGAGTTCGGTGCGGACGGTCTTTAAACCATACGGTTGTAACATCGGACCCCCGGGACGGATCGTACTTGCACGGTCGGACTTCGCTTTTCACGTTTGTACGGTAAATCGTCCGAGGACGTGTCGGACACTTTTTCCGACCCGAGGACGTGTGGGGAAAAATTCCCAATGCGATTCGTATGGACTTTTTCCCATGCAAATCGTACTTGCCAGTTTGTACGGCACTTGTACGATTCGTACGGTAAAAAGACCGGATACGAGTCGTACGGGGATTTTTTTTGCCGGATCGTAATCGGCACCCAAATCTTTTCATATCTCCAAAAATGTTCTTCATTGCTCTTTGAAAAATGGCTGAAGCCGACGCCAAACCAAAGGGCATCCTCTTGTATCTGTACGCACCAAGAGGTGTAGCAAAGGAGGTCAAATGTCTAGATGATTAGCGTAATTTTATCTGATGGTACGCGGCAGACATATCGAGGACACTGAAAATTCTGCCGTTGCCCATTGTCGACAACATCTCTGATATATTAGGTAAAGGTTCTCTGTCTACCCAAATGTTTTTGTTAAGATCTCCTAAGTCTATGCAAAGACGCATTTTTTTCCATCCTTAGGGGCAATCACAATCGGGGCCAACCAATCAGAGGCCTCAATTGGTTCAATGATCCCTTGCTTCAACAAATTATCTAATTCTTGACGCAAGGGTTCTAACATGAGTTTCTCACTCTATGGACTACAGATTTAGCGTTCTCTTTTAGGATTATTTTATGTGCAAATCCCTTGAATAGTCCTAATCTAGACCTAAAAACCTTAGGATACTTTTCAAAAATTTTGACATCATCGTTTACATTTTTAACATTACATTTCTCTAAAACCATAACAGGTTCCTTGGCAATAGGATCGATGATTATATTTAGAATAGTAATCTACGCGTGGGTTCGGATCCCATCCTCGTCGCCATGAAAAGAAGAGCCTTCACAGGTTTCCTTGAAGTTTTCTTGTAGATTTATTAATAGAACAGCATCCCAGCAGAGACCAACTTCCCTTACATCCAATGGCTCTCTTCAACTGTCCCCACATAGAATCTTCCCCATGTCATTCTACAAGTAACTAGGTAACAGTCCCATGACATCTCCAAGCTGGAGATCTCTACATAATGTTAATCAATTGCATTAGAGTATGGGGACACATCTCAGTACAGTACATACACATTCACTGTTACTACATTGCCTTGGTGGAGAAGTGCAAGGGGTACTTTAATACAATGCTCCAGGGGATCACTGACGAGAGCGGGCGGCTCAGTCCGATATCAAGTGCTCAACATGCGTCTACTGAGGAGGGCCTCCTCCAAGCAGGGCCATTGCCTACCTGGTCAGGTTTCTGGGGCAAAAAGAATACAGCGCTCACCACAGGCGCTGGTCATGGAATTATGGAGACACACAGAGCTCCCCACGCGCTGGTTACGAAGTTCCCAAAATACGCCAGTCTGAGAAATGAAGCACTTACCATGTGTAAAGTTTTGCAGCGGCAAGGGGCATAAACAGCATTCCTTGGAGAGCACTGGGGGCACCAAAGCAGGAGTGTAGGCAGTAGTACGGCACACAGGGTCTTTCTTAGCAGGTCAGCATAACAAAGCAAAGTCTTATATCTGTTCCTGCTGGCAGCATAACAGTTACTCCTGACAATGTGCAGTCTGTAGAGCCAGCAGTGTCTGGTTACAAGTTCAAGCAGTGTCTAAAATCATGGGGTAAGAGCCCCTGTACGTATACTCATAATGTATTTGATGTGGAGGTAACTTCAATGCAAACTTTAGGAGTTCACAACACCTCCATTCAATCCCTAGCCCTGACTCCAGACACACTACAGGGGGCACAGACAGCGTTGTGAAAGACAGGCACAACCCTATTCATGTGCAGGTGACAATTCCTCCTACCACTCTATCCCAGGAAGACCCAACAGGATATGCGGGACACACCTCAGCTCCTTTTGTGACCGTCTAAATTTAATGCACAAAACATGTCCCTGTGAGCCTAAACCAGACCTTAATTGGAGTCAGGCTGCAAAGCACAATGAGGCATAAGCACATAGAAATGCCCACTTCTAAAAGTTACCAATAAGTAGGATTTATCACCACTATTCCAAACATGCCAAACATAGCAACTCTACTCCTTCCAGATTAGAAATTACCACTGAAACACATATCAGGGAATATCCAATGCAAACCTAGGAGATGAGCAGGGTGGGCGGAATTTGCATAATTGCGTTACGCAAATCTTCGCGAAAACGTCAAAAATCTCTGCGAACACGCCAAAATATCGCGAAGACGTGGAAGTGCTTGTCCTGCCTGTTCGCAAAGTTTTTTGCGTGATCACATTGGAAATGTGTCACCAACTTGCCCATGCGGTCGCTAATGGGCGCGGCTATCGTGTTTTCACTTGTCCCGCCCGCGCTGCTATTTCCTGTTCCGGGTCGCGCAATGCATGCTTGTGCCCGTTCACAATAGGTATTTCCTGTTCAGGAACGTGTATTACGTGTTCGCAACGCTTTTTGCGTTCTCGGGGGGGAAATATCTCGCGAACTTGCCCATGCGTTCGCAATGGGCGCGGCCATCTTGTTTTTTCACTCTATTGCTATGGTTCTGGGGCCTGCTTTTCAATCCTCCCTCTATCTTTTCAATCCTTTGTTTCTGAAAACTTTTTTTGATCTTTTTAATTTTTCTCTCTCTCTCTATTTTCCTGATTCTATATTTTTTGTTTTTGTCTTCTTTTTGTGTGTTTTTTAACTACTTTTTCATTCTTTTTCTATTATCTGCTTTTTCCATTTCTTATACTTACTTTTTAATTTTTACCTATTCTTTTCCGCCCCCGCCTACCCCAGATCCATGGCAAAGGGCCACAGTGCGCATCGCAGCCAGAGCCGCGACCGCTTTCCTTGCGTAAGGCGGCACCCACAAGAGGTGCAGGCACGGGCCTTATTTCGGGAGGTGGAATTGGCCGAACTGTTTTTTTTTGTGCGGCGCCACCTCCCCTTAACCCTGGCAGCAGGCCTTAGTCCGGCTACGGGCTCCGGGAGCGTCGGCAGCGGTGGGGAAAGGTGCGCCCGGCAGTGTTTCGCTGCTTTGGTGTCCGGCGCAGCCAGAACCAGTTGACGCACCGGTGGTCCAATATCCTGGACCGGGAGCAGGACCTGCTGGACCTGCTAGGAGTGGAGGTCCCGGGTCTTGGTGAGTAGCTATTTAATTATTACTACTTTGTGTCTGTTCTTCTGCTCTGTGTTATATATTGCGAATATATTTTTTTTTCGACCAGCTAGAATGCTGCTGCTTACATTACAGGTAATTTATGTTTAAAAGTCTTCTGTGATTGTTATGACATCAGCATCAACCAACCAACAATTTGGTGTATGCAAAAATGCAGGCATGTGTCCTCCATTTATGCATTTTTGAGGACTAAAAGAAGTGGAAATGCTTACTTAATGTACAATTGGCACGCCTGGAATAGGTGGGCTAGGTCAGGTGGTACGTAGTACTTAGGCTTAGTTAGTATTCTGGAATCAGAATGGAACACTGGATTAGTGTTGATAAATAATAACTAGTCGGTCCGCGAATCCCCCGATACTACTTGTCGACCAGATTAGATAGGTCAATTTTATTGCAATTATTGTTTACATAAATGTTTTTTTGACAGTCTTTTAAAAATATTTTATTTGTTTCTCACCGATCATCAATGTTTGTCTCTTTCTTTCTTATATCTTTCATGATCAGCACCCATGGGCAAGAAGACGGGGTCAGAGTCGGCGGCAGCAGTTCAACAACAGCAAGGACAGGAGGACCAGAACAAGGGCTCTTCTGCTGGCCCCAGTAAGTCTTCCTGTTTTTAATATTAATAATTCTTATTCACTAACTTTTACTGCACCGTATTTTTTCCAAACTATTGTTTCCGTTTCCTAATGCTATTTTTTACCAACAATTATCCTTCGATCTAGACTATCTAAATTCTTGTTATCCCTGCCTCTAACTGCCTCTGCTATAACTCTCTGTACTACTACTATTAGTCTGTCTGCAGGTAAGCTTGCCCAGTTGGCCACTCTTTATTTAAAAGGTTTTAAATAAAACTCAGATTCACCAGTAGCTCTAGCCATTGAGTCCAGTCCTTTGGGTTGTCCTCTTGTACACCTTCTAGTCTTCTTAATCTTTGAGGCTTTATTAATTTTGATGTTTTTCGACAATTCCCACCAACAAAATGCCCGACCAGATTTTACTATTTTGATAGGATAGGACATACTGTTGTAGGGATTTTGCACATATAGAACTTTGCACAAGAAAATAGGATGTTGGTGATGGGAGGTTGGACCTTCCTCACACCTCAATCAGAACAGAACCCACCACAATCCCCTGCCCGACTAGTTATAGTAGTGTTTCATTACTATTAGCTCTCCGAACCCCCCAAGATACCCAATGAGTAGACAACCCAGAACATAACACTCCCGACCTCTCAGTCGTGGAAGCAATGCACATGCACACCCTTCCTTTCGCTTGCTCACTCGTGTAAGTCCATCCACACCAAATACCACCGAGTCTATGTAAGTTCAAAAGTTTTATTTGCAACTGACAAGCTCTGTACATTGTTCTATAATGCAGCACCAACAGCAAAATGCATAAGATTAAAACTATAAACATTGTTACACTTAGTTACACTTACAACAACTACAATCCATAGAACGAACAAAAAAAAATGCAAAGTCATGATAACTGAACAGTGTCGGAAGCACCACCATCCCCTTTGTAGGAATATAGTTTATATAAAATTATAAATGAAGATCTCTGAGCGAATTCTGTGGACCCTCACCTTAGAATAACCTAGTACTGGTTACATCACAAGCTCTGCAAAGCTCTGGTTTGTAGAAGGGAATCTTCCGTCTGTTATGAGAAAAATGGTGCGCGTTAGTATATTACAAGCATTTCTCAGCCGTGCCAAAAAGTGTAGCATTTTGGATAAGCAATATGGACTAACACCAGAACTCCATAACAAAGCGGCTTGTTTTGCTTGACCTTGTACGCAGCGCTTAGACAGTAGCAGTATGAGCTCATGTGGGCTCAAAGGCGTCACTCTTTATACAACAAGCTGCGAGGTAACGACGCGTGTGCTAAAATAAAAGACACAAAGGTAAAATGGTTGCATGGCTCGGGCTAGCTAAGGAAAGACTAGAATGACCCTAGGGACCATATAACTACTAGTGTCTTCTCTACCACTACCTGATTTGTACCAGTGATGAATGTTGTATATGTATGTATTACTATTAACTAATTTTTCAATCTTGCTAGTGAAAAATAGGGGGAGGTGTATATGACACCTAAAAAATTTGTAATGTTTTTTCAAGGCGCACTACCAACCACCAGTGCCAGGGCCAGCGGCGAAGGCTACGCGGCTGCTGACGGAGGAGAGGATGCGTCAGTTGCAGGAGGAGCTGCAGGGGGTGAGCCAGCAGCAGTAGCGGGCAGTGGTAAATTAGATTCCTAATCCTTACTTAATAAAAAATTACACTCACTGCAAGGGTGTACTGTATAATACTGTACAGTTGCGACTTACTAAGTAAGAAGTTGTTGTGAACGGTTGAAGACACCCTTTACTTAGCATTAGTAAAAACATTAGCGCAGGAGTGTTGAGTAACCAATGGCCTCTTCTATCTGATTTCAACTCAGCTGTGAAAGTTTTATGGAGAAGACTAAAAGTCAGATCAGATGACCTTAATGGATGGGTTGAACGAAAAGGGAAAGAGAGTGGAAGGAAGAAGGACGGGCGAGATTTAATATTTATGACTGGCAGAGAAGGATACGTGGGATGCATGCATGCATAGGTGGCTGATAGGAATCAGATGCATGGTTGGTTGAATGCCTGAAACTCACACAAATGTTAAAGTCCAAGAAAGTGGGAGGATAGATACATACCACAAATGTTATGTACTGTGCTTGCTAGTGCTACCGTGACACTATGTGTAGAATTAATTTGTCTTACTGCTTTGCTAAGAGTATATTTTACAATAGTCTTGTTTTTTCTTCTTGATATATAGCTACTCCTTCCAAGGGGAAACTTGACAGGAAGGAGTTGGCAGCCAAGGCCCAGCGCCGGAAGCTGGAGGCCATACCGAGTGAATACCGTAGGCTGGTGGTTCTGGAAGAGGAGGAGGAGGCGGCAGCAGCTGCAACCTCCTCCAATGCCCCGGGCCCCAGCCACCGCCCTCCAGTGGTAAGGCGCCACCGTCTGGCAGCCGCCTGGCGCCGCCCCTCCATCAGTGTTGCCCCCCCACTGTGGATGCAACTGCCGCGCATTGAAGCGCCGTGTTGCCCGCCTAGAGGAGCAAGTACGTGTCCTCCAGAGTCAAGCCCGCCGAACATAAGACCCCGTTCATTGCCCCTTTTTTATTTATTCTTTTGGTGGGTGGGAATCGTGCATTGGGTTTTCTCTTTTCATTGGACAATTGGACATTATGTTGGACTTTTTTTTTACGGACATTGGTTGGGGTTAGGGAGAGGGATGGGTCAGGTGTTGTGGGATTTGTTTACATAGTTTATTTTTGTTAGGGTATTAAATAATATATTTCTACTTTACATACGATGTTGTTAATGTTTTCTGGGTGGGGTTACAGTTTTACATCACACTGTTTCCTTCTTTCCTTGCTGCTGCAGGGCCACCCACAGCCAGTGTTCGATTTTAATAATTGGCTAACTTTGTAAGACACAAACAGATAGATGTGGCACCCCTCACTGAGTGACTTGTCCTACTAGTACTGTTATTCTCTTCTACTCTAGGCACTCTGCAACTGGACTCAAAGGGGTATGTGAAATTGAATTAATGAAAACGTCCCTTATTAATTATGCCTTCCCCAAACTTCTCTTACCTTTGCTTGATGTTTAACTTAGGCACAGCGATGGCTGCATGGTGATGATAGTTTTCTTTCCTAACATGCCATGGTTGTGGTGGTACTAGTAGTAGACACTGGCAGCAGCATTTGCAAAAAAAGAAAATGAGACAGTCAGTAGCCTGAGAGAGACTCTTCGAGGAGTAGTAGAATGAAGTACAGTACAGAACTTACTGCCAAACAATAATATGCAAAAATACAACAAAACATAATTGGGGTGGGGATAGCATAGTAGTACACAGAGTTATAAACTCTAGTTGTGTCAAGTAACTTGACTAGGCCTACAGTACACTAGACAAAAGCGTAACTGTTAGTGCTGTGTAGGAGGATGACAACAAATCCATTAATCCAATCAATTCCAGCAATTAATGCTGATGTATTAGGTTCCTTTGGTAAAAAAATTACCTCACAAATATACTGCTCATGGGTGGGCAAGCAGAAGAAGATCCCCGCCCTGCCTTGAAATTGAAGTACTGTTGCTTTTGCCACATCCGCCCCAGCAAGCGTGTGATAAATTATTGGTGTACATTTAATTTAGTCATACCTCGATAAGTCACACAGCCCGGGGGAAGAGGGTTAGGGTTTGTTGAATGGTTGGGAAGGGGGGTTTGGGGAAAGGTTTGAGACAGAAAAACAGTACGCATGGACAAACAACAAACGACAGACTCTTTATAGACTACCATATCCATATCAATATGTTAAGGGAGAAAAAGGAAATGCATGCATGATGATGATAAGGAGACCCGGATTACATACAGTTTGTGTTCAGTGTTCCCGGGCTTACTTTTACAGATAGCAAAGAAAATTTTAAAATATCTGTAGGGATGAATTATAATCAGAGAGCAAACCTAATGATAATAATAACAACAAGAACATACTGTTTTAATGATTGTAGACAAAAAAATGAATTGAATTATTTAAAAGATGATGAAAGTTTATACTGTTACTGTGTTATCCTGGTCAAATGGGCAGTTGAATCTCGGCATTCCTCTTGATCCTCCCTTCCATGGATGCTCCATCCATCAATCTTGGGTGACGCCACTGCCTGCCTGGCAGATGTAGATTCATTGGTAAGGTAAGTGTGCATTGTTTTCCCAAGTATAGCACAGGGTAAGGCCCGGCCTGTAATTGTAGATGGAAAAATAAAAGCGATATTGAGAAACCAAGTTGAAATAAATGCACAAGTTATGGTGTAGTGCAACAAGAACACTTTCTGAGGCGGCATGGATGCATCATCTCTACTCTCGTCTGTTTCGAGCGTTAACCTACAACACCAACAGGACAGAGCAGGCCCGCGGTGATGGCCCCCTTTGCACATCCTCCATTTAGCATACATTTTTTGAAAGAGTTGGACAAAGCACATATCCAGCAACATAGCATTTAACAATTTAAGTGACTAAATCAATGCACCACAGTCATACCACCGCTATACTTGACTCCACCGCTACACAGACATTTAGGTCTGCTGTGGTTATTGTTTACTTGTTTACCTTTTATGCCACTCATGAAACGCCCTGACTTATTCCATCAATTATCTCCGATCCGTGTACTGAGTGACTGTGAAGATACTATGTCACTGTGGTCATCATGATGGTGTTGTTCAACTCTGTCTGCAGTGTACCGAGTGAGTCCAGAGTCCATATACAGAAATGCAATGGATTGACCTGCAGTAGAAGTACAATTTTGTTATTAAACAACAAGAGTGGAAATATTGACTTGAGTCATTTTTAGTGTGTAGAGTAAATACTAGTACACTTTGACTTCACTTCATGCACAACAAACAACAAAAACACAAACACCAATTACTCAGAGTCGGTGTCCAATGCATGCCATTTATTACCTGTTCCTTCTCATCTTAAGTGAAGGGGCCGTCTCTCTCGCAATCATCATCATGGTGTTGTCCTACTCAGTGTGCAGTGTACAGATTGAGTCCCCTTCCTACATTCAAAATGCAATGTATCGGCCTGCAGTAGAAGTACAAATTTGTTATTAAAAATACAAGAAGCGAAAAAGTTACTTGAGTTACTTTTAGTGTGTAGATTATTACATAAAGTACACAATGAAGTAACTTCATGCACAACAAACAACAACAAAATCACTCAGTCAGCGTCCAATGCATGGCATCATTCATTACCTATTCCTTCTCATCTTCAGTTAATGGGCAGTCTCTCTCGGATCAGAAAGGAGGATAGCTATAGTAGTCATCATCAATCATGTTCCACTTCTTTTGGAGGAACTAGGAAAGATTTTCTTTTTTCTTCTATTTTTCATCATCCAATCAGCATCTGTCTTCTTGAGGGCAATGGATTTAGAGAGATTCAGGAGGATGGAGGAGCAGGATTCAGAGGAGTGTACTGTGAGATGCAGACAGCTGAAACTTGCATATGGCAATAAAACGATTAGAAGATGGTGGTGATGGATTTGTTGTGATTCAAAGTTTCTAACCAGAAAGATAGACACACAAATAAAAGAAAATAAGGGAGGAAGACAGTAAGAAGTGCAAGCCTAATTGTCAGGGAAGTATAGCTCGTCCTCAAACTCTGGGGGTTCAACCAGAAGTAGGTAATCATCATCTAACACACCACTTCCATCACCTGAGCCGCTGTCCTCATCTTCCTCCCTTGAATCATGTATTGTGTAATTCGGTGGTATAAAGTGCTGAATCATTTTGATCATGGTTAACCTCTCCACATTTTTGGATAAGAGACTGGTCATTTTCACTGTTACAATGGAACCAGCAGCACTGAAAACACGTTCAGAAGAGACACTTGTGACAGGGCAAGCCAGATAGTTTATCGCCAGCCTGCTGAGCAGTGGCCTTTGGCCCCTTTTCCCATACCAATACCGCAATGGGTTTTGATTAATGTACACCTCTGTTGGGCCGTCCAGATAGGCCTGGACCATCCGCTCAATGTTCAGGGATGCTAAACTTTTTTTCGGCTCTTTTCTCGTTGCATCAGCACTGGACTTACCAATGCCTTGCTGTAAATACCAATCCTGTAACGATTTTACTGTGTCTAATGATCCAGTTCTTGCTGTTGTCTATAGTGTTGGTGAGTGTTCTGAGCCAAACGCACTGCCCTCAGGCTCCGAAGTTGAACTTGACGCCGAATGCCCAGCTGCAGTACTTATTGTGGGTTTATCTAGTGGGCTTTTAATTAGCAGCCGTTCATTTTCCAACTTACTCACTGACTCAGCTATCCAAGTTTTGTACCGGGCAACATCCATTTCTGAAAAAGGAATTAATGTCTTCAGTGCCCTTTTGTCCGTGGATCCAGAATTGTGGCACAAATGTAATGTTTTTGTGACAAAATCTTATTTTGCACCCTTGTATTGTCAGCTAAGTGACGGGCTAAGCTCTCCACCAACTCATATGCTTCTTTTTTTTCCTCTACACCTTTGTATGCTTCAGACACCTCCTTCAGCTGATGCTCTAGCATTTGCAACAATGGGATAGCTTGGCCCATAGTACAGTCCTCCTTGCTGACTTCACGTGTGAAGACCTCGAAAGGAAGAAGCATCTCAGTCAGGCATTTAACTAGGCACCATTGGTCCATCTGAAGGGTCATCCCTTTCACAGTAGCATCCCCTCTTCGCATGACATATTCATTGATTGGCCTCTACTGCTCAAACAGACGGTCATGCATGTAATAAGTTGAGTTCCAACGTGTTGCCACCTCCTGGATGAGTGCTTTGACTGGCATTCTATAGTCACGTTGAATGATCCTTAGCTGCTTCCGAGCTTTAAAAGAATGGCTGAAATGAGTGCATATTCTTCGGCAGATGGTCAGTAAGTTGATGACTATGGCTTCTTTTTTCAGAAAGTCTTGAACAATAATGTTAATGCAGTGTGCCAAACACGGAACCCTGAAATAGGAACCAAGCTCCATGGCCTTAAGTACATTACTGTCATTATCTGTGGAAACAAAACCAATCTTAAGCCCTCTTGGGTGCAGCCATTCAAAAACCTTGCTGTGAAACTCTTCCAATATGTTTACAGCAGTATGAGATTTCTCCATGGCGAACATGGATACAGTTGCATGTTTCCGAGTAGCTTTAAAAATCTCAGCTGTGTCGACAGCACCTACTTCAGATAGCTTATCTCTAACCCCCACAAAATAGACCCAGTGTGCAGTGATGCACATGTAATCAGTGGAGTGGCAACTGGTCCACATGTCTGTTGTCAGGTGGATATTGAGAACAGCACTCTGCTGCAAAGCTTGTCCAACCAATTCCAGCACATCATGATGTAGTGCTGGAACAGCAACTCTTGCGAAATAGGACTGGCGGGAAACCTTCCATTTAGGGCAGATGGTTGACACAAATTCAAGGAAACCCACCCCTTCCACAAATGAAAAAGGGAGAAGGTCCAGCGCTAACATTTTAGCCAGCTTCGCATTGTACAACCGTGCCATTGGGTAGTTGCGTTGGTACTGCCCCTCCAACCTAAGCATGCTGTCAATGGTAGGCTGGATTATTTTCCTTTGTGGTGCAGTTGTTTTCTTTAACCCAGTTAGGCTCAACGACGCACTTTGTTTCATTGCAGTACTACTCGGTCACCTTGGTGTCTCAGCCTGACTCGGATTCTTACTGCGGTGCCACTGAGATGTTGCTGAGAAGTATGTGGAAGGTACCACTACACTACTGGGGACAGGGCTAGAAATGTCTCCCTCTTGTTCACCTTCCACGCGATAATATCGTCCCCTGATTCTTCATGCCCAACAACAATGGGTTGAGTTTTACTTTGTTCTAAGCGAAGTAGGTGAGCCTCCCACACGATAGTGTGGTGTATTTTGAGATGACTTGTTTGGCCTCCGGTACCATAGTTTGTACCAAGCTTACCCCGCCTAACAGCATGTCGACAAATTGAGCATATAGCAATGTTCTCCTCCTTACTGCTAACCGAAAAGATGTCCCAAACTGGGGAGGAGAACTTTCTGGTGCTGCTGGATGTGCCACTTTCAATATCAGATGAACTGGAGGGTGAGCTTGGAATGTGACTCTGTGCAGCTATACTGTGACTTCTACCACTACCTACTGAGTTGGTGGTTGAGCTGGATGTTCCTGCCTTTCCTTTGCAAATGAAAATACGGAAGCTGGAGGTCGTGGTGGTGTTACCTGTGTTGGTGGTATCCATGCTACATCCCTTGCAGCCATTTTGGATAGGGTAATAATGTTGATCTCCATATCCTTTGGGCCGGGAGTGATGTCCGTGATGACTGGCTCATCATCATCATCATCCCCCTCTTGTACATCTACCTCCATAACTCTAAGGCTTTCTGGAACCTTCCTTTTCATTAGCCTTGTTTTGTGGCGTGCATCACTCTCAGACGGAGCTGGTGGCTTCCAAGTGGCATTAAGATCATCAGAAGCGGGGATTGAAGAAGAAGATAATGGACTAACCCTCCTTTTCCTTGCTGGGGGTCTGGAAGACGATGGATCTTCTGAAACAGTGATTTGCTCTATTTTGTCTGCAGGAAGCTCGATTTCCTGAAATGCCCCTACTTCAGGAGGAACAACTACTATTGTGGGCTGTTGTTGTGGCTGTTCTTGTGGGCTGCTGCTGTTCTTGTGGCGGCTGCTGTTCTTGCAGCTGCTGCTGTTCTTGCGGCTGCTGCTGTTCTTGCGGCTGTTCTTGCGGCTGTTCTTGCGACTGCTGCTGTTCTTGCAGCTGTTGCTGTTCTGGCGGCTGCGCCTGCTGCTGCACACTTATCTGCTGAGTTTCCGCCTGTGTTGATTGTGGACTACTTTGCGATAATGACATTTCAACATTGCTGCTCGTTAGTAGACTGGCTACCTCTGCGACACTCATGGGCTTGGGACTAGGTTGGTGGGGCTGGCCCGCTGGTGCGGAGGTGCTGCTCCCAGCTTGGTTCCCGGACAACGCTGCTGCAGGCGTAATTTTTTTGGTCCCAAAAAACACATTTGCCGGCACACCAGTCGTGGTTAGTGCCTCTTCCTTTTTCTGTTCTTTCTTCTTCTCACCGGCAACTTTCTTGGTACTGGAGGACCTGGTACCTTTCTTTGGGGCCATCTTCTTCAGATGTCAGACAGGACGCAGGTGCACAAGTTGCAGAGATGTCTGTGGTCACACGTGGATGTGATGTGGTGCGCAGCAGGACTTCTGTCTGGCAGAACAACGGATGATGTTGATAGTTACCTCCTCCACAGTCTTTTTGTGCACCTAAAAGCAAAAAAGCCAGGAGAAGAACATCAGTGAAATGATGCATTTGTTGTTGTGGTTCAATTACTACTAGTACAAACAAACAAATAAAAGATATAGTGTATCCATTTGTGAGACTTTGGCAACAAGGGCTATGGTATACTACTTACTGTGTACAGTGTACACACTACACTCTCAGGAAGGATAGGAAGAATAAGAACAACAACCAAAGTACAAATGTAATGGAAGGGAGCTGCGGCTGGCAAAGGGGATGGATGGAAGCAGTAAGCCAATAGGAAAACCATGCAGGCCTATATGGCAAAAGCAGCACACTAATAATAACTCCCACCAGAAAAGGCCACCAGCCACATGGACACTCACAATTCACAAACAACAAGCAGGAGGCCTGGGGAACAATGAACTGACAAAAGGCCTATAAAAGAAGCCAGGCAAAAGATGCTTGCTAAAACCACACTGCTTTGCCTTTTTAATGCAATAAAATGCAAAACCGAAAATCCGCAGGTCAAAACAAGGTCTGCAGGGTGCACACCAACACACCAGGCACACACAACAAAGGCATTTCTTTAACACACACCCAAAAACAGAAATACCCCCCAAAAACACATTTTCCAACTCAATCCAATGCCATCCATGCCCTAAATGATGTTTAAATTCAACAGAACACACAGAAACACTTGTTTAATGCACCTGTGGCTACCCGCTTGGTGCCTACTGGATGAAAGCAGGCCTGTGGGCAGACAAGGCCACACAAGCTTGCAGGCCTATGCTTCAAAATGGCCACCAGCCACAAGGCCAGGCCCACCCAACTACAAGAAACAGAAGACAGACAATGAAGGCCTGTTGCAAAAAACACACTGCCTGACTTCAAAATGGCCGCCAGCCTCATGGCCATGCCCACAACAAGAAGCCTAGGCCACAAAGGAATACCATACAGGCCTATATATGGCAAAAGCAGCACACTCTTAACTCCCACCAGAAAAGGCCACCAGCCACATGGACACTCATAAATCACAAGCAACAAGCAGGAGGCCTGGGAAACAGTGAACTGACAAAAGGCCTATAAAAGAAGCCAGGCAAAAGATGCATGCTAAACCACACTGCTTTGCCTTTTTAATGCAATAAAATGCAAAAATGAAAATCCACAGAGCAACACAAGGTCTGCAGGGTGCACACCAACACACCAGGCACACACAACAAAGGCATTTCTTTACCACACACCCAAAAACAGAAATACCCCCCAAAAACACATTTTCCAACTCAATCCAATGCCATCCATGCTCTAAATGATGTTTAAATCCAACAGAACACACAGAAACACTTGTGTATTGCACCTGTGGTTACCTGCTCTGAGCCTACTGGATGAAAGCAGGCCTGTGGGCAGACAAGGCCATACAAGCTTGCAGGCCTAGACTTCAAAATGGCCACCAGACACATGGCCAGGCCCACCCAACTACAAGAAACAGAAGACAGACAATGCAGGCCTGTTGCAAAAAACACACTGCCTGCCTTCAAAATGGCCACCAGCCTCATGGCCAGGCCCACAACAAGAAGCCTAGGCCACAAAGGAATACCATACAGGCCTATATATGGCAAAAGCAGCACACTCTTAACTCCCACCAGAAAAGGCCACCAGCCACATGGACACTCATAAATCACAAGCAACAAGCAGGAGGCCTGGGAAACAGTGAACTGACAAAAGGCCTATAAAAGAAGCCAGGCAAAAGATGCATGCTAAACCACACTGCTTTGCCTTTTTAATGCAATAAAATGCAAAAATGAAAATCCACAGAGCAACACAAGGTCTGCAGGGTGCACACCAACACACCAGGCACACACAACAAAGGCATTTCTTTAACACACACCCAAAAACAGATATACCCCCCCCAAAAACTAATTTTCCAACTTAATCCAATGCCATCCATGCCCTAAATGATGTTTGAAAAACATTCAACACACACCAAAGGAACAGTTGCTTCATCATGCACCCACTCATGACTAGCTCTGGGCCTACTGGCTGCCCCCAACAATTTAAAAAAAAGAATGATAAGTACCAAAATTGTAGTTGCAGCAACTGCAATGCCCCCAATCAAACAGACACAACACCAACTTACTTGTAAAATATCAAATCCAAAAGTCCTCAAATCCAATGATAATGATGCAGCAGACACAAAGAGTGATCCTTCCAGCTCAAAGGCAGAATGAACAGGAGATGGACAAAGCACTGGGAGGAGCCTGCTGGACAGGAAATGGAAGTTGGAGACTCTGTGGCACTTCCTCCCTCTCCCCCAGGACTCCTTGCACAAAAAATGGACAGCCAAATGTCAATCTGAGGAGTTTGTTTCATCCAAATCATTATTTACAGAAGGTTTTATGCTGCTAGAGTTAATATTCTTCTCCAGATTGAAAATTTGGCGTGTTCGCGAGCTTCACCACACTTCCGCCGGATGTCGATGGTGCGTCCAAAATGACGTGTTCGCGATCTCATGCTCTCTGTCGCAGTGGAGATTGACGTGTTTGCGACCTCACGCTCTCTCTCGCGGTGGAAAATGACGTGTTCACGATCTCAGACTCTCGCGGTGTCTGATGGTGAGGCGAATGACGTGATCGCGATCGCGAACTCTTGCGGAATAGCACGACCGGCTATCAACATCTCGTGGAGCACGCAAACGGATTGGAAAACTCGTCGGCGAACGCGGGGATTCCGGTAAGTCGATCGCGCACGCGAGAATGCAATTTTAAAGCTCGAACATGAAAAAAATCTTCGTAGCGCTGCAAATCGCGGAAATTTGGGCATTTTCGTGCTCTCCACGGAACGCGAAAATGTCAAAATATCGCAAATTCTGTGAGCAGAACGGAATTTGACGCCCACCCTTACCTCACAGCAGTGAGAAACCAAATAGGCTGTTTGTCACTACCACAACATAAGACACAATGAAGGCACATGTCCTACCATTTACCTACACAGCACCCTGCTCATAGGGCTTCCTAGGACCTACCTTAGGGGTGATCTATATATAGACAAGCATTGCTTTGCCATTAGATCTCGCCTTTGGGACCTTATAAGTGTTTAGCCATGCAGCACATTACCCTGGTGCTGTGCCGCTAGGGATTGAATAGCTAAACAATTACTACACACTGGGTCATGTAGTCTGATTCAGGAATACATGCTTGCCTGTGCCGCGTGCTTCTTCTTCCTTGGTGGCATTTGGGAATTAAAAGCACCAACAAGAGGGGGAGGTGGTGGGGGTCAATTGAAAGCAACTAAGGGAGGGTGGGAGAGAACTGAAAGCAAAGGTGAGAGGATGAGGGGATTTGAAAGTAGCGATGGGAGGATGAGGGAGGAGAGAGTTAAAAACATGGTTCCCAAAACGAATGTTTCCAGCTTGCAGCAGATCACACGTGCATCAGGGCAACCTTGTGATTTGCAGATAGTGCGTTACAATTACCACAGGGTATATACTATTAACAAAGATGGATGCAATGCGACATATATACTTTAACATTTTTGTGGGATACTTATGGAAATCCTCATATGAAACTGCGCCTACCAAGTGTTGATATTTATCTACAACGCTTGGAATCAGATTTGTTGGTGGTCTCAAAATCCATTCATACCCCACCCATAAGAAGTTTCTAAAAGCACACACAATTGCAGTTAACTGTACAGCACATATGCAATGTTAGATTTTAGCATACAGTCAAATGACATCATTTATTTGTAGATTATCAAAACTCAGACGTTGAGAGGCTACATGTGCAATACAATAAAACTATGAGGTGAAAATTAAAGGAGCTATGAGCAATAGGCATTCCTAGGCTAGCTTTCTGAATGTCCCCAAGATGGTTTTAGGAAACCAGACAGCTGTGCTGTTTGGTAGGCTTCGACCTAAAAAGTTTGTGGAAGACAAAAGTAGAAAAGAAGGCTAGAAGGGTGAAAGAAATAGTGATGGAGATGAGAACTAAGAGAAAGGAGTGAAGAGAATGATGTACAGAGAAGCAAAAAACCTGAAAGCAGAAAACTAAAAGCTTAAAGTCACAGTGTAACAAAGGCTATAACATAAAAAAGTTCTCCCAACCCGAAAAAATGTATCACTAAATTCAGTGCCGGTGCTATTTATACCTTATTAAAAATTTGGACAGCACAGTATTGATGGTTTCAAGTTTCTGACAGATCCAGTTAAAAAATTGATACTTTTAGGAAGCTTGCCATCACTGTGTAGCCTGAAAGCAAAAATTACAAGAAGTAATGTGGTCATATTCCAGAAAAGAAAAAATACAAGTCTCACCACATCCCTCCTCCCTATTGCCTGTAGTCCTTGGCACATCACTGCACTCAGAGCTCATTTGCTTTTGACCCTATATAATTTGCGCTGAACCCATATTTTGCAACCCTTAAGACCAAGCAGTGGAAAAACATATTAACATATAAACAAACTTACAGAGCAGCTGTAGTGAGACTGAAATTAACATACTCGAATCGCTGAATCTGGTCCTTCCTGCAACTCCACAACACATGCAGTTCAATTTTAAACATGTCTGAAGCCCAAACGCACGGTACAGAGGTTAGGGAGATGAGATTTGAGTTATTGCTACAATTATAATAAAATTAAAATAAACACCCACTGTTCACACTGCCTACTGACATGAAGAAGCACATGAAAGGTCCAGAGGCCAGCGGTGTTATAGGTAGCCCACTTTACCAACCAATCAACTGAAAGTGTGTATGAATTGTGGGGCAGATTTACAAGCCCCTTGCGCCACTTTTGCATCACTTTTCCCATGTTAAAAGTGACGCAAAAGGGGCGCAAGGGGCTTGTAAATCTTCCCGTATAACCGTATCTTTGCAGCATTTAAAACTTCTGGTCTGTATTTATATTTTGGGCTGCTCAGGCACATCAGCTGACTAAGAAACACTGGTTAAGGATTCATCAATAAATAGTTACTATTTTTAAAAAAGAACGACACAAACAAATTAGCTACGCTTTTGTACAGTGGGCACGTGGGATCATGTTACTCAAAGCACTCAAGACCGAAGTAGGCGTGCATTAAATATCCACCAAAAGGAGCCTTTCAGCTGTTTGAAGGAAAGCGGACTTGTAACATGACTACAATTTGAAACTGTGCAAACGGTGCAGAGTGGTGACCGAAACTTACCCAGATGTACAAAATCCGATACAAAACGCCATGTCCCAACCTCGAAAGGAAAAGTGAATAAAGAACCTGGGAGCATATCATCAAAGCGGTGCAATAAAATTATCGCCGCTTTTGCGTCTGTTTTCGTCCGAAATGCGGCGATAATTGTATCGCCTTATCAGCAAGGTCACGCTATCGCGTGAATCCTTGCCTTAGCGCCCTTTCCCTTAACACCCAGCTTTGCATCTCTAATGAGATGCAAAGTGAAGGTACCTTGCCAAACTTACATGGAGAATGTCGCTAAACGACATTTCTCCAATTAACAAGGAAATCGCTAACCTGCTTAGCGATAATAAAAGAAGCACTAACCGCGCTTAACGCAGGTTTCTGTATGCCTGCTTTTAAACGAACTTTTTTATCAGCAAGGTATTGCCTGACACAGTGCGATTATCGCCGGTTTTCCAGCAATAATCGCACTGTTTTGTAGCTAACGCTTGGATTTCTATCGCTTCGGAGATATGCGTTGCTGATAGCACGCTATCTCCGCGATATAATCCAGCGATAGAATCCAGCGATAGCCGGCGATAATTATCCTAGCGCTAAGTGCGCTTAGCGATAATTATCGCCGGTTGTTGCTGATATGCCCCTTAGGGGCATATTATCAAGGACAGCGTTAAAATTATCGCCGGTTTAGCGGCAGAAAACATGTTCACACCGAAACCTGGGCTTTTATGGGAATTCACATGGGCATATTATCAAGCCCATTATCGACGCTTTAGCGACAGTTTCCTGCTGCTAAAGTGGCGATAATTTTAACGCCGTCCTTGATAATATGGTCCCAGAGTGCTTTTAATTGAAGACACCAGGACACATGGTGCGTTTAAAATGGCAGTATCTAAAAACCAACTTCCGAACTTCGAAAATGGTTCACTAGAACTCCGAGAAGGGAAGGTGCAATGGCTACGGAGTGCCCCCTGCACATGTATAATCAATAGACAGTGCACAATATGCGGGCGCGTTTAAACAGATGTTAAGCTGCAAAACCATAGCGTACTCTTCATGCAAATGTATAAACATTTAAATGTATTATGGTGTGAATATATAGAGATCATGATATTGAAAGAAACCCAGCTCTTCCTGCTAAAACCACCCATGCACTGGACTGCTCGCATAAGTAAGCAAAGAGAGGACTGGTCGGTCGCGTCTGCCAGACTGTCTTTTCCACTCATGATTTTCTCGATTCCCCGGCTGTTTTAGAGGCGCTGAAACTAACAACAACAGGATAAAGGTATGAACTCAGCGTGCACTTCCCTGCTGGCTCCCTCGGCAATACTCCATGGGAGTGAACTTCCAAGAAAAGGTGGGAAATGCACCCACTCGTAGTCATTTGCAGGCTACCATTTTTAAACAACACACAGATAAGCCAACCCAAAGCATGGGAGAAGTCAGACCTCACAAAGTACAATCGCACACCCAAAACTCACTCTGTACTCATAAAGACAGACCTGTTCACCCTGCAGTCTTTCAGACACTTCTCTCTTTTGCACTGCTGCAGACACATACCTCGTACTGCACCAACAATTCACCCTGAAATCCTAGAAAAGGCAGGGCCGACATCGGACCTGCCGATAATATGGCGGTGCTGCCGGCCCCCGACGACCGGGGAGGCGGGCCTGTCGCGCACAGCAGTGATGTGACAGGCACGCCCCCTCTTTCATTGGAGGGCCGGGTCGTGACCCGGAAGAGAAAGCAATTACTTCCAGGTCACGCAAGTTGCCAGCCCCCCCCCAGGCCGGACAGAACCGGTCTGGGGGCTAGTAGTTGCCGATAAAAGCCTGTAGTGCGACCTCGCTAGGAGGTCATAATGTAATATTTGCCCACCCACCAGCTCCTAAATCAAAGGTTGTGCAGTGTACGATTGTTTTCTCTTTTCGTTTCAGGTTGTGATGTGTAAATTACTTGTCTTTCCCCTTTTTTAAGGTAAAAATTGTCGTATTTTAGTGCAATTCCGTGGTCAGGCGGTAAGGTCATGATTGGTGAGCAGTAAATTTAAGGTCCTTAGGGGGCGGCGCCATTCTTGAATGGGGTCGCCCAAGGGGGAGGGACAAGTGTCCCTCCTAGAACTCCAGGGGCAGTTACAGGCTTTGTGGCTGTATGGGTGCGGGGGAGGGGGTGTTACGCTTTTCCTAGGCTGGTTGGCCACCCCGCACGTGCACAATGGCGCCAGTAAAGGGCGCAGAACTGCAAGGGCCCCTGATGGAGATAGTATACAGAGCGTACAGGGGTAAATGGGGGGGAAGTACCCTCACGCTGAACGGTCCCTCTACGCATGCGCACTCAGGTGGGAGGGCGGGGTTTAATTGATAATGATCTGACACCAGTTATTGACCTTGCCGTAGGTTCAAACATGGATACCCAGAAAATGATTGCCATTATGATTAGGAATGATGTTATGCTTGGATTCGAATAGGAGTAACTTGTATTAGAGTTATGTTAAGGATAGCCATCTGATATTTGTACATATCAAATGTCAATTATATGATTGTCTGCGTACATTTTGTAAAAATTCTTAATATTCATTGTTTGATTAATTTTGTTAATAAATACGGCCAGGGGTTATCTATGACCCCCTTTTCCAACTAAATTCTTGTGCTTGATATTGTGTGGGTCTGGACAAGGGAGGAGGGGGTATAGGTAGTACCAGGCCATATCATTCAGACACATTACTCAAACTACATTCATAGATGCTCTACCTTCTCCCTGTACTATCTCTTGCACACCCCTTACCCTGCAGTCATACAGGCAACCCACACCATACACTCGAACAGACACACCATTCACCATGCACTCACACAGACACTCATCTTACGCTGCACTCACAATGCACACACGGTACATTGCACTCAGGCACACTAGCCACCTTGCATCACACAGGCACACCGCTCACTGTAAAAGTACAAATGGACTGCCCTAAAACTAATCTCACACAGGCACACATCTTGACCTGAACTCACTCTGATACAACGAGTACACTGTACTCACACAGGTACACCTTGAAAAACAAGGAGAGGGGCTCATTAAAGTCCAAATGGACAGAGCACCGGAAACTATGTAGTTAAAAAGATTTTTCTCTTTGCACTAGAATAAAAAAAAAATTGCACCCTAGATAATCCACTTATACCATTCTGCCAAATACACACTATCACACTCTATATTATCACTCCAAATGAAATGTTGGAAAGTTACCACTAAGGAGATTTGTACTTAGTTAAAAAGCATCACATTAAGTTTATTAGCATATTAAAAGTCCCATTATAACAGTGGGTCACACAGAAAAAATAATGTTCTAAACACAGTATACACAAACAGACAAATCATAAAACAAAGCTTGATCATAAAAACAATAAAAAGAATGTTTTATCTCATACAAAAATGACAATAAGACATTTATACATAAGGAAAAGCAACAACTGACACCAAAATTGTGTCTCAACAGTGTTAATTTGTAGCGTATGTGGACAAAAGCAACTGGGAAAAATTCACCCTCGTTTCTGAAGTTATGTCCCAAAACAAATTAAACCAGAAACGTATGCATCGACGCGATTCGGTGGTGTAGAATCATAACAACCACCTTCTTCAGGACTGGCAATGTTCTTCCTCCGTTAGAAAAATATAATGATCATTCCTAACATAAAACATAATATGAAAATTAAAACCAGAAAAAATAATATAAAAACAATATATATACAATTTATCTAAACTATCCAGCAGATTAAAAAAATCAATGTTAAACATACAAAACTGACAGTCTTAAGGTTAACACTATGTCAATTTCGCTCCTTGTATCCTAATCTTGGGTTTCCAACATCCCTTTCAGAAGCTCTGATAAAAGAAGAATAAGTACTCATTCGTCACACTATCATACTAACATAATTAATCAAAAAGACTACACATCATACATCATACCACACTCGTAACTGTTTATTATATGGAGAGCTATTTGATTATTCCAAAGTCTCTCTGCCCATGGCTACCATTCTAATTCTCAATCATGATTATATTAGTACCTTTGATCATGCCGCAATAAAAATTACTGGCAGTGGACTTCTGGGATTGAAGACGGCCAAAGTTGTGGTGATGGTATATTTCTATCATTAATTAAGAAGGAAAGACGAGATATCTCAGTTAGGGCCATATGTAGATAATTTCTATTTACCGATTCATAAATACCGAATTTTACCGATTCGGTATTTATGAATCGGTAAATAGAATGTAGGTAAAAATTTGGTAATTATTACCGAATCGGTAATATTCGGTATTACTGATTCGGTATTTACCGAATCGATAATAATGCATCCCTTCCAATTCATTCCTATGGGCCTGAAGGCCCATAGGAATGAATGGGAAGCCATTCACTATTACCGAATCGGTAAATACCGAATCGGTAATAGGGGGAGCATATTCATGGGTGGCAGGGTGGCACATTGACACCCTGTTGCACCCCTGAATCGTGCATGTGTGCACATGTGGTGCACATACATGCCCTAAGGGCATGTATGTCTGCCACAAGGCACTTTTCAAAAAGCACACAATTGCTTTTTAAAAGGTATTCGTTATTTACCATCAACTTGTAGTTGGTGGTAAATAACGGATCCAGAAACCAAAAATGCACTCACTTGAGTGCCCCCTACATAGGATTTCAGTATTCGGTAATTTACAGAATCAGTATTTTACCGATTTCTTAAAATTCCGATTCGGTAAATTACCGAATCCTGAAATCCAGCCACCTACATCTCAATTGCCTAAATACCGGTCGGTAACGGGATATTTACCGATTTTCGGCCGTTACCGACCAGTATTTAGGTACCTACATATGACCCTTAGTTCGTTATTTACAATAAGTGAAAGAGGCGTGACGTGCAGAGTGATGGTGAAGTTTAAAATAATGGCAAAAAAACAATGACCATCATCAGGACATATAACGGGTGAGCAAGCTGAATTGATGCACGTTTACGTGAACAGCCCAAGCAGCATGACGCACTGAGCTCCTCTCCCAAGACTCACATGAACTGACTTATGTCCTTATGTACATTATTAACTTTTTGGTCCTTTAAAATAATTAATCTTCAACTCTCTAACCATAAGTGCTCTCCTTAGGATCACTTTATTATTGGACCTTTTGGTACACCCGCGTTGACTAAAATTCATCAACACGGCTTTACATGAAGGGAAATTAGTAGACCATCAATGAGGGGGCGGAGGTAGAGGAAATGTAACATTTTAGTTAATCTATAAAGAGAAACAGCTGCACACAATCTGTACACAAGAATGTTCTTAACTAGCCTGAAAGAAAGAAAAAATGTCCTAATCATCAGAATACTCAAAAAATGTACGGCAGCGATACTACTTTGGAAGTATTTTTCCCTTTGAAGTCCACAGCTGTTGCCAACTTTTAACTGAAGATCTTTGCAAGGCATTCCCTACTGTGTGTTGTATTTGAAGGGTTGTAGTAAAATTTTAAATGCTCTACATGTACCAGTTTACCTGAGTCATGTGGTTATATACCATTTAAGGACGATGACAATTTTAATCAGGGTGATAAGGAACCTGGAGGTAATTTTGTTGATATCAGACTGTTCAACTGTGAGCAATGACCCAAGAAGGAACAAATGTTGCCTGGAAGTCAAGAAGGAAAACTGTAAATTCCAATAATATAGAAAAGAGTGCGTCACCCTGGGTATCTTGAGCAAGGGATGTATTTTGGGGCACGG
The DNA here is from genome assembly GCF_964204655.1 of Triturus cristatus. NCBI lineage: Eukaryota > Metazoa > Chordata > Amphibia > Caudata > Salamandridae > Triturus > Triturus cristatus. Next base: position 1,757,531,720 of record NC_140589.1, read on the forward strand.
TCCAGAATGTACAGATGCAAACAGGTTTTCTGGCCAAGGTGGCATTGAAATGGTCTGAGTACTATCTTAGAAATATTAGCAACAATACAGCAGCAGTCATAGTCCGCAAGAGTATTTCTGCAGTTTTTGACAGAGAGTACTGTGGGCTCTGGTAGTGAGAATTTACTAAGGATTAAGCTAATCTGGAACCCCAGCAGCGGTGATGTGGGATTAGCCACACACAGTCATCCCTTTAACTAGAACATAAAGCAGTTATTTTAGCAGTGCTGGGTCTAAAGTAGGTTTGTGGGAAGACCAAGGCAAACTTCTCATTTGGTGGGAATGGATCAATGTTCATAGAGACACTGACAGAGGGGTTCAATGATAAAAGCATAATTGTCACATTGCATCACCTTCCCCATCTGTTACAGATCAGCCCCGCTACTGTTTGACTAGGTCCCATGACTCATTCTAATGCTTAGATAGAGGAGGAAGGGCGGACCTGACCTGTTCGTGATGAGGGAAGAATGGCATGTTTTTTCAGTATGATTCAGAAAATAATTCAATTACCAGTCTAGTATCAAATGGAAGAGACCAAGTAAGGTGCACTGTAGGAAATTCTTTTTTTTTTTTTTATGTGGTAGAATGTGGAAGAGTGGGTAGGAAAACGTCCACAGCTTTGCGAGTTCCACTCTCTCTACACGTCCACTCAGTCATGCATACATTACGTGAACAGCAGGACAGCACACTGAATGGTAGGCTGTCAAATCCCAACAGGCTGAAGCTCTCTCTGGCTGCAGTACACCTCAGAGCCTATATGCTAGATGGAGAGGTGCAACAGAGTGAGACCGAAATAATTTCTTAAATAAAGACAGCCACAGCTCAAGTGTGATAAACTAGCAAGTTAGTCAGTGTCTCATTTCCTGGTTGGTGACTGGATGTGCTGGAATTATTGCCAGTGAATGGAAATCAGTAAAATGAGCTGGTGCAATTGGGGAGGAGGGTGCAAGAGTATTGAGATAGTGATGGTGGCAGCGGTAAAGTGGACTACAATGTAGGAAGCCTAGGCCACAGGGGCTTGAGTAGACAAGTCAAACCCATTCCCTGATGAGTGGAACAGGTTTTGCCAATATTAAATGCATTGCTCGAACATGTCAGAGTTGCAGACTTATTCAAACACGCAATTATCATCCGTCTGAGGAAGTAACTACTCGTTAATGCAGCAGAATTCGAAAATTACAGACCGGTCTCAAACGTGGCTCCTAACCTAAATCATTGCAAGTGAGGCGACGTACCAACTCCAAGACTTAATTATATAAAATAACAAGCATTGGCTCACGGAGAACATCAAAGCGGCCGTGTGGCCGCGAAAGTGATCGCAATCGCCATCAAGCGCGGCACGTGCCCGCGCACATGCACTCAAGCTCTAGGCCAGCCATGGTAGCATTTTTTTAAGCCCTCACTAAAAGTCTCGCCTGACTCAACGCATGCGCTGGGTCAGGCGAGACCTAAAAATGAAGCTCTCTAAAATAACGAGTTGAATTTGCTCCAGGATAGTGCTCTGACACAATACGTTTTTGTTCACGGGAACAATGCTTTGTACTGCATCTTTTTACAAGATGTGATCCGTAAGAAAACTTCAAATACAAAACATAAATTGAGTTCCAGCAGTTTCAAATTAAATGTCATCAAGTTTTGTTATTACTTTAAACCATTTAAACACTGTCCATTTCTTGTTTCAGGTTACCTGAAACTATGTGGAAGACAGTTGGAAACGCACAATGTAAGCTCCATAAGCTCCACCCCTATATGTTACTATATATACACTCACAAAGGCACACAGTGCACTGATAAATTCACACCCTGCACTCACTGGTGCACAGTGCACTCATACATTCACACTTTGCCCTCAATGGTACACAGCACGCTCATACATTCACACCCTGCACTCACACTGGTACACAGTTCACTCATACATTAACACCTTGCACTCACACAGGCACACAGTGCACTCATACATTCACACCTTGCACTCCCACAGGCACACAGTGCACTCACACATTCACACCCTGTACTCACTGGTACACAGTGCACTCATACATTCACACCCCGCAGTCACACTGGTGCACAGTGCACTCAGACATTTGCACCTTGCACTCACACAGCACACTCATACATTCACACTGTGCACTCACACAGGCACACAGTGCACCCATACACACACAGCCACAAAACTGGAAACAATGTTGTTAGACCTGGCACCATTGGCGTGGGTCTCCCCTGCATTTTATGCCTTTGCCTCCTGTGTTTTTCCTGTATGTTGGACTCGGTTTTGCTGGTCTAGATGCTTTGGGCACTTTGCCAGGGCTGTTCAGTACCAAAGTGCAAGTGCTCCCTTTGTAAATTTATGTTATGGATTGGTGTTTCCATGTTTGGGTATTTGATTTACTAGTCAGCCCCTAGCACAGTGCACCGTGTGTGCCAAGGGCCTGTAAATCAAATACTGCTAGTGGGATTGTAGCAGTTATTGTGCCACCCACATAAGCAGCCTGTAACTATAACTCTGGCCTGTCATTCCAGAGCCTGTGTGCAGTCTGGTACTGCCATGTCGACTTGGCAAGTGCACCCACTTGCCAGGCCCTACCCTTCTCTTTTCTTACATGTCATTCACACCTAAGGCCCAAGATACCCTTGTGGGCAGGGTGCAGTGTATGTGAAAGGTAGGACATGCCCTGGTGTGTGGCATGTCCTGATAGTGAATTACTGCCAATTTCGTTTTTCACTATTGCAAGGCTACCTGTTCCCTTAGGACAGAATGGTGAGTTTGTTTATAACATCTTAGAAATATAACTATCCATGTGGACAAGGTAGGAAAATAAAGTTTAGTATGCCTGAACTCAGAATGTTAAAAGGCATCTTTTAGTGATGGTGATTTTTACATTCTGTGTTTGAAAAACCCCTTTTAGAAAGTAGGTATTTTCTTACTTAGCTATCCAGTGTGCCTCTGCCTCTGCTAGGTTTATGTATTGCATGTCTGGCTTTTGGATGACAGAGGCTGGAGAGGAGAAGTGGCTCCAGAGAGCCTGATGAGTCAGGGGTGGTCCGAATAGACCTGGGCTGCATTTAGAGTAAGGGGAGGAGATTTCCTTTCACCTTAATGGGCCTGGTCTGCCAAGGACAATGCTGTCTCCACCTCCTGCCAGGAAGCTGCACGAGAGAGGACAGAACAGGTTTTGACCAAGCACAGGGCTTCTCTGCCACCAGAGAACAAATGATTTTGTGATATAAATATTGGGACCCAGACCCCAGAACTTTAGATCATTTCTGGGAATCAAGAGGAACCTTTGCCAAGAAGAGCTGGAGAAGCTGAGGAGGAATACTGCCCCTGTGCTGTTTGCTGTCTGGGGTTGGCCTGCAGTGGCTACTTGCTGCCAAGGAAAGGAGAAAAGGACTTTGCTGTTTGCTGTGTCCCCTGCTTGAAAGAAGTTCTCCAAGGGCGTGAAACTGAGCTTGCCTCCTGTTCTGAAGTCTCCGGGACACAAAGACTTCAGCCCCAGCCCCCCTGAACTTCCTTGCTGGGAGTTCTGATCTGCAAAGAGGTGCGTACTGTTGTTTTTGGACCTCTAGAGACTGTTTTCTTCTGGTAACTGGAAAAGTAACGCAACTTCGAAGAAGCAAGACGCATCCGCACCTGTTTCCGACGCATCGTGGAATAAATCGTCTCAGCACCTGCCGCGGCTCGAGAAATCGCTACACTCCGCATCGAGTGCACCGATCTCTGAAGTCCAAAATCATTGCACCAAGTTCAATGCAAGGCCTGCTGCCGGCTGCAAGAGTTCACGCATCGTCCTGGATCGTCGCATCGCATTGAGGCACTAAGTTTGTCACATTGTTGGGGGACACAGTAAGAAACCGATGCATCACTTCCCCATGCAGTAGGAAACTGACGCATCAGCTCCTCTTTGGTAAGGAACTGAGGCATCACCTGCCCTGCGCTGCAGTAAGGAACAAACGCATCACCTCTCCCGAAGTAAGGAACCAAAGCATCCCCTTCCCTGAGTGTAGGGAACCTGTGCATCACCTTCCCTGCAGCCCTTTTTGTTTGTTTGCATGAGGCCACCCAGGTACTTTGTGAGAAAAGTGTTGGATCTGCAATTTGCTTTGAACTGAACTATTTCTACCAACTGAAAGTCATATTTTTATTACTGTATTGTATTCTAACAAATGTCAACAGTCATTTCTGTGAGACATTTGAGAAGTCATTAAAAGAACCATGAGGGGGCAATGGGGCGGTAGACCCGGTCCACCGGACGCCCAGAAATTGAGAAGACTGGGTCTGTGTAAAAGCAGGAGGAAGCAGCTGGAAAGATAGAATAGCGGGGGTAGCATAACTGAATGGCACTTACATCGCTTCACAAGGGGCTGGCCCTTGCTCTACACCAGCTCCTGTGGAGTGCTGGGAAAATAAATTACGTCTTCTTACTGGTAGGCTCTGGTGTTCTGTGCAGCGAGGAGGGTATTCTACCAACGAGAAGGTTCCCTACTAGCAGGGGCATATTTGCCAAAGGTGCAGCAGGTGCAGTGGCTGCGGGCCCCCGCGTCCCGAGGGGCCTATTGAATCCTGATAACTGTTGTATTTGACTATCCTAGTAACCATCAAGGGGGCTATTTTTCTTGCTTACACCAGGGCCCATTGCATCCTTGCTACGCTACTGCCAACAAGCACATTATTCTACTAGTAATGCCCAATTCTCAAGCAGTGCAGCTGTACTGTGCCTTGAAGCTCGACCCTATGCTCTCGGTCTGTGTTTTATCCCCATGTCAGCAGTGTATTCTTTATGAGGAGTGCATAGAGGTCTGAAAAGACAAGGCAGGCCCAGCATTTTGGTTTAATGGTATGACAGTGCTCTCCAGGAACAGTCATAACCATGACATCATGGACCTCACAGGTGAAGAGTGCCTTGCCGTGCCACTCTACATGGGACTGTAGAGATATGATCTCTTTTTAAACACTGAAGACAGACTTGGACAGACAGCAATAGAATTGAAAACACAAAAAATGTCAGACAAGGGACCACCTTTCATAGCACATAGAAGTGTAACAAGAACCCTTTTGGGCAAAAGCATGCAAGTTCCTCTCAAACAAATATAGGGACTCATTATGATGGCGGGATGATTGCCTTCGTCAGTCCGGTGGTGGCGATCCTCCCGCCATCACAATGTGATTCACCCACTGCCAAATTATGATGGTGGTGGGAATCACATTGGTTCTCCGGCGGACTGAAAATCCGTCCGCCATGGTCCCGCAAGGTGGTCCTTTTCCACCCGCCTTGCGGAAGCCGGAACCAGGGCATCATTGTGGCGGTGCCATGCAGGCACCGCCGTAGTGATTAGGATGAGCCCTTCCGCCTGTCTTTTTGCGGCGGATATCCCACCGCCAAAAAGACAGACGGAGATTGGCTTTGGTGGCCAGTTGCGGGCCCCTCTGTGGGGTTGGGGTGCACTTTTCCATGCACAAGGTGGCAGGCATCGCGTGGTGCCTGCCACTTTGTGCATGGAAATGCACATCGTGGAAATTTCACATTGCGGACGGTGCAATCCTAATGGGCTGGTGGGACCACCGCACGTCTGGCGGGTGGTCCCATCACCGTTATGATGGCGGGCAGACTGATGTCCGCCCGCCATCATAATGAGCCCCCATGGTACTCAAGTCAATCAACAAATGGGCACAGCCAAACCCCTTTCTTCGTAAAGCTTCTTCAAGCTCTTTTTCTGGTGATCAAATGCTCTGGTAACAACTGCTCTGTGGAGCCATACTGAAAAGCTTCCTCAGTTAGGTGCAAATACTGCTCGAGACAGATTATTTTAAGCTGCTATTGAACAGTTGGAGGTTGAACACATATAATAAAACCACAGCTTGAAGTGACTGTAAATTCAGCATGCCCTGAATTATTGCGTGTGACAATTGCATCAGGGAAAATTGCAATTTAATACCACACTGCAAGGGAAAACTGCTGCACGGAGTCCAAAAAAAGCTATAATGTAAATAAACTTACTAAGACCATGTGCCAAGACCTCAGGGTATTACTGACTCAAGCTTTTCTACCCACACATTTTTAAAAGGCACTAAATTGTGGAACCACATTCTTCACTGCTTTTATAAATCAGATTTATTCAGGCACTTAAAAAGATTTGCAATTTAAAACAAATACATTGGGCCCTATTTACAATGCTAATTTTAATGTAGAAAATGTACGCTTTCTTAATCCAATTCTCAAAAAAAGCAAACTTTATAGTTGCAAGTTTTCTTCTTCTCACAGGTGTGGATTTACGAATTTTGAAAATTACCAAGTTGTTCAACACTATTCAGTCACTGTTTTCCAGGAGTACAGATGGAAAGGCTTATAAATTTATGCTAAGCGAATGAGTAGGATTGTGAGCATCCATGAATGTACATAATATAACATTGCACGTGCAAATAATGCCTTCACTTGAGTGCAACTGCAGATATTTTTCCGTAGGGAAAAAAGTGTCCTGGGGAGAAACTTCTTCAAATTCTATTTTCACCATGGAAAAAAACCTCTTATTCTTGAAAGGAGTAGCTTCAGTAGCTTTCGGCACAGATCAGCAGTGGAGGGGCGGGTGATGTAAAACAAAACATACCTTCTCGTCGCACTCCTGCACGTTGTCTTACTCTCTTCTCTCCTGGGCCAGAACAGGAAGCAGCTCACAACGTTGCAATGAAGCGTTTTAATTGGTCTGAGTGCTGTGGATCGGCGCTCAGCCAGCGAATGGGGCCTGGGCATGTTCTCCACGCAGGGTGTAATGCAGCCAGCATGGAGAAAATGCGAAGTGCCATGACTATTTTGGCCGGCCCTCATTGCGCACTTGGAGTAGGCAAACGGCTCCTCCCCTGCTCTGGGAAGGCCTGCCCGCCCCCCAAAGTTGCACAGCAGGAACACATACAATGATAATAACCTCAAGTTATTATCATTGTATTTGTTTTTTCTTTCACTGCACTTGCACAAGTGGGGTGATGCTCCTCTGCCTTAGCAGAGGAGCCGCCACTGAGTAGCTCTCCAACCAATTCCAAAGAGGAAATGTGATAGGAACAAGTTTTTCAATATCCACAACAAAAAGTACTATTTGGGTTGTTCCGAACAACAATCTGATAATTCCTGCCCTGGGACATGGACATCCTGCCCCTTGTAAGAGATTTTCTCACAAAAAAATCTATGTGTGGCTAAACCTTTTTTACAAGCATAAAACCACCTTTTGTTAATGTCAAAGCTGATCTTAAATGTGAAAATAGCTATGTTATTTAGGATTAAAGATGGCTATTAATATAAATGGTAAGTTCCTTGCATACTTCTCCTCCTCCATACTTACTTATTAGGAATGTCCTCATGGAAATGTTATACTAGGATTTCCTCATAAATTGAAAATCTGACAAATCTCTGGAGTTAGTGTGGTGGGAATATGCATTAACATAGTACACTTTTTTGGTCTCGCCTAGGCAGCGCGCATGGGCTGTCTCTCCGAGACATCCAGTAATCCGTATCAGTGGTGAAACTCCGCCTATTGCCGTCTATTGCCTTTTTATTGGCTTGGTCGCTTGTCAGCTTAAATCTTTTGAATTTGACCGGTTAATCTGTCTTTTAGTTCCTCCTTTATTTGTTTGGGAATGCCTATGCAGCACTCCCTAACTACTGTAAACCTGCCACTAGTGTGCTGAAGTATTTGTCTTGGAACTATTTTTCGTTTTTGGTGTTGAAACAGTCCCTCAGTACCGCAAATCCCTTCCGTGGACAGTGAGTTTTAATGTTTGCATTTGTGTTGCGATGACTTTAGCACTGCTTTGTGATTTCACCACATTGATTCCACAATCAGTTTAAGGGAAACAGGCCCCCGGTACTGCAAATCCCACCGTGCAGGTATGGGTTGTTGTTGTCACCAGGAGAGAGGGCCCCCGTTAGCGATCATGCTGCACAGAAGGAGTAGCGAGGCAGCTCCTTCGTGTTGGTGACCTGTGAGCTTTTAGTGTTGAATTTGTAATAAATAATGTTCCGTGAATCTTATTAGGCATCAGCTATAGGGAGCACATTTTGTTTTAATTGTACCACTAGTGTGGTGAAGTATTTGGCTTTGATTTTTTCTTTTTTTTTGGTGTTGGTGTCTTTTTTAATTTGCTCGTGCATGGAATTTTTTGGGGGGTGACCAGTGAGTTTTAATGTTTGCATTTGTGTTGCAATGATTTTAGCAGTGATTAGCATTATGCCCCCACATGCTCTCCACAAACAGATTAAGGGAAACAGGCCCCTGGTATCGCAAATCAAGGCAGCTCCTTCGTGTTGGTGATGTATGAGCTTTTAGTATTGAATTTGTAACAAATAATGTTCCGGGAATCTTACCAGGCGGCAGCTTTAGGGATTCACGTTTGCTTTCATGTCACTGGGCATACGAAAAAAAAACTTACAATTCACTGTCTACTCTTCGAAGCAAAATTCAGCCAGAATGCTGTAATAAAAGTAAAGCAAACATGTGAACAGTTTCTGCGTTTCATGTGTTAATTTTTCTCTGCCAATCAGCATGCAGTAATAACAGAACAATGCCTAGGCACACACGTCTGCAATGTATGTCTGTGATGTTGGTGTTGGCCTCCCTCTCCTGGTGACAACAACATCCCGTACCTGCATGGAAGGGATTTGCAGTACCGGGGGCCTGTTTCCCTTAAACTGATTGTGGAAAGCATGTGGGTGCATAAGGCTAATCAGTGCTAAAATCATCGCAACACAAATGCAAACATTAAAACTCACCATGCACGAAAGGGATTGGTGGTACCGGGGGCCTGTTTCCCTTAAACTGATTGTGGATTAGCATTTGTTTTGGAAGAACAAAGGAGCCTGAAAGTCTGATGTAGTGTGAAACATTAGCATGTCCCCTACAGCTGCGTAAGGAAACCAAGATGAGCTAATTGAGTGTAAATTAGTCTTGTTGTAAAGATCCTAATCTTTGTGTACTCGACCTGCAGTAACCAGGCAATGCGCTCCATTCTGCTCTTCACACGGCCCCTTGTACCGGTCAATCACTATGCAGTAATCTTGGTAGACTGACACACTATATACCCACGTTTTGCATGCCACATGTTTATTTTATGTATCAGTCAGCATGCAGTCACTGCGAAAGGGATGTGGCCTAGTGGTAAGTGCTGCTGACTTTGAACCGGGACAACATTCTGGCTTCTGCTCAAAGTTGTGTGAATCTGTACCACTTTAGAACTCACGTTCTAGTTTTAAAATTTGCTCTACAACGTGTGATTTTGGGCACATACTTAAAATTTTTAAGATGCACTAAAATTACATGTGCTCGGGACTGGAGCAGAAGCTGTTATGCTGATTAGAAGGTGCTAGTGCTAAGCACCCGAAAATATTGACTTATATTTACCAGTGCGCTCTTCCTATATGTAAAATACCACTACATAATATGAATGCCTGGAATCTGGATTCAATCCTGGTTTTCTATAAACACACTGGAATGCTTTTATAAAATAAACATAGTCCCATGTAATTTAGGGCCTCTGTGGCATCCATAAAATCAATTGTAAATTTTAAAATCCTTTTACGTGTGTGTCGCGTTTCTTGTTTTTTGTAGCTTTTAGCTGTGACCTACAGTTGTTTTGGCACGTTATTTTTAAGTTACTGATCTGCATCTCACAGATGCTGCAGATGCAAAGATTAGGATCTTTACAATGAGGCTTATTTACACTCAATTAGCTCGTCTTGGTTTCCTTTCACATGCTGTAGGGAAAATGCTAATGTTTCACACTACAGCAGACTTTCAGGCTCCTTTTTTCCTCCAAAACAAATGCTACTACAGCGGGATTTATTCACAGAGCTACACAAAACAGTGTAAAAACAATGTTTTTGTTTTAAAAAACAAAGTTCGAATCGTATTGCTACAAAAAAGTGTATTTTTTCTTTGGTAATACAAATTTAGTTTTTGGGTAGCTGCAAATATATTGGGTTAACACGGCCCCTTGTACCGGTCACTATGCAGTAATCTTGGTAGACTACAAACGCGATATACCCACGTTTTGCATACCACATGTTCGTCTTGTGTATCAGTCAACATGCAGTCACTGTGAAAGGGATATAGCATAGTGGTAAGTGCTGCTGACTTTGAACCAGGACAACATCCTGGCTTCTGCTCAAAATTGTGTGATTCTGTACCACTCAGCACCACCTAAACACCAGCACAACACCAAAGTATCACACAGAACAACATCAGCATCAATAAACAGCACCACAGTATCACTCAGCAATACCTCAACATCACTAAATACCACCTCAGCATCACTCTGCAACACATCGGCACCAGCAAAGCAGCAAATAAACACCAAAGCACCACATAAGCACCAAGACAGCACAACATCATCAATGCACCACTAAGAGTGCAGCACCAAAACGGCAAAAGCACAGCACCACCTCACCTCCAGTGCACCAACACCTCAACATCAACACAGCACAGCACAACACAGCACCATCTCAGAATCAGCGCAGCTCCACCCAGCATCAATGCACCAACACAGCCAAAATTCGAAAGCAAATCAGGACCAACACAACATCACTTCAGCAACAGTGCTGCACCACCTCAGCTTCAGCGCTGCTCCACATCAGCATCACTAAAACACCAGCAGTGCAGCCCCACATCAGCACCAGCACAGCCATACCACAGCAGCAATTCAGCACAAAGCACAACTTCAACATAAGTGATGCACTACATCAGCATAAACTAAAACAACATCAACACAAAGCCAGCTCAACATTACAAAGCAACACAGCTGCACAGCCGCCACACTGCTCTACAATATAGCTTAAAACAAAGGCCAAACTAAAAAATCTGGCTAATCACTTATAAGGTCCCAAAGGCGAGACCTATTGGCTATGCCAATGCTTGCTTGTTTTTCTTTCCCAGCATTTTTTTCTGTTTCAGAAATCACTTCACAGTCATCCTGTGGAATATGTTGAAATATGAGGCTGTGTGCAGACTCTTTCACCACATTTGCTCATTTACTCCAAATATTCATCCATTTGGCCAACTTATTGACCCTTCTCTACAATTATATTCCCACCCTTGACCCTAAATTTACGATTGCACAACATTCTGCACACCTGAGGATTTTCACCTGTTGCAAGTTCCAAGTATTTCTAGGGTCATCCATTGATCATGATTCTGTGAAATAGTATCAGCCATTTTCAACTTTAGGTGGAGTTTTAAGCATCCTAAGTGTCAAAATGTTTGGAATTGGCCCATTTTATAGACATTTAAATTGTATAATCCAATATCTGACTCATTTTCTTTTTGAGTCATTACAATCTTGGAGCCAAGTGACATTAACTAAAATAGTGATGAGACCACTTTACTTGGGGGGGGGAGGCTGCGATGTGGGGTCCGGCATTGTTGTTGAGGCTGCCGTCTATGAAGGATGTGAGGGCCTGCAGCAAGAATGTGTTGCGCAGTTGGGGCGATGCAGCAGTTCTGAAGAGCTGCTATGCAATGCAGGTCTTTGCGATGGGTCCAACCACGTAGCAGCAGTGGAGATACATCAGTTCTGCTTTGGGTTGCGCCACACAGCAAAGGAGATGCATCAGTTCTACTTGATCCACAGAGGCTGGCAAAGCACCTTAAGTCCACTTCCAAGGGTCCAGGACCGGGGTTGCACCACTTCTCATGTAGACTCACAGATGGCAGAGTCTAGGTGCATGTGCAAGGTTGTTGGTAGCCTATGTCCCTGAGGCTTCAGACCAGTACGTCAGCCAACTAGCTCGTGGTGTCAATCTTGGTTATGTTGAAGAGATGCAGGTTTAGTTCTTCTCAGCGAGGCAGAGGGCAATAGGCAGCAGGTCAGCACAGAATGGCAGCAGTTCTTTCAGTTCAGCAGTCCAGCAAAGTGGCAGTCGTTGTAGCAGCACAGTAGTCCTTCTTCCTGGCAGAGTATCCACAGGTCCAGAAGTGTACTAAGTGGTGTTGTCTGAGGTCTAGTATTTATACCCAGTTGTGCCTTCAAAGTGGGGAAGAAGGTTCTAGAGGTTTCCCTTTTTAAGTCTCCAGGCATCCTGCCATCCCTCTCATGGCTTCAAACTAACTACAGGGGGTATGCTGCCTCTTGTGTGTAGGCAGAACGCAGCATATTCAAGTGGGAGTGGGCTGTGCATAGCTTCTCCCTTCCATCCTGCCAGCGATGGCCCATCCAGGCACACCTAAGCTCCCTATTGTGTGTGGCTGTCTAGGAGGAATACACAAATCACAACTGTCAGCTACACCCAGTCATGTGACCCAAGTACAGGCTACATGCACTAAATGGCTAAGGCAGGGTAATGCCAACTTCTAAAAGTGTCATTTTCAGAATTACAATTTAAATTCGGACTTCACCATAAATTAGGATTTTAAATTGTGAATCCAGAGTCACGAAACATAAACTGGTTACCTATTCCTATTTGGAAATTACACTTATAAAATGTAATAATGTTCCTTCAAATGTTATCCTATAAGTGAGGTAAGCCTTTCAGAAGTGAAAAACAAATTTGAGAGTTTTTCACTCTACCCTAGGGGTGGCTTATGTGTATTAAAAACGAAGGTTTGGGCCTGTTAAAAGGTTTATTTTGCCAGGTCAAAATGGAAGTTTAAAATGCACACACAGGCACTGCAATGCAGGCCTGAGATATGTTTAAACTTTTAAGTGCTACTAAAAGTGTGTGGCACAATCAGTGCTGTACACCCACTAGTAGCATTCGTTTTGAAGGCTCAGGGCACAGGTAGTGCCACTTTACTAGGAACTTACAAGTAAATTAAATATGCCAATTGGGTATAAGCCACTTCTACCATGTTTAGGGAGAGAGCCCATGCACTTTAGCACTGGTTAGCAGTAGTAAAGTGTGCAGAGTACTGAAATTCAGCAAAACATGCAGGATAAAGGCAAAATGTTTGGAGGAAGACTACGTAACAAGTACTCCAGTAATACTAATTCTCATACTGATAAATCTTTTGTGAATGTGCATCCTATTTTGTATTTTTTAAACTGCGCAGTGGAGGCCATTTCTCTGCCCAGTTTTAATATTGTCAGAAATTAGATGTAATGCACTAGCCTTTGCTTATCTGTGTAGCCTAGGAAGTAGAGAGGTTATCCATGCAGTGCGGAATTTCATTTGGATCCGCAGCAAATACTGAGATTATAGGTTGTTCTTTTTAACAAATGTTTTTAATATTATGTTTTAATGTAATGTAATTATGAGAAATCATGTAATGTATTGCATTTTATCAGATGCTACATTTTATGGTTTGTTGACCCAGAACTCCCCGCTCAACGTTAGGCCAAGTAAGGACACCGTTTGAGATAGCCCTGCTCACCCCCTTAGTGGCTTGGCATGAGCAGCCAGGCCTATCTCCAAGGCACGAGTGTACAGTATGTGCAACCACGCCCACAGCAACCCACTGATGACACCACAAATGGACTCCACACAATTTTGATAAAACGAGTATAAACTTTACATTAAAAGATATACGATCAGACCACACGATACAAAAATCAACATATAATAAAAGGGTAATATTTGTTCCGGCTGGCTGGTAGGTTTGAAACCCAACCACCTCTTTCAATACGCTATGCTGGTCGTAATGGTAGAACCACACACGTTGCAATTGACAAACAATAATGCACTGCGTAACGATACAATCCTGTTCTGGGCAAAAGAGAAATAATAAAATGCGTAATGATACAACCCGGTACCTTCCAATGGGAGAAATAATGTAGTGCGTACCACTACAATCATGTACTGCGCAATGAAGGAATAATGCAATGCGTCGCACCCCAATCACGTACTTTGCAATGAAGAAATAATGCAATGCGTGCCGCTACAATCATGTACTTTGCAATTAAGGAACAATGCAATGCGTAGCTACAATCATGTACTTTGCAATGAAGAAATAATGCAATGCAGGCCGCTGCAATCCTGTACATTGCAATGGAGAAATAATGCAATGCGTAGCGCTACAAGCGTGTACTTCGTTATGCAGAAATAATGTCAGACGTCATAAGACAGCCTGGCAGTGCGTTAGCAGCAATATTGGCAAAGTGTATTACGAGAATTAGCCTCTTCGATAACAGTTGCCCCCCACACGTATCAATGATCACATAAAGTGCACCTTCTCACTCTGGCCCAAGTCCTGCCACTCCGTTGGTCAGTACGGGCCCCAATCTGAGCCGAAGCAAAGGCTCACGTCGCCAGAAGGTCTGAGAGGCCGAGAGAGTGTCCCTCCGAGCCTGGACCCCGCCCAGGTAGTGATCCACGTTACCTGGGGGCGCGACCACACTCTCCTCTCATCCTTCAGCTAACCGGGTCTTCCGTGCAGGACTTTAACAATGGGCCTCAGCGGCTCGGCCTGGCAGCTCAGCTCCTCCGGGGCTGCTGGTCCGGGCCAAGACTGTTAGGAAGGTCTCAGGCGGCCGTGGGGTACACATACCCCATGCCTCTGAGATTACATTACTCCGGGTGCACGTTCACCACAGCACCCTCCAGGTCTCCTCTGGCACAAAGCACACAACGCTGATGGGACTTCAAGTTGACTCCGAGTGCACGTTCACCAGGCACTAGTTCCTGCGGTCTCAGGGCCCGATTCACAGAACTAACTTAAGACAAAATCCTAAACTTACTACCATTTTGGTATTCACAGAAGGCACTTACTCATTTTGGTATTCACAGAAGGCACTTACTCATTTTGGTATTCACAGAAGTTAGGAGTCCTAACTTTAGGACTCCTAAATGCCTTCTGTGAATACCGAAAGTCTTAGAATTAGGATTTTTCTCAATTTAGTAGTAGTAAAGTTAGGACTCCTAACTTTAGGACTCCTAAATGCCTTCTGTGAATACCGAAAGCCTTAAAATTAGGATTTTTCTCAGTTTTGTAGTAGTATAGTTAGGACTCCTAACTTTAGGACTCCTAAATGCCTTCTGTGAATACCGAAAGTCTTAAAATTAGGATTTTACTCAATTTAGTAGTAGTAAAGTTAGGACTCCTAACTTTAAGACTCCTAAATGCCTTCTGTGAATACTGAAAGCCTTAACATTAGGATTTTTCTCAGTTTAGTAGTAGTAAAGTTAGGAGTCCTAACTTTAGGACTCCTAAACTGAGAAAAATCCTAATTTTAAGACTTTCGGTATTCACAGAAGGCATTTAGGAGTCCTAAAGTTAGGACTCCTAACTTCTGTGAATACCGAAGTGAGTAAGTGTCTTCTGTGAATACCAAAATGAGTAAGTGCCTTCTGTGAATACGAAAATGGTAGTAAGTTTAGGATTTTGTCTTAAGTTAGTTCTGTGAATCAGGCCCTCAGTTGGCACCAGGACACGCACATACCCCTGCAGAGACTCACTTTCTTCCGGTGCACATGATGATCAGCCAATCACCTCCACAGTCCCAGGTTGCACCAAAGCATGCACACTGCTTCACTGAGATTTACTCCAACTCCGGTGCCCCTATATCCAGGCGCTCTCCACCATCGCCCTTGTTAACACCACGACACGCTCACCATGGCTGAGCCTCACTTCTCCTCCGGCGCACTCTATGAACAGGCGCTCTTCACTAGCGCCTCCGTTGCACCCTGACACGCATCCAGCGCATCCGAGACTCACTCCACTTCTGATGCACACGTTGACTAGGCACTCTTCACCAACGCCTCCTGTGCACCACGACACGCACCCAGCGCGTCCGAGACTCACTTCACCTTCAATGCACACGCTGACCAGGCGCTCCTCACCAGCGCCTGCGGTGCACCACGACACACACCCTGCGCGTCCGAGTTTCACTTCACCACCGATGCACATGCTGACCATGCGCTCTTCACCAATGCCTGCGGTGCACCACGACACGCTCCCAGCGCATTCGAGACTCGCTTCACCTTCGATGCACACATTGACCAGGCACTCTTCACCAATGCCTCCTTTGCAACACGACACGTTCCCAGCGTGTCCGAGTCTCACTTCTCCTCAGTGTGTCCAAGATCACAGGGCACACCTTCCGATGGGTCTCAAGCTGCCACAACACGCGCCTACCACATCGCTCAAAACTTCTCCGGAACTTTTATGTTCCTGTGTTTCCAAACAGGGAGCCAGCTCACCTTGGGCCCTTGGGGTTACAAGACACAGCACAAAGCACAGTCTTCTTCAAGTAGGGGGACCCAGCGCACACAGCACAGTCCCAACAGCCTCTTCCTTGTTTAAAACAGCAAACTGCAGACCAGCCCCAGATCACGAAGCAAGGGTTGGTCCTTCCCAGCAGTCTCTTCAGTTGTTCCTTCCTTAGCAGAGGTTCCTCTTGACCACGAAATGGGTCTAAGCCTTTTCAGTCTCAATCCATTTCTATTCCAACGTTCAGGGGCCTCAGCTCTCATAGTTATACCCCTAAATATCTTTGAAGTTCGTTGTGCTCAGGGGTCCCTGACCCCTGCCTAAATCAGTTCTGGGTGTCTCCCTCCCAGTGTCACCTTTCGTCCTTTGATTCTGGGGGTCTGGATCCTTAATCACTCAGCAGGAGATGGGTCAATTGGTTTATAGCAGCAGCCCAGGCCTTTTCACCTCCTGGGCTTCTCCTCCCCTACTCTCCACATGCAGGGCAGCCTGGTGCCATCTCAACCCCTCCCTGGGTGAAGACCTCTCCCAGCTCCTCGCACCTCTCAGATCCAGACAGTCAATCCACATTCAGCAGAGACACACAGAAATGAATAAAGCACAAAACTCAGTCAGTTTCTAAAAGAGTGGATTCTGAACACACAGTGACAAAACCACTTTCATAGAAAGATGTGTTATGCCTCTGTGAGTTCATACATACTAAACTTCACCTCTCCATTTTAAAATTATAGGAAACTAGGCTAACAAACACAATACCCAGCCTCCCCACATTCTGTCCTATGGGCAGGACGGCCTTTCACCAGTGAAAAAAACGAAATGGAGTGTTTTTCACTGTCAGGACAGAGCACACTGGACCTACCATAGGGGTGCCCACTGTGTACGCAAAAGGGAAAGTAAGGCCTGACAAGTGGTTGCACTTGTCAGGACAACATGCTAACGTAGCAAACTGCGTGCAGGTCCTACACTGCAGGCCTGAGTTCCCTTCTCCGTGCAGCTTTGCATTACTAGCCCTGGCACACACACTGCACATCACTAGGGGCTTTACTAGTAAGGCAAACATACCAATCATGGCCAACCAATTACCATTACACTTTACACAGAGAACACTTGTACTTTGACACTGATCAGCAGTGGCAAAGTACCCAAAGCATCTAAAAGCAAAATAGGGTAGAGGCAAAAAGTCAGTGGTAATCACGCCAAGATGTGTCAGGTCTAACACACCTAGAGTGTTTTCTGACACATGTAGCAACTTCTTGACTGTATCAAATATTGTCCCATCAGCAACCCTTCACCTTGTACTATACAAATCATCTTCTCTAGTAGCATTTAGTGCAAATGTATGATGAATTGCTGAGAGACAGGATCTCCTGTGGAGCAGGACATGGTTTGCATGCCCTATCACCAGTTATCTGTTTCATATATGATGGAAGGGTGGCGCAGCACAGCAAGATAAATGCGTTGGGGCTTTTGTCTCAAATAGACTTTATTCTCTGCACTAAACGTTGGGGTGGGGGGCTAAATATTTCCTGACCTCTGTGAAACATAGCCAGATAATTCACAGAAGCTGTGACCAACAACCACACTGAGGCTTTGGAAGAGATGTCCCTTCTTTTGGTTGCAAACAATGAACATGCTCACTGAATGTGCAGCATTGACTTCATACTTGCCACAAGGACAAGAGCTCCCGTAATACGAGTGGACGCCAAGAACTTTATTTTCCTTTTGGAGCACACAAACGCGAATTGTCATACTATATGGGAAGACATGAAACTGAATAATCCTTATATTACAAGCTCTTCTTGACCTAGAGATGTTTGCACATAAATCTGAGCCCGGAAGAAGTCTGAGTAGACCGAAACGCATTGGCTACTGTGGCCACTGTTCAATGGCGTGATTTTATGAAGAAAATGAATAAAGAGTGATATGAATATAGACATCTTCGCTACATGTATTGATTTCATCTTTTGTATTATGTTTTCAAGAATTCTACTGGTGCGAACGGAATGACATTTATTCTGAACTCATACCTAACAGACCAGTTGTTACTAACATTGTGAGGGCTGAACCATCAATAACCAATGTTATTTTGAAAGTTACTTTCAATTTGAAGTAGAGAGGAGCTGAACTTCAGGTTCGGTGCATCACAAAATAATTACCAAATTGTTTCCAGCACATTTGTTGCTAAGTGCCTTACCTCATTACCTCAACCCCTGTGTATATATTTGTCAGATGGGCAAGTGCTGTCTAGAGATTATCCCTTACAGCGAGCTGCACATTATCCTTCCACGGGCCAGTGATCCGTTCAGGTAGTTCTACCCAGAACAGTGTGAGAATGTTGATTCCTATGGTTCTCCTGATATGTTATAATGCCACACTTTCCACAGAGAACTATATTAAAACAGATCCTTAAACTACAAACGATATAGAATAAAGCAGTTGTTTAACCTAATCAACAAGCATTGTTAAAGCCAATTCTCTACTTTCAAAATCGCGAGCTGGTGACAAGATTTACTTTGAAAATGCCTGACCGGACATATTAAAAGTATAGAAACTACTTCTAAAATATACATCCTTCTACCAATGCACTAGACATTTTAGAATATATCTACCAATAGGAAATGGGGCTATAAAAGCACAGTGAAAAGACATGGGGGCATATTATCAAGCACGGCGTTAAAATTATCCCCGCTTTAGCGGCAGAAAACGGCAGCTAAAGCGGCGATAATGGGCTTGATAATGTGCCGCAGAGAATTCCAATAGAAGCCCATGTTGACACCAGAACATGGGCTTCTAAAGGAATTCTCAAGGGCATATTATCAAGCCCATTATTGCCGCTTTAGCGGCAGTTTTCTGCCGCTAAAGCGGTGATAATTTTAACGCCGTTTCTTGATAATATGCCCCGTGGATTGTAATATTCACATCTCAGGAATAGCCTGGCCCTCTCCCTTATGGTCCAACCACATAGTCGGAGGTTCAGGGAAGAGCAGAGTACTTTGCATTTTTATTAAGCCCTAAACCAGTACCTCTTGCGAAAGGAATTTAAGATTTTCATTAATAAAATTCCCAGTAATAAAAATACGGTCCACAAATATTTAAAAAAACGAAATGAAAATAAAATGTCTACACTAAAATGAAAGTAAAAATAAAGTATACTTTAAAAAATAAACTTGGATGTGCTGGAAGTAGTGGTGGTTCATAAATCAATAACTGTAATGTAATTTTAATAACGTGAATTTAAATAGCATTAATGTTGGTCATGGACTGGGAAACCACCATTAACCTCCATTTCTCCATGACCCATAGAGCCTCAACATCCCACCAACAACTCGATTAAAAGACATAACTAGCTGGACGCAGGTCAAGTGTGTCCTGCATGCCCTGGTATGGGTGCACTGTCTTTCCTTAGTGTCTACAGACACGGAGTAGCCCTGGAGAGCCAAGCACCATCCACCCAAGACCATGTCTAAATGCAAACCTTTTTCCCTCGTCTATCCATCCACTATCCTTCTCAATCCAAATAACTGACTAACATATCCACCACTCGAATTACTTTCATATTTCACTAAACTAATTCACCACTAACCCTTATGGGTTCCTGAGTAGCATACTACTGGTCAAAAAAGCACTTCAACACCCCATCAGGGGTAGCAAGCGCTATATAAAATTATAAATTCAGAGATTTTTTTCCACTGTTATCCCTCCACCATCCTTCTCAATTCAAACAACTGATTAACAAATCCATCGCTAAAATCACTTTCATATTTCACTATCCTAATTCACCACCAATCTTTTATGGGTTCCGGAGTAGCGTGCTACTCGCCAAAAAAGTGCTTCAATGCCTCGTCAGGGGTAGTAAGCACTACATAAATGCAATTACAATACAATACAATGTCTGGTCATTGGAAAGAACTGACAGACCTTGGAGTAGTGACTCCAGCCACTGCAGTCAACAGCCTTGAGATAGGTTTCCAGCCCCACCGACTGCTTTTTTTTTCAGTGATTAAGACAACATAGGAGAAACTAACCAGGTAAGTCCCTATCCAGGTTTGAGAAAAGCTATGAAAGCTCCTATATGCTATAATTGCTTGAAGAAGTATTACATTGTTTTAAAATTAAAACAGTATTTTTTTGTTGTTTTATTTTTATTTTAAATTTCTACCTCGATTATTTTCAATACATTCCCTCTTAATGAAGGAACCACATACAAGCATACACTTCTGTGGATTTGACAGCCCCATAGACACACCAGACTAGCGCCTGTTGCCAGTTGAAACCGCTGATGGCACCAGGCTGTTCCATGAGGAACATGTCCCCCATGCAATGCATTGTTCACCTTACTCATGGACAGAACCACAGAGCCCCACATAAATTAGTAGCAGGAGCTCCCTGAAGTATACAGCAAGTGGCATGTTGTGAACTATACAAAAATAAAAATTAATAGACAAAAAAATCTGGAAAATGGCTGCTCCGTCATGTAAACACTTGATATGTTCCCACTTAAATTTGACTATTTTCTTCAGCTGCAAATAAGTGCGACTTCTGATAAAAAAATATAGCCAATTTATCTCCCACAATGCAGAATTCTTCATTAAATGTTAGCAATAGCAGATGCCGGTTTACGACTGTGCAATAAATACAACATTTCCCTTTGTATTTTTAATTAAAATTCATTTTTTAAATTTAGTAATGATTAGTTGGTGTATTAAATTCACGTAATTCCCTCCGACCATCTCACTATTTTCATTCCGTTTTTCATTTTGTTCCATTTCGCACTGTTCCCTGGATATAAACCCATTTGTATTAACATTGATTTCTGTTTGATTCTCACATAATGATCACCTTGACTAAGCTTTTTTAATTAACTTGGCTTTGTGTTTTTCTCAGTTTGAATTTATGTTTTATTGAAATTGCCTCAAAAAGCACTCTCATGCTTCCTGCTAAGCTAGCCTTAAGCCACTCTGTAGAAGTTAGGTTTGAGTTTTAAGTGAAAAAGTCATTTTATTTTTGCTCATAACTTTGGAGGGTTTAATGAAACTGCATGTAGCATTCCAAAAAAATAAATCTTGTGTAGGTTTGGCTTGCCACATTTTGTACTAATCTATATGGGAGAATAAAGAGAGGCAAACAAAGAGTGTTTCCTGTTTTAACTCCCAAGAGGACACCTCCCTCTCTCCTATAAAACAGAACGCTGACAAGAATTATAGCAACATTCGCATAAAACTTGAGTGAGAGACGTGACTTTACTGGGTCTGGTGTAAATCCATTTAGTAGTTTTTGAGAAATTAGCATTATAAAAATGCATCGGGTGGGCTTTGTAGAATAAAGCATAGGGGTATATCGACCCATAGTTTGTGGACAGTTCGCACACCTGGGTTTTTTGGCACCCATATTTTAAAAAGGCAGCTTCCTCCCATCATCCTTTTAGGGCCTACAAACTCAGACTCGGGTTCAAAGACCTGAATTATTTGATTGCATGGAGGCAAAAGAAAGAGTTCTGTTGTGGCAGCCATTAATGGAGGATCTGTGAACTTTACTGGGATGTTGTGAACTCTGCAGACTCAGCGAATTGAAAGACTTATGGGGCCTTGTTTGATTGCATGCCACTGTCCACAGACTCTGAACATAATTCATGAGCTATAACACGTATGGGACCATGCTGGATCTCCTGTCCGAGTTTATGGACTTTGCACACAGCTCAACGACCATACTCATGATTTGGGTGTTGTGAGCCCATGCACGCGATTGAAAGCCCTCTCAAATATATACAAATGCTTTACATCCACTTGAAATCTTTTGTTTAGAAGGGGGACAGGTGTCAGATTGTGTTTTAGGGAGTGCACTCTTGGTGAACTGAGAAAGAGTGAAAAATAACATATGAGGGCATATTATCAACGGCCAACGATAATTATCGCTGGCCGTGCTTAGCGATACATTTCTTATTGCTGGCTATCTCTAGAATTTATCGCCCTGGTAGCGCGTTATTAACAACGTGTTTCTCCAGGGTGATAAAAATTCCAGAGATAGCGAGGTTATCACCATTTTGCAGGGAACATCGCTGGTTTTTCAGCGATGTTCCCTGCAAAACGGCGATAACCTTGCTGATACGACCCTCTTGTCGTATCAGCATAATCCACCCCTATGTCAAAAATAGGTAAGTCAGGATTTTAGCAGATGTTAGATTTTGGCGAAAAAACTGCAGTTTTTGCCAAAATCCAATGTTGCTGAAATCCTGTGGGCTGCCTTGTAAATATCGTGATGTGAACATCAGTGATATTTGCAAGGTAGTCCATCCGGGATACGCTCAGTGACGCCCACTTTGCATCTCATTAGAGATGCAAAGGGAGGCGCTGGGAAAAAGGGTGCTAACATGCGATTATGCATGTTTGCACCCTCATAAATAGGGCGATAGTTTTATCTCTGCTTGTTTGAGATAAAGCCCTTGTAAATATGCCCCCGTGTTTGTGGTCTGGAACCTGAGTCTCTGAGTATGGCACACCTTGCTACAAGAGCAGAACTTCCTCTAATGTCTACAGACTTGTGGCAAAGCCCATGGATTTTTACAACTTTAAAGCCATTTAGAGGTTTACATCCACTGAAACTTTGTGTATCCATGCATCTCTTAAAACTGTTGTTTCATAGCAAAAGGAGGCACCGCTACCATTTTCTGAAAGAGCAGGAGACCTTAGCCAGTGTTACTGGCAGTCACAGCTACATTATACGACTGAGCGATGGCAGAGAAAGCAGAAGGGAACGTTCCACGACCATGATCTGCTTCTGCAAAAGAATAAACGATTGCACCGGGGAGACCGTGGACCTGAAAAATTACACCAAAGGTTCAATAATTAAGGACCTTGTCACTTCTCCATAGGAGAGGAAGAAAACTGAATGTAAAGAGAGAAACCTACAAATTCTAAGACTAGAAATTATGCAAGAACAGTAGCGGCTCCTGGAGGGAGTGCTGCGGGGCGGTGGGGCGGGTCGGGAGAGGAGCAGGATGGGGGTAGTAAACTACGGAATAAGGCCGAACGGAGGTAAGTAAACAAATAAATAAAACAAATTTTGTTGCGCGCGCTGCATCACATTTGGCAATGCAGCGCGCAATGAAATTCGTTTTATTTAATTATTTGTTTACTTACCTCTGTTTGGCCCTATGCCGTAGTTTACTATCCCCCACTCTGCTCCTCCCCCGCACCGCCCCACAGCACTCCCTCCAGGAGCAGCTCCTGTGCAAGAAGTAAGGAGGTCAGTACTTTGTCGAAACTTTAAGGATGACCAGAACCTCTACTAGAACCATGAAAGAGGAACTTACAGCAGGAACATGCTAAGAAACTTAAACACGTGTTAGCCTGAATGCAGAAACACCACAAAATATTCCTGCAGAGGAGCTGCAGCAAAAAGAAAAGTAGAGCATCCCACATGCAATAACCTGTACCTTGGGCTGCATGGAGTTCGAAATAAATGTTCACTGAGAGCAGAACCACATGATTGGGTACAAAGGAGGTCCTCTATAAAAATTTCCACTTGGACCTGACCCTCTCTGCAGGGTCACCCCAGAGTTTTCCCTTCCCTTGCCTTCCTTTGCTGAAGCCGTTTCTTTGGGCTTGTAGGAATCTGTGCACTTTTTCCTTGCTAAGCAGTGGTAAAGTGCTTGTGTTCTCCTTTGAGAACATATTAAAATTGGTTTACACCTATTTGGAGTATTTAATTTACTTTTTTGTCCCTAGTAAATGGTACTTCACATACTCAGGGCCTGCAAATTAAATGCTACTAGTGGGCTGCAACACTCATTGGGCCACCCACTGGAGTAGTTTGTAAAACATGTCTCAGGCCTGCCACTACAACCTGCAGTGCAGTTTTTAAACTGCCATTTCCACCTGGAAAAATAAAACTTTTGCCAGTCCTAAACATTCTTTTGTTATACTTATAAGTAAGTAAGTAAGTAAGGTAGGCTCTAAAAGCTCCAAGGACAGGGTGGATGGAATTTCAAAAGTAGGATGTGTATGTAGTTTTACATATCATGACAGTAAACAACTTCTAACGTTTTTTTCTCTCTTGAAAGGATATCTCTATCATACACTAATACTGAGTTACCTTATTACACTTACTAAGTAATAACTTCAGTCTGGAACCAGATAGAGGAATGCTCCTTCCGCTCAACTTAATTGTAATTTAAATTTCTCTTTAATGGTAAATTTACTATTTTGCAAAGCCCCATTTAGAAATTTGGCTTTTTACTGCCTATGCAAATGTGCCTTTTATCCTGTGTCCAGGGTCACATGACTGTGAATGTTCCCCCTGTGCTGTTTTGTGTATGCTTCCAGACACAGTGACAAAAGGGCCTTGGGTTGTGGCAGGATGTTGCTCTCCTGAGCAGGACTTAGCCCTTCCCAAGCTTCAAAGGGTACCCTCAGGGCTTGCCTCCCCCTTCCTGAATTCTAAGTGCTACCTGCCAAGCCACTGACAAATCCAACTCACTCATAAGCCTGCCAGCCCTTTGTTACCCTAGAGAGTTTTAGGTCAAACCCAGGAACGGGGGAAGGTTAGACACATGGGGCATTCCCCAACAGCCGGGGACAAAAGTTACACCTTCAGAGTCTCTCAACAGATCACTCCTGGACCTGTGGAAGATACACAAGAAGCACTGCCTGCTGAAGGAAGGTTGGACCTGGTTGCCTTGAACCCAGGCTCCCCATAAGTGCCTCTAAGGGTTAGTTGTTTGACCTCCTTTTGAGCTACAGGGACACAACAACCTTTCATATGTGTCTCTGCAACTGTCCAGTTGACCAACACCAACTGGGCCTGTCTGAACCATGGTGCTGGCCTCTGCTGGAGTGTGAGCTGATCCCCTAGAGGAGCACACCTCAAGATCCTGGAACCTTGGGTGTCATCAGAGTTTACTCCTCCGGAACTCAAGTTGAAGATATGGAAGTTTTGAGCTCCTCTGGTACAAGAAGTGACCTCTTCCTGACGACAAACAACCAACAGTGACCACCGCCAGCACAAATCTCCAGCAGGACATGATCTTCATGCCAACAATGACCGCCTGCATCAACCATCAAAGGAGAGCTACAGCAAGACCTGCTCTTTGCTCCAAAAGCAACAGTCTGTGCTGTGGGTGCAGGGAAACCTGAAATTTTAGACACTCAAAAATGTTACCTCATCCAAAAGATCCACATTCACTGGATTGGAGGTAGTGTTTAACTCGGTGTCAACACATTAAGGCACCACCAACAGCATAAAAATCAGAAAAAGTTAATTAAATTCAGCAAATGGAATGAAATACATTGGACCCACTCAAAAAACAAGCGCTAGTTCAATGGAATTTTAAAGGGTGTCATTTTCATTACAAAATTTAAAAAATAAAGCAAAACAGATTCAATGCTATGAAGGCTCTCAATGTAAGATATAGAGTGAATGCAAACATCTGAAAATATTCCAAGTTCCAAGTGGATTGCAAAACTGGGAAAGAAACAGACAGCTTCCATAGTAGAATAGGAAAGTCTTCTGGGTCACCCCTCAAAATTGAGTTTTTTTTTTACATTTCCACTTATAAAACTACAGGATCCACAGACTCACTGTGGTGTGAGCATATGTAGCTTTCATCAGCAAATCAGGGCGCATGAAAATTAAACGTCACATTGCCTTAGCTTGTCAGCGTACACTAGAGTTTACAAGGAGAGAAGATGGGTAGGGAGAAAAGACATAAGTGATAGGGGTGACTTTCATTTTAAACAAGATGGTGTTTATGTTTAAACTGAGGTGTAGTTAAAATTATAACACAGTCTGCATCACTTTTTGTTTCTTCTGAGATGATTCTTCCATCAACTTTAAGTGATTGTAAATACAATCTTTAACATTCTCTATCTCAAGCTCTTTTCTCTCCTTCATTTTAATGATTTTCTTTTTCCCTTACACAGATAATATTTAAACAGATACCAAAAAACATTTGGTAAGAGAAACCAGACATTCCTTATCACAGTAAACCAGGAACCTACAAGTTCTCACATGGCAGTCTCTTCTAAAGCTTGAATTTCATGAGAAAATGTGTGATGTTTTATACCTATGGGTTAATAACCTTATGGTTATCAAGTATGAAGATAGAGCGATATTTTACCCTTAGTAACTTGCAAACAACACCTTCCTTCACAAGAAGGATATCTAGCACTAACCTGTTTTGCATATTCATTGCCCACATTGCTCAGAATCAATTTGTGTTAAGGCTCCAGCGGTATTAGAAGCTGGTCCACAAGTGTGGACAAATTTATAATTTTGACATCAATCCTGTCTGCACCCATTGGTGGGATAATTGTGGCAAATACATCTAAAGCTATTTGTCCAAGCCCAGGATTAACGCTCTTCATATTCACTACGTCCTCTTCTTCACACACATGACAGTATTGGTTCTTCACAAAGCAGAAAATCACCATTTACAACATGCATTTTCTCACATTACCTTTTACCCACATACTCAGTGATCCCAATCTTGGTAGGTTCACGATGCACATACACAACTCATTTTTTCTTTCATGTTCCATTTTTAATCTAAGATGCAAATTTAACACTTACATTTTTTCCTCATCCTTGATCTACTCTCTTATTCTTCTTTCAACCTTCCTATCTCTCACAATCTTAACTCTCCTTTCATTATATTATGTAACAAACTCATACTCTCCATTATTTGAACTACACATATAATCCCGGTTAGTACTTCTAATTTCATGCTTAAATTGTGCAATTGTATTCAGAAATGTACCATACTTAAGACCCTTAGTATCTTCATCTTCAAAAAAAGGTAAATCTTCCAGTGAGCCATTGAAATCCAACAAGTACGGAAATAAAAAATCATGTTTGTTAAATATGCTAATAAACACATTGAAGGAGAAACTACAACATATCAGTAGTTGTAAGTATGTAGCACCTTCACCTGCAGAAGAGGGAAGAAAAGTGCACACATAACAGTTTTTAACAACTATAATTTCAACATTTTAGTATAAATATTATTATGAAATACACAAGCTAAACATTTCCCTACATCTCAGTGTATTATGTCTAAAATCATGATGTACTGTAGTTAATTCAACATTTGTAGAGTCATATACCATTGGAGAAAAGAGGCATTACAAAAAGACAACAAAGAATAGTATTAGTAAAACGATAAGACTTATCATGTTGATAACAATTTCTATTTGCCATTTTCTATTGAGACAAAAATCACATTTTATTGTGAGGCTAAAAAAACAAACATTTTATTCAATCTAAAAATAATTTCTCTTCTTTTTTCTTTGAAAACAATAATCAAAAATGACTAAAAAAGTAAAAATAACTCTAAATGTTTCTTCTTTTTTTATCAAAGTTCTTTCAGTACACGCTCTCTAAAAGCAAATTTTCTTTTCGAGATTCTCACTTTTTTCTCCAGTTCAGTTAATTTGTTATCAGTCTTTAAGATTTTCAAGGTGGTTCTTCTTCTTCAAGATCACTTTCAGGTTCACTTTCAAAGGCGTATTGGCAGTGGTATACTGGACTGTAAAATTCTGGTTCTGACTCTTACTTCAGATACTAATGCTAGATAAACCTAGTCAGGTGAGACATACTTTCTATTAGGAGTTCTCTGTCTTGCCGGTCTCTTAACAGCTGGTGATTCACTTTCACTATTTTCTAAGACAACTTTAATTAGGGTTCATCATTGATTGACTTTAGGCTTTCATTCTGCCAGCATTTTCTTTTGCAGGTTCTTTTCAGAATGCTTGCTTCACTGCTTACTTTTTAACTTGTGACCACTGCTGAGTTGTCTTCACTTACCTATGGACTTGAACTTTGATCAGCCTCAGGAACACGATTCACTGTGAACTGCTTTCTCACTCTAAGGGTTCTTGTTACTCCCATTTCTAATTGGAACTTTTCACTGTTTGGAGCAGTAACTACTTCCTAATGCTACCTTTGACTTTGACATTAGAACAGCTGCTCACTGTGACTCTCACCTTGAAACTGCATACTACTACTGGTGCCTTCCCCAGGATATTCACTCTAATCCACAATATCTTCAATAGCTTTGTTGTCTTCACCTCTTTTAATATTTCGTTATTGTTGTTTTTCACTCTCCTTAGGATTCACACTGTGCACTTGATCCTGAGTCTGTGAATCAGTGGTTGTTTTCACCACTCCTTCATCCACTGCCATCACTCTTTTTGTGTGAATGGCAAGGATCCACTGTGTAATTCAGGTACACTGTACAGCAGTGTTAGTCACTAATATAACTTGAGGGCTTCACCACCTCTCCTCAAGACATTTCTTATGAACATGTCTTGTGTTCACTAACCAGTCGCTGGGTTCAATGAGTGACATTGGATTTCTTTTGATGGTGCTGCTGCCAAGTGCACCTGATGAGAAACGGACTTCACCATGCCAGCCAGTAATCTAAAACAATGTCATCAGTAATTGAAGCAAGTTTAGCTGAAGGAGTAGAAGTCAGTCTAATTGCTCTACCCATGATGACCTCACAAGGCAAGAAAACAGTCTTTTTGTCAGGAGTACTTCTGATACTGATCAAATCAAGAGGAGGAGCAGCTGGTCATTTCAAACCATTAGACGCACATACTTTGTCCAATTTGTTTTTGATGGTTCTATTAATCCTCTCAACTAATCCAGAAGATTGAGGATGATAACTACAGTGGAACCTAAGGTCAATCTGGAGAGCTGTATAAATCACCTGCAAAATAGTTTTTTTAAATGTGAGCCACGATCTGTCTCAATAGAGGTTGGCAGGTCAAATATTGCTATTAAATACTTCAAGATGATTTTGAAACCATAAGCATGTCTGATCTGCGAGTGGGTTAGGTCTTGACTATTTAGAAAACAGGCAAACCATCACAAGACTGTATTTAAGGCCACTGTAACTGGCATTTCAACAAAATCTGCTTGAAGTTGTGTAAATAGATACTCCAGTGTGACAATATGGTTCATTATAACATTGATTTTCTTCTCTTGATTATTTCTTTGACAAGTCAGACAATGGCTGCACAAATCTTCATCAATACTTCTACATTTTTTATTTATCCAATTCTTATTAAAAGTCCTCACCCCAGAATCTCTCATTGCATGTGACAAATACCTGCCCATGGTGTGCAAACTCATGTCAGGCAATGCAAATGTGTTATCAGGAGTTGCATAGAAGTCCTAGTATTTATTTTGGTAACCTAACATTTCCCAATTTTCTTTTTTCTTCTTCTGAAGTGTCCTCCTGGAGATCTTTCAATTCACTTAAAGAAGCCTGAACTGGATTTAACTAGAAACAACTCACATCTTCTGTGCTTACCATGGAATCTTCCCTTGCTTCACCACATTATGTTCCTGGAATTAACGTCTTATTCTCTATTGTACAATATCTGGCCAGCTGACCAGCATATTTTTTACCAAAAGTGACCATTTCTTTTCCAGCTTTTTGGGCAGCAAACTTGACTACAGCAATCTCTTTTGGTTGTTATGCTTTCAATAAATCAAGGTAAATAGAGATGTCATAAATCCCTTTTGTGACCACAGTTGCCCAAAATCATGGACCACTCCATAACCATACTGGCTGTCTGTATGAACTGGCACATTCAAATGTTTCTGACAAGCAACAAGCTCTTGTCAATACAAACAACCCTGGCACTTATGGTGCAGTTATATTTAACAGATGTGATGCTTCAAGGACTTCAGAAATGGAACATAATGCATAGGCAGGCTATAGTGCTCGATAAATAGTAACCATCAAAAGTCGAAATCAGATCAGTCATATCTAGAGGAATTCCTTTATTATCTAGTCCTGGTTTGGTACACAATTATATGACACTGAAGCAGTCATGGTCTGGTTCATCATCATCATCACTCCCATTTTTGTCTTCACAGCTTTTATTTGTAATCAGTATCAATATTTCAGGGTTTAAGAAATTACATCTTCTGAGTGAGATTTTTTCAACTGGCAGTATGACTTGTTCATACCTGGTCAGTCAACTGTTTGTCATATGCTGAGTAGTGTTGGGGGAAACTCGCAGAGTTCCACTCCACAGAATTCCGTAAAGTTATATAAAAACCCCTCGAGATTCTGCAGAGTTCCTCCAATGGGTGGAAAATATGCATGGCGGGCTGCAATTTAGCACCAGCAGTGAAAGCAGCGCTGAAAAGTCAACTTGAACGGCTCCAAGTGGTGCATAGAGCGCGCAACTATTACAGTTGATTTGGCTGCTGCTCAAGCAGCAAATCTACTGTAGCAGCAGCAAATTTACTCAAGAAGCAGCCCCTTGGCCAAGTCTTTCTGTGACTGACCGCGACTGCCTACGTTAGAAAATGGCATTAGGTAACACCAAATCTTGCTTGCATTGTGGAGCCTCATGGGAAAAGATTGTGTTGCACAGCAATTGGCGGAATTTGGCCAAATCTCTGCATTACAAGGATAATGCAGAGTTGCCAAAGTTCGCCAATTCAGAGAGAGGTATAAGCATTTCACCCACCCCTATTGCTGAGTTCATGTATGAGTCAGCAAAACCTCAACATAGGGGCCCATTATGATGGCCGGCTGAGGCACCACCACGGTGCTGACGGAAAAATGCCATTTTCCGCACTTCAGCAGCGGTCCTCACGCCCGCCATATTAGTATGGTCAAACATAGCCCATTTCCCGTCCGCCAGGGTGCGACGTGAACCACCATAAAAATGCACCCGCCACCGCAGCGGTGGGAGCCAATAGAGACCCACCGCCGTGCGGAATGACGACCCGACCACCATACAAATGAGGATGCCCCAAAAAGCCAGTCACACCGCAGCATAGAAACCACCCAACCAGAGACGGCGGAAGCACAACTGCGGAGCGTGAAACCAGATTCCCGGTCCCCTCCACCCGGTCCCGACCACAATGGATCCAGCTTTACACGTCTTCCCGGTGCTGTACCTGATACACTACCAGCAAGTTATGCACCGTCGCCGACGCAGGTACGCAATCACACAACTCTGCACACAACCACACCACACAACTCCTGGGCTGATATAGGGTTCCTGTCACACCAGACACCCTGGTGGGGACAGGAACAAATCCACAAGTGTGCCCACACATGTCCTACCTGTCACTAAATCACCCCTCCGCATCCAGGTCACCCATCAACCGTGATATCAATGCAATGTCCCGGTCACGTCACCGCAGCGGTGAACACGTGGGAAAAACATGCGCACAATGTAGAAGGCAGGGCCAGCACCAGTCATGGGCAGTCCACAAAGATCATAGGGCCACACCTCCACCCTCCACACACTAGGCCCCCCACACCATTAACAGCCAGGTGAACCCACACCCTGCACCACACACCAAACAACCAGGGAGACAGTCTCAGCAGGTGGGGCTGCAGAGAATCACACAGCACATAAGTTCACAGCCAGGGGAACCCTCACACCACAACCACACTACACTCATGTCAAGCAAACTGAGTCCAATTGTTAAAGATTACAGGGATCTGTTAGCATGAGCTGAAAGTCATTTTGTACTTGGCAGCTGTTTTAGTTAGCTATGTGCTAGCCATTTTCTTTCTCCCTCTTCCAGAGCCTTGCACATGCTCAGAAGGGCCTAGCTAGTAGAATGCACCTGCTCCTAGTATAGAGCTGTCAGGCTGTTCTAACTGATGTCAGCAACTTATTACTCCTACTAGTTGACTGCATTTTCTGTATGACCATCTATGTGTGTAACTCTTCTCATGTGTACTTGTACCGCCTTCTTTTGAGCCGCTGTGTGGGTATATAAGGCCCCTGTTCTCTGTACTCCTTAGAATGCCTCCTACAGTGACTTGAGATTACTGTGTGACGCAATCTCCCTCATCTGAGGTTAATAAAAAAGATGTCTTTTATATTACAGCTTCTGTGCCAATCTCTTCTTTGTTGGTTTAAAAGGACCAGGTGTATCAGTGAAACCCCTGAGAAGGTTTGGATTTCTTCACAATCACAAAATGAACGCACAATGAATATGAACAATCACTCAACTAGACACACCCTACACTGACACACAGCCACATACACAGACCAGATGTCAGCAGCAATGGAGGACAAGAAATGGGCAAAGCTAAAGTGAGGTGGACACAAATGGAAAGCCAAGGAGCTAGCCACAAAGGATGTGTACATCACATGCAAGAGAAGGAACATATAACAACACCCTTAGCCCATCAAATCACACATGGCTGGCACAGTGAGTGAAATTATACCACAGTCACCTCTGTGCAACAACTCAGGGAGACAGCAAGGCAACCCTTGCATAGGCACAGGGATGATAGGAAGTCTCTGAAGTCAAACAGTGATCAGCCACACATCGGTATCCAACAACTTGACAGGTGTATGTCATCAGCACAACACACAGGACCCCTTGTCACACTCCATGACTGTCAAACACAAGTAGGATCCTTCACACATACCCCTTCCCCATCCACCACCCACCTCACACCTGCAACACTCAACACCAGTGTCAAACACACAGAATGGTGCCAATAATGTCCAGTGAATACACAGATAAACAATCACACACCCTGGGGGGCATCCACAAAAATCACACACACACACACACACACTCAGGGATGCCCGAATCAATGCTGGCACAAAAACAACAGCCAAACACAAAACTTGCTAACAACATACACAGAAGTACAACAAGCCCAGACCTGTGCAGTAAAACAGTGGAAAGGCAATGGGAGCCCAGACAGAACAGGAGTACACAACAGCATCACTCAGGAACAATGCACAGACAACAAACCCCAACACAGACAAAACGTGCATCATCTCAAAACTACCATGGACACAAACTGGGAGCAATGGACCAATAAGAAAACACAGACAGACATAGCACACCACCCATCAAGTCAACATGGTGTCATAGTGTACCACATGCTTGCACATGCACAATCCTGGCAAGTGACAGGTCAAATAGAAGAGGAGAAAACCCCAAGGATGCACTCAAAACAAGCCCAGCAACAAGAATAGCCCTAAGTGCATGTGACAGATACACAAGTAATGCACACTACACTTTCAACATACATCTGAATGTATCACAATGCACAAACAAATCACACACAATGACATGCAAATAGAACATCACACACAGAGCATCTGTCAGCTGCAAGAGACAACACAAGCCAAACACTGCACACATCCACATCAAACGCACAACGGATGCACATGCCAATCAATCACATTGCAAACACAGCTAGACCTCAGGGGATGCACACTAGGCAAGTACATGGCAACATTGTCTCACAGCACTGCATGCACAACAAGCAGTGTGTGTGCACCAAACATACCAGTTCCACACAGACATGAGTGCCACACCATGAACCCCCACAACACAAAACACCATAGCACACAGACAACATCACACTCAGGAAGGGAAGAGGTACCTCAGCAAACACACATACAGCTCAGCCATCACCCACAGATGCACAAGTCTGGGACACCCAGGTGAAAACAACATGACCAGAGGACTGTGCAGCACAAACATATGAACTGAATATGAGCAACCATGACTGCAAAACAGTACACGAAAATCACATATAACCAATTAGGAAGCTGTCCTGAGTGGCACATTGGTCCTGTGCACATATCAGCACCACAAAGCATAGTGTAACAAATAAAGTGGTGGGGAGGCACACACACTGGCAACCCAAGGGGACAGCTGACATGAGAGTGAAGTGTTGTGTATGTCGATAGTGGACATGTCTGGAGTGCACCATACAAAAATAGATGGAGTGCTCACTCACAATGGGTAGGCATCAGAAGCACAGATAGGGGATGGTATAACTCCACATCCCACATGCCATAGTGTAGCCAAAAATGGCTCAAGTGACAGCAATGCATGCGAAAACACACCCACAATGTCAGTGTGGCTGAGCAGGTCTGCTCAGTGAGCACAAACAGTAATAAGACACATGGCTTATCAACAAAACATAACACTGACTTGCCAGTCACACACTCTGCATACTCTCAATTGGCAGCAACAACAAGTAGGTGTCCCCCAGAAGTGCAAGGACACACCAACATACTGCACAGTGCACAACCTACAACTCCCATATGTGCACACAATCACAAGCACAGGGCTGACCAATCGAACTAACAGGCATTCCAGGTTGACACATGTGTGCAGTTTCTGTCGCAGGGGCACACACACATCAACACTACTGACAAAGTTACCCCCTTCACACTGCACACTTCATGACCACACAAGTGCACACATTGAAATCTACCCATGTGACTGTGATGACTGGCCATCACAAGATGAACATACACCAACACTGCTGGTCACACATCAAGAAAGATCATACAGACATGATGGACCCTGGCCAGCCTGCCTGCAGTACTGTGGATAGAATCCCACTCTGTGCTGGCAGCGCATCCAAACATGCCATGTGTACAATTTTTCTAACATCACCATAGATTTATTAGGATAACAGTAGCTCATTACAAAGAAACATCATTGCACCCCTAAGCATCAGAGTCAATAAGAACTGAAGTGTCTGTCACATCTGCAAAACCCTGAAAAAGTCAAAACAGCCATTGGCAGTGTTAAAGTGGCATACACAGCATGTGTCACATTAAAGCATACCCACACATAAACCCCTTTATTTAGCAAGGACACTGACACAGCAGACAACATGAGTAACTGTCCTTATTCACATATTACACAGAAAGGCATCATAAATAGTTAAGAGCAAGACCAGTGGCCAGTGCAAAGTGCAAAGTAGGCACACAAGAAGGTGCACATGGAATGGGCTAACACAGCAATGAACATCAAGGCCAGTGGCCAGTCCAAAGTGCAAAGTGCAAAGTAGGTACATGAGAAGGTGCACAGGGAATGGGCAAACACAGCAAGGCCAGTGGCCAGTCCAAAGTGCAGAGTAGCTGCATGAGATGCTGTACAGGGAATGGGCAAACACAGCAAGGCCAGTGGCCAGTACAAAGTGCAGAGTAGGTACATGAGAATCTGCAGAGGGAATGGGCGAACACAGCAATGAACATCAAGGCCAGTGGCCAGTCCAAAGTGTAGAGTAGGTACATGAGATGCTGCACAGGGAATGGGCAAACACAGCAAAGAACATCAAGGCCAGTGACCAGTCCAAAGTGCACAGTAGGTACATGAGAAGCTGCACAGGGAATGGGCAAACACAGAAAAGAACATCAAGGCCAGTGGCCAGTACAAAGTGCAGAGTAGGTACATGAGAAGCTGCACAGGGAATGGGCAAACACAGCAATGAACATCAAGGCCAGTGGCCAGTCCAAAGGGCAGAGAAGGCACATGTGTGCATTAAATCCTGCACAGGGAATGGGTGAGACTGTACACTGCCATGGTCAGCAACACAGTTAGGGGGATAACAATAGGCAGTCCAGGCACTGCTGTGGGAGAGATAGGTGTGTGAGGGGGACTTTGACTCAGACTGGGCTGTCAGTCAGACTGGGAGGTGGCTGAGTGTCGGGGCCAGTTGGAGAACTAGACCGGGGAGAGAGAGTCCCAGCTGAGGTAGAGGCATCAGTGGTTTTGGAAGCCGGAGGGCTGCTTGGACCAGGAGGTGTGGTGGCATGTGGAGGTGGAGTCATGCTGCAGTGAGATATAGTGTGGGAGGGAGAATGTGGAGGGGTGCCTTTCCACTTCTTGGGGAGTCTAAATGGAGGTTTGTTGTTGGGAGGAGTGGTAGGTGTTTCGGCCACAACAGGCACACTCTCCACCAAAGCTGCACCAAGTGCAGCCGGTGGCCCTCCCTATGGGGACCTGCTGGATCCAGAGGTACGCTTGTCCTGGCCTTGCCTTTTCTCCCCCATCACCATTTGAACAGGTGAACCCCCTACACTGACCACCTTCCCCTGCTTCTCAGGGCTCTGGATGGGAGTTGAGGTTGTGGGTGAATCTGCCTTAGCTGGCTTTTTCTGTGGACCCTTAGCTGGCACCAGCTTCACAGCAGGAACGGGAACTGACTGCTTTTCTTTGCAAGACACTTTTGGAACTGGAGAATCCTTGGCTGGAGATACCTCTGAGGCATGTGAGCCTGAGGCCTGCTTCTTGGCTTTATGCCCCTGAGTGTCGCATGAAGGGCTTTTGCCTTTGCGCTCTGGGGTGGCGTTGGATTTTTGGAGGGCTGGTGTGTGCTGCGTGTGCTGTATCTTGAGCCTGAGGTATGTGGTGTGTGGTCAGTATCATCAGATGTAGCCACTGGCAAGGGGGTGGCCAAAGGGACTGGAGCTGGACTCTGAGACTGTGCCAGCTGAATGGCTGCCGTGACGGCGGAGGACAAAAACTGGACAGTCCGTTGTAGCCCACCCACGTCTGAATGAATGCCCTCCATGAAAGCAACTACCTGTGCCAACCTTTTGTCGTGGTCTAGGAAGGCGTTGATGAGAGTTGTCTGGCCCACACACAGCTGGCACAAAAGGTCCACAGACTCAACACTGATGGCAGCAGGGGAGACAGGGGCAGGGGCAGCAGTGCCTGGGGTGAAGGACACTCTTCCCTTCTTACTGGTGCGAACACGGGCAGCACTAGTGGAAGTGGCTGGGATGGTGGGCACTGGATGCTGTGTGGTGGAAGAGGAGGCAGAGTTCCCGCTCCCTGTGTCTGCCAACATAGATGTGTCACAGCTAGCGTCAGATGACATTGAGGTTGGTGTCTCTGGCTGTGATTCCTCAAGCAGACTCCTGTCCCCCTCCAAGGCGCTGGTCACATCAGTATCAGTGTGCTCGTGCGTAGCAGTCGTGCTTAATGCCTCACCACTGGTGTCAGTCCCCTGTCCTTCTGTGGCCACAATAGATGCTGCAAGAGACAGTGACGTAGGGTCAGTTCTGTGGAATTAACACAAACATCATATGCAAGCAAAGCGCGAAACAAGATGATGATGTCCCCATGTTGCACATCACCCAGTGCACTAACACCGTGCAACCTCAATTCAAAACGTGATTTTGCGTGTCATCATGCAAACTTGGCATACGTGACCCATGTGATGCCCACACAGCCAAATAGCCTTCCGGTGGCTAGGTGTAACCAGACACACAGATCCATCTGAGCACACCTAGGGCCCTGAGGGGGGAAAAGATGTACCTCCCAACATGTTGCCACAGTCACATCTGGAGGCAGCAGAAGGAGACAACACAGATACAGACTCCAACATATCAGTCCGCAATGGCCATGAGCTCATGCCATCCACCATGTCGTACTTTGGGGCACAACTGCAGTTGCACATTGGTGTCAGATGTGTACTCCTCACAATTCTGACGTCAAGCAATGTACACATTGATGAAAGCACACTCAGATGATGCACACTGCCGTTCCCTTCCATGGGATGTCCCTGACTACCCCAATTTAGATGATGCCAGAAGGCCACAACTCAATGTCAATGCAATGTCAAGGACCATCACTCCAATGCCATGAGAAAGTACAGGTAGGGAAAATGCATGACAGCTGCACCCAACACAGAGGCACTTACAAGCCATTGCATCACACTAGAAACATCACAGAGCCCAGCACTGGCCCAGGCTTGGAACACATGCAGCCACTCACAACCAAAGTCACCCTTCCTAGAACACTCACCCCAGATTGCTGCTGATGGTCCTTCAAACGTGCATCCAGCTCAGGCTGTGTCACAGCTAAGATGCAGGCCATTAGTGGTGTCATGCTCCAACGCGCCAACCTTCCAGTCCGAGGGAGCAACCCCAGCGTCATCTCTGCCACGTTTTTGCTCAGCCGGCAGATGTCATCCCACCTCTTGTGACAGTGTGTGCGCCGTCGGTTGGAGACACCCAGAGCCCGCACCTTGCGTGCAATGGCCCTCCAGACGGCTTTACGCTGGTGGATTTTTGAGATGCAGGCATGGGAGACAAGAGGGGGAAACATCAGTGACACAGGGTTATGTACCACTATCTCTCAGTACAGGAGCATAATACTATCTCAGAACTACTTCACAAATATGTCTATCAGAGACAATACAGCATCTCACATGGTACATTAGCATGGGAGAATCATATGAAAATGCATGCAGGTATGAGGATGGACACAGTACCTGCCCATCTCAAACATATGCAGAATGCCAGCACAGAAATCCATGTGAAGGAGCCCCACATCTGCTATCCAATTTGTGATTGAGCAAGACATACATTACTTTGGAAATGATGTGGCGGGCAGACTCACTGTGTCCAACACTGCACACCCCTCAATGTCCTTGCCCTGTGAATGGCTCACTGTGTCATGGAGGTCACATTTAGGGACATGATCTTACAATCTCACACCTTTCTCACAAGGTCTGTAGTGTGCAATCTACAGGGCTGAGTTGGCTCTTTGATGGATAGTCTATCAGACAACCCATATGTTTTACTCAGTACATTCATTAATGTGTCCTTGTCATATTGGGCAGTGACTGTGCAGGCCAGGTTGGCTCACACTGAGGTCCAACGTGGGGCATAAGAAATGACCCATGAAGGGACAAATTCAGAGCATAAACAGTGCCTACACATGCTAATCAGTGCACATGCTGGTGGAAATGGAAGGGGCTCTGCACAAAAGTACAACAATCTGCTGTGTCATAGGTGAATTACCATCAAGTGTGTCATCCTCTGGCATTTAAGTCCTGAGCATAGTGCTGACCTATACATGATGTCAATTATGAGTCAGACACACTTTCATCAGTACCCTCTGGACGTAAACCCTTGGTAAGGCCACAGATGAGCCTGTGAAGAACATCAGGGACCCACACATCCATTCACACAGGCAATTCCTATGCTGACTCCTGCTTAACCAACTTGCTGCGTCACTGTATGGCTGACAAAACAATACATGTCCCTCCCAGTCTGATGTGCAGCCAGGGAAACGTGTGAAATAGGCTACACACCCCTTTCCCCTGAAGACAGCATGCTAGGCAGTGTATGGCACAAACCCACACTCTCAGGCACATGCTGCAGCAGATCAACTTCATGTGTGCACTCCATGCACTCTCTGAAACACTTACCATGACATCTGGAGCACCATATAGCACTTGTAGGTATAAGATACATTTATAAAGTATCAGACATGATTATTAAAATGCTATACCAAAGAATATTTGACAACAACAACCTATTGAATGTTTTAAGGATTATAGGTTAGCTTTCAAAACCAACATTTTTTCTGTTTTTTTCAGGAATTTGTCCAATACTCCTGTGTTAATCGATCCCATTTTGGACTCACAGGAGAACGCAGGTTGTATTTAAACCAACCATTTTTATTGAGATTTTGTTTATTTTTGCACAAAAGCACTGTTTTTGCAGTAGCGATTTTATCAAAGGTCCTGATGAAAGCCTGGATCAGAGGATCCATAGGCTGAAACATGTAGACCTGTCATCCCTGTGGACTTTCTACAGTTATTTGTTGAAACTGTATACGCACTGTTTTAGTTTTGACACCAGGGTAGCGCCTAATAAAGTTGTTCTGTGTCCTCGTAGCCAATTTTAAATCACTTTTTCGCATACACTAGTCACATGCACTGCAACCATCACCTCTAAAACTAGAAGCTAGGCCCTTCTCTGGGATCAGAGTGTATTCTATCTTTTGCTACTCTTCAAAAAAACATCTGTAAGCTCCCTTCTATGGGTGAGAAGGTTGCAGCCCTCAGTTGCACAAGGGTTAGCGGCCAAAGAAGAGTTCCCAGATGATGAAGCATGCCACTTCGGTGGGTGATGGGACTTCATCTTCTATGATAAGATTCCTTTAACTTTATCAGATTAGTTTGTTGTTGCCAGAGTTTATTTCTAAGCAGACCGATAGTTTTCCTCGTGTTTTTTATGACTTAGGATTGGGGATAGGCAACTGTTTGGGTCTTTAAATATTTTCCCTAGGACCCCCTGTTTGAATATTTTGTGATACGCACCATATAGCCTCCCATACTGTATTAGCACCTCGTCCACCAGGACCTCTAGCTCATCGGTGGTGAAGGGACGGGCCCAGGTCTTCTCAGTCCTTGCCATCACTGGGTCCAGGAGACAGGAGCAGCAGCAGCTGGTGGAGAGAGGTGTCAGGCAGCAGGCTCTGGAGACAGGAGCAGCAGCAGTTAGTGGTGAGGGGTGTCAGGCAGCAGGCTCTGGAGACAGAAGCAGCAACAGTTGGTGGTGAGGGGTGTCAGGCAGCAGGCTCTGGAGACAGGAGCAGCAGCAGTTAGTGGTGAGGGGTATCAGGCAGCAGGCTCTGGAGACAGGAGCAGCAGAAGTTGGTGGTGAGGGGTGTCAGGCAGCAGGCTCTGGAGACAGGAGCTGCAGCAGTTAGTGGTGAGGGGTGTCAGGCAGCAGGCTCTGGAGACAGGAGCAGCAGCAGTTGATGGTGAGCGGTGTCAGGCACGAGGCTCTGAAAGCAGTGGAAATGTGAGTCTCTCTCCCACTCATATATATAGCACCCTGGGGTAGTTTCAGTGATTCTGAGATGCTGTAATTGGTGTTCCAGGTCAGTTTTTATCAAATGCATCCAATGACCAGCTCAGCGGTGGCGGAGCACTCCTACTGCGATTTTCAAAATTGCATTAGGCTACCGCGATTGCAGTTCCC
Source organism: Triturus cristatus (assembly GCF_964204655.1). Classification (NCBI taxonomy): domain Eukaryota; kingdom Metazoa; phylum Chordata; class Amphibia; order Caudata; family Salamandridae; genus Triturus; species Triturus cristatus. The sequence goes on from NC_140589.1 coordinate 1,757,572,423, forward strand.
ATTGGCTGTAAGGGCATGGGCATTGGCGATGACACACCGCTGGGGCCAGGCAGTCACTACCACGATGGTGCGTCTTTCAATTGCATCCAATGACCAGCCCGCGGTGGCGGAGCATACCTACCGTGATTTTCAAAAATGCATTAGGCTACCGCAATTGCAGTTCCCATTGGCTGTAAGGGCATGGGCATTGATGGTGACACACCACAGGGGCCAGGCGGTCACTACCGTGGTATGGCTGCCATTCATTGGTGCCAGTGACCGTGATTTGGGTGGCGGAGCATGCCAACTGCCATTTGACTATCAACATATATGTATCAATACCGCAAGTGTGGCTTTGGCATTGGGGTGACACACCGCAGGGGCCAGGCAGTCACTACCGCGGTATGGCTGCCATACATTGGTGCCAGTAACCATGATTTGGGTGGCTGAGCATGCCAACTACCATTTGACTATCAACATATATGTATCAGTACCGCGAGTGTGGCTTTGGCATTGTGGGTGACACACCGCAGGGGCCAGGAGGTCGCTACCGCGGTATGGCTGCCATACATTGGTGCCAGTGACCGTGATTATGGTGGCGGAGCATGCCAGCTGCCATTTGACTATCAACATATATGTATCAGTACCGCAAGTGTGGCTTTGGCATTGGGGGTGACACACCACATGGTCCAGGCAGTCACTACCACGGTACGGCTGCCATACATTGGTGCCAGTGACCGTGATTTGGGTGGCTGAGCACTTTGACAGCACCTATGGACACATCATGCTGTGTGAGTGGCCAATGGCCAGTTCTCAACAGTGCACAGTAGACATATGATTCATGGCACAAGATTGTGCACACAATGCCAATGTAACATGTACCCCACTGCTGACTGCACATGCCATGTTGGTGTATATAAATGAAAACATTGGCATGTACTCCCTCACGTCACTTGTGATATTGCCTGGCATGTACACAGAACAGTGTTGTGATGGACTCTCCAATGGGTACAAATGTCAATTTGTGATAGGGCTGAGCAACTCACAGTGATGAATGTCTGACTACACATTGTGCATATGTCACTGTCTACTTTGCTTGGCTCATGCACACACTTGTTGTTTACGCACAAACTGTGATCATTGTGTTGTTGATATGTCCCCTGTTCAACATACGCAAGAAGGTGTGGCAGGTACAGCTGCCAGGTAGGAGACAGTAGTGTTGCAGTTTCACACATATGCTGTATGAAATACTCTTAGGGCTGCTCTTGCAAGATGTGGCCGTATTCCTTTGGGCATTCACATAGTCAGATATTGTTTTGGAGGTACTCGCTGTGTGAGAAGGGGACAGGTGTACGACTAGTGTAGCTGAAGGTGTCCCTAAATGTAAGTTGGGCTCTAAGCTGGACTGTAATGACAGTCATTGTTGGCGTTGAGTCAGTCAAAACTTAAGATATTGGACCAATCTCATGGTGGATTGCATTTACCTGTGTCCCCTTTCATTGCACCTAGGAGGAGACCAAAGGTGCATCATCCTTTCACAGTGCTGGCAGACATGTTGGATGAGGAGGTCATATGGAAATTCCGTCTGGATCGACCCACCCTACAAGACCTATGTGCTATGTTGGAGCCCCACCTGCGGCCTCGCAGAACATATCCGACTGCTTTCACACCAATGTCTAAGGTGATGGCGGCCCTGCATTTTTTGCTACTGGATCATTCCAGTACACGGAGTCCAGCGCAGGAGGGATGTCGCAACCTATGTTCAGCATGGTGCTACGTGTTGTCCTGTCCGCTATGATGATCTACAAGGACAGATATATCCATTTCCCCAGAAGACATGAATTTGTGGGTGTGAAGGGGGATTTTTATGGCCTTGGGCACATCCCCAATGGTGTTGATGCCATTGACTGCACACATGTTGGACTTGTTCCACCACAGGCACAGGAGCACATCTACAGGAACAGGAAACATTTCCATACCATCAATGTGCAAGTGGTGTGCCAGGCGGATATGATCATCTCACACGTCTGTGCCAAATTTCCTGGCTCAGCCCATGAATCGTAAATCATGCGTAACAGCATTGTGCCACGGCTGATGGGTAATCTGCTTCCAGAGCGTGCATGGATTGTGGGTAGGTACGCAGGGCCAAGTAGTGTGCTGTGTGTGTAACATGCTGTTCTCTGCCACAGTTATATTACAAAGTTGGTCTGTGTATCTCACACTTAAGTGATTCTGCATATCCCAACCGTCCTTGGTTGCTGAGCCCACTGCGGAATCCCAGGACCCCAAGTGAAGTCTGCTACAATGATGCCCATGGGAGGACACGTCGTGTGGTGGAGCGTACCTTCGGTTCCCTGAAGTCACGTTTCCGCTGCCTGGACAAGACCGGAGGTGCACTGATGTACTTGCCCAAAAGGTGTGTCAGATTGTAGTTGCATGCTGCATGCTCCACAACCTGGCCTTGAGCAAGGAGATCCCTTGCTTCTGGATGCTGATGAGCAGCCGAGGCCTCCGCCTGCAAACCAACCCATGTCCAGTGACGAGGATAGTGGCGAGGAGGGGAACAACCTTTACAACGCAACTTTTACAACGCACTACACTTACAACGCATTTTTTACAACGCAACATCCACTACAACGCATTCCATTACATCGCATGACACTACAACGCATTTTTAAAAACTACCTTTACAACGCATTCCATTACATCGCATACTACCTTTACAACGCATACCATTACAACGCATAATATTACACTACACTATCCAACACTTACCCTACTGTTGCACCCCCTGGAGTTAGAATAGTAATTTTTACCCCTACACTATCCAACACTTACCCTACTGTTGCACCCCCTGGAGTTAGAATAGTAATTTTTACCCCTATACTATCCAACACTTTCCCTACTGTTGCACCCCCTGGAGTTAGAATAGTAATTTTTACCCCTATACTGTCCAACACTTTCCCTACTGTTGCACCCCCTGGAGTTAGAATAGTAATTTTTACCCCTATACTATCCAACACTTACCCTACTGTTGCACCCCCTGGAGTTAGAATAGTAATTTTTACCCCTATACTATCCAACACTTACCCTACTGTTGCACCCCCTGGAGTTAGAATAGTAATTTTTACCCCTATGCTATCCAACACTTTCCCTACTGTTGCACCCCCTGGAGTTAGAATAGTAATTTTTACCCCTATACTATCCAACACTTTCCCTACTGTTGCACCCCCTGGAGTTAGAATAGTAATTTTTACCCCTATACTATCCAACAATTACCCTACTGTTGCACCCCCTGGAGTTAGAATAGTAATTTTTAACCCTATACTATCTAATACTTACCTTAAATGCAATTTAATATTATGCGTTGTAATGGTATGCGTTGTAAAGGTAGTATGCGATGTAATGGAATGCGTTGTAGTGGATTTTGCGTTGTAAAAAATGCGTTGTAAGTGCATGCGTTGTAAAAGTGTGCGTTGTAACGACGTACATCCTGGTGAGGAGGAAGGTGTCGACCTGTGTCAACAGCTCATCAACTGCTACTTCACTTGAAGGTGAGTGACAATGTACAACGGGACCCTTGTCTGCTCATGTCATTGTTGGTGAAAAGGTCTATGTGAGCTTTGTGACTGCAGCCTGTTGTTGACTCAGTGCTGGCTGACAATGTTTCTGGTACAGGGTAGTTTGGCACAAATATAGGATGTCTATGTCGGTACAGTTGCTCATAGTAATGTGTGCAGATTGGTGTAACTTGATGACATGTGTTGTGTGATGGCTGTGATGCCACCGCCTGACTCGTGAATATTGTTCTGTTGTATTTTCCTAGGTCCCTTTAGCCTCTCCTTGCCTACAAACAATCTGTGCTCCTGGTATATTGTAATCATGGTGAACATTGCACATCCTGTGATAAACACGGAGCAGACACAATCACATAGGTGTGTAATGAGTGTTTATTTACAATGTGTACATGTGAGAGGGGAGTGAATATTTACAAAAGGGCAAATTCTGAAGCACTGAGTTGGCAGTGGGGGGTAGATGAGACAATCGAGTAGTCACCACATTGATGTGGTGACCCAGTCTAACAGACAGACGCCATTAACAAGGCAGTGTGGGGAAGGACAGTCAACAAAGTCAATGCAATAGTGAACAGGGTTGACATCATGACTGGCTCCTTGACTAGTGTTTGGCATGAGGGTTTGTGTTGTCATATGGCTCCATGCTTTTTGAAAGGAATGGTGAGGTGCATGCACTATCTACTTACCTGTTCTGTTCTCACACTGGGGTGGACTTTCTGGCACATGCTTCTGGGTGTGTGTTTGAGTGCTCCATCGTGCTCAGGGTTGGGACAAGGGGGGCCTGGTGGGAGTTGTAGTACTGTCTTGCCACCCCCAAACACCCCTCCTTGTGAAAATAGCTACCTACCTGTTAGGTGAAGGTGAACAATGCAATGGCTGACACATGCATCAGGGTGGGGGGGGGAGTGCTCCATCCTGCTCAGGGGTGGGACAAAGGGGCATGATGGGTGTAGTAGTGCTGGCTGCCCGTACACAAATGCAATCCTGGGAATGTTGCAGGCTACTTTTGGGGTGATATAGATGGAGTGGATGTTACATCTGTGAGACCTGTGTTGAGTATTGTGGTGCATATGAATGGACTTGGGCCTAGTAGGTGTAGCTTTGTAGTTGTGCAAAACAGTACATGGCACTGTAATGGTTTACATTTGTTCGTCCTTACCAGCCTGCACTCCCCCGGCTATTCCTGTGAGACTCTCTGGATGCAGTATGACAAGCACCTTCTCCTCCCATGCAGTGAATGTTTTGGGTGGGATGGGAGGGCCACCGCCAGTCCTCTGAGGCCAGCTCACAGTTCTTGTTACTCTTTTCTTTCACAACCCTCGTCAGGTCATGCCACCGCTTCATGATTTGACCTTGTTGACTATTCATGTCCACATTTGTGCTCTTGTGGCTAATTGTGTCTGTTGGACCAGGGTACCAAAAACTTGTGCACAATAGGTGGCAGGACTGCAGCAGCCTTTTCTCCCACAACCTGCCAATATTTAAATCAGGCGGGTGGACTGTCGAGTCAACAGGCAGGAAAACTGCCAAAAAAGCGACGGTGGGACCCGATCTGCCAAAATCTAAATCAGGCCTGAAATCATTGTGTACATGTAAAATTGAGTGTGGAAATGCATTCTGCACATTGTTAATGATACACAAAAATATAAAAGCATAGAAATCTGCTACACTGTCAACCAACAATGCAAAGCACCATTGACGACTGGCTCTTCATGCTACAGCAGCGACCGTTCACGACTCCCCACATGTTCCTCGTGCCAACAATGACTCCTTGCAGCAAAACACAAATGGCAACTCCTCACACAGTCTTGAGAAGGTCACTCTTTAGCAGGACGAACTTGGTCCCTGTATTTGACCCACTTTCCATCGTGGTTCATGATGAATGTGAGACTTTACCCCGATCCCTTGTGACGAGATAGCCATGAGTGGTGCTTTGTGCTTTTTGGTGTTATTGTCACCTGAAATTTTCAAACGTCACATCTGCTGCAACCTCTTTCAAACAACTAGGAAGACTTACAGCTACTGGATCTGGCATAGCTCAACCAAGCCACAGGCCTCATAATTTGTGTTAGAACTCCACGTGCACATTCGCTTTTCTCATGAAAAAAATTCCAAATTATAATGAGACATTCTTAGAGCGGATGCATTACACAAACTTTCTCTTAACATCCAGTAGACGTCTAAGTGTTCTTCATCAATTGGTACCGGATCTTTGATATCACTGTGAGTCAACCTTGCTAAAGATTTTGCAATCAAGGAAACATTTGGAAATCCACTGTTGACATTAGCTAAAAATTCACTGGAACACTCTCGCTTCCCTCTGGGTTGTAGGATGATTCATTATCAGAACTGCAGAAATGCATTCTTTGAGAAACAGCCTGGACACCAGGTTCTCTGCGAAATCCTCCAATATAATCAACACTGGAAAATCCACTATCACTTAGGACTGGGCAAAATGGAATGTTCTAATGCAGAAAGGAGGTGCCCTTTAATGTGCAGCAATTCTCTGCTACCAAAACTAAGGTTGTGTGGAACCCTGAAGTTTTAGACACTCCAAAATCTTACCTCATTCAGATTGCCTACATTTACTGTGTGGGAAATGGGACAATGTGTCCCAGTGTTAAGGTACCTCCCAAAGCATTAAAATGAGGAAAATGCAATTAAAATCAGTAAATGGAATGAAGTTGATTGGGCCCACTCAATAACTGAATTCTAGATCAATAGAGTTAATGGGATTTTATTGCAAAATTGAAAAATAAAGCGGTACAGAGTCAATTACATGAAGGCTCTCAATGTAAGTTACACAGAGAATTCTAGAATCGGAAATTATTCTAAGTCTCAGGTGTGCAGCAAAATCGGGAAAAAGACAAACAATATCCCTAGTAGAATAGGGAAGTCCTCTGGCTCACCCGAACAAATATGTGGTTTTTATACATTATTTTTGCATATAAAATCATCGGATCTGCAGACTCACTGTGTAGTGAGTAAATGTGACATTTAAACAGCAAATCAGAGCACATGAAAAATAAACCTCACATTACCTTTATATTCAAGCACCCCCCCACTCCATGAATAATTATTCAGCACTGTCTATGCTGATGTCATCCCGAGACGCTTGAAAGAACACTGGGTACATGAACAATAATGTATTATGTGAATGAATAGGCAGAGTGAACCAGAGGGAGGACCTATGTAATGTATCAGGTTGTGACTAAAAGTGAATTGAGAGCAGAACAATAAAAACAGTGGAAATTAACCAGCGCATCTGTGCTTGCTGCAGAGTTTGCGAGGTGAGAAGATGGTCGGGAGGAAAGACATGAGTCACAGGGATGAGTTCCATCTTGGACAAGATGGCGTTTATATTTAAACTGAGGCGTCGTTATCATTATTAGAAAAACTCACTCCGGCAGTCATAGAGAGTTTGCTTCAAAGGCATCTGTATTAAAGGCCTGATTTAGATCTTGGTGGTCTTATCGCGGTCCACCCGCAGGGGCGGTCCCAAGTACTCCATCAAGTCCATGGTTGCCTAACCATCATATTTAGATGTTGCGACTATAACCAGCTTCCCGCCACCGCTGCGGTCTTCTCTGCTGGTTGGCAGTACTCCACTGCCGTAGACTAGCGGTATCCCACTGAGACGATTTAGGTGTACAGCTTGTCCTGGCAGTACCCTGCGGGCGGACTCATTGCATAGTGGGGTCCTGCTGGTGTAAAGAAAGGTAAGTACTACATATCCTTATTGTAAAACACATTTATATGTTTTGTATGTGTTATAATGTATATGTAGGTTATGTGTACTCTCCATTTTGCTGCATGTTAAATAACAGGAGGCCAAAGTAAATGTTACCCTACACTGCATATGACAAGTGACATGGAAGCCAACCTTCGATTCTGGCCACAACAAGGTCACTGATCAGCGTGGTCAGGGAGCAGCAGCACAGGAAGGACTTGGACAAAGACCGAAGTGGGACCCAGAAAAAAGATGAGTATTCACCGCTTTTCCTTCAATTCTGCCAACTCATGCATGTCGGTGACACCTTCAGAAAAGGCTCAACCGAAATGCACATCACAATCTGGGCGGTGGGAAGGTAGGTGGGACTCCCCTTCAAGTTGCTTCTGGCTCTGCTGCCATCGACACTGGAGCAGGAGTCTCAGCTGAGGTGGCAGGACTGCAGCAGCCTTTTCTCCCACAACCTGCCAATATTTAAATCAGGCGGGTGGACTGTCAAGTCAACAGGCAGGAAAACTGCCAAAAAAGCGACGGTGGGACCCGATCTGCCAAAATCTAAATCAGGCCTGAAATCATTGTGTACATGTAAAATTGAGAGTGGAAATGCATTCTGCATATTGTTAATGATACACAAAAATATAAAAGCATAGAAATCTGCTACACTGTCAACCAACAATGCAAAGCACCATGGACGACTGGCTCTTCATGCTACAGCAGCGACCGTTCACGACTCCCCACATGTTCCTTGTGCCAACAATGACTCCTTGCGGCAAACACAAATGGCAACTTCTCACACAGTCTTGAGAAGGTTACTCTTTAGCAGGACGAACTTGGTCCCTGTATTTGACCCACTCTCCATCGTGGTTCATGATGAATGTGAGACTTTACCGCGATCCCTTGTGATGAGATAGCCATGAGTGGTGCTTTGTGCTTTTTGGTGATATTGTCACCTGAAATTTTCAAATCTCTGGTTTACTGATTGTATTTTTGTCATTTTGGTGTCATTTTATTCATTAAATTGTACTGTAGTTGTCTTAATTGGTTTGGGATTTTTCTTAAGTTGTGGTTTCTTATTATTACTGTTTGAGTACTTCATAAATACTGTACACATTGCCTCTAAGTTGACTAAGCCTGAGTGCTTTTGTGACAAGCTACCATAGGGTTAAGCACAGGTTTATTTAGTGACTTTTGTGATTGACCCTGGCAAGGATTGTGTTTAATATTTGGGTGGGGCTGCCACCCCTCTCAACTAATAACCCAAGGCCTCATTTACTATTTTTTGGCATAGTGCAGCGCCACAAGCCTTCCTGCTGCACTGCCATACATCAAAACAAAAGGACAAGAATGTGCCGTATCTATGAGATATGGTGTTGCAGGGATTCTGCTCATGCACAGAACAATGCGCAGGAAACCAGGACCTCAGTGAATTGTGGTGTACCAAAAACTCACCTAAGAACCCAGAACCCCTATCCGACCAGCATCAGTGTCCCATTCATTATCCGTATCATCACGGAGGTCCCAATGTATAGACAACCCAGAACAAGCGACTTAGAATACTCTGAGGAATGGTGGGAATCAGAAATACCTGTTTGTAATTATTCTCATATCAGTCCACAACAAGAGTAATCAGAGACAGGGTAAAGTTTAAAAGGTTTATTTTATAAACTACGTGTCCTAAGATGCAGTACTTTGGCTAACATAAGCAGACAAATGATTAAAATCAAAACCATCAGCATTGTTACAATACCATAGAAAATGAAAGGAGAAATCATAATCTAATGACAGTGGAATACAGCCACCTTCCTTTCGCAAGTAAACTAATATTATTAGAGTAGTAGAAGGTCTCTAGGCTTGAATGGGGAACCCCATACCGTAAAGATCAGCTTAGTTTAATCACATCACAGGATCAGTTGTACTCTGCTACTGGGAAAGCTCTTCTTCCGAATGTGTGTAAAGCATGCAGCCTGCAATATTAAAAGCCCTCGACTTTCAGGTATTTGCAGCTGCATGCATGTTATGGCTAAATAGTGGGCCGATCAACCTGAACTCAAAAACATGCATTGTCTGGCGACCCAGACTGTTTCTTTACACAATGTTCAGACCAAGGTCGCAGCGCACTTCTAGGGATGTGAACAACAGACAGTTCGCATGTGAAGAAAAAGGCGAGCAAGCAGTTTTCAAATAATAACATGTATCTGCAGGGGGGGGAGAGCATTTCAAATCACAGCCCTCAGAGCCACACAGCTCACCGCAGCAGCTCTTACCTGTCTCTTGGGGTCAGGGGTAGAGCACCTTTCACCTCCTTGCACTGTCGCTGAAAGTCCGCCACGCCGCCTCCAGCTTGATCGAGGCCGCCTTCGAGGAGGACTACAGCCCCCAGCGTCCACTCTGCGACCCGCCCACATCCGCCAGAAAGCGCGCCCGGAGGCGCTACATCAACAGACGCTCCCCCGGTGGAGCGGGGGGGAGAGCATTTCAAATCACAGCCCTCAGAGCCACACAGCTCACCGCAGCAGCTCTTACCTGGCTCTTGGGGTCAGGGGTAGAGCACCTTTCACCTCCTTGCACTGTCGCTGACAGTCCGCCACGCCGCCTCCAGCTTGATCGAGGCCGCCTTCGAGGAGGACTACAGCCCCCAGCGTCCACTCTGCGACCCGCCCACATCCGCCGGAAAGCGCGCCCGGAGGCGCTACATCAACAGACGCTCCCCCGGTGGAGCGGGGGGGAGAGCATTTCAAATCACAGCCCTCAGAGCCACACAGCTCACCGCAGCAGCTCTTACCTGGCTCTTGGGGTCAGGGGTAGAGCACCTTTCACCTCCTTGCACTGTCGCTGACAGTCCGCCACGCCGCCTCCAGCTTGATCGAGGCCGCCTTCGAGGAGGACTACAGCCCCCAGCGTCCACTCTGCGACCCGCCCACATCCGCCGGAAAGCGCGCCCGGAGGCGCTACATCAACAGACGCTCCCCCGGTGGAGCGGGGGGGAGAGCATTTCAAATCACAGCCCTCAGAGCCACACAGCTCACCGCAGCAGCTCTTACCTGGCTCTTGGGGTCAGGGGTAGAGCACCTTTCACCTCCTTGCACTGTCGCTGACAGTCCGCCACGCCGCCTCCAGCTTGATCGAGGCCGCCTTCGAGGAGGACTACAGCCCCCAGCGTCCACTCTGCGACCCGCCCACATCCGCCGGAAAGCGCGCCCGGAGGCGCTACATCAACAGACGCTCCCCCGGTGGAGCGGGGGGGAGAACATTTCAAATCACAGCCCTCAGAGCCACACAGCTCACCGCAGCAGCTCTTACCTGGCTCTTGGGGTCAGGGGTAGAGCACCTTTCACCTCCTTGCACTGTCACTGACAGTCCGCCACGCCGCCTCCAGCTTGATCGAGGCCGCCTTCGAGGAGGACTACAGCCCCCAGCGTCCACTCTGCGACCCGCCCTCATCCGCCGGAAAGCGCGCCCGGAGGCGCTACATCAACAGACGCTCCCCCCGCGTCGCGGGACGCGCGCGGGCGTCGCCGGGCTGAGCCCGGGCAGAGGGCGGGCCGTCTGTGGCCGTCAGTGGTCTGCAGTGGTCGGGCGGGCCACCCCTCTAACATTGTCATCTCGTCTGTGGTGAGTCTAAATTATCCCCTACTATGGAGTCTGCTAATGCTGGTGATACTCAGGACGATTTCCCTTTCCCCCCTGCTACATTTGAGTCCCTACTTGAAAGTGCATTGAACTTGGTATCAAATGAAATAGCCGACACTGAAAGAAGAATGTCCCTGAGCTGCACTAACAATATTACTCAGCCGACATCATTGTCGAATAGCCCTGGGATTCCACTATCACCAGCTGTTATTATTACAAAACCGGTATTGGTATCAACATCCCCCGTGTCCCTGTTGTCTGAAATTGTTCCCACTATTACAATTGCCTCCCAGGATGATGTTCCTATCCTGAGATCTATGGACACTAGTAACAAGCAGGGAGGGGAAAAACGCAAAAGAGGCATCATCAAACCTAGTGCCAATAAAAGGAAACAACCCCCAACTAGCAAGAATCAGCCTACGCCTCAGAGCTTGTGGAATAAACAAAAACCTACTGGGGGACAAACTGTTCTTGGTGTGGATAAAGACCTTGTGGTCGCGGATGATGATACTCCTACCGCAACCACTACTGACTCAAGTGGGACCTCTAATACTATATGGACCCAAACAACACTAATGGGAGATAATTGTCATCTCTCGAAACAGAATGGGAACCTTATAGAAACTATAGTGGATACTATTTTTAATCGACTAGAGAAGCAAATGATCAACCAGTTTAATAATGTTTTTAAAAGTCTTGACAGATTAGATAACCTGGTTAGAAACGAAGAAGTAAAAAGAAAGGGGTCTGTCGTCCTGGATCAAATCAGAGCTGACCGTCTCGTAAAACAACTTGAATCTGTAAGCAATACTTTGTCACTAAAGAAACAGGAAGTTCCCACCTTACTGGGTGGTGGAACGAGTAACCCTGGCACATCAGCCCCCTCTACTGTACCACCTACAATTCAACTTCGATCTGCCAATGGAGGGAAGAACTTGGCAAAATCCAATTTACCTCCCAAATCTACCCCAACGCCTGCACCTAGACAAACTGTCCCTTCCGTTATTGTTAATAAAAACGCCACCAACCACAAGAACGGCTCTACTCAATCTATAACAACAATAAGACCAACTGCTGATAACAATAAAGGTACTGGGCAAGCAGGGACAAGCAGGCCTTTTAAACATCAAGGGCCTGCCTTACATTTGCCACCGGATGCTTGCCCTTTTGTCCTGGTCCTTGCAGGAGTACCATCGTTGAGGGAGGAACAGGGGGAATCATGGGTGCAATTGCGAAATAAATGTATAGACTGGCTAGCTAAGCACAAAGGTGCCGGTTACGACATCTCAAGAGAGATTTTATCGGCTCGTAGGGTGTCTTGGGTTGGCCCCTTACCTAAAGATAAGGAAGGTGACTGTATCGTTCTCAATTTTAAAAACCCTGGTTCTGTAAGACATCTACTCAACAGGAATGGTAACTGCTCTGCTATTTCTACAGTTGTAACCATGTTACCTTTGAGTTACTTTTACAGACAACCTACAATGCAATCACGGCCACCCTTAATGCAATTTCAACCACCACCAATGCATTTTCAGCCACCCCCTATGCAATTCCAGCCAGCTTCATTTCCATTTAATATGTTTAATAGATTCGCACCTTTGTCAGATTTGGATATGCTAGATTGACCCTCATCGACTAATTCAGTCGAACTATCACTGGCATCAACTACTGAAATTCAGGAAGTCCCACAATTTTTGCCACGGACTGTAGTGAGAGAAAAACCCACGAACCAAAGACTATTGCGCCCGGATTTCGAACTATCTTTTGTAAGTTGGAACATAGCGGGTCTTATTACCAAAATGAAAATTAAAGAATGGTTAGAATGGGTTAAAAATAACTGTGACATATTGATGCTACAAGAGACTTGGTGCACAACTACACCTACAATGGAGGGTTTTTGTTGTTATAATTTAAAGGCTACTCCTTCACCTATGGGTCGCCCTAGTGGGGGTTTATCGATCTGGACTAAAATAAAATCCGGGGTACAAACCAAATTGATCCCTACACCGGGTAAATGTTTTATGGCTATGAAGTACACCAACAGGATGAAACTATGTATAATCAACTTTTATAATAATTATTTTGTTACCCGTCCCAATGACAATTTTTTGTCACTGTTTAATTTTATTGATGAAATTATGGAGGGGCAGAAGTATGGGCCCTTTGATGGCATTTGCATCGGAGGGGATTTTAATGCTCATATGTACCGCAATAGTCCTCCATGTAGAAACGGCGAAGAGCTGAAAAACCATCTAGCCTCCCATGATTTAGTAAACGCAATGGAAATCGCTGGTTCTAGTGCAAACAATATATTAACACCTACATATATTGGCCAGGGCTGCGCTTCTACGATGGATTATATATTTATCTGTCCGACATTGTGTGATATAATTTTAAAAGCAGAAGTCATCTGTTCCGCATATAGTGATCACTACCCGCTTAGAATATATTTAGATAATCCACAGATCACGAAGGTTGCATCGAGAGCAGAGTTTGGGGCACAAAATCTGGTTTTATCTACTGATAGACTAAGATTAATATGGAAAGGGGTGGACAATAAAGATATTTTAGCTAGAGTAATCAAAAAACACCCTAAGATAGTAGAGACTTGTCTGTCGCATATTAGCCCAGGCGACGATGTGGTTATTGCCTTTGGTAATCTTTGTGGGGCTATTAAAAGAGAATCTTCTAAACCAGCTAGGCCTAATATAGATCATGGCCCTCGCTGGTTTGACTCCTCCTGCTCTAAGGCCAATAGGGACCTGAGGGCGGCCCTAAAAACCAATCCTAGGGACGCCCAACTTGTGAGAGAATTTAGATTAAAATATAAATCTGTGTTACGCATTAGATCTGAGGCCCTAGTGATTAATCACTGGGAATCTCTCACGCGCACTGCCTCACTAAAAGACACAACAGGTTTCTGGAGAGAAGTCAAGTCCCTCAGATCTTTTGGTTCTAACATCAGACCAATCAATTGCAATATAACTGGCGAGGTGTGGGTAGAGCACTTTTCCAAAATTTATGCTATATCACCCACTTCTCTAGACACTGGCCCCCTATCCGACACCGTTGACCGATTGATCTTTTCAATATCCGAGGTCGAGGATGCTATATTTGAGAGCGCTAGTAATAAAGCCCCCGGCCCGGATGGTCTTTCTATTGACCAGATTAAATCTGAAATCAATTTTTGGGCCCCTTTATTATGTAACCTATTTAATAATTTGGCTGACAGCTCAATTCCCGATTCCTGGTCGAACAGTGTCATCGTACCGATATTCAAAAAAGGTGACAGGTCGGATCCTGCCTGCTACCGCACGATTTCACTGATCGATAATACACTCAAAGTTCTTGGAAGGGTAATTTTTAAAAGGATAAGGAATTGGGCTGAGGATAATAATGTTTTACATTGCAGTCAATTGGGATTCAGAAGCCATGTGGGCACTGTCGAACAATGCCTTAACTTGAATTTGATTATGGCCAAATATACTATTGTTAAAAAGTCCCCACTTTATTTAGGTTTTATGGATCTGAGTTCCGCGTTTGATTTTGTTAATCGTTCTAGGTTGTGGTCACTTTTGCTTGAGTATGGTTTGGATGACTCACTGGTATATTTTCTTTCCTATTTACACAGGGATTTAAAGGCAAGAGTACGTATTAATAATGATGGTGAATTATCTGATGATATTTTTATTAGCAGAGGAGTTAGACAGGGCTGCGTACTCGCCCCACTGCTTTTTATTTTATATATTAATGGGTTGAGCTGCTCCTTGAGCAAGAACACTAAGGATGTACCAATTATAAATGGTTCCCCCATTTTTACCCTACTTTATGCGGATGACGCGGTATTAATGGGGCGTACCCCGAATGCTTTACGTACTTTAATCACTGGGTTTGTTGCTTTTATGCCCGATTTGGGCCTAAGTACCAATTTTAATAAATCTTTTATTATGAACTGTGGACCTAAAAAGTACAACATTACTTCAATTAAAACAGGGGACAATTTATTAAAATGCACCAGCACTTTCCCTTATCTAGGGTTACTATTTTCTAATACAGGCTCATGGCAGCCACATGCTGCCTATGCGAGAAATAAAATTGGCAAATCAATCAATTCAATTTTATCTCTCCGTCAACCCAAACTGGCTGATGTCATTTCTCCCCTGCTCAATATTTATCGCACCCAATGCCAACCAACTGGGACATATGGAGCAGAAGTGTGGGGTTATTGTAACAGCACATCTCTCCAGTTGGAGGAAAATAGATTTTGTAGAAAGGTGCTGGGGGGAGTTCCCTGTGCGCCCACATTTATTTGTCACAATGAACTTAGGCTGCCATATATTGCTGATTTTATTAGGTCAAGGCCCGTGCTTTTTTGGATAAAAATATGGTCCAATCCAGCTGCATCCTTAACACGCAGTATAATATCTGATTGTTTATTGTATGAAAAATTCCACCTTATACCCTGGTTAAATGCAGTCAATAATAGCCTGTTGAGCGTGGGACATGGTTCTTTGTTTAGCTTCCCTAATACCATTGCCCCTGCTCACAAGAACAGTGTAAAACGGGCACTGTTTGATTTATATAAGGAGGAACGAAGGAGATCCGAATTGGTAAAATCTACTGTCATTAAATATTTGCCATTAACTGATCCAGGCATTGATAACCTAAATAAGCCCTGTAGATACCTGTCAATCCCAATAGGAAGATGGAACTGGAGCCTTTTATTTAGGTTCCGGGAAGGAAGCATTGTCAATTTACTAAGCTTCCCTCTTGGCTATAACAAAAGCTTAGAAGAGCTGGATTGCCCCTGTGCAGAGGGTGGAAAACAAAGTCTGTTGCACTTTTTTCTCTTCTGTGGGCATTATAAGTTGTATACCCGTCAATATTTAATGCCGATTTTCCGTAAATATAATCTAAGGGACTTTAATCTGGCATTGAGATTTTTGCAAATGTTGCCAACAGACGAGGTTATACATACTGTAAATTGTTTTATAAAAGTCTGTGTGAGATCTAGGGCAAGTATGGAACACGCATAACGGTCATTGAATGCACATTGCACCTTACCATTCTGATATTAATTGTATATAGAATCAATTATATGTGTGTTTGGATCTGTATGATTATTTTGGAAGTGGATAAAGTGGAATCTACGATTATATATACTAATAGACTAATGTATATCCTTATTATGTACTATGCATTTTATGTGTTTTATTCTGTATGCACTTTTATGGATATATCAAAATTCCGAATAAAGATCATTTGATTTGATTGATTGATGTATCTGCAGTGTCGTGTGCAAAGGCAGCAAAAAGTGGCAAAATGGCTATCTAACATCTAAAGCGCTTATGCCAACATAGCAATGTATGTTATCTAAATCGCAGCCCTCACTACAATGGCGCATGCCTGTCCTCTTCCGCAGCACACAAAAGGTTAGCATGCACCGATGCAGACACCCTTACACCATGGTGCAAGGGTGTCTGTGTTGAAATCAGGTTGTTTTGTGGGGAAAGGGACACCATCCCTCACAAAACTACCCTTATGCCACACCTGGGAAGGCGTAGGTTTTTAATGCGTTCTCAGGTTTACAGCTTGTTGTGAATCTAGCAATGTGTCAAATGCCATGAACTTTACTTGGGAACACGCACTGTAATGCCCCTGGCACGCCTCCCCATTACAGTGTGAGCCAACAAAGTAAATTGCGTTGCCTTGCCTCAAACCATATTGACGAGGCCATGAAAAGCCACGCAGGATGGCATTACTTGGCTCGTAGATATGGGTAAGCCCAGTGTGACACCGGAACGTCATTAAAAGTGACGTTCCGGCAGTGCACTGAGTTTGTACATAAGCCCCACAATTTCTTACATCCCCCAGTAAAAAAATCAAGTTAATAAGTAGCCAATTTTCACCAAAGATTCATCAAATTTTTGTTAAAATACACAAAAATCAATGTCCTAATAAAACAACATACACCACAAAACAAAAAAAAGTCCTAAAAGACAACTCAACAAAATAATGTGCCTCTATTAACTATGAAATCCTAAGGCTATGCACACCAGGGGGTTGCCACCAGTCCAGGTTTAGGATTGCCAGTCTGTGTAACCAACCACAAATGCACATTGCCAATAGCGCGGGTTTGCTGCTTGAAGTGCAAGGCCAATTAAAGGTGGGGTCCTGCAGCCACCCCTGCTACACATGGTCCAAGGACATGTTAATCACCACTGTCCAAGTGAGGTACAGTTATATTCTATTATACACAATTTTCAGTTTCTCAAGAAAAAAATGGTCTGGTAAGTTGGTTAATGTTTCCTCTACCTTGAGCTTATCTTACTTGCATGAGAAGCCCCTGCTTTCCTCTGCTAATGGTTTTTCGAAGACCAAATCAAATATATTGACAAATGCCCTTCTACGAATCTTTTCTCTTACATCTTCAGACAAATGCCGACCCAGCTACTTGCTGTGTGATAGAAGTGCATCCGAATTTTACCCTCTACTTTATTCTTGGTGTCTGTGTCCCCTTTTTCTGCCACCGCTCTAGTGGTGTAACTGTCTCACTTGCTCCCTTTCGCTGGCTAGGCACCGCTGCCTCCGCTGCACTCAATGCTTGTTTCCACACCGGAGGGACAGGATGATCAGCCTTGGGGTTACTGCCTGCCTGTGAGGCCACCAACTCCCCTGCAGTGTCAAGTTTCCAGTCCCATAACATTGCCTAACTGTGGGTGACCTCCCCACATTACCCGCTCCAGCGAAACCTCCCAACTTGGTTGACTGTGGAAGAACCTATATTAGGTGGGATACTAAGTCCATGGGGTTTGGTTGCCTCTCCATGGGGGTCACTCGCAGACGCAAGAATAGGCGATGGCTTACACAAAGTAGAAGTCGAGGTGGAGGGAAAGGAAAGGTGATTTCCTGCATGCTGAATGCTGTAGAGACCATGGCTGTTATTGGAGTGCTGGCCGCACCTCACAAGCTCAGTCTGTCCTTTTTTAATTGGGGTTTTAGGTATAGGTGGGAAAGCTCATCATAGAGGACACCTGGCCTTCTAGGACACTCAGTCATCAGTAATTGTGCTTGCAGCATTTGAAGCGCTGAGAGAGGGTTGCAACAATGCAAGTAACTCCTCAAAGGAGTCGGATCTATCCATTACCTGAGCTATATCTGTTTCCCTCCCAGCTGGAGCTTCCTTTCTCGCGATCAGTTTTTCAGCCTTACTACTTCCAATTCAGGAACTTAGGGGCATATCAGCAAGGCGAGTCGATAGAATTATCGCCGCTTTTGCGGCCGTGTGTGGCCGAAAAGCAGCAATAATTTTATCGCCTAATTAGCAAGGTCACGCTAACGCGTGAAACCTTGCAATAGCACACTAATTCCTAACGCCCAGCTTTTCATCTCTAATGAGATGCAAAGTGGGCGTTCCTGACCTGACATGACAGGAGAAATGTCGCTAAGCAACATTTCTCCTATCATCGAGCCCCACGCTATGAAGCATAGCGGCAAGAAAAGTAGCGATAACCCCTGTTATCGCTACTTTCCTTACGTCTGCTTCAGGACTGACTTAGCCATGATTTCCTATGGAAGGTGGATATCATGGCTAAGTTTGTGAAGCCCTATCAACAAGCTAACGCCACATTGCGTGAGATTATCGTTGGGTTTCCAGCTATAATCTCACGTTAGGCAGTTAGAGCGAGGATATTTATCACTTTTGAGATAAGCGTTGCTAATAGCACGCTATCTCAGCGATAAAAATCCACGCTAGCCGGCGATAATTATCCTAGCACTAAGTGCGCTTAGCGATAATTATCGCCGGTTGTTGCTGATATGCCCCTTAGTTTAAAATGTGCACAGAAAACCTACCGTAAAGAAGCTGTTAACCAAACCCAAAACGAACTGAATACAACACCAAAAAAGAAGAGACTGTAGCTTAAGATTGTCACCTAAATCAGAAAAAACGTTGAAAAACAACAGAAATGGTCACACACACCATCTGGCCAGCAAATCAGTTGGAGTCCATGCCTTAAAGAGCCCTTTGTTTGCTTCTGGTCTTGCTAAGGTTTATGGAACATGTAGTTGTGCATGATACAGTTCTCCTTTCCTAAATCCATTCTCTCCAGTCCTTTAGCTCAGCAGTCCATTGGAGGACATTAAGATCAGTTTAGTGCAACAAATATTGATTAAAAATCCTGATATACATTTCACTCATTTTGGAGCTCGCAAAAGGAATGCAACACAGGTGGTCTGAAGGCAGTTGCAAATGCATTTTAGTTTCACAAAATACTGTGAGTATCTGTTCAATAACAACCTCAATGCAAGGGGCCATCGTTCCCTGGGGTGAAGCCACCGCCTTTCCCGTGGCACAACTCGGTGGAAAATCCAAAGAAAAACATTGCTTAACGTGAATCATAAACCTGGTGATATGCTATATGTTATGTTATAGGGGTATTTGATAAGCGCACGGCTACTCCATGGAGTGTCCCGGCGCTGTCCTGACCCCACGACAGAAGAGCTATGCCCATAAAAACCCGACTAACGAACTGCGTCCTGAATGACGTAAATGAGGGTAAAACCAATTACAAAGCACAGTTCAAACTAGCCGTTTTGGGGGTTTCAGTGGCACCAGGGTGTAACAGGGGCAGACCTGCTGTGCGGGGAACTCCCAGGGTTGCTTCTTTTGAAACTGGCCCCCTTACCCTCTCAGCCATGCCTTGCAGAACACGTGCAATGGAATGAAATAAGAAATAATTAATGCTCAGTAAAGTCATTCTGCTTTACAGTGCAGGACCCTGTAGTGTAGGGGCCCAACCATCCATGGGGCTCCCATTGAGCCCAAGACCAATACATTTCTGTGTGATCTGTGGGAAACTGGCGCCCCTCATCATATTCTGCAGGGGGGGGGTATCATTTGGCCTCATGGCACTAAGTAGTGCAAAACTCTGCAGTGAAATAACCAGTAGTTCAGTAAATCCATGACACCCCCCCTCCCCAACCCACCCACATAAAATTGAATCCGTCTCCCAAAATCATTTTCTTGACACAACCCCCCATCTCAAGGCTCCCCTACACTGTCTCTAGATTTATTGTTACATATTTGACTGCTGGCGCATTTTGAAAACCAAAGAAGCAGAACAACTATTTGTAATTATACACACATAATTCACAGTCACTGATCACTCACATTCATTGTGCATACATGTAGTCATCCATTCAATACCATCTATGCAATGTTTTACAACTGTTTTTGTTGCTATCATTGTGTATCAACCTCTGGGTCTGACACGTATGTCTCGCCTTTTAACTATTTGGTTATGAACTCATATTGAGGCCTATGAGGCCAATTTACATTTTTGTGGAGCTGGAGCACTGCATTACATTGCCATTGACCTTTCACTGCCAAATGTACAGTTCCCCTCCGCTCTCATTCTTGTGAAGGCAAGTGCCGAGCTGACATTCATAGGGCCTCAGCTGGCTCTGCCTGAATGAACCTCTGACCTTGCAGCCCAGATGCCATTGGACGTCAGGTAACAGTGACCCTTATGCAACCCTAGAATGGCAGTGAAACCATTCCTTGTTTTCCCTTTTCGAGAGCACAGTGCAAGACACAGTAATTCAAGGTAAGAAAGATGCACAATCGGTGCCAATTGCAGCGAGAGAAAGTCCTGCAATCTGTGAACTTCTTGGTTTGTTCTCTGAAAATAAGCTCAAACCTTTGGGTATTGTTAGAAAAAAAGATGTCCAGGTGGGTGTAGTATTCACAGTGATCAGCAATCAAATGATTAGTGCCTTCAATGGACATGGCAGCCTCAATGGAGGTTTGGATCTCTTAATATGCAGGTGGTTCTCTGCCAATGCAGCAGCCTCCACTGACCTAGAAGACCACCCGCAAGACTCTAAGGCACACATGCATCAAGGTAGGATTTTGTGAGTCCTTAATTGCCATTATTAAAGAATCGCAATTAAGGCCTCGCAAAAGCCTATGCATGTAGGAATCGCTATAAAAATAGCAATTCCTAAACATTCCTTAATTGCGACTCGCCATTTGCGAGTCGCAATTAAGGAATGACTCCCCATTCATTCCTATGGACCTACAGGTCTATAGGAAGGAATGGGAGATTGCATGCACAATTTGCGAGTACCAATAGGCACTCGCAAATTGCGCATGCTATTTCAAGGGTGCAACGGTGTCAAAAGAACACCCTGTTTCACCCCTGAAATTGTGATGTGCACCTATGTTGAACACACACATGCCCCAAGGGCATATGTGTGTGCGCAACATGAAACTTTGAAAAATGCACTTTAGTGCATTCTTCAAAGTGTTTGCAAATTATCGACCAGTTTATTTGCTCGGTAATATGTTGCCCCAAATAGCGAAATCGCTATTTAAAAGTGGTTCTTGCATTGCATTTAAGGAATCGCAGATTGCAATTCCTTAAATGCAATCTCAATTTAAGAATTCGCAATGAATTGAAATTTCTTAAATTGCAGGTGCTTTACACCTTGATGCATTGCAAAAGCCCTTTTTGTGGGCGCAAACGGACGATTTTTGCAAATCGCACCGTTTGCACTCGCAAGAAAGGTTGATGCATGTGCCTCTAAATGAGCTTGTTGGTCAGCATGAAATGCAGTGCAATATTGTGTACTTGGCACTCTCACAGGTCTTCTTGTGGCATTGCGGACCCGGCGTGAAATCTTCAAATCATGTTTCAACACCACCAGCCTGAATGATAGTATCACGATTAGTAGTTGCCATATTCCAATAGGAGTCGTCTGTCACGATTCTGTATCCTCGATGTCTAGTGTATCTGGCAGATGCAATGCCATCATTTCAGTCAGGTCTCTTGCTGCTGCCAAAGGCTGATGTTTCATGGTGGTTGGTGGACGTATCCCCCATAGCCGACAGGTCTGGTAATGATCAAGGTCGACCTCTGGATGTAGATTATGCTTCAGTGATGTTTCAGTGATGGCAATGTCCACTGTCCATTGCAATGGTCCATCCACCTATGGCTGCAGCCCAGTCCACACTGATGTTCTCTCAGAACAGGTGGCTGAGCGCTGGAATCTACGGTGGCTGGATCTGCCAGATATCACTTGCTCCAGTACCGTTCTGAGCAGAGGAGCTTTCAGGCTTCATGAAGGTCTGCTATGAAGCACGTTAGAGGATAAGATGCTTACTGCAGCCACAGGGCATTTCAATGCCATCTCTGCCAGCATCTACCAGCAGTAAGTCTTCAGGTATTGTTAGTGAATCACCCTTTGAATACCCAACCAGTGGTGGCCACACCTGGGGGACTGTGGAAAGCCATGAGTGCAAAATGCAGCAAAGAGACTGTCAATGTGCGAAGTATTGGTGAGATATGAATATTTGTTGAAATACAAATATTGTAAACCTTTATTTTTTACTTGATGTACAATTTATTTTTTGGATGGTTCTGTCATTTGTTCTCATGACTTGTCCTGTACATGTCCAGTTCGATTGTAATTGTGTTTGTTATCACTGTAATTGTTTATCACTTAGTGTGTTGCATTTATACCATAAAGTCGAAAGAATCTTTAAGAAAATAGTTGGTTATTTTGCCACTACATTATTGTTGTTTTATTTTAGTCACAGTGATTTCATTGCTTCTAATGCACACCTCCATGACTTCATCATCATCATGTACATTTGCCAGCTTAGGATAGTCAGCTTCAGGCTCCTGTACGTCAAAAGTACAGGCGCTCCTCTTTTGTGTAACCTTGCACATATGGCAATGATCCTGCAATATGACTTTGAGTCATATTCTAATATTCCCTTCCTTTGAAAAGACCAAACGTCTGCCCTACCACATTTCCTAACCTCCTACGAGCACTGCATTACTGGTGCTGCTTTAAAATACTGTCCACAATAGCGTTAAAGTATGCATCTATATATGCCATGGGCGCTATCCCATGTGACGAAGGATCCATTGTGCCAACATCTATAATGATGTTGCACTGACATTCCAGAGTATGCATCTACAGTCTTATTGAGGTGGCTTTTTATTCCCACATTCACTCTGTTGTAGTTGCTGCTGAATGATGCTCCGCCTAAATATGCAGTCGTTATGTGTGTTGCACAGGTATTTGGCCATTATATCAGTGAAGATGCAACTTGCATCACAAACGATTAGCACCTTTAGTTTCTTTCTGTTTATGGAGATGCACCCTCCATGAGAATGCCCAGTGCGCCTGCACATGGGCAAGACTATAATCCAGCAGTTAGAGCCGTGAGGTTGAGCATGCACTTTGAGGGACACATGGAGGGAATTTAGATCCATCCGCGTCAGTATGAGGTGCACACATGCAACTATGAGCATGTGTGGGTAACGCCCTCTTTACACTGGAGCCTCTGGCCAGGCTACAACATCTCAAGAGAGTCAACGACCATTTTGCGCATGCAATGCTATTTAAGCCATGCTCAAAGCAATCAACCTAACTTGTTATGCAAAACCATTGGAAGTACTGGAGCTCCCTACCAGAACCGCCACCAGCGCTAATTTCCACTTACCTATTTTCTTGCTCGTAGAGAGAGCAGCAGATCCTGTTTTCAAAATGTTCAAAAAACACTTTGTTAGGAGGCTAAGCAAACCTTGATTGTGCCAGCGAATGTGCAGGGAAAGTTTGTTTCTAAGAATAGAGACTCCCTAGGAAGACAACATCAGAGAAGAAAGAGTTTATCTCTATCCAATCAGTATGATACTACTGGCTACTATCTTGGCAGCTGGTAGGAGACAAGGAGCACTTGATGTCCATTTAGCCTGATCCCAAAAGGTGCTGGGACAAAATATCGAACACAAAATGTTATGATACAAAAACATTGTGTCCAGAAGATCGGGATGTCAAAAATATCATCAACAGGAATATTGAAGGTAAGAATATTGTTTTAAGTGGTGTTTTTAATATAGTTGTAAAAAGTATTGGTTTAGAAAAATGTTTTAGATTGTAGTGGAAATAGCAAATATCACTCCGTTAGTGTCCAACACCCTCCCCTAGTTGGTTTACATTGGAGGGGGATAAATGCCACCCCTTTAAGGTCCAACAAATACCCCACAGTGGTTTAGATTTGAGTGGGAATAGTACATTTTTCCCCTTCAGTGTCCAACACCTTTACCCAATTGAGTTAGATTGGAGAGGGAATAGAAAATGACATCCCTTAATTGTCCAAACCTACTCCAGATTGTTTTGGATAAGAGTAGGAATAGTAAATTTCACCTCCTTAGTGTCCAAAACCTTCCCCAAATTGGTTTAGATTGGAGTGGGAATAGAAATTATCACCCCTTAAGTGTCCAACACCTTCCCCTAGTTGGTTTGGATTGGAGTGGAAATAGTAAATGTCGCCCCTTTATGTCCAACGCATTCCTCAAATAGTTTTTGATTGGAGTGGAAATATTGAATATCAATTCTTTTAGTGTCTAACCATTTCTTTAAAATGGTTTATGTTGGAATGTGATCAATTTAATTATTTTAGTGCGAAGTATTTTTAAAAAAAATTATATTTCTATGTATTAGGAGTAGTTTATGTCATTTAATTTGTATTGTTCATGTTTTGATAGATAATAGAAACGTAATTAGTTATGCTTGTAATTAATATTATTATTTACATATTTCATAGAGTAAAGATGTAACTCATTTTTTTCCAAAGTTTATTTAATGTATATTTTTAAATTTTTCAACCAATACAATTCAAGTTACAACCTTTATATATTGATAAAATCATTTTAAATACATCTATGTTGTTAGATAAATAATATACATCATATTTAAATAGTATTGTATGTTTTCTAAAGTATAGCTAGCTATAGTTTAGTTTTGCCAAGAGTTGCCAAATGTTTCTCTAAGTTCTAGTCTGCTCCATGCCTTAGAATGTGCGAGGTTGGAATCTCTTTCCGGGACTCAATATCTAACACCCCGCAAGGGGAGTCAGAAACACTGGAGCTGGATTCTCTGCGAGGAGGATGACAGCGTCTGGTCAGTGCATCAGGCTGGAACTCGATCTCCTTCCGAACTTGCCGTGGCAAACCGCAAGTAGGCAGTCGAACTGGACAGTACCGGAACCGGGGTTTGCCAGGGCAAGTGCAGGTATATTTATACCTTGAAGGTGTTTAGGAATGCCTGTATTGACGTAAAAGTCGGGCATCGGACCGTCATGAATGAACCTCTAAGAAATAGATGTTCATGCATAATAATGAGTTATTGGAGAAATCAATATCCAAGCAAGGGAAATTCCAAAAGGCTTAAGAGTCTGGTTTTCCCCAAGAACTCGTTGTGACGTGGATTGACGGATGTAGGAGACCATGCCTGTATTTGGTTAGCATGGACAATGCCTAAATAAGGGCTGGATTATCTATGCCTAAATAAGGGTGATGGAGCGCAAAAACCCTGGTATCGGGGAAGGCAAACCCGTACCGGTATCCTCCCTTCGGCAGGCCAGACGTCACACTAACTCATTCACACATGCAGTCATTGGTGGGGCCCATAACACCAACACTCACACTAACCATTCCCCGGTCTGCACACAACAGGAGGGATGAGCGGTTCAAGCGCTCGACATGTGAGGGGAACACCTTATAACCTATAGGGAGAGAAAAGTTATTTTACACCAATGTACATCAATACCCCTTCCACCTACAGATCTTAATCCTAAACATCAAGGCACTCCTCCCACATGGTCAATGGACCATTTAGTTGGATTGGTTGATGGTGATTTAGAACCAGCTAAAACACATTCAAGATTTAGATCTTACCTTTCTCAATAAACCACAAACTCATTTCTTGTTAATCAATATCTGTTTATCTAATTTTCTTGAAGAGTTATGTTCGCATTTGGAAATTTATATCAAATTTCAAATATAGCGCAGAACATCATATTTACCTAATCTGGCTATTCGGAGTCCTCTAATTCATTGGTTCATATTGCAGTCAGTTGTCAAAGTTCAGAGTTCTTTTCTCAGCACGCTACAGTCTCAATGGATCGGCAAAAGACCAAAGACGTGCAAGCATTTGTCAGTGCCCATAGAATTAGGAAAAGTTTGCAGTCATCAGATAATTGGGCAGCATCTGGACCATCTAGGATTCAGGAAAACGCAGTCAGTCGCCTAAGTAGTGTCACGAGTAGCATCGTCGATGAAGTCGATGTAGGGAACGGTCGAGAGCGCGAACTATCGGAGTAGTTGGGTCGGTAACCCTTTCTATTCTACCATGTACTTTTATAATAACATTAAATCAAGAAGATACATTTTTTAATTTCAGCACGTTTATGATTGGCAGGATGCGATCGTCCGATGCTAAAGTTTGGGATCTTAGTACAGTTCGAGGGGTGAGGTCATCAAGTCAGTGAAAAGTCAGTTTGTTCCGGTTTTACTGTATAATCAATTGTCCTCGGTCTTGGCCGTCTTCCCACAGTGTCCTTGCTTGGGCACATGTAGATCATAGTTCACGACGAGGTCTCATGGGACACTGGCCACTTCGTCATGTATTGTCAGCGGCCATTTTGAGTTTTAGGCCCAAACGTCAACTTAAGCGAAACAAACACAAAAGAGTAATTAATGCATAAAAATAATAAATCTAATGTTAACCTCTTACTAATCCCTCTATGTGCTTGTATTTATCAAGCGTATAGCGACATTTAATGCAAATATATTCACCCTTTGGTCCTCCTCTTGGGCAACATTACAAGACATTACAAAAGCTACATATATCATGCAATATTCTAATTACTACATATACTACTGTTAGTATGCATACGGATTTTAGTCATAAAGGTTATTTAGCCATGCAATATGCAATCCCACGTGTACTTTGGTTATTAGTATTGTTGATTTAATATACATGCAAACACTTTTTAATAATCTTATAATTAATAGATTATTCAATTAGTATTATCATGCAGAATGGGGGAGGTATAGAAAATGTTGTACTACCCGCTCCATCAATGGCAATATGAATTGTACCTATATAAAACCTATATACGGAATCTACATCTACACACGACACCCACTCCAGTTTCGTATGAACGATATTGCTAAATCCTAAACATACTAAACATGTCTAAAAGAGAGTATCGCATGATAATCGAAAACATGCTAAAACATATCTAAAAACATATGTCCTAAAAATGCATTACAAACCCCATTGCTATGCATAAGGTGCTGTACATATTAAAAGCAATGTTTCATTCTACGTATATGTGAGCATTGGAAATGCCAACAAGAATGAATCAGAAATATATACATATGATGAAATGGCCCATTAATACAGAAAAAAAAGAGAGGGCCGAAACTATTTAATATCAGGTTAACACAAATCAATTGTTGATGTGACAAGGTGGCATAATGTCCCTGGAAGATATACAAAGAATTCTGCTCTCTATGAGTAATTCTACTATAAGCTGATTACTGTGCCAAAAAATGAAAAAATACAGATTTGGAGAAAAAAAATTAATCATAGGAAAAAGTTCCAAAGTTAGTCCCTTGTCTGAAAAGAATGAATGCCAAATTCAGAGTCTCATCAGAACACTGTGTGCCTGAATCAAAGGTCAGTGTGTGGGTCTGGAGAAAACATGAAATCTTCTAATCCTGTAGATAAAAAGTCGTCTACCGTTGTAGGTGTAAGTTGGGATACCTCGATTAGAAGATTAACTGCACATAGATGTGAACTATCGCCTGGAGCATTGGTTGCATCAGCAATGTTCGAATCGGATGTTTCTTCTCGTACCTCAGCAGTAGCAATTTGTGTCTGTGAGATTTCAATGAATGCCGTCATCCGTATTGGTAGCCGCTGGGGACAACACAGAGCATGGGCCGTAACCGGGTCCAGCAAAGTATCGATACCCTTAGGCATGACAGATGTCTAACACGCATTCTTCACCGCAGAGCAGGCAGTGTAGAACAGGTAAAATGCAATCTTGCCAGATTGGTCTGAATGACAGAAACCATATGGTATTTAATTCTCGCAGATGAGGTAAACCCAAAATGTGGACGATGCGCTCACAACACTTCATCTCCAATAGAGCTCTCTCCATGGTGAATTGGGTGTCGATGGTGAGTTGGCTTGCCATATCGTAACAGTAGGAGCAAAAATAGGATCCCTGCAACAAGTGCTAAAAGGAGCGGCAGTCCGCCAAACACAGAGTGCACGAAATATGGAAAAATTCCTTGGGCTGCTTGAAAATGTGCTAACAGTCCTGCACACACGTTCCTAAATACATGTATAATACCGCTCGTATAGGACATGTTTAAAATACGACCTAACATTTCTGAGAAATGTACAAGGCAGTTTGTATACAAAAGGGTATGTATCTCCGCAGAAGTCCTTGCGACTTGGATATCATAGGTTTCTCTGACCGAGGTCAGAGGCACTGTTTTTTTGTAAAAGAATGGCTTTCATTCTGCTTAGAGTATCAATTTGTATAGAAGAGATGTTCGGTGAAGTCCACAAAGGCGACTCCCTGACAAATTCTGGTGGCCAGTCTCGTTCTGCTAGAAGTATATCATAACCCTTTGAAAGTCGCTCCCAAAGAGTGCTTTCACTTTTCTTGGTATGTCTCCCTCCATCCGGAGTGTTATTTCATATAACCTATGCGGAAAACTAACCCTGGTGTCTGCAGTTTCAACTTGAATGTCCTCATTCAAGTCCACTGTCTCCAGAAGCCCCTTCAGGTTCTGGTGAGCTACTGTAACTTCTGCTGCACTGTCCCACATTGTTTGAGCCCATTCTCCGTTCTTGAGTTGTGTTCTCTGTATCCTCGGCATGTCTGATCTTCAGACCTGCTACCTTCTTTTTGGAGAATTGAGGTTTTTGTTTGTTTTTCTGAACGTGTTGATCGTCTTTGGACTTCACGCGTTCTTCTTTGTTCTCTGACCGTCCTCTTCTTTTGGATGTCTGTGATGATGTCTGAAAGGTACGAGAGGAACGTGTATCAGTATCTTGATACCTGTCAGGTTTCCTCAAATTATCCCTATTCCTGATGTTGTACCTCCTTTCAGAGGGCTCCTTTTGAGGAGACCTACCTCGGGATTGAGAACACTTCTCTTTGGAATGCTGTTTGCTATTTTCCCACTTCTTTTTAGAAGAGGTAGGTGTGTGGGTTTAACTGTATATTTCTATTAGCTTTTGTATGTTATTAAGTAATTCCTCGTCTGACATTGATTCAATGTCAGGGTCAGGTGTGTAGCCGGCTAAAATCGACCATGTTGCTCCTGGTCTACCTAGTGGACAGAGCCTGGTAATGTGATTGTAATGTTTTAGGGCCCCTTTAAACCAGAGATCATGCTCCTGGTATGTGAGTGGAATTTCAATATCCTCAAAAGGAATATATTCCTCAGGTGCTTCATCTTTGTAGAAGTGAAACGTTTAAGTTACTGGTTTGATTCTGGTAATACTATCCATGAATAGAATACCTCTGTCTGGTGAGATTCATGTGCCTCTATCACAAAAACTGCTCTACTACCTCTTGGTGTTAGGCCATGTTTTATAAGTTTTAGAGTGATGGCTCTCCTTAAATTTGGAGCGATGATTTTTGCATTTTCATCGGTTTCATTAAAACCTGTATTATCAAAAAGTACCTCAACATCGTCAGGTACAGCTCCACCAGTATCGGTGTTTGTGCCGTTTTCGGTCATTGTTTAATGAAAGTTTCAGGGTAAGTTTCAAGGGAACAAAGATAAGGTGCACAATATTTTGGAACACTGTATCCTTCAACGTTGAACAAACTAAACAGCTGATACATAGGATTTTTGTCCTACTCAGCTATGGCGGATATTATCCCTAAATATCACAATCTAGAAGAGACAAGGGATTAAGTCCTCTCTGACTCCCTTAGCAATACGTAAATCTCACACAACAGAGATAGACTTTATAGTACAAATAGAGATCCTATACAGTAGAGATGGGAAAATCAAAAGAATTCTTAATACTGCCCTCACACACTTGGTAGTGTCATGCTTCATCATTGGGCCGCATCATACACCCAGGTGCAGACCAACACACTGGGTGGAGCGCAATTTTTTTAGAGGAAAAAAGATGAAGCGCAGTGGTGAAGGTAGAGTATAGTAAAGAAAGACAAAGACACAACACAAAAAGTGTCAATCAAATTATACAGGAAAATAAGTTTTCTCCTAAAACGAAAAGGGACCAAGAGAGGTGCAGAAATACTTCTAAAACTGCCTAGGGGTTAACCCGTATCTATTTATTCTGTGTCAACCTCTGGCAGGGTTAAAATGTTCAATATGGGGAAATCGGGGAAGGTAACGACCCTTCTATCCCCACTGCAATTACCAACATGTTTCTGCCAGCTTTTTATGCACCCCACAAGGTCGCTCTGGCATTCGTCAGGGTGTTGGTCCCTATTTTTGCGGTCTGGACCCCTATTTAGGTATTTTTACCTTATTTACTCTGTAAACGTGGGCTTTTTCCCAACGTCTATTTTCTCTGGAAAATATCGAGAGGAATCTCTATTCTAAAATGAGAGAGAGACAAAAACAGACAAAAACCAACCTTGATTTTCATACTCATCATTGAATTTCTTTGTCTTTCCTCACACCAAAATTCCCGTGTATTATTAAAAAGATTTTATTTCAGCCAGTATACTTCAGCACACACCCAACCCCTCACCATAGGCACACCACACAATACGTGTGCTTAATAGTCTCCAACACATCGTGGATAGAAATGGTCGGCTTCAAGTCTGTGTATGGATTCTATGGCTTAAAGAACCAAACCACCGATCCCAGTGGATTAAAACCATACACCACACCATCAACCAGATTCATAGTTACTTACAAGAGTTTACGGATTAATATTCTTAACCCGGGACGGTAGGGGAGGTGCTCTTGTCGTCACACTCTGTAAGTGTATGATTCATCAGATATATCACGAGACATATAAAAGATAAAAAGGGGGGGAGAGAGACACCAGCATACTAGCGTTACCAAAATGCTAAGCAGAGCAAAAAGTAAGTCCTTGTATGCCCCCACTTATTCTACCTCTAAAGGTTCTTTTGTCCAGGTTTAAAAACAACCCTTATTTCCTTCATCCTCCACCTAGTCTCCGATTTACAAATTTTCGAACACATTAGGGTCCCTCTGTGGTGCGAGGTCGAGATACTTTTAGAACACCCCCAAAACACTGCTTGGTTCAAACACACACTCAGATGCAATCTTACTCACTACTCCAAAGAAGCACTGCCTCTGGTAGCCCCTCACGCGTCCTCCGTCGACGCTAGTCCCGGAGTCTCGAATCTCCCTATAACGGGGCAGGAAGGCTAAGTCCTACCTTCCTTTCCTGGGACACTACGTCAGTTCCCCAGTTTCCTTAGCAACTCGTCAGCAATGGAACACGAAACTTCGTCTAGAGCCTCACCAGCGACTGACTAATGTGGCGGCCATTGCTCACAGACCTTATTCTTATGAGGCACAGATCTTAAATCGTATTATCACCAAAGAGATGATGTTCAAATATATATTACCCTTCAGCTATACTCGCAAGGTTTTTATATATATATTTTTCCTCGGTTATAATTATAAAAATTACAATTCCCGATTGTATGAAAATATGCTTGAACAGGAAAGGTTATTTTCTATAAACAAAGGGAGGGATCAATCTAGTACTACAGACCCGACCCACGGGACCGTCGTTCCTTTTAAAAGTGCAAACCCGCAATCTGTACTGGTCAGTATATATTTGTGCTAGATCGTCCTTGAGACACATCTTTTTTTCATCTTATATAAGTGACGATCATAGCCATCAACTTCAAAAAGCCTGATACTCGATCTTACATGAAAAAGGTCTGTTTCATTGCCCAACTTCGTTTGTGCTTGCATGTATGGTTCATCTTTTCATTATACCCAGTGGTTCCCAAACCTTTTCGACCCGCGGCTCCCTTGACCCATTGGCCATTGCCCGTGGCTCCCCACCGTTATTTTTTTGGGAGAGCAGGTGGGATGTAAGCCCGGCCTCGGTAGTACTTGCGTTTATTCTCCCTGAAAATAATTGGGATGAAGCTGAGGAAGGGATTATAATCCTATACGCAGGGCGTTTCATATTACTAAGGTGGGGCCTCTAATAAAATATTCCTAGTTACACTTCTTTGCCCATGCCATTTTTATAGTACCTTCTCAAACTTTTTTATCCCACTTACAGTGCTAGATAGCACCCCTATGCATGTAGGCACAATTGCCAAAGTGTTTCTGCGCTTGAAGAATATTTGTATGCACTTCCATTTCTACCCATGTCATACGTGCCAACAGACCTCTCTCAGCAGGGTGACTCACGATTTTGTAAACCACATACAGCTTTATTTTTGCTGTCTCCTCCCTAAAATTGCCTTAAAATCAATGCAAGTAAAATACATTCTTCAGATTTTTTTTGTAAACGTCCCTCTTTCTTGCTGTCAAATGTTGGCATTATGCCATATATGGTGTTTTACTTCCCTGTACTCAAGGAGAGAGCCGGCTTGTTTGGAAATGTGTGTGTACTAAAAGAAATGCGTACTAGAAGTACCTTTTGATTCAAGTACAAATGTCAATACTTAATAATAATTAGTGTGTTTAATAGACAGGACAACCGTACTTTTCTGATAAATTGCTTTTGTGTAAAATGTATTTGGAAAAAACAAAACTATTAACGAGTCTAAGAAAAAAAATCTTGCATTTTCTGCCTTCTTTGGGAGTGTTGGAACGTGGAGATCCAGTGAGATATGGAGATCATCTCCCTCAACTTGCCATCAATTAAGCACTATGTTTACAGTTGTAGGCATGTCACTTACAAATCATCGACATCATGCGTTTAAGTCTAATTAGTTTAACTGAAGCCAACAGACCCTTCAACATTAAATGCATGAAAGTGTTTGGTGCGCGGCTTCCCTGGCTAGGTTTGGTGGCTCCCCAGGGAGCCACGGCGCACAGTTTGAGAACTACTGATTATACCATATAGTTGGAACCAGGGTATGCCATCATTTAACCCCTTTGTGCTGCTTCCAAGTCTTTCAACCCATCTTTGTTCTCTCACCAAAAGGTAGTTTGAAATATCGCCCGTGCTTGGCGGAACAAAGGGTTTATCTAGCACCAACCATCTCAACTCGTTTTCCTTATGTTTGTATTCATAAAAGTGAGCAGTCAGTTTTGTATTAGTTTTTCCACACCGTATCGTACTCATGTGCTCCAATATGCGGGTTTTTATTTTTCGAGTCGTCATGCCCACATATTGCAACTCACAGGGGCACATGAGCAGATAGATAACATTTTCGGTACTACACGTGGAGTGTTGTCGCAGCTCCCATGGTCGACTTAGTCCTAAGTCTATACTTTTTCCATTCACAGACCCTGGGCACGCTCTACAGTATCCACATGAATAATGTCCCACAACTGGCGGTAGGAACTGATTGCGATTAGATGGATTATCTGGGTCCCTTAGTGACCTCGGGCATGTATTCACAATCATATCTTTTATGCTCGCACTCTTCTTAAAGGAAAAAAGAGGGGTGGGTTGATTCAATCCATTGGAATTCAGGATGCGCCATTTCTTCTCTACAATTTTTTTCAAATGATTAGAAATTGTGTTATATGTGGTCACACATATACTCCTTTCTTGGGTCTCTCTAATGTTGGTTTCCAATAGAGACTCTCTGTCACAATTTCTGGCTCTCTTCTGTGCTTGCTTAATGACCCTCTCAGGGTAGTCTCTATTCCTAAGCTTCACACTGAGATTTTCTGCTTCCTTTTTGTAATCAGAAATATTCAAGCAGTTTCTGCGAAGACGCAGGAACTGCCCATAGGGCAGGTTTTCCCTAAGTGAGCGCGGGTGAAAACTAGAGAAGGATAATAAGTTGTTCCTATCCGTTTCTTTATGGTAGACACTGCTGACTAAGGTCCCCCCTTCCGCTTTGATGTTTAAATCCAGAAAGGGGAGAGTGTCATTCGTCACTGTACCCGTGAAGAAAAGAAACTCATTCCTTTGATTCAACCAGGTTATAAAGGCTTCTGCAGAAATTCTGCTCCCCCTCCAGACTATGAGCACATCGTCAATATACCTGTGCCACTCCCTGATGTTGTTCTGGAAGGGATTAGTAGAAGGGAAGATAGTTTCTTCTTCGAACTTGGAGACATACAGGCAAGCCAAGCTAGGGACACAAGAGCTCCCCATAGACGTACCATGGGTTTGTAAATAGAATTGATCGCCAAATTGAAAGAAATTTTTAGTGAGTGCCAGTTCCAACAGGCAGAGAATGAATGCCCTCGGGGTCTGGAATTCCCACTCTTCTGAGAAAAGGATATTCTCAATAACCCTCAGGGTTTCTCGTTGGGGGATATTAGTATAAAGGGACTCTATGTCCAGACCAATCAAAAGATCTCTATCTCTATCGAACTCCAGGTCTTTGATGAGGTTTAGTACTTCGCGGGTGTCTTTCAAGTATGCTGGCATTTTTTGTACAATAGGCCTCAGGAAGAAATTACAAAATTTTGAGAGGGGTTCCAAAATTGAATTTACTCCAGAGACAATAGGACGCCCAGGAGGAGGGCGTGCCAACTTATGCACTTTAGGTAAAGTGTAGAAGTAGGGAACAGTAGGGTGCTGGTTCCTTTTGACTGATCCAGTCATTTACTAATGCTTCCTCTATGAGTGAGGAGATCTGGACCCTCAGTTCTTCTGTAGGGTCATCATTCAGGAGAGCATAGTTTCTTCTATCATTGAGCAGAACCAGGCATTGGTTGTTATAAGTGTCTAGATCTTGGATCACTGTGGCGCCTCCCTTATCAGCCGGTTTAATGATTATTGTCTTGTCATCTCTAAGTTCGTTAAGGGCTTCATTTTCTGATGCAGAGAGATTGAAGAAAGGTTTTTTTGTTTTAGTTTCAGTCATCAGGTCTACCTCTCTTAAAACTGCCTGTTCAAATACGGCTACCTCAGGAGGTAATTCGTTCAGAGTCGGAACAAAGGTGGATTTGTTCCTGAAATCTGTGTCTCCCTCTCGTTCACCAGTGTCTTTGCCTTCAAAAAATACTCATAGGCGTACATTCCGGAAAAACCCAGCTAACTCACATTTGAGTTTAAACAAATCAGGTTGGTTAGTGGGCACAAATCCCAAACCTCTCGAAAGTACCAATTCTTGTGTAGATGTCAGACTCTTACTACTAAGATTCATGACTAAACTTAGTCCCTGCTGGTACTCGGTTCCCCTTCTTGGGCAATACTGCGGGTTATTCTCTGGTTCATATCTTCCCATTGTACTCTCTGCCCTCTCTGTGGCTTCTGTCTCCCCCTGCCCCTCCCTCTGCCTCTCTCTAAAAAAGGCTGATATTCTTTAGGAAAGAACTGGGGTGGTCCCATTGGGGGGTACATGGGAGGCCAACCGAAACCCATATGAGGTCCTGGCTGGTAGGGACGCATAAATCCCCTTGACTGGCCCCTTCCCCTATACCTGAGTCTGTAGTCACTATCACTACTCTCACTTCCTGAGCTGGATGGGTCTAAATTTTGACATGTTGGCTTTTTCTGTGTATTCAGACTCTCCTTGTTTTTCACATACTCGTCATTTATATAAGGATACAGCTTTTCCCTTGAGAATTTTTTCAGATCTTTTTGTAATTTTTGTACCTTGGAATTAACCAAGTAGTCTTTGTATTCATTCACAATTTTGTTTGTCTCTTCCAATTTCTTTTTGAATACTGAGATCTGTATTTGTGTTTTCAGGTTATCCTCACTCATTTGAATCTTAATCAGGAGTTCGTCAGATATCTTTTTGGCTGTATCTATAATAAGAATTAGCCAGTCTCTGGAGCATCTCCAAGCAATCAATGACCAGTTCTTTCTAAAGGTTGCATCTTCAAGGAAGATTAAGGGTTCATTGACTACAAGGAGACCCCCTGGTGCAGCATTCGCTCTCAAATACTCCGTGAGTATAGCCCCATGTAAGATGGTTTTAACCTGTGTCCTTTTTAACTCTGTCAAAGTGTCCCAACCCTCCACTTGTGTAAGTGCCTGTGTAAGTGTGGTGTCCCCTAGAAGGGAAGGGCATGCTAAAATTCTGGCTGCGGCCTCATCTCCATAGGAGAGGCCTTGTTCCTCCATTTTATATTCTCAAGAAACTCCTTTCTATTCAAATCCTAGGAGTTCAGAACTAATCAGGTAATTCCTGTTATCGTCTCTACGGCTCAGCGGCCGTGCTAACACTAAATATCACAATCTGGAAGAGACAAGGGATTAAGTCCTCTCTGACTCCCTTAGCAATACGTAAAACTCACACAACAGAGATAGACTTTATAGTACAAATAGAGATCCTATACAGTAGAGACGGGAAAATCAAAAGAATTCTTAATACTGCCCTCACACACTTGGTAGTGTCATGCTTCATCATTGGGCCGCATCATACACCCAGGTGCAGACCAACACACTGGGTGGAGCGCAATTTTTTAGAGGAAAAAAGATGAAGCGCAGTGGTGAAGGTAGAGTATAGTAAAGAAAGACAAAGACACAACACAAAAAGTGTCAATCAAATTATACAGGAAAATAAGTTTTCTCCTAAAACGAAAAGGGACCAAGAGAGGTGCAGAAATACTTCTAAAACTGCCTAGGGGTTAACCCGTATCTATTTATTCTGTGTCAACCTCTGGCAGGGTTAAAATTTTCAATATGGGGAAATCGGGGAAGGTAACAACCCTTCTATCCCCACTGCAATTACCAATATGTTTCTGCCAGCTTTTTATGCGCCCCACAAGGTCGCTCTGGCATTCGTCAGGGTGTTGGTCCCTATTTTTGTGGTCTGGACCCCTATTTGGGTATTTTTACCTTATTTACTCTGTAAACGTGGGCTTTTTCCCAACGTCTATTTTCTCTGGAAAATATCGAGAGGAATCTCTATTCTAAAATGAGAGAGAGACAAAAACAGACAAAAACCAACCTTGATTTTCATACTCATCATTGAATTTCATTGTCTTTCCTCACACCAAAATTCCCGTGTATTATTAAAAAGATTTTATTTCAGCCAGTATACTTCAGCACACACCCACTCCAGACATCTTATGGAGTATTATGAGTAGAGGGTCTCTGAGAAAAGCATGACTGAGTTACTTCCGTATCTAGCGTTAAATTAGTGCCTTACCAAACCGTTGGGCGCCATGTAGTGTAGTTCCTATATCCCTGATAGGCTCTGCGCATTGGAATAATATACACTAAAGTTTTGACATAGGACTGAGGTCAGTATGTCTCTATCGAGTATATTAAACTTAATTACGTGTGTGTGCCAGCTAACTCAGAGGTCACTAGAAACTTCTCGAATAAACAAGAAGGGATTAGTTTCTGACAACCGCATAAATATGACAACTTTGTTTCCCTTGGAGTCGGAACAATCTCAGAACCGTGGAAACAATAGATAACAGTTTCACTCAGTCAATCGTGCATGCTTCGTTTCTATAGAGTTGCATAGAAATAGAGAGACGGGCGTTTCAATAAAAAGGGTCTTATTTCTCGTGCTAGAGATACGAACTGCTACAATTGTAATACAGGCTGCGAAGTACAATATGTACGGAGGTAGCAGTAAGATACAATAATACTGCAATAGCATGGTTTGTAGCTATGACATATATTCATAAAATACATACATAAATAACACAGGCTAAAATGTGAATACTCATCTGATGCTTCTAAATTGTTCTACCCCAGTGTACCTAACCTATATGTAGTATGAGGTAAGAAGTAGGTGCTGTTTTCTAAAGAATAGCTAGCTATAGTTTAGTTTTGCCAAGAGTTGCCAAAAGTTTCTCTAAGTTCTAGTCTGCTCCATACCTTAGAATGTGCGAGGTTGGAATCTCTTTCTGGGACTCGATATCTAACACCCTGCAAGGGGAGTCAGAAACAGTGGAGCTGGATTCTCTGCGAGGAGGATGACAGCGTCTGGTCAGTGCATCAGGCTGGAACTCGATCTCCTTCTGAACTTGCCGTGGCGAACTGCAAGCAGGCAGTCGAACTGGACCGTACCGGACCCGTGGTTTGCCAGGGCAAGTGCAGGTATATTTATACCTTGAAGGTGTTTAGGAATGCCTGTATTGACGTAAAAGTCAGGCATCGGAACACCATGAATGAACCTCTAAGGAATAGATGTTCATGCATAATAATGAGTTATTGGAGAAATCAATATCCAAGCAAGGGAAATTCCTAAAGGCTTAAGAGTCTGGTTTTCCAAAAACTCGTTGTAACGTGGATTGACGGATGTAGGAGACCATGCCTGTATTTGGGTAGCATTGACAATGCCTAAATAAGGGCTGGATTGTCTATGCCTAAATAAGGGCAATATGAAACGTACCTATATAAGGGCATAAATCGATAAACCTATATACTGAATCTAAATCTACACACAACAACATGGGGGCACATGTTTTGCACCCCTACATGGATCCACACCACGGTCTTCATGGAAGAGGACTCTCCATGACACCGCCGGTGGAGAGGAAACTCGTAATATGCTTGGCAGGACTCCAACAGATTGCTGGAGGTGTCTCCATATGATTTGATTGAAATGGTAGTGACAGCTTTATATGGCTGTGTGGGGGTACATTTTTAAAAGGATTTGAATCATGGTTTGTTCAATGTCTATGATTATTTTTTGTGGGTAGTAGTTATTTTTTTTATGTTTACTGTGGTTTAAGAGTTTGTAGTAAGTGCTCTATCTATTGTGTAAATCTGACTGAATGATTTGGGACACATTTTGAAAGTCCCATCCATCAACCAGGTTTCACAATGGCTTAGTTTTACTGAGTTATCTCCTGTAGAAAATATTAGGACTTCTATCATTTTTAGGTGGTCTTATACAGGAGGTGTGCCTCATAATGTGTTATTTTTAAGTGTTCAGATATTTCTTTGTTGGTAGCTTTTTTAGCTTGTGCAATCAAACGCTATGAAGTGGATGTAGGTGGTAGTTGGCCTGCGATATGTTGAGGGACTTTTGGGAGTATATCTTTTAGGATTTTGGTTATGGGCTCCTGGGAGCTAGTGCTTGCCTCTGTTACATCCTGAAATACCTCCCTTACTTCTATGTCTGTCACATTTGGCAGGTGGTTGGTTTTCTTTGCATTAATTACAACATTTTATTTTGTAGTTGCCCTTTCATAGCACGCATTAAAATAATATTTGCTACATTTCCAATTCACATTTTCCATCTGTTGGAAGTGGTGGTCCTTGTCCCTCACCGCCGCCACCAAATGCTGGAGGCGGGAGTCCCTGACCCCTCGTGTCAACGTCAGTCTAAGTAAGGACACCGTCTGAGATAGCCCTGCTCACCCCCTTAGCAGCTTGGCATGACAGCCAGGCTTATCTCCAAGGCACGAGTGTACAATATGTGCAATCACACTCACAGCAACCCAATGTTGTCACCACAAATAGACTCCACAGAAGTTTTTATAAAATGAGTATAATCTTTATATAAGAAGTTATACGAAATGACCACACGATACAAAACCAACATATAAGCATGGGTAGTACTCCTTCCGGTGGGTTGGTATGTTCTAATCCCCAATCACCACTTGTAACCAACAGTTAAGCTCACTTCCACCCGTTTCCAAAAGGTTAGGCAAGTCTTATTGCTAGAATCACACGCGTTGCAAAAGAAAAGAAATACTGCAAGGCATAACGAGATTCTCTTGTACTGTGCAACAGAGAAACTATGCCATATGCAGCGTCACAGCCATGTACTTTGCAATAGAAGGAATAATGCAATGTGTATCACTACCAGCATGCCCTGTACCAGGAAGAAGCAAAGCAATGCGTCACGCTACAATCATGTACTGTGCAATGAAGAAATAATGCACTGCGCCATGTTATAATCAGATACTGTGCGATGAAGAAATAACGCAATGCGGCACGTTACAATCATGTACTCTGCAAGGGAAAAATAACGCAGTGCATAGTGCACCAACCATGTAGTTCGTCAGGCACAAATGAGGTCAGGCGTCTTACAACAGTTCGATAGTTTGTTGGCAGCAATAATGCAAAGTGTAATACGATAGTTTAGGTGCTCCGTTAACAGTGCCCCCAATATGGATCAATGATGACACAAAAGTACTGCTTCTCACTCCGGCCCCAGTAATGCCCCTCCTTGGGCCAGCACAGGCCTAGATCTGAGCTGAAGCAACAGGCTTGCGCAGCTGACAGAAGCGAGAGGCCGAGAGAGTGTCCCTCCGGGCCCACACCCCACCTCAGGTGGGGATCCACGTTACCTGGGGGGCGTGACCCCTCTCTCCTCTCCTACCGCAGCAAATTGGTCCTTGATCCAGAAATCCGTCAATGGGTACGGCGGGCTCGGGCCGGTGGCTCAACTCCTCCAGGGCTGCTGGTCCGGGCCGCTGCTGTTTTACTCCGAGGGCCGAATGACCTGGCCCTCCTTCCGGCGGTCTCAGTGAACAACAAGACCCGCCCTCAGCACTGTGGAGACTTACTTCGAATTCGGTGCACACACTACCCAGGCACTCCTCAACCATGCCTCTGGTTGCACCTCGACACGCACTCTGCGCGTCCGAGACTTGCCTCTTCTCTGGTGCTCAGGGTGACCCGGCGCTCTGCACCAACACCTCTGCTTGCAACTCGTCACGCACCCTGCGCGTCCGAGTCTCTCCTCTTCTCTCGGTGCACACGATGACCAGTGCCTCCTTACCAACGCCCTGGCTGCCCCACGACACGCACTCTGCGCGTCCGAGTCTCACCTCTTCTTCCGGTGCACACAATGATCAGGCGCTCCTCACCAACGCCCTGGCCTGCACCACGACACACACCCTGTGCAGCTGAGTCTCACCTCGTCTCCCCATACACACAATGACCAGGTGTTCCTCACTAACGCCTTGGCCTGCACCATAACACACACTCTGCGCGTCCGTGACTCAGCTTACTCCTGCGTGCCCACGATCACAAGGCACTACTTCGGAGGGTCTCAAGCTGCAAAAGCACGAGCACACTGCGTTGCTTGGAACTTCTCCGGAAACTTTTATGTTCCTGTGTTTCCAAACAGGGAGCCATCTCACCTTGGGCCCTTGGGGTTCAAGACACAGCACAAAGCACAGTCTTATTCAAGCAGGGGGACCCAACGCCTCCAAGCACAGTCCCAACAGCCTCTCCCTTGGTTAGAACAGAAAACTGCAGACCAGCCCAAGATCACGAAGCAAGGATTGGTCTTTCCACAGTAGTTTCTTCAGTTGCTCCTTCTTTAGCAGAGGTTCCTCTTGACCACAGAATGGGTCCAAGCCTTTTCAGTCTCAATCCATTTCTGTTTCATTCCAACGTTCAGGGGTTTCAGCTCTCATAGCTATACCCCTAAATGTCTTTATAGTTCGTTTGTGCTCAGGGGTCCCTGACCCCTCCCTAACTCTGTTCTGGGTGTCTTCCTCCCAGTGTCACCTTTCTCCCCCTGATACTGGGGGTCTGGATCCTTAATCACTCAGCAGAAGCTGGGTCAAATGGTTTATAGCACCAGTCCAGGCCTTTTCACCTACCGGGTTTCTCCTCCCACTGCTCTCCAGATACAGGGCAGCCTAGTGCCATCTCCACCCCTCCCTGTCAGATCCAGACAGTCAATTCACATTCAGCAGAGACACACAGAAATGCTTAAAGCACAAAACTCAGCCACTTTCTAGAAGAGTGGTTTCTAAACACACAGTGACAAAACCACCTTCACAGAAAGATGTGTTATGACACTGTGAGTTCATACATACTAAATTTCACCTCTCCATTATATATTTACAGGAAATTAGGCTAACAAACACAATACCCAGCCTCCCCCATTCTGTCCTAGGGGCCTTTCAGCAATGAAAAACGAAATGGAGTGTTTTTCACTGTCAGGACATAACACACACCTTAGTATATGTCCTGCCATTTAACTACATTGCACCCTGCCCAGGGATTACCCGGGACCTACCACAGGGGTGCCCAATGTGTATTCAAAAGGGAAAGTAAGGCCTGACAAGGGGTTGCACTTGTCAGGACAGCATGCTAACTTAGCAAACTGCGAGCAGGCCCTACACTGCAGGCCTGAGTTCCCTTCTCCGCGCGCCTTTGCATTACTAGCCCTGGCACACACCGTGCACATCACAAGTAAGGCAAACATACCAATCATAGCCAACCAATTACCATAACACTTTACATAGGGAACACGTGTACGTTGACACTGATCAGCAGTGGCAAAGTACCCAAAGCATCTAAATTGGCAACTCTAAGTCAGGAAAACGGTCTAGGGGGAAAGCAAAAAGTTTAGGGAACGTTAGCCAAAAAGGCCAAGTCCTACATCATCGATGTACTTTGTTAGCTGTAGGTGTAGCACATGTGACCTTTTAATTGCTTTACTTTCTGAGATGTTATATATCTTGCTCTTTCTGTCATTGTGTCATATAAAATTATGCAACTACATTCATTATTTTTAGTTATATGTATGCTCGTCTTCGATGTTTCACACTTTTTTGCAGCTTTTCCATTGGGGGTGTTGTAACGTGTTTTCTTTTCTCTTTTAAATGCTCATTTGTTGATAGTTTGAAGAAGTTGAGGTTGTCAGGTTTCATTTTAATTTGATTCGGGGTGTGTTTTTATTTTAAAATAATTTATATATACTTTTTTAATGTCTTTTATCTGGTTTGTGATTGCTGTTGTTTGTGAGGCAGGTTAGCAATTTTCAAAAATTGTAGTATTTTCATGTACTAAGTGCATGTAAAGAGATAGAAGTAGAGTGTTTTGTTAATTGTTTGCTATTTTATCATTTTAAATTTAATCACAAGTAAGTTTTAGTTTAAATATTCATTTTACTTACTTTGCAGAGTAGTTGTCTAGATGTATATATTTCTTTTTTAAGGGTCTGGTCAGAGAATCTGACAGAGTTTCTTCATCTTGCAGCTTTTGTCATTTTTGCAGTATTTGATCAAATGTGTGTGCCTTTAAAGCTGTTGAGTTAATTGTTTCTATGATTTTATCGGTTAAGTTTGTTTATAGTTTGATCTTATTGGTTAGTTTAGTTTTAGTTTGAATTGTTTCTGTTAAACACTACTTTAGGTTTTATTGATAAAGAATAATGTGGTTTGATAGTTTTGAATATATATATTGTGTATGTATCTATATCTATCTCTCTCTCTCCCTCTCTCTCTCTCTCTCTCTCACTCTC
This sequence comes from Triturus cristatus, assembly GCF_964204655.1. Taxonomy (NCBI): domain Eukaryota; kingdom Metazoa; phylum Chordata; class Amphibia; order Caudata; family Salamandridae; genus Triturus; species Triturus cristatus. The sequence goes on from NC_140589.1 coordinate 1,757,615,468, forward strand.
TCTCTCTCTCTCTCTCTATATATATATATATACAAAAAATATATATATATATATATATATATATATATATATATATATATATATATATATATATATATATATATATATATACAAAAAGACAGGTACCGACACCGCTGGGATTTAGTTTGATTTTATTATCTGCTCACTCTATAGCATTACACGTTTCGGCAGTCAATGCTGTCTTGTTCACATACTCGAGATGCCACTCTTACTCCATTAAGTACACGTCACCACACTGCTTCTACAGCTAGCATGGACATAGTAAACACACTACTAAACAATTTGCATGCCTCAGTCATCTCATTCATCCAAATTACTGGCATATTTATTTATCCCATAATTTCTCTTTTATTTGTTGTACTTTTTCTCTTTTGTCTTTTTAATAATTTTTATATATCTTTTTACGATAAAGTGCAAGTGCTGTAAACATGCAGTAAAATTATTTTTCCTCATTTCAAACAAGTGCTCAAATGAAATATTTTGTGTGCAAAGGTATCATTCTTTTCTATACATGTAAAGTGAAAGTGAGGTGGTTGTACATCATTTGATCCTTCCTGCCTCACTTCTGCAAAATAGTGTAAATTGGAAATAAAATATGTCAATTCATCTATATGGATCTAAAACACTTTTGTCTTTTCCCACTGACATTTAAAATCACTTTTAAAAACTCCTTATTCCATAAACAATCAAGAAGCAAATAATAAAAGCAGTCAAAAGAATGAAAACTATGAAAACAGAGACTTGAATATCAGGACAGCAACCAATTCCTATACCTCGCCAAATCGGGCAATTTTTTATGAGATTACATATCTGTATTTTCAACCCATATCTGTTTCGTTGTTCTCTGTTTTTTCCCAAAGAGAACGTTACGCTGCCATCATTCTATTACCTCTTTTCTTCATTCCCATTGGATGAACAAGAAGTATTATTCACGTTATTACCCCGTCACAGCTAAAATAAAATGAACTATAACCTTCCCACACCTACTCTTATTTCTAAAGTGCAAAAACAGTCTTTATTGTGTGTCTACATATATTAAGTGCTCAATTAATGCATCTATCTAAAACTGGTGTCTTCCAGAAGTAAGAAGGATTCTACTTCAGGCAATTCATTTTATATGTGAATTCAGGCCAAAAGGAATTTTCTTGTTGAGGATGACAATACATCTGGATTCGAGCTGTCTTAATTTCAACTCTCTATTGCCTCCCCTCCTGTTCTTGGGTACTGAATCTATTACGAAGTACTGTAATTCCTTGTAACTGCCATTGTGATATTACTGCATGTGACAGGCAACTGGATAGCTTTTATCATCAGTTTTTACCGCCCTTAAATGCTGCAGTATTCTCACAAGCACCATATGTATGCTGCCCCCACATACAACTTTGGGCAGGGACATTGTAACATAAAAACCAACTAATCACTTCTGCAGCTATACGAATGATGTATTTTAAGTTGGGGTTTTCAATAATGGCGACATGATTTCCATTTTATTCACAACTTGTTTGCATGTCTTGCATCTATGATGCTTCTGAAACCCAGGGTTGCCCCTAAGCCAGGTATCTAAGTGCTGCATCTCTGGACTGCTCACTACCAGTTCCTGGCGCGTCGATTTTGCTCACCGGAACGTTAACAATGGCTTATTGGGAACCATTTGTCCGATAACAAGGTCACTTTTAACCAGATGCCAATGCCTGGTTAAGCTCTTTCTCAATTTCTGATGGTAGATATGATACTCTATATATATATATTTCGATTGTTATATAAATGCTTGTAGAATACGTAAATATTTTTGGGGTTGACACTGTTATGCATTTAGTTATATATTTGATTGGGGTGAATTACAATTGTTTAAGTGATGTAATATAATGTTTTTATCCAAACATATGCACATATTGTTTAATGTTTATTTTACTTATTTGTTTAACGTAAGCAAGTATTTTTTCATGTTAATTAATGATAATGTAATTTTTGGGTGATATTATTGCAGTGGATATTGTATGAGGCGATATGTTTGTTTAAAGGTAACAATATTTTTTTCTGACATTTATGTTTTGGATATAAGCAAAAATCAATATTGATGTTCTCGATATTTGTGGTTTCATTAGTTAAGTATAGGAAGGTGATGTTTTTGTTAACAATATTTATTCTCTGAGATTTTGGAGTTTTGATATTGTGTGCATCGATAATATGTCAGTGACGTCCACCCCTCATCTACCTGAACAAATCACTAAGGGTCTCATGTAGGTAAATAAATTTTACCGGTTCTTAAATACCGAGCCGTACCGAATCGGTAAATTAGAATCGGTAAGTTATATGTAGGTAAAAATTCGGTAACAGTTACCGATTCGGTAACATTCGGTAAATACGAATCGGAATTCACCGAATCGGTAAATACCGAGGTGATAATTACCGATTCGGAAAATACCGAGGTGGTATCTACCGAATCGGAAAATACCGAATCGGTACGTACGGATTCGGTAAATAACATCACATGACTTGACGAAACAGCTAATCCTGTGCAACGACAGCCCACCCAACCAGGAACTGCCCACACCCAGGCAGGTGTACACAATTAGCCGAAGTGGCCACACCCAGGCAGGTGTACATAATTAGCCGACCCTGGAGAGGCTCGGAGTGCAGAGGAGAGGCAGGGAGCAGTTGCATGTGCGAGCGGGAAACGAACAGCATGTCCAGCCAGAGCACACAGAAAGACGGAGGGGAAAGGAGGAGGAAGCTCAAATTCAGCCCCAAGGAACTCCAGGTGCTGGTGGAGGAGGTGGTGAAGCAGCACCAGAAGCTGTTTGGGAGGCAATCCCTGCAAGTGCCTGAGGCCGAAAAGCGCAACATATGGCTGGCCATCCAGGCGCAGGTCAATGCTGTGGGAGTGACCCACAGGGAAATTGAGGTCCTCAAAAAGCGCTGGTATGACCTGAGGATTGTGACCAAGAGGAAGATGGGCGACATCCAGAAGGAGGCCAGCCAGACCGGAGGTGGAACCAACAGGGCACCTGCCCTCACCGAACTGGAGGAGCTGGTGGCGGCCACACTCGAGCAAGAGAGCGTCGTGGGTCTTGGGGACGCCGACAGCTCTGCCAGAGCCGCAACACACCAAGGTAAGACGAAAGCACAGCAATGTAGCCGCCCCTACCCCTATCCCACATCCCCCATTGTGAAACGAGAATCACACTGCAGTCCACACGTGTCAGTGCAGACAGGCAATGCATTCCGGGAGATGTAGTCAGGGCCACACTAACCATGACGTAAATGTCACAGGGCAACAAGGCATGTCACGCACTCGAGGCACAAGGAGACAGAGGACAGATTGGAATGTGAAATGATTTATTGTGACGCTTGCAATGCAGCCCTTCGGGGACACTGAGCCAATGTTGTTTTTCTGTCCACAGATGTGACATCATGCAGTACAGGGCATGCTGCAGGGGAGACGGCACACCGGCCACAAAAATCACCACTAGCCACCACGAGTTCAGACCAGGGAGCAGGCCCACTTTCAGCCGCACCACCTACGCAGCCAGCCGCGCCGCACACAGAGCCACCATCACCTCACCGAGAGCCAGCATCACCACCACCAGAGCCAGCATCGCCACTCATGTTCGATTCACCGGCCACATCTCCGCTTGCAGGTGTGAGAATGAGGAGGCGTCCAGCAGCCAGGCTACGAGCCTTCGACACCTCGTCAGACGACAGCATGGGCCCAGAAGACCGCACCGGGCCCCAGGAAGGGAGCCATCCCACTGTGCCCCACACCTCACAGGCAGCACAGACGGGAGCAAGAGGGCGCCGCAGGTCGCGTGTCCAGAGTCCACCAGCACCCACTGACGGCCATGGTGTCTTCTTGGGGCTCGAGGGCCAAATGTTGAAGCAACAGCGCCTGCAATCAAAGGCAGTAATGTCAGTCCAGAGGCACATGCGGGTGATGAGGACAAGCTTAGTCAACATGGACACAAACATTGGCGGCATGGCTGCGGGCATTCGGGACATGTCCCAGTCAATCCAGCAGTTGTGCAGCAAATTAGATGCTGACATCGAAGCACGGCGCCGGGAACGCCAGAGAAGGGACACTACCAGCAGCGCACTCAACCGTCTGGCAACTGCGACTTCCCTACTTTGCCGGCGCTCTGTGACGATGCAGGAGGGCCTAACACAGTGCTGCAGCGACCTGTCACGGGGGATGGTGCAGGTGACAAGTGCACTAGGGGTGCTATTGACGAGTCAGGCGTCGACAACTGCTGCAGGGGATGCTGCGGAGAGCATCGACACCAGCAGCAGCATCACACCCCCCGTCCCAGAAGCACGCAGGAGCAGCAGGCGGCTTGGGGTTGGCTCTAGTGAGGATGCACAGGCCGTGCAATCCACCACTGCAGCGCGTATGCGCAAACATTGATGTGGCCCTGCTTATCCACTTGCCATTGGGTGACGTAACCCTGGACATACTCATTGTATAGATGGCATATTGCCAGATTGGCCTGTTCATGTGTTCATGGCGTGGTGCCACATTAAACTACGTCATGACTTCTCACGACTCGCTGTGTCCCCTCACTTACTCAGAAATAGTTGCATGTGATCTCTGCCCGTCTTTCTCTCCCATCGATTGCAGTTGCCACTCTAGCTGCGCTGCCCTCTGGCTGGCCTGACTCATCCTCGTTGTCCTCAAAATATGTTAGTTCCACATCTGTACCTTTTTTCGTGGCAAGGTTTTGCAGCATTGCACAAGTGGCAATTATCTTGCAGCAGGTGATGGGTTTGTACTGGCGTGCGCCTCCGCTCTTGTGGAGGCAGCGGAACCTGCTCTTCAGCAGTCCAAACGTGCGCTCCACCACATTGCGTGTAGATTTGTGGGCCACGTTGTATCGTCTCTCACTCTGGGTTGCTGGGTGTAGGTAGGGAGTGAGGATGAATGAACGGCATGCATATGCACTGTCGCCTGGATGAGTAAAAGGGAACCATCAGTTACATGCCTCTATACACTCTGATTTGCAGGTTTCAAGGGGCGTCACTGTTACTTACCCAGCAGGTATCCCTCTCCGAATTCTCCGGCTCTCAGTCGTGTGTAGATCCCACTATTCTGGAAGATGTAAGAGTCGTGGGTGCTCCCAGGAAACTTTGCAACAATATCTGTGATGATGTTCCCTGCATCACAGATGACCTGCACATTGATGGAGTGGGTGGACTTCCTGTTCCTGTAGATGTGCTCTGTGTCAGCTGGAGGACAGATTGGGATGTGTGTACCATCAATACAGCCGATGACATGGGGGAACTGTGCCATGTGATAAAAGTCTGTTTTTGTTTTCTGCAGTGCAGCCTGTGTGTTTGGGAAGCTTATGTAGTGGTGCATTCTCTGCATCATGGCATCCAGGAACTTCCTGAAGAAACGTGACAGGCAACTCTGGGATACCCCACCCACCGCAGCTATCACCACCTGATAACTGCCGGATGCCAACAGATGTAGGCTGCAGAGCACCTGCACATGTGGGGGTATGGCGTGCGCCCTTCTTATTGGCTGGTCCAGGAGTGGGTGAAGGTCCCTGATTAAGTCCATGATGGTTTCGGGGTGTAGCCTGTACCTCTCATGTATCTCTGCATCAGTCAGCTGGAATAGTGTGATGCGCTGTCTGTAGATTTGTTCCTCCCGTCGCCACACCCTCAGTCCTGCTGCCTGTAGACGTAGGCGCCTTGCAATGACGTACATGGCGGCCATGTTGTCCACGCTGTTGCATTTTGGGATTGCTTATGTGCATTGTTGATGGTTACCACCTGCTTTCCATCCGTGTTAATTACCGACGCTTATTTACCGATTTTCCTGGATTTCTTAATTACCGACTGCTCCTACATGTCATTTTAAATTTTTACCACTTCATATTTACCACTTCATATTTACCGATTCGTTAATAATGTATTCGGTAAATATGAATCGGTATTTTAGAATTCGGTAACTATGAATCGGTATTTACCGCCTCATATTTACCGAAAAGTGGTTTTTGGACTCCTACATCTCACTTGTCTGAATACCGGTCGGTAACGGGATATTTACCGAATTTCGGCCGTTACCGACCGGTATTTGGCTACCTACATGAGGCCCTAAGAGTGGCAGATGTTGCACTGTATGTTACCTTCAGTCCAGAAAATATTTTAAAATTATTGGAACCTGAACGGAGAAAGAAAGAAATAGCACACGCCTGTACTGCTGTTCCTGTGAAACAGTAATACAAAACTGTCAAGGTATCTTGTGTTGTTTATGTAGTGATGGACCCAAACCTCCACTGCGTTTCTGTACAAGTAATTTATGGACTAATATTGCATGATATTCCCAGGGGACTGGGTCAATAAACAGTTCTTGCTCTGCAACTGGACTCTAATGCCCCAAATCCTACACACTGTACTGCCAGTTCAATGGGCTTGATTTACCAACAACCAGTAAAAAAAAAGACACATCATATAATTTGCCTGAAAGATACACCTTTTCAGTTATCAAAAAATGTAAAACTGCATTTAAGGATTTAAGTTGTGCAAGGGACTATATTTTGGTAATAGGACCCCATGGCCAAGGCATCTCTACCCAAATATTCAACATTATATTTTTTATATTTTTTTATTTTTAATACTAATACAGTGAGTGTCCGTCATAAAACTGTTAAGGTCCTGCCAGGCAGTACCATCTTGAAGATTATGGGGAGCCCGGGCATGAAATATTTTGGGTGACCCTGTTTGAAACATCTTTGCATTTGTTTTTTATTGCTGCTATTTGGAGCCCTCTGTTGCCTGACAGTATTAAACAATACTGATGTAGTGTTGCAAAATGTGCAAATGTTGTTTGAAAATTATTTTCTATAATCAGTGATTTTAATGATGCATAGAGTTGTAATCGATGAGCTAATGATGTTGCACTTTGAACGAGTTACTTAGGCCACTTAGAAGTGTAAATATTTCAATGAATAGTTATGCCCCATTTTTGTGTAATACTCCATATTTCTAATATGGATGCAGTTTCTGGTTTTCTTTTAAACTTGCTCTTGCTCATTTCCCTCTCCCAAGCAGTTTCCGCTGCAAATCCATCTTTTCTCACTGTCCGCAGAGCATCAAGTGAATGACTTCAATGTATTTTCAGTACAGCTTTGTTGGAAAACATGTATTGTGAATTAAGTGTCCATTGTGTACCAAAACAAATCATTTTCAAGAAATTCCACTTGAAGTGTTCGGGTAGATGTGCTAAGTCTTTGAGCCATGCTTTGAGAGATGTTTCATTTTGTATTGATTACCTCTTGGAGTGCCGTTGCTGAGAGAACAGATGGAAGAGTTCTCCTACCTTAAGAAATGGGTTAGTACTACAGCTTTAGAAAATTAAGTTGGTGTTTCTGATTCGCTAATGCGACCCTAACCATTATCATACTTTGCTGGATTTACAGGATCCAGCAATAGCTTGTGCTTTTTGTCTATAAAACCTCTGGGTTTTTGTCTTTCAGGAGGATTTTTACTTTTTTATTTTTGAGATGACCTTACATTTTCCTCCAAGATTCTGTTCTTGCTAATGGGATGCTGTCAGTATTCTTTATGAGTTTGACACTTAGGGCCTCATTACTATGTCTGCGCGATACTGTCTCTGTCGAGGACCGACCGACCTCCGGTTAGCGGTCCCGACCACATCATTACAATGTGACTTAACACTGTTCGATCGTATGCTCCCTTTTCTCAATGGGAGCTCATGGTACGGCCGTAAACCAGTAGTAACACAAGCTCCCATTGAGAAAAGGGAGGTGAAGTTCATCCCTTCACCCCGTGGCAGGCACCGCAAGGTGCCTGCCACGGGGTGCAAGGATCAACACTGGGATACCATAGGTGCTTCCTCGACCCCCAAACAGAGTCTGCAAGCAAAAGGAGGCCCTGCTAGGGGCTCCCAAGCACGCTTTCCCACATGGTTTCCATGTCGGACAGACCGATAGAGAAACCATGCCAGAAACCGTTTATCATAAACTCAAGGTCGGAAAGGGCCGCCCATAAGATTACTGGCCCATCAGAAGCCAGCAGTAATGACCGGACGGTTAACTTTCTGACCGCCTAGTTCATAATTAGGTGGGCGGAAAGTAAACCACGGGCCCTGAAGGCTCTGACCGTCGGTCGAAGCTGTAACGGGCTGCATCGTAATAGATCCCTTAGATTACTTAGATTCTGCCTAACTAGGGATTTATACACGTTTTGTTTTCCATTGTCTGTAATTCTGTAATTGAACCTTCATATTATTTAATGCATTCTTCTCTGCATCGCATTTTGACTATTCTGCAATTAAAATTCATTTAGTGCATTATTTTTTATCTAGAAATCAGTCGTTTATGCTATCAATGTTTTATTCTGTTTTCCTGATGTTGACTGCAGTCTCTAACCAACAGTTCAACTCTAGACACTGGAGATGTATTATTTGATACAATTGGGGTGATCAAAATATTAGGGTTCAGGTGATTATTGGGGTTTGGCTCTGACTATACATTAAAGGTTAAAATACAGAAATCCACAATTGCCCACTTTGCACAAGCCTTAAAAATATCTGCTGTCCAATGATGTGCTTACAATACAATAATATAAGTGTAAGTTGCATGCTTTGATTACGCTTAACATGGTGTGTTTGGCATGTTCTCAAGCATAGTACAGACACATTGCAGCACTTTCATATGAATGATGTCAACACATCATTTTAAAATGTAACAAGATCCCCAAAGGTGTGCTGTGATATTGCAGAACACAATGCACATAGTAAAGCTGAATCAGCATTTAAGAAATATTTGGCTTTATGCTCTGGGGACAAAAGTATGTATTGCCAATTATAAACTAGGGGGAACAAAAAAGAATTGCGGTTAAAATGACAGGTGTGGGTGAGTGAAGTGTAAAGGAAGACCTGCAGAAGGATATGAGCAAAATGTATACCAGAGTAAATGTGATTCTTAATGCAGAAGGCGAAAGGGGCTGGAAACAAAGAACTCTGTCATTGTGACAGTGATCACAGTGGAATTTAATAAGACCACAGCTCCTGCCAGTCCCAGCAGGAATGGCCCTGCATGATCAGAAATCAATTTAATTTTGTTGCACAAAATGTGTCTCAGAAAACATATTCAGAATATCTCAACAACGGCGAGGGCAGCAGCCCCAATATTCATCGTATTTAATGACATTCCATTCTAAATGAAAAAATCACTTTTTATACTCTAAGATGAAGCAAGAATATGTTCTTGACTGAAGGCAGAGCGGATTGCTTCTTGAAGATTTCCAATTTCTAATTTGCTTGCATCATCCCTAATTTTTCACTTATTCATGTTTTGGTAGATCTCTTCAAGACACTGAATGTATTCAATCTCACAGTTTTTTCATGATGGTTAATACCAAGAGCCAGAGTTATACGTTTTTGACATAGCGCAATGCAGCAAGCCACCTTGCTGGGCTGCGTAAAAGGGAAAGAGCAGGAACGCATTGTGTTTACCATCTTAAGATGCATTCCTGTCCTCTCCTAGTGCTGATGCATTTCTAGCTGCCTAGCGCCAATGCAGGCACTTCTGCGTAATGGTGCCAGGGGGCCTGTCTAGAGGCACTTTCCTCTTTCTACTTGTGCTGCATTATGCAGCCATTGCAGAAGTAGGAAACAAAAAGGAGAAATAAAGTTATTTCTCCTTGTTATGCTCTACCTGGGGAGGAGTAGCATTTTGATGCATTCCCACGTCTACCACTAATGATAAATCTGGGAATATGCCAAAATCCATGGGTGGATGCTTGGGAACACCGACGCGTCACCCATGGAATGCCTCCCTGCCGCAGAGTAACACACGGCAGCGATGTGGGCTGCCTTGCATTACTCTAGGTTTATCAAGCCACGCAGGGACATGCAAGGTGGCCTTGCATGGCTTGATAAATCTCACTTAGGTTTTGCATCACACTTGTTGCCCCTTTCGTGGCACAAGTGCAACACGATCCCTTGATAAATATGGCCACCTATATTTAAAATTTGTGGTCTATATCTTTTTGCATAAAGGATCTCTGGAGCAAATGAAAAGCACACCACATTGGTCCACTTGGGTCTTGAAGGCGATATCCCATGAGACAATTTGAGTGTATGTAGAATGTGCGGAAGATGGGTTCTAGCCACACTCTACAATAAGGGGTAACCAAAGAGAATACCCCTGCTGTGGGATTAAGGGGAGTTAGCAATATACTGGACACCAGCCTCACATTCCCAAATATGAAGTAATTAACTAATAAAACAGGCTAAGCATGGACATATCTTTTAACAGTGACACACAGCTTCACTAATCAGAGAAGCTAAAAAAACATCTCCCAACACCTCTCACCTTTCAGGCTGCTAGAACGTGAAACATCCATTGCAACGCAGGCATTACAATGCAATGCCTTTACAACGCAGTCAATACAATGCATCCTCCATTACAACGCATGCCATTACAACGCATAGCCCTCACTGACCAGCACCTTCCCTGAGGTAAGCACCCGGCGGTGCTAGAATAATAATTTTTGTTGTAATGGAACATGTGCTCTAATGAATTGCATTGTAATGGCATGCAATTTAATGGAGGATGTGCTGTAATCACAGTGGCACCAGGGTCTATATAGAAATGGTATCTTCGGCTGTGATTAAAGTTGCAACAAAGGTGGAATGCGATTGTAATTTTATTCAAGTCACTCTAGAAATAGCATAGGGTTAGTGGTATTCCCCAATAGATAGTCTGTGAATGTAATCATGTCCAAGTCCCCACAGAGATAGTGTGTTATTATAATGATGTTCAAGTTCCCACAAAGTTAATGTGGTATTATAGTGATGTTCAAGTCCCCACAGATGTACTGTGTTATCATAGTGATGTTCAAGTCCTAACGGAGACTGTGGGAAGAAGATTATATGCAAGTCTTCACTGAAATTGTATGCAAAGTAACAGCTTCAATCCCATTATAGAGAGAGTGAACTATTGATGTTCACGCCCAAGCAGAAGTTGTGTGTAATTAAAGGAATGCTCAAGTCCCCACAGAGATGGTATGTTATTATAGTGTTGTTCAAGTCCCCACAAAGATAGTGTGCTAATATTGTTTAAACAGAGGTAGCATGAAATGTATCAAAAATTAAAATTATGGTGTTTAAAGGGTCCTTTTTAGTACAAGATCTAAATTGTGTATCTAGTTTTAAAGTTATAGGATGTCATTCACAAAGGTAAACTTACATTTTTGTGTAATTTTTGAATGTTTGATATTCACAAAGGTATTTTTAAGCCTGGGCAGAGTTTGTGCAGTTCCACCTTTTGGAACTCCTTGAAGTGCAAAAAAACTCTGCGGAGCTCCACAGGCGGCGGCGTGCATTAGATAAATGCCATTCTCAGTGATTTTCAGTGCCGAGTATTTGTCCACACTGTGCAATCATTACGATCGGCACCATGCACAGCGCAAGCGGGTGCAAGCAGTCGCCGCTTCCTTTCTGCCGCTCGAGTACATTTTTTACTTGAGTGGCAGCTTTCTCAACACGAACGGATGGTTTCTCAACACGAGCAGTCGCGAGCATGCGCAACCTTTGCAATGAGAAATCCGACCGCCTGCATTGAGAAATGTCACCAGGAGGTTGATTTTCCATGCTCGCGCTCGCCAACTTGACGTTGACGATCGCGAACGAGGAAAAATCTCACTGGGAGATGGATTTTCCTCGCTCGTGCTCGCCAACTTGATGTGGCTATGCGGAGCGGAGTTTTTCAGAACTCTGCGACATCTGCGTAACGCGGGCAGAGCGGAGTTTACCACTCAGCGTTAGGTATTCTATGAGTTGTATCTTTAGGACTGAGACTCCACAGTCGTACAGATAGTACTTGTAAAATGGCTTTGTGAGTAGTAAACAATTGTAAATTTACACAAACGTATAATTTACCATCGTTAATCAGTTCCATAAGGCACAAGAAGTTAGTGAAATATTAGGCCGTGGTATGCCATGGTAATTTTGCAGAATCCAGTGGAAAGACAAAACAGTAAATGATTTGCTAATGACTAACCCTGGGCGTAGTGGGCGTAGTGGGGCTACGTGGAGCAGCGCGTAGTGTGTCAAAATCTACGCACACTCGCGCACTCCGCGTAGCCCCACTACGCGCCGCCCGCCTCCCGCCCGCCCTCATTTTAAAATATTTAAAGAATGTAAAAAGTAAATAAATTACCTTACCTGCAGTGCCGTGTCCCGGGCTCCCTCTTCCTGCTCGCCGGCAACTTCTTCACACAAATGCGCATGCGCGGATGCCCACGCATGCGCATTTCTCGAAATGCGCATGCGCGGGCGTCCGCGCATGCGCAGTTGTGTAAAGAAGTTGCCGGCAAGCAGGAAGAGGGAGCCCTGGGACGCCGCACTGCAGATAGGGTAATTTATTTACTTTTTACATTCTTTAAATTATTTTAAAAGGAGGGCAGGCGGGAGGCGGGTGGCGGGCAGCTCTGCTTCGCAGCGGCATGTGCGTAGCGCTGCCTACTACGCCTACTTTGTAAACGGTGAAGCAGGCAGCGCTATGTGCACTCCGTGGGCGAAGCGGAGCACGGCGCCCAGCCTTACTAATGACTGCCCTTACCAAAGTAAGTGTAAAGATAGTATCCTACTGTTTTACAAGTGCATAGGAAGGGATGAGTTAGTTACTATAAATTTGTAATGGTAAGAAAAAGCAGTTTTTTTACTTTATATATTTTATAAAAAAAATTTGAAGTACTGCGGTAGAACCACGTTGCTCAGAACGCACTATTGTTATGTTGTAAAATTTGTAAAGCACATAGGTGCCCCAGCAACTGGGCTTCCCAGCGCTAGTTCATTGCAAGAAACGGACTGCAGCAAGCGGCTTAAAACAGTGAGGAGAGAAAGGGACTCTAACTAGAGAAGAGCTAGGTCTTCAGTGTTTTTCTGAACTGAAAATGGTTCTGAATGCTCCTGATGAAAAGGGGGAGCGAGTTCTAGAGAGCTGGGGCCTTTGCACAAAAAGAGCAGCCTTCTGCTCTTACTCTCTCAACATATGGAATAATGGCCAGATTAAGATCGGCCAAGCGCAGGATTGATACAAAAATACGAGCCCCCTGGGAGTGCAGAATCTTATGGGCTGTACACAATGTCTTAAAGCACACACACTCGTCCACAGGGAGCCACAGCAGTATACAAAGGAGACCAAAAGAGCATTTAAACGCAAGCAATTGGCATTTATCCATTCTGTGACAGCAAGTATTCCCTTTTGGAAATTGGCCATAACAGACATATGATTGTCAGAGAGAGAAAGCATGAGCTGAGTGTCATCCGCATATGACACCAGTGCGAGCCCTGAGGATTTGACGATCTGAGCCAGAGCTTAGATATCAATGTTAAACAAAGTAGGGCTCAGAAAAGAGCCCTGGGGAATGCCATGTTGCAGAGCATGAGACTGGGAGCTGTAGTGGGGGGGAACGACCTGAAAAGGTCGCTCAGATAGAAAAAAAGCAAACCAGGGCAGAGCAGACCCACCTATACCGATATACTGTAAGCACTGAAGCAGGATTTTATAGGACACTGTCTCAAATGCGGTGCTTAAGTCGAGCAGAATCAAGGCTGAGGATCAGCCTTGTCCAGAGTGCTATGAAGTACCTCTGTGACTGCTAGAAGTGTGGATTCCATACAATGCGCAGCCTAGAGCTGTTTTGCGAGATGTCCAGAATCTGCTTGTCTTCCAAGAACTGAGTTAGAATGACATTGACATGTCTCACTGTTACCTTAGCAAGAAAAGGCAAGAGAGAGATAGGGGCAAAATCTTTCAGGTTTGGAGGCATTCAAAGACAGTTTCTTTAGGAAGGGGATAACTTTTGCATGCTTCCAGGGACTTGGTACAGAAGCAGAAGACAGAGAGAGATTGACCAGTTTCAGACAAGTTGGGAGGAGATAATCCTGATGTTTAAGAAACAGATCTCGTTTATATGAGTTGGCAGGAGAACCCTATTTAACTTTTCTGCATAAGGTCTGCAACTCAGGCAGCCCCAAAGAAAATAGGCAATTGAACTGAGGCGTAGCAGTACGAGCAAAACTATCAGGCCTCGCCGTGGGAGCATCAGAGCTAAAATGGACACAGATATCCTTCATCTTGCCAGCAAACTATTTACAAGATGAACAATTTATTTTTCAGTGTTATTGCTATTCTTAATTTTAAGTGCAAAATATTCTGCCGTAGATTTCTGAATCAATTTATGATAAGACTTAATAGCTGCTCTAAATTTTATTTTTAAGGAGGAGTCATATGAGTTTCTCCAAGAGCACTAGTACACTTAGTATGGGTTCTGAGTTATAATGGTAAATATAGTTTAGTGGGCCTTGAGACCCTCCGGATGAGTAGCGCGCTATACAAATTTCTTGATTGATTGATTGATTGATTAGTGGACTTTGTTTTACATTGTACTACACTATATTTCCCCCTACAACCCAGAAACTGACTAAGGGCCTTGTTATGAGTTAGGCTGTCCATGAACTGCCATAATCGCGGTCCGACCGCCGCAACTTCGGCATTCTAACCACCGTAGTATGAGACGGGTGGATGGCTATTTCAAAGCCTGCAGCTGAACTGCCAACACCATCAGCACACCACAGGCCGCCGGGGTCGCGGTCAGTGGAAAACAGCAGTCATAGGGCGGTATAGAGGAGTTTCACCACTATCTGTATTACAAGCTGGCTTTCCGATGAGCTGACCACGGCGGTGGGACCACCAGCTTTGAGTCGGTGGAAATGAAGGATTTTTGGTGCATACTCACCCCTCTCCTGTTGTCACCCGTCAGTGTTCCATGTGGATCCCTATCTTTATGCCCCCCTTCACAGCAGCATCTTCACCTCAAAGAATATGACCCTATTTGCGGCGAAATTGGACTGGCCACATATGTCCCAGACTCCAGCAATGGGTAGGTGGTATTTTTTCACATGTATCTTGCATGTGTGTACATTGGACACATCTGCAGTCAAAATGTACACACAGGCATCAGTAGATATGGAAAACCATTGCCCACCCCCACAAGACTGCCACACTGCGGGCCCCGCAGTCAACTCATAATATGGTGGGTTTCTAGGGCGGCTATGTTCGGGTGTCAGATCATCAAACTCGCAATCAGGCAGTAAGTGTGATCTAAACAATATTTTGCCTTTCTAAAACTGAAAGTGGGAAATGTAGTTTAGTCCACACTTAGACCCTCATTACGATGAGGGTCTGAAAGCCTCGGGCTGCAGGCCGGAGGCTTTCCGAGCCTCATCGCGGTTTCAGTTTTGACTGCCGCATTATGATGCAGGCGGTCGAAAGTGAAACCAGCCGGTCATTCCGGCTGAATTGTGACGAGCTCAAGAAGCCCCTCAGCCAGTTGGAGACCGACAGGTAATCCCTATGGATGGCGTTTCCACCGTAGAGATTATAATGTCGGTTTCTGACAGGCTTTCCATGTTTTCTGACATGAAATGTGACATTGAAGGACCCTAGCAGGGCCCACTTCACCCTGCGGCCTCCGGTTGGGGGCCAAGGGGGCACCTTTGGTGACCCCCGTTAATCCCTGCACCGTGTGGCAGGCACCCTCAGGTGTGGACACGCTGGACACAGCTCACAGTGAGAAAGTGAGAACAGAAGCATTTTAAGCATTTTAAAAGTTTCAAATTTAATTCTAATTGTAGTTACTTTGAAGGGCTCCTTATTATTGGTACTAGCAGGGCATTTTACTGGGGGCTACATTGATATTCATCCTACCTGCCTCACCAATACTGCACAACTCCATCAGGCGGTCGCGTCTCTCCCTGGTCCACCACGCGTTTTTCTCGCTTGAGTGGAGGTAGTTGCCGCATAGAGGGAGAGGCTTTGGGCACTTCCTGTGTGCGGGGAAGTAGAGCAGAGGTTAGCGGTCTAGCTGTTAACCTCCCCTACATAAACGGATGGCTGGCACGACACTCAGAGGGCCCCTGTTCATTCTGCAGCAGATGTAGGTAATAAGGATTGGGTGAGATATACGAGGCAAGAACTCCTAGGCTTCAGGAAAGATGACCCAGATAATTGCACTCAGTTACATAATACCATATCATATATGACAATGGAAGGTCCCTTCAGATGTAGAGCATGCCGTTTTCAGATCATGAAACAAGCTGCTCTTACTCTTAAGAGCATGATGCCCGGTGGAAGTAACGGTCAAAGTTTCCACTTAGACCAGACTGATTCCTCTCCTCTGACTCCCCTGGAATCTCAAAACTGAAATTGTCTATTATGTAATGTGAGATCTCTACCGAAACATTTAACAGAAATATGGGACCTGCTCTCATCCAAACTCCCTGACATCGGGTTCCTAACGGACCTGGATAAAACCCAGCTCAAACCCATCCATTGCTGTGGCTCTCCTGGAAGGATATCGCATCCAAAAGTTGGATAGAGATTCAAGGATGGTGGGCATAGCTATTATTCATAAAGAATCCATAAAAGTGTCTATACTTGATCAACTAAGTAATGACACTTTGGAAATTTTGGTTTTTAGAATAGATCTCCTCTCCCAACATTGCTGGAAAGGTGCTCTGGTCTATCGGTTCCCGGGGTCTCTCTCTAATTTCGCGCTTCAATTAATGGAATTCATTCTACATTTCAACTAGAAACTTTCTGCTTCTAGGAGATTTCAATATCCATAGCGAAAATACCACAAACCAAGACACTGATACCTTTCTGGCAGACTTAACCTCACTGGAACTGGATAAGATCAATAGTGGTCCCACTAACATAGCGGGACATACGTTAGATATTATCTTTACTAATTCCCCAAATATCATCTGTGGTGCCACCTCTCCACTCACTTGGACAGATCATTCACTAATAGAGTTCTATATTAGGGGCCCGGGGACACTTAACAATTCTCATACTAATTCAGCCAGTTGGCGTAGACAGAGGTTCAAACTCACGTCTGAGGATTTTCAAAATACTTTCCTTAGCCCTCAGAATTCTGATACAGGAAATGTGGAGGAACGCCTAGCTTGTTCCAACTCTACTATCAAAACCACCATCGATCCATATAGCGCAAGAACTCGAACAGGCAGGGAATGCCCTCAAAACCCTCTATAAGATTCTAAAAACTTTCACCAACCCCAAGGCATGCGATAAAGAAGACATTCCCTCCCAAGCCCTATGTGACAAACTAGCAGTACATGTTACCCAAAAAATTGAATTGATCTACAACAAAATTACTGCAGGTGGAAGCCCTCAGATCGAATCCATGGCTTACCACCACAAAATTGCAGACAATGCACAGAGGTTAGATGCATTCACGGCACTCAAGCCTGAAGAGGTGGAGACTCTACTTAAAACTATAAAATCAGGTTCCCAGTTGGACATCATCCCTGCTAAGATCATCTCATTGCTGGCCAAACAACTTGCAGCTCCTATCTGCTCAATTCTGAACTTCTCTATAGAAAAGGGTATCCTCCCCTCCGCATAGAAAGCAGCACAGATAATTCCCATCCGGAAAAATCCTAAAGCCCCTATGGAGGATTTATCCAAATACCGTCCCATTCCGCTACTACCTCTCCTGAGCAAGGTATTAGAAAAGCATATCAACACACATTTGTCTGATTTTGTCGAAGCCTCAAACTGCCTTGATTCATCTTAGTCGGGCTTCCGACCCAGACATAGTATGGAGATTAATTTGATTGAAGTTACTGACAACATCAGAATGTCCCTAGACAACGGACAAGCGGTGCTGCTGGTGTTGTTTGATTTATCGGCAGCCTTCGATACTATTTCCCATCAGACCTTGCTCAGGAGGCTTGGGGAAATTGGCCTCTATGGGAGTGCTTTGAAATGGATCACGAGTTTTCTGTCTGACAGAACACAAACTGTAAATCTGGGCCCATTCCGTTCTAAAGCCACAAAATTGATTAAGGGAGTGCCGCAGGGCTCCTGCTTGAGTCCCACTTTATTCAACATTTATGTTGCCCCCTTAGCGAGATAACTAAGGAATTCAGGTTTTGTTCCTATGTCTTATGCTGATGATACTCAGCTTCTGCTCTCCTTTGACAAGAACAATCCCAATGCTGAGTCAATCTTCTCGAAGGGTATGCGCACCATTATAAGCTGGATGCAAAATAACTCTCTCTAGCTCAATGCGGGGAAAAATGAGATAATACAGTTTGGCGAGGCAATGTTATCAGCTGCGCCTTCTGTGGGGGATTCGTCGGTTCTTCCCAGAGAAAGACCTAAAAACCTTGGTCCAATCACTAGTTCTCTCTAGACTGGATTATTGTAATTCTCTTCTGACTGGCCTTCCCAAATCTCACCTCTCCCCCCTTAAATCCGTCCTCCATTCAGCAGCTCACTTCATTTCAGGGTCCAAACGAAGTGACCACATCACTCCTATCCTGTCTTCTCTCCGATGGCTTCCCATCGAGGCTAGAGCTATTTACAAAACGGCTTGCACTCTTCCTCCCTTCGCTATCTGGCGAATAAACTGAAATTGTCCGGAGGCTTGAGACCTTCTCGGAATGCGGAAAAATTCCTGCTTGAGCCCCCCTCCTTCAAAAGGGGAAAAATTGATGGCTCAATCGTTCTCAGGTAATGCGGTGAGAATCTGGAACTCGCTTCCTACTTTGCTCCGTGCCATCACCTTCATCCGGATCTTCAAAGCGGACCTCAAATCTCTTCTATTCCAAAGACACTTTCAGAACTAATTCCTTCATTCTCAGACCCCGCCAGGAATTTCGTTAGTCATTGTAAATTTTTTATAGCTATTTATTTTTTGTACATTCCTTGCTTGCTGTGTTTGATATTGTGTTCCTCTTGCCTGCTGTGTTTGATTCTGTGTCCAACTATTTTTGTACATTCTATTTTGTAACATTTCTCTCATGTAACGTAACTGGTTCTATTGTACAGCGCTCTGACACCTTCGGGTAAAGTCCGCGCTTTATAAAAATGCATAAATAAATGTTGAGGTGGTCTCCTGGGTGGTGGCCCAAGAAAATGGGCACCGCACCTATGCCGAAACTAGTGGCAAAAAACTTGGGTGTCCATTTGGACCAGAAGTTGACCATGAAAGACCACGCGACATCGACTGTCGGGTCATGCTTTCACGCGCTTGGTCTCCAAAGGCAGATATTCTCCTTTCTGCCACTACACACGCGGAAAACACTTATCCAGGCACTAGTGTTAAGCCGGCTAGTTTATTGTAATTCCCTGATGATTTCAGCAAATGAAGCATCTCTGAACAGGCTGCAAGTAGTTCAGAACACTGCTGCCTGCTTGGTAGCTAATTGCCCACCTCGAACTTCCTCCCTGCCCCTTCTGCGACAGCTACACTGGTTGCCATTGCGAATGCAAATCAGGTTTAAGGTTTGTTGCATCATGCACAAATCTCTGAATGGCAAAGGCCCTAGCTACTTAGCGAAGAAACTGACCAACTACCTGCCGAGCCGATCTCTCTGATCAGGATCCAAATCACTCCTAGTTACTCCTCGCTATATTAAAGAGCACTTGGAATGAAAAGCTTTCTCCCACGTAGCCCCTACCCTCTGGAACGCACTCCCGGTGCACCTTCGACACTGTTCGGATCACTTACAGTTTAGAAAACGCCTTAAAACCCTACTGTTCTAATCCACCTCTATATGTGGCTGGTAGCAGCAATCCAACAGCGCTGAGATAGCCCTTGGGGGGTGATTTAGGTGCTCTATAAGAAAATAAATCAAATCAATAAAGCATTTTTCTATGTACAAACCCTATTTTGTAATTCGGTAACATATTACCAACTTGCAAAATTGGTTTGCAATATGGTATTAAGAAGAAGCGTGTTTAGGGCATCCCTTTCTAATAGCGACTCGCAGTGGGATCTAAGAATGTTTTGCGACCGAATTGTGGTCGCAAAACATTCACTTTTTATCACCAAATACAATTTGTTGCTAATCGATTCCTAATGGGAAGGGGACCCCTTCCCATTTGTGAATGCATGCAAAAAAGTTTTTTTAAGGGCAGGCAGTGGTCCCTTGGACCACTGTATAATCTAAAACAAGCATTTGCAATGCAACAGGTCTCGCTTTTGTTGGAGTTGGAGCTATTGCCATTGTAAATGTCAATGTTTTTTTTTTTTTTTTTTTGTTTGAAGTAAAGTCAATATTTAAAGAAAAAAAGTGCACAGTATGCCACATTATATACTTTTCTATCAACTTTACAGTGAAGCTATGGCCATCTTAACGTTACGTAACTGGACAAAGTACGCACAGCGATGGTAAACGCTACTTAGAGCCCACTTATGAAGAACAGAGGTCAATCGCAGGCAAGCCCTGTATGCAGACAGCCATGGCAAATGATGTATATTTTTGACGCAGCTGCAACAGAGGAGTAAAATACAAGTATGCTCTGTTTAAAGACAGCTAGGACTACAATGTCGCTGACTAGAAAAGATGTGTAGATGTGTAGAGAGCTCTGCTAAATGTTTTTGTGTGCAGTGGAGTTATTATTTAAAAAAAAAATGCACACTATACTATTCAGAATACAACATGTCTCGAAGAGACAGCGCAAGTGCTACTTAGCCAACAGCTAAAAAACTGTTTTTGTAGGTAGGCATAGATGGCAAAGGGGTGCACTAAAACACCAAATGACTCACTGGGACTGGAAACAAAAAACGCATCTTCAAAAAGAACACTTTCTAAGTGACTGCATACCAGAGAAACAGAAACTAACAGACCTCAAATGCAAACAAAACTCGTCATTGAGAAGGTGTGCCTGAGATAGTCAAGTGGTCAAGTGGCTAATGTGGGGTTTAGGGAGGATATTAAAGATAATTTATTTACTTTGGTCAGCATACCTTAACAAGGCTTTGAATATATCCTTCCAAAATTAATTCAGCCTATCACTCTATATGGAATAGTGTGCTTTTTGATAACCAAAGAATTTTTAAGAAACAAAGCGTTTATAAATTATTGAAGAACATATAAAGAGTGCACCAGAATGTTTGTACTGGGCAGCGAGTTATGCCAGGTTAAAGCGATGGCGATATCCCCTCTCACACACTCCTGGTATTTAAATTTTGAAATGTTGAATTCCATTAAATATTGAAGACTACAGAAATATACAGCAAGAAAGTTTGAATGCATAACTTTTGATAGGCAGAGAGGGTTTGGACTATTTTTACACCAGAAAGCAAGAGAAAACCTGTGAAAATTGTATTTAAGATGTTCCCGTTCACTTTGTACAAATGCAGTTCTGATGCACCGTCACAAATTCCAAAGCACAAGTAAAATTATTAATGCTGCATCTATCTTCAGTCTGAATGTCAGCCGGTTTTGTTTGCTTGCTGAGAAAAAGTCACCCTCAACACCCCACCAATTAATAAATTTGTTTGCAGCTTGATATGAGCACCAGTTACGTTACACAAGGACACATTCATACCAACCAATTGGAAAAGTCACCAACCTGCACTACCTTTAAACGTTTTAGCAGGATTTGTTTTCAAGGAGGTGGAGAGGGGAGCAGAATTTTTTTGTTATTTGGCCTCGCAGGGTGGGGGCGAGAAGGCATTGGACTATTGAAGGGGGGGCATGGGAAGAAAGTAGTCTGTGCAGTAAAGGGACCAGTAGCCATGGAAGGACTCAAATGACGACATGGCCATCATAAGGAGGGACTAACAAGCCTACAACCAATCAGAAGGCAGCATTTAAGACACAAGCCAATAAAAAAGATGGGCGGAGAGTGAACGGAGCTCCCACGTAGCTTCCACACTATACTGAATACTGCATGCCTCACAAAGCGATCAACGCATGCACTGCAACGCTAGGCTCGACCTAAAAATGAAACTGAATCATTTCATTTTTCTTTTTTGAAACGCATCCTTTTTTTCTTTAAGGAAAACATTAATAAAAAAACTTTACTTTCCTTAAAAGCAAACAGAGACATGGTGGTCGGCTGTTCCCAGCAGGCCACCATCCCTGTGTTTTTCGCGATTCCCAATGGGTCGCATATTGCAACCTTCCTCATGAATATTAACAAGGTAAGTTAAATGAGACCCCACTGGGAATCGCTAACAGTGTGAATCACACTGTTGTACATAGCTGTTTGCGATTTCATAATAGCGAATCACAAAAATTCACTGATGGGAACTCGCAAACAGAAATCTATGTACATGTGGCCCTTAGTGCCTTACAAGTGCAAAACTACTGAGAAGATTTTCATGAAATAGCAAAAAGGATCCTTTCCAGACCATAATCTTCCTTCTATTTTCTACCATATTTCATGAAAATCCATTCAGACATTTTGTCGCTACATCCCTGTAAAAAGTCTATGGAAAATGCACTGATTTAAAGACGCTTTTGGGACCCCCCTTCTTTGTTTGAACCCCCTTAAATAATCAGAAGAAAACTTTGCATCACCTACCAATGTAGAAAAAAGAATAGGTCTGCAAGGTGTCGTGGAGATTCATTAAATGGGTGCAAATTTAACAAAGGTGTTGTGGAGATTCGTTAAATGGGTGCAAATTTAACAGCGAGCAAACATCAGAGGAATGCTTATCTACCGCCACTCTGTGATATATATATATATATATATATATATAGATATATATATATATACATATATATATATATATATATATATATATATATATATACATATATATATATATATATATATATATATATATATATATATATATGTATATGTATATATATATATATATATATATATTACCTACTGGCGGTCGCCAGTAGGTAGTTATAGTTAGGACCTATTATCCATAGGAAATCCGCAACATTCTATTTGGAATAACTTTGGCGCCGGTTGACGAATCTTAGCTAAATTTTCAAAAGTCGTGGCCCGCTCCAGTCCGCTCATATCCTGAAAGTCTCGGGGTGATTCGTCAAGCGGGGGCAGAGAAAAAAGGGGGGTCCCAAACGTGTTTTCCCCATGCAATTTTCCATAGGGACCGTTAGTCGCAGCTACAGCCCGAACTGCTCAATGGAATTACACCAAATTTGGCAGAAAGGTAGAGCTTGGTACACACTCGTGCCTTTTGCTTAAATGGTGTAAATCCGTTCAGTAGTTGCTGAGAAAATCAAAAGTAAAGTCCTAGATATATCTATGGCCTCGGAGGATCCGCGCACCCTGCCGAGCACAAGCTGTATGCTAATTGGCTGTTAACACTCCAAAACAGGAAGTGTTGGCAGCCATATTGTGCCTCGGTAGAACCGAGGCACAAGAAACCTAAGACAAAAACACGCAGAACGCAAAAAGGGGGTAGGGCAGAAACAACCTGACCCCCTAGGCCTGCTCAGGGCCCCCAAAAAATATATATATTTTTTAAATCGGCAAAATCCACGCTGGGAGCGTGGATCCTGCCGATAAAAAACAAAATAAAGCGCAGGCTCCCGTGCTTCGTTGCTAATTTGCCCCGAGGCCTAATCCCAGGGGCTATGTATGTTTTGGGTTGGGAGGCCCAAAGGGGCCCTCCAGCCATGGGGACCGCCACCCCCTGGGGCTTTATGTAAATATGTGGGGGGGTTCTCTGCCCCCCCAGCCCCGGGGACCGCCACCCTCGGGGCTTCAAAAATGAATGGCTGGGGGCTCAAAGGCCCCTCCAAGCCCCGGGGACTGCCACTCCCTGGGGCTTGTGTATTTTTAAAAATAACATTTTAATAAATACCCTATGTGGGGGGCTCAAGCCCCACACATGCCCCGGGGCCCGCCTTTCCCCGGGGCTCTAAATATGTAAATTGGGGGGTCCGTGACGGACCCCCCAGCCCTGGGTACCACCACCCCCCCGGGCTTTCGAAATTGGTGGGAGGGGGGGCCGCACGGCCCCCCTGGAGCCAATGATGGCCCTGGGGACCGCCACCCCCCAGGGCCAGCTCCTGCAGTGTCCCGGGGTGCCCACCCCCGGGACACTGCTGTTTGCTATGCCAGGGCGGGAGCCTCGCGGCTCCCGCCCTGCCATAGCAAACTTAGTTTGGATTTTAAAAGAGGAGCAGGGAAACCTGCTCTCTTTCAAAATTCAAACCAAATTGCTTTTCCACAAGGGGAGCTGCATGTAGCAGCTCCCCATGTGGAAAAGCAATGCCGGCTCCTGCAGGAGGCAGGGAGCTGGCGGGTCCGTGGGGGAATCGGGGACCCCCCCAAGGCCCCCAACAGAGAGGGCCAGCCCTGGGGGAGGGGGTCTCCGGGGCTATTAATGGCCTGGGAGGGGGGCCACACGGACCCCCTCCCCCAAAAAATGAAATAAATAAATTAGATAGGCGGGCCCCGGGGGATGGGGTCCCCGGGGTCTTTAGTGGCCAGAGGAGGGGAACAACGCAGCCCCCCTCCAAAAAAAATGTTTAAAAAAAGGCCATGCCTGAGGGGCCAGGGTCCCCGGGGCTGATCAAGGCATCGGGAGGGGGGCCACGTGCCCCCTTCACAAAATGTATTTAAAAAAACAAAAAATTAGGGGGAAGTCCCTGGGGGATGGGGTCCCCAGGGCCAAAAAATAAGAAATAGAAGGGGGGCTATGCAGCCCCCCTTTGAAGAAAAAAAAAAGAAATACCGGCATTGCGCCGGAGGCCACGCCCCCTCCTTTCAGCAGTCTGCAAACATGTCTCCTGGAGTGTTTGCGGATGGTGAATGAATTCCCCTTGAATACTGGGGGTCCCTGAAGAACCGGAACCTTTTGGGCCTGGCGGCGCAGGGCACGCCTTAATCTCCTGGATTCACCTGCTCAGCTACACAGAGACACAGGACACTCTGTCGGCGTTAGAAGATCAGATTTATTAGCTGCAGCTAGTACAGTTATCCCAGAAGTACACAAGGTAGGTTCTCAGGAGACTGCCACTTCGCTCTGTGGTGCACAATCTTATATACCATATAGAAACATATACATTAACCAAAGGTACATCCAGAACATACAAGAAAGAGCCAATAAGGAAAGTTGGAAAACAGGACAGAACCAATAGGAGAGATTGGAAAACAAAGTGTCAGATGACTCGAAGAAACCTCTCCTCCAACTATGTTTGTCATCCCTCCCTCAAACTAATTTATTAACGGATTCGTAACTAACTTGCAGGTGGCAAGATACGTTTGTGTGTATTGGAGGACAGTTGTGAAACGAGAGAATGCTAGCAGAGGACAGTGAAGGCCAGACAATAAGATAAAGTCAGAAAAGAATAGTGTGAATCAACAGATAGTTGAGACGGGGATTAGAAAACCAGACAGGGATTAGTGTACTCGGCCAGTCCTAACACCAGCTTTGCAAATAGAGGCAGAAAGGCTGTTTTTAACACGAAGCTGCAGAAAAAGCAGAATAGACTTTGTTCGCCGTGCTGCCTGAGTGATGGCAACACAAAATGGCGGCGGAGCACAAAATGGCGGGTCGATTCGATCGCGATCAGAAATCGAAGTTCTTCAGACCCTCCTTTTGCCAGAACTCAGGCAAGATAGACTCATGTTAATCTGAGTCAATGTCGATAGCCATGAGGTCATCGAGCTGTTGCTGTAACATCATTCTTATATTTTCTGTTACTTTTGGTTTAGGTTTAGGGATGCACATAGTAGCACAAAGGTCACAGATGGCGGGACCACAGTGCATACAAAGGCAGCAGGAGAAAATAATGGTTAGAATTATTCCAAGAAATGTCAACGCTTTCCAACCCCATTTGGACAGTAGTCCCCAAAACCACTCCGTAAAAGACCAATCTCCTTCGTCCTGGTGAATCGACTCAGAGATTATATGCAACTTGGAGATAGCTTGGTATACTGTCGGAGCGTCATTAGGTATGAAAATACAGCAACTTGACCCGATCAATTTGCACACTCCACCACGATCTGTGAGAACAAAATCTAAGGCAACTCGATTTTGTAAAGTCATAAGACGGTCCGCCTGTAGTTCTGCCGTGATATTACTTAAGGCTCCTACAGTGATGTCTATTGTAGTTTCTACGACACGAACCAGTTGCCTTATATTTCTGCTGTTAGCCATTGGACCCCAAAAAGGAAGAAATCCTTTGAGGAAATCTCCTCCCTCTTGTCCTGTTGTATCTTTCGAATCAATAATCCCTCTGCCGTATCTGTTTCGATGATGATTTGCGGAAGCGGTGTAGGTAGGGGGAAGAAGGAAAGCTATATAGCAAGTACCAGAGAAACCCGTGGGCTACCACGTATAAGCTCTATTATAACAAATGAAATATGTGCCTTGAGACGGCACTAGAGGAGGCGAGTTTTGAGAGGAATAAATGTACGTGTGGGAACAGTTATTTCTTTGTATAGTGTCAGCAGACGGATCATTTATCTGTAAGCAGAAATTGCCCTGATGTTGTATAGTCCAGATCGGTGAAGGCTTTGCTTTCTTGGCTTTGTCATTGAGGCTAGTGATATATTGGGTGACGTTCCAGTTAGTGTACGCTTTTCTTTCGTCAATGGAAATCT
The DNA here is from genome assembly GCF_964204655.1 of Triturus cristatus. Classification (NCBI taxonomy): domain Eukaryota; kingdom Metazoa; phylum Chordata; class Amphibia; order Caudata; family Salamandridae; genus Triturus; species Triturus cristatus. The sequence goes on from NC_140589.1 coordinate 1,757,641,888, forward strand.
TACTATTTTCCATGATTTTAGCCATAGCTACCATTCTCTTTATCAACGAACTATGACTAAAATCCAGATCACTAACACGTGAACTAACGGATCGTCTGAATTTGCTTTGATAGGCATTGGAGAAGATGACGAAATAAGCCCAAGCAGAACCCTCATAAGAAAATGGAAGGACTAAATATGGCATTCCTTTCTCTGTAGTATGTGGCATAAGTCCACACACCCAACAGTCAGTCGTATTAACCACTAACTGGTGCTGATGTAACAGCTGGACAAAGGAATTGTTATAATATTCAGTTCTTCTGATGAGTTCATGTTGAGGAAGGGTATGAAAGAGATGTGGAGAGACAGTAGAAAAAGACGAAGAGGAAGAAGGAGAGACAACTTTTTGCTGCAGAGCATAAATAATCCAACCTATACACGCCAAAATAATACACAATAATATAATAATACATAGGGTTATATTAAAACGATTGTACATTAATTTACAGGATCCTTTCTTCATTTCATCCTTTCTCTCTCTTTTGCCTAGTGTAGTTTCCATCTTTCTAATGGATGCTCACGGCAATCTTCCTCGATCACTCAATTATGATTATCTGCCATTTTATGACACTGCAAGTCCTGCAGGCCTATTGCCACTACTCAGGTCATAATTAAGACTCCTACCTTGACCCTGCAACCGGGACAGAATACTACACAAGAGAGAAATCTTAAGAGTTTTTTGTTCTAGGTCTTAGATTGTAGTGTTCTTTTACAGGTGTGGTCTGATTTTGGAACAATGTTCGTGGATTTGTCGTATCCAAGCGACAATGTGATGGTATTGCTTCCTGCAAAATGTCGTCGCCCTCTTTCTCAGACAGTGTCCCATTCAGGCGTGCATCACTGAAAGGTACGAATCGTGGAACCTTTTCACTCTCTGAGTCACCAATACCCCTGCGCACCCATTGACATAGGGTAAAGGCAAAGGCACTTTCTTACAATGCACACCGTGAATCCAATTTTTCTTTCCTTCAACTTTGACTGCTGTTCTCGTGATTAGCAAAACCATTCGGGGCTCTCTCCACCTGGGTTCCAAATTTCTCGTCCTTTGGAAATTCTTGGTACAGACCCAGTCACCTGGTCGGATGGAATGACCTGGGTCGGTGGAAGCCTCTGGTAAAGCACTCTGAACCTGTTGATGGAGAACACGCAATTTAGTCGTAAGATCATGCAAGTAGTCAATCAACATTGGATATGGCAAGTCTGAGTATTTCTTAGGGCGAGGGACTCCCCATACATTAGCCGGGCGTCCAAAAACCACTTCGTAAGGGCTAAGTCCCAAACGAGAGTGTACTGCAGTTCTGGTGGACAGAAGAGCCAATGGTAAAGCATCAGGCCAATTGAGTCCTGTACTAGCCTGAACTTTTGGCAGTTTTAACTTTAAGGTTCCATTATAGCATTCTACTAAACCCGCTGACTGTGGATGATTTGCCGCATGGAACTTTTGCTTGATACCAAGACCCGCACAAACTTTTTGCATGACTTGGCCAACAAATTCGCTCCCATTGTCACTTCAGACAATGCGCGGCAAACCAAACCTGGGGAAAAAATCTTTTAGTAGAACTTTAGCTGTTGATAAGGCTGTGTTGTCTTTTAGAGGGTATGCTTCTATCCATCTTGAAAAGGCGCATAATACCACCAGAACGTATTTAAGGTTGTTGCATCGCTCCATATGAATATAGTCGATCTGCAACACCTCAAATGGATATGTCGGAGGAGCAAAGTGACCCGCTGGAGTTGGGGTTCCCTTTCCCGGATTGTACATCAAACAAATAATACAATGTTTCACTATATTGTCTTCGCATTTTGGGATCCTTTCGTTTTGCCACACTGGAGCCAAAAGCTTGCATATTCCTTTTGCACTTAAGTGGACTGGACCATGTGCCATAGTAACCACTGGGAGTACATAGGCATCTGATCGCGGTATTACATCGTTTGATGTGTACCTGACTGGCTAAAAGTGTCAGCTCGTATCCAGTTAGACGAGCACTCGTAAGATGCTGCGTTTTCGTTCTGTTTAACAAAGTATCCACTGCATGTGGTACCATGACAATGAGAGGGTTATCCAACACCACTCCAGCAGACTGCCGAATAGAAATTGCTGCTGCTGCTGTCGCTTTGAGACAACTGGGCAATGCTTTAGCTACAGGATCTAACGTAGTCGAAAAATAGGCACATGGCCGCTGTTTGTTTCCGAATTGCGGTGTTAAAACTGACAACGCACAACCTTCTCTTTCGTGAACATAGAGCGTAAAAGGCTTACTGTAATCGGGAGTACCCAATACAGGAGCAGAACACAGAGCAGTACGTAAGTCGGTAAAACTTTGCTGACATTCGTGAGTCCATGGAAGGGGCTGAAGCGTATCCTTTAAAGTGAGTGTCAACAAAGGCTTGGCCATCAGAGAGAAGTTAGGGATCCACTGCCTACAATAAGAAGTAATACCCAGAAAGGCACGTACTTCCCTTTGTGTGGATGGCACAGATATTTGCATAATTGCCTGAATTCGTTCTGGCGTTAATCGTCGTCCCTCCTTTGATAGGAGATGACCCAAGTAGGTAACCTCTCGACAGACATATTGAAACCTTATGATTCAGATTAGACAAATGGCGTAACAACGCAACAGTGACATTTTTGCAAATATCTTCTGAATCAGCAGCTACTAACAAGTCATCCATGTATTGGATAAGAGCTGCACCAGACGGAAAATGAAAAGTATCAAGATGACATTTTAAAGCTTGGCTGTAAATGGAGGGACTTTCACAATAGCCCTGAGGTACGCGCTTAAACCGGAAGCTTCGGCCTCCAAGAGAGAAGCCAAAAATGTCTCTACTCTCTTCTGCAATGGGAATACTAAAGAAGGCATTCTTTAGATCGATAACAGAGAACCAAGTCGCTGTGGAAGGTATCATTGTCAACAAAGCAGTGTTCGCTGGAACAACAGGAAATTGTGGTACAACAATTTTGTTTACCTCCCGCAGATCAATAACGAAACGATATACAGGTGACTGAGAAGGATCAGTGCATTTAAGAACAGGAAGAATAGGACTATTGCATTTGTTACCTCTTGTTTCCGCAACCACACCCTTCTGAATCAAATCATGAATGATTTCCAAAAGCGCTTTCTCACCTTCAGTGGAAATTCTATACTGCAGGATGCGTGGCAATTCAACATTAGGCTTGAGAGTGACAACATGAGGTGGAATCTCAAGACAACCCACATCGTTTGGACCCGTGGCCCAAAGCGTTGTCGGAAGGGAAAGCAATTCAGGGGGAAACTGATCTTTGGACAAATACATTGGTGAGATCAGTTTTTGTCCTAAAGTAAGATGTACACCAGAAGGAGAACAATATATCGTAGCATGCATTCTTTTCAATAGGTCTAGACCCAACAGATTCTCACCGCAACCATTCGTTAAGAGAAGTGGAGCTTCCAAATCATAAGGGCCAATTGAAATAGGCAAAGGGCGAGAAACTGGATTGCGAACAGGGGCACCAGAAAATCCTACAGAAACGTTCGTTAAGCCAGACAAAGGTGCCCCAGGGAGTTTGGAATGAATAATTGAACTTCTCATTGCCCCAGTATCTAGAAGAAATGGCTCTAAAACACCCATTGTAGTGACGTTAGCATAAGGTCCATTCTGATCTACTGGATCCGACACAACTCCCTTACTTTGTCCATGGCTGTCCTAGTTAGCATGAAGACTTTAATTTCCATTTTCAACATAGTGGTCTTCATTGTAATACTGTGTAGACCTAACATTTTGCTGATCAAAGTAGTTCATGGAATTGGGAGAAGGAAGGGCACGCTGGTCTTGAGTCATCACACCTCGACCTCTACCTCTGTTTGCTGACTGGAGGCCAGCACGACCTCGTGGAGCAGATAGTGCTCCATTGCGCTGCAATAAAACCGGACAACTACTCTTAAAATGACCTTCCTCTCTACAATAGGCGCATTGATTAGGTCCTAGCAAAGGTCGCGGAATGTATGGTTTAGGTTTTTGATACAACCTCTGAAACTGCGGAGGCTGCTGTAACTGAGGCTGAGCATAACGAGGAGGATAAGCTTGTTGCAAGAGAACCTTTGTTTTTAGTTCTTTCGTCTTTTTCTCTTGCTTTTCTTTTTCTTCTTTATCTCTATTTTCATAATATTGTGTAGTAGCCAATATCTGAGCAGAAGAGGAAACAGCCCATGAACTTTCAGAATCTTTCAATTTGTGTGACAGCTCGGGAAGCAAATTAAATACAAATTTGTCCACAAATAATCGCTGGCCACCCTCTGTAGCCATATCTTGACCACTGTGATCAATAAATGTCTCCTCAAAACGAGTGAAGAAATCAGAGACACTTTCATCTTTCTTCTGTTTGTATGCTGCTAGTTTATCTCAGTTAACTCTTAATGCAGGCATCATCGTTTTCATTAATGTAATAATTCTACCAGGGAGTTCCGAAATCAAAGCGTCAGGCTTTGCACCCCCCACTTGATCTCTATCTGTGGCAGTTATAACATTCCAAGTAGCACCTAGTTCCTGGGCGTGATCCTCCTTACGAATCTTAGCCCATATTGTCTGTGGAACTACATTTCCCATCAACATATCAATATCAGCTAGGTTAATGATGCAAGCATCAACTGTCTGTGATAATTCTTTATAATAACCTGCAGGGTTTTTACGAGGATCCGGTAGAGTCTGCTTAAGGGCCAAAACTTCAGATCGTTTCCAAGGGACATGTACCCATATACGTTGAAAATGAGCAGGAATAAGTGGATTACCACCTGCTGCTGCAACCTCTTCCTTCCATACTGGAGGAATCTCTCTCATGGGATAATTTTTCAGTGTTAGTTTAACTGACGGATCGGAATCAAGGAAAGCCTGAGAGGACAATAAGGATCTATAAGAAATAAGTGTCCTTACAGCTTTCTCAACCTTAGAACCCACAATAAGACCTTTATCAAAATCAGTCTGAACGTCTAACAGATCTTGTGGGATCGGACTCGAATTTACATCTTCCCATTGATTAATGAGAGTATCGCACATTGCATTAAAAACATATCTTTGCATAGGCGCATTCCATTGTGAGAAAGTAGACATAATATCAAGCACACTGTATTGCGGACCCTTTTTGATCCATATACGTGCAAGAGAGTCCAACCTTTCTCGTTCTTCAAAATCTGGGAACTGACTACGAGATTGTCTTCGAGCAAAAGCCGGAGACATATTTAAAGCTCCAAAGAAAGGAGATAGAATACCAGTGACAGTGTCTGTGAGACGCTTACGCACAGACGGAGAATTAGACATAAGAATTGGAGACAAAGTATTAGGAGAACTGACAGGAGGAGAACCGATAATTGCAGAAGGAGCAGAAGGCAGAGGAGATCTAAGATCAGGAGATGAGGGCAAAGAAGTTGAAGTTAATGGTAAAACCGGCAAAAGCGGAAATACTGGAGGAGGCAAATGCGGAAGAGCCGGAACAGGCGGAGGTACCGCTGGCAGCTGAACAGGCAATTGGGGTGCATTGGCACTTTGTGCAGAGGGCGGAGGCAACCTCAATAAATGGGACATTAGGGGATCTTCTTCTATATCTTTCTTATTATCGGAAGGGGAAACAGGCAACACCGGATAGCATTTATCTATCGCCATGCGATGCTGTCTCTCCGAAATTTCAGTCGCATTATCAATTTCATCATCTTTGAATTGTTGGGCAGCCTGTAAAATTGTCATACCCTGTGCTTTTCTATCTCGTTTTGCTTGCTTAATTTCTTTCTGTTTGGCTTCCTTACGCCAAATGCGGAAAGAGTCAAACATTGCCAGCCGGGCTTTTCTTTTGAACAAGACTGCTTCTAAATTGTCTAACACATCAGGATCAAATCTACCATTTTCTGGCCATTTTAAAACACCATCTTTCTTCGTGTATCGGGTCCATGTCTCGTTAAAGGCAATGGGGTCAATACCATGTTTCGAATAGAGCTCATATGTGGGAGTTCCAACCGAAGGAACTGGACAAGAGTCCTCAAGTCGGGAATCCCTATTACAACCAAAGCAACAAAATTTTCCAAACTTAGTCAGACCAGGCATCTCGTGATTTCACCTGACTGTTCACAAACTTCAAGGGGGTAAAACTCAGTTTACGCAGCACAAATGCACTTACCCTCGGCTTCGGCTATTGTAATAGTCGAATCTAAGGACCACAAATACTAAGAAAACAAAGGACAAAAATTGTGGCCGCGACCCACGAAGATACTTAACTAAGGACGTCTTCTTACACCAACAAAGGCCCGTCTATCGTCTCGCCTTACCATACATCATCAAAGGAAGGGCCAAGGCAGGGCGGCTGTCAGGGCAGCGGCCGTCAGTAGCCGTCAGGAAGGAGTAACCGCGCTGCAAAAGACCTTCGGACCACTTTCGACATACAGGGGTCGCTTAACGTGGCTCGCGAACCCTCCGGAATTTTCTTGCGGGGTTCCTCACGACCTTCGGGCAGAACCGGTACCACTGAAGCCGCCCCACGTTGGGCCCCAGTTGAAGAACCAGAACCTTTTGGGCCTGGCGGCGCAGGGTACGCCTTAATCTCCTGGATTCACCTGCTCAGCTACACAGAGACACCGGACACTCTGTCGGCGTTAGAAGATCAGATTTATTAGCTGCAGCTAGTACAGTTATCCCAGAAGTACACAAGGTAGGTTCTCAGGAGACTGCCACTTCACTCTGTGGCGCACAATCTTATATACCATATAGAAACATATACATTAACCAAAGGTACATCCAGAACATACAAAAAAGAGCCAATAAGGAAAGTTGGAAAACAGGACAGAACCAATAGGAGAGATTGGAAAACAAGGTGTCAGATGACTCGAAGAAACCTCTCCTCCAACTATGTTTGTCACCCCTCCCTCAAACTAATTTATTAACGGATTCGTAACTAACTAGCAGGTGGCGAGATACGTTTGTGTGTATTGGAGGACAGTTGTGAAACGAGAGAATGCTAGCAGAGGACAGTGAAGGCCAGACGATAAGATAAAGTCAGAAAAGAATAGTGTGAATCAACAGATAGTTGAGACGGGGATTAGAAAACCAGACAGGGATTAGTGTACTCGGCCAGTCCTAACACCAGCTTTGCAAATAGAGGCAAAAAGGCTGTTTTTAACACGAAGCTGCAGAAAAAGCAGAATAGACTTTGTTCGCCGTGCTGCCTGAGTGATGGCAACACAAAATGGCGGCGGAGCACAAAATGGCGGGTCGATTCGATCGCGATCAGAAATCGAAATTCTTCATCCCTGGGGGCCAAATAGCCCAACAGGAACCTCCAGTATGCGCCAGGGGGCTACGTTGCAGAGAGGTGTAATGAGGCCACGCCCCTTTTTACACCTCTCTGCGATGCAGCTCTGTGGCGCTTCATGGAGGTAGCTGGTGGGGTAGTTGCACCCCAGGGACCCTCAGGATTCAAGGGGAGGTAATCCCCCAAATTAAAACACGCCACGGGGCTAACTATAACTCACGCGCCCGCAATGCACTTGTGATGACGTCACATATTACATCACTCATGACATGGTCAGTGACATCACTCATGACATCACTGATGACATCTCAAATGACATCACTGATGACATCACTGATGACATCATCCAGTGAATGTGTGTTTTACTGAAATTTAAATATGTTTTTTGTATGTATATCTCAAGGTTGATGGAAGAATAAATGGGGATATATGTGTTTTTAAAGTTCTTTTTTTTGTAAAATTGTTTGTATAACGGACTGATTAAGTGAATCCTAGTGAATACATGGGTTACTGAGTAATGTTTCAATATGTAAATATGTTTATCAATCTCTCAGTTTTTGTATAAGTGACTGCATGGATTGGTAAATAGCTACATGACATAGGTCTACACACACATCCACTCATTCACCCATACAGTTACTAATACATGCAGTCACTCATCAATATAACACTATCATATGCACTCATACACCTATACAGACACTCACACACCGTATCCAGAGTTACTCACACACCTAGTCAGTCATGCAAAGAATCAATCATACTTCCATTTACTCACCTATACAGTTATACAGACACCACCTCATTTAGTCATACAGATACTAACACATAATTACTTTCTTATAGACTCACTGATACAAATACACACTCATCAATGCAGCCACTCTCACAATTACTGACTCTCACATATAGTTATTTATATACACCATCATTCACATACACTGCCTTTTACATATGTAGTTACTTGCACATATACCACTGAGACATCCATTCACTCACCAACACACCCACACACACACTCACACACCCATACAGCTGTTTCCACATGCACTCTCCATACACCCAGTGAATCAACCACTCACACATCTATGCACAGAGTCACACACCTCCCACCCACCCACACACACACTCAGGCAGCCATACAAATACTCAGGCAAGCAATCAATAACCCATATAGACACTCATGCAACTACTCACCAACCCATGCAGCAGCTTACACAACAACAGACAGACTGATACAGACTTTCACTCAGTTTATTCACTAACCCATGCATTCAGTAAAACACATTTAATCACTCACTTATACAGTCAGTCACGTAACTACTAAATCCTCCACACAGACACTTATATCTCGACTCATTCTTCAAAACAGCTTGGCATATATATCAAACAAATGTAAACTTTACAGAAACACACAGTCACTGGATGATGTCATCAGTGATGTCATCAGTGATGTCATTTGACATGTCATCAGTGATGACATCAGTGATATCACTGACCATGTCATGAATTATGTAATATGTGACGTCATCAGCAGAGCATTGCGGGGGCGCGAGTTATAGTTAGCTGAACTAACTATAACACCGGAATTTCTATGGTTTTATACAAGTGAAATGTCCAAATAACAATAACGTTCCTGAAACCTATGATTTTTTCAGTGAATTTCTATGGTTTTTTAAATGATCATTTCTAACTATATCGTGCCTGAAACCTATGTTTTTTTTAGTGAATTTCTATGGTTTTTTAAAGCTAATATCTAACTATAACGTGCCTGAAACCTATGGTTTTTTCAGTGAATATATATATTGATATTGGTATGTGATCAAGAGCACGGAGGTGCTCGAAACGCGTCATAACGGCTTTTAAATAAAAACCTACTTTGCCACGCATCCTGGAGTCCGGGTCTCTCTCATCGCCAAAGTGGAAGTTGAGAGATTGAGCATTATTTCATATATATATATATATATATATATATATATATATATATATATATATATATATATCCGGTACGCGTAAACTCCCGCAACCTCCTGGAGGCGAAGAAGGAGAGACGGACCACGCAAATCTTCAGGCAAGATGTTTATTCGACCATGTCTTCACAACAAAATGACGCGTTTCGGGCTCAAGAGCCCTTGTTCACATGCGGAATATAGTCACACTGAATGTTTTTAAATGCTGCAAAGTGTACACCCACTTCCAAGTCACATGATCATGGACCAAGAAAACAGACTTCATAGGCATTAAAAGATCTTTACCTCGAGGTATGAAATAAAACCTGTTGGATTAATGTAAAATACCTTAGAATTAATGGATATTTCATTTTTAAATTTCAACCTTTGGAAAATTTCTATTTAGGAGAAAAAAAACATCTTATTGTATAAAGACACAAATGAGGAGATAAAAAACAGTATGCCAATATACGGACATGTGGGGAAAGAATATAAAACATAACCACTGGTCATTTGTTATTCTAAATATTCCAAAGCCCCACACTGCAACAGAAAGATAGCTCTCTGTAACAAAGCATATTTAAATACATACTCTTATGTATAGTGTTTCCTCAGTCAATTATAACAGGATAAATCCTTGATAACAAACCAGATGAAAAAAGGGTATATATATATATATATATATATATATATATATATATATATGTATATGAATAACTATCTGTGTGTGTATGTATATAAATATATGTATAAAACTTTAAACAACATATATAGGTACACATATATTGTAATGATCGCAATCAAATTAAATTATTTCCTATGGAGTAATATTTTCAGTTTCTGAATCCATTATTTTCTTTTTGGGTTTGTTCCAATACCTCTGAGTGGCCATGTGTTGTGCTTGACGTACTCCAATGCTGAACTGCAGCAGATTTACTAGTATTTTGGGACCTTTTGGGCTGTAGTAAATGTAGAAATGCTGTCTTTGATTAGCACTGGTCTTACCATTGTGTGGGTGGGTCTTTGTATTTCCATGGCCCTCACAAAAGCCCTTCTTCCCTCTTCCTTAACCTCACTCATGCAGGAATAAGTATTCACCATTTGACAGGCACGCCCCTTGGTCCCTCCCACTTTTACTACTGAAACATAGGCCTACATGTGGAAGTCTCCATAAATAGGAGGCCTCTGTACGTAGGTATGTGAATTGTAACTTGTAGTGCAAGAGCAGTAGTATTGCAATTTGTGAATCGGGCCCTTAAAACTGCATGGCTTATCAGTGAAAACAAAGAAGAAAAACATGGTTGCATTCTTCCCTTCAAATGAGCCTTAATGTGAGTTAAACAAATCTTTAGCCAAGAACGAGACCTCTTTTGGAGCAATACAAGTGTTAAACAATTAACAAGAAAGCAGTTTAAATCAGTAACATAATAAACAACACATTATGTAAACTCATCAAAGCTGTTTACATCAACAAATCAGAGAAACACAAATTGTACATCTGTTCAAAAGGATGAAATGTATTGCTTCTGTGTGCAGAACAGTGTTTTGTGTGTTGTGGTCGGTCTCTTTCCTCTTGCTGGCAAGGCTTGTTTAAGTGTAAGATACTCTTTAAAAATATCTAGTAATTTCCATAATTGTCGCACCCGCCAGTGTGCTTGTGTTCTATAAAAAGCTCCGACAGTCATAAAACGCACATTTAGGGAAAAAAACAGCTGCGCCTTGCAAAGCATCAGCTGAAACGCCGCAGCGGAATGTGCTGCTAGCGCCGCAGTCCTGCGCCAGTGGGTATAATGTCCCTCTTTGTTTATATATTTATTTGCTCACACAGCGCTTGCCCTAACTGTTTATGGCCTAGAAAACCTGCTTCCAATTCTAATTCTGAAAGCAGTTGCTCGCTGTGATGTTTTAGCTCCCTGGTCAGCAAGGCAGTGTTTGGGGCTCATGTCACCAAGTGCATAAGCACTGGATGGTCGTGGTGTCACAAATGCAAAGTCCAGTTCACACTTGCTTATAAGTGCTACCCACGATGGGGAAAGTCCGACAGTGAGCAAGAGGACAGTTATTTTAATGCAGAAAATACTTTTCTAATGAATAGGCCTGGTTTACGAGTGGGCAATGAATGCAACGCTGTGGTGCATCACACACTAAGTTCCAGTTGCATCTGTGGGAGTGGTTGCTTCCTGGGTAGTGTTAGAGGTCTGCAAAAGCCAGGCACACTGCAAATTAGCCAAACAGCATCAAAGCCCCTCATTATGGGGCATATTTACAAGCAGGTGATAAAAAATTATCGCCGCTTCTGCGGCCGTTTGCGGCGATAATTTTATCGCATAATTAGCAAGGCCACGCTAACGCGTGAACCCTTGCTTTAGCATGGAGATTCTTTACACCCAGCTTTGCATCTCTAATGAGATGCAAAGTGGGCGTTCCTGACCTAACATGGCAGGAGAAATGTCGCTAAGCGACATTTCTTCTATCAGCAAGCCTAACACTATGAAGCATAGCGTCAGGAAAAGTAGCGATAACCCCTGTTATCGCTACTTTCCTTACGCATGCTTCAGGACTGACTTAGTCATGATATCCTATGGAGGGTGGATTTCATGGCTAAGTTTGTGAGTCTCTATCATCAAGCTAATGCCACATTGCGTGAGATTATCGCTGGGTTTCCAGCGATAATTTCACGTTAGGCAGTTTGCGTGAGGATTTTTATCGCTGAGGAGATAAGCGTTGCTAATAACATGCTATCTCAGCGATAAAAATCCACGTTACCCGGCGATAATTATCCTCACGCTAAGAGCGCTGAGCGATAATTATCACCGGGTGTTGCTGATATGCCCCTATGATCGGCAGGATTTGCTCTGCCCCCAAAAATCACCCGCAATTGCTCTGTGCTATACAGTGCAGCGAAGTGTATGAATTTTCAAAGGTTTTGCGGGCTTGTTGCAAAGGCTGGTATGTGGGGAAAATATTACAGAAAGAAGGATGTGAAAAAATGTGTGTGCGCTATTTTCTCAACACAACATTTTAATGTACACAAATGCATAATCTAGGTTTACAGAGGGTCAGTAAAAGAGGGGAAAAAAACCAAGGGGCTTATTTACAAGCCCCTTTGGCCGGCAGTGCGTCACTTTTAATATGGGAAAAAGTGACGAACCGGAGGTGCATGAGGCTTGTAAACAAGCCCCCAAGGGCCTCATTTACTACAAAATGAATGCAGCGCGGCGCCACAAGCCATTTTGCTGCTTCGAACTGCATCATTTTAAAAGCACAGGTATGCGTTGTGTAAACAACAATAAGACACATCCGCGTGCTTTCCCCTCCGCTGGCACACAATTGGCTGCCATGCATCAGCGTAGGCACCCTCCCATCCTTTTGCAAAGGTGCCTGCGTTGTGGTTATGATTGTTTTTGTGCCACAAGGGACACCTTCCTGCACAAAAACAATCATTGATGGCATTTTCCTCTTTCTATGTGTGTTGTAGAATGCAGCATGCATAGAAAGAGGAAAAAACGAGGAGAAATAAAAGTATTTCTACTCGTTGCGCCACTCCTACACCTCCCCTGGGAGGCATAGGATTCTGATGCATTCCAAGCTTTACAAACCGTTGTGAATCTGGGAATGTGTCAGGTTCCATTGATGTTGAGTGGGAACACCCACAGCAACACCCAGGATACAGCCCTTTCACGCAGAGTAATGCATGAAAGGGGCCCGTATTTACAAGGCCAGAAAAAGGCACGCAAGGTGGCTTTACCTGACTTTGTAAATACAAATTGCTTCATAACTTTCTTATATGTTGTCTGGCGGCTACTTCAAGGCACTCAAATACAAACGTATAATGGCTATAGATTAGGGCGCTACAGCTGTCACTGGTAGCAACTATCCTAGTTTGTGTTAATGGTCATGAATAAAATAAAGTTTATCACCTATACTCCATCGGGGTATTGCACGGGGGGTTGAGCACCGGACCAGCCAATATTAATTGTTAGCCCCCCAAATAACCTAGGCACTTGGCCCTGTATTTATCTAGTCAGAAAGGAACAGACCTGCAGGAAATAGAGGTGCAGGGTTGATGAGTGCTGCAGCACTCCCTAAATAGCCATGCTTGAGTTCACAAGGCAAATGAGCAATTAAATTGCCTTCAACTGGTCTTTTTATCTTGTTACAGTTGCTGTGTGTTCCAAGATAGGTTAAATGTCAGGCTATGTCTCCTGAGAAATTGCTGCTTATTCTTTCAAAGTGAAGATGTTGTTTACTCTTCTTTCCATGACTGCTGCACAGTGACAGGACTTTGTAAGGTTAACTATGTGACAATCTCACTGAAGTACAGACTGGGTCATTAGAATTATGCGGCAAGGTTGTCTAAATTATATGGCAAGAAAGAACAAATTATGCATCTTAATGCAGCACATTTTGTGATTGCAATACTTCATTAGTTTGTCATTTTTACACAGTAGCACTGTCTAGGCAAAGGTTCGCTTAATTAGTACCAGACCACATCCAAGTACAGCTATAAGTAACTGAAAGGTGACCAGTTAACATTTGCGAAGAACTTCCCACTGAGCAGCAGCACTTGTAGCAGCATTTTTAAAACTTTTGATCCATTTGAGCTAAAAACAAAATTTCTTTTTTTATATTAATCTGAAGTTTATGTAGCAGATGATGGATTATGTTGCAAAAGTGGCAAATTTATAACTATGCGGAAATTGCTGCAGAATTGCATTACAATATACAGAGAGTGCAATTAGAAAGACACTTTGTTTCTAATACACAACATTTTTTGAATACCTGTAAATGAATTGAACAGATATTTCATCATATACCAACAGTTATGAAAGCACAAACAAAGCACATTTTGTTTCATAACTCTCAAGTGTGACGGAAAAATGAATTTAAAGGGATCAAAACAAGGCTTGATGATACACAAATGATAAATACATTGTATTGCAGCATTTGCATAGCGCTTACTACCCCTATGTGTGGCACAGAAGCATTTACCTAAATGGGCATCAAACTATGCTATATAGAATGGTGTATGGTTGGAAGGGTGTTGTCTTTGTTTTAGTATCCTAAATGCGAAGTGTTTTGTATCATGCATGATGATTACTGAGGTGCAACTATTGTGTTATGAGATGCAGGGTGTAGCAATGTGGTGTATGATGAGTTATGCGAGACAAAGACGTGCCGTTTATAGTTTTTCAGTGTGCTGGCAGCCTTGAACAGTTCCGCAGGTCCCTTTTGGTATTTCTTATGATTATATTCTGCTTAAATGGTTACTGCACTGGGGTTTCTAATAAAAAATGTTGTGTATAGTTGTGGGCCAGAGCTGACATGGTTGGAGGGAGAGAGATCTGCTGGAATGTGCACTGGTACTATCACTCCGTATCTGAGTGTCATTGTGAGAAGTAAAAAAGCGGGCTCCTAGTATAGATATTTGGGAGCTGCAGTTGTGTACATGATTGAAGTCCTCTTATTGAGTGGGTGGTTTATTGTTTGCACAGTACAGGTGATGGGCGACTCTTGTAGATGATTTGTCTTAAGTGAATGTAAGTGATGTTACCTATGAAACTACTTAACTATGTAATTCCCCAGCAAACCATAGGTCAGCCCTTATTAACTTACCTGCCTATCAAAAGTGGTTGCTGGTTGGGTGGTATCCGATCTGTGGATTGTAAGCTAAAGATTGAGTTTGAGGGTGCAGCTGTCTTTCCAGGTTCTGTTGCCGTAATGTGTGGTATTGTAGTTGTTTTGGAAATAGCCATGTTTTCAAAGGTCTTCTGAAGTGTGTATGTTCCTGGAGGCATCGAATGCTGACTGGTATTGAGTTCCGGAGCTTGGTGGTTTTTACTGAGAAAGAAATGCCTCCTACAGATTTCCTATGGTAAGGTGGTATAATAAGTGGTGCAAGCCTGGAGCCCAGTGTCCTGTTTTGTTTGAATTGCTTTAATTTAGCTTGTAGGTCTTTCAGTCCTTTTCTTTGTAGACTCTGTAAACAATGCAACGTGCCTTGAACATTGCCCTTCTTGAGGGGAGTGAAAATCTACCCATGCAGCAACCACAATTCTTGTCAGGGTGAAATGCAGGCAAACCCTAAATTAACCTGTGCTTAACCCTCTGGTAGCTTGGCACTTAAGCAGTCAGGCTTAACTTAGAGGCAATGTGTAAAGTGTTTATGCAGCAATTAAACAGTCATAAAGTGAAAATCCAAGCCATGAGAAATCCCACACCAATTTAGAAACATAGAATAGGATTTAATCAATTATTTGGCACCAATAAAAACAGAATTCAATTAGTAGTAATGGAGCAATTTTAAATGTTCTGGTAAAAATAGTGCCAGAGGGCCTTGAATATTCCAATTTGTTCATTGAGGTTGTATATCAGGCCAAATAGAAGCACAAAGTGCCAATTGTGGTTATCTGATTGCGCCGGACCGGGCCAAAGTCACAAGTTGAGGCTGACTGGGATGGAACATGGGCTGGATACAGGAAGCAAGTTATTCCTGATGAGAAAACCTGCTTGTGGAGTATTGTACCACTCAGCAGTGGACCCGATGAGCGGTGCAAGATCCTCGTCGAGAATGTGTCATGTAATTACGGTTACAAGGAGCTGTGAGGACAGCGATATGCTGCATCAGGTTCAATGAGTAGCTGCGAGGTCAGCATTGAAGATTCGCTGTGCACCGATGGTTCCGATGGCCTGCGAGGGCTGCGAGGTGGGCTTGCATGAAGGCTGTGTAGCCCTGCATCAATTCCGATGAGGCGCTGCTTCAGATTGCATTGCGCTGTGTCGGTTCTGGTAGAGACCACAGCTGGGCCTGCAGTGCACCCTTAGCCCCACTTTCAAGGGTCCAGGATTAGAGGGGCACCACTTGGGGTGTTAGGACTCACAGCAGACAGAGTCCAGGTGCAGGGATCAAGATGGCTGTAGCCTCTTCTGTCCCTGAGGCTCTGATCAGGAGGCCATCCAACTAGCCACTAAAGTATCTCTAGTAGTCCTGGGTTCAAGATCAAATACCATTGAACTATCCATCTTTTATCACAACCTTATGGAGAAACTCATTGTGGATCCTTCCAGCGGCGTCACTATGGGGGTGTGGGGGGTGCGGATCGCACCGGGTGACACCCTCACATGGGGTGACACCAACAGGGCCGGTGTGGGCAGAGCAACCTTACCTTTTAGGAGGAGGAGGTGCCTGTGCGTAGTACGCACTGTCTCCTCTCCTTTCTTTTATTTGCTTCCCTGTGAAATGGATCAAAAAAAGAAAATCACTTTTGCTGGAAATCAATGTCGTATTTTTCTAACATTTAATTCCAAAATGCAGCATGGGGAATAAAAGTTTAAAAATATGAAAAATAAATAACTAAATAAAGTAAGACAGAGTGGTAGCAAACTGTCCAGATTGATTTTATTCACACCCAAACACATTAGCGCCACGTTTACAGAGTTTGCCAGTGAAGCGCTATTTTTGTTGTACTGCTGCTCTGTATCTAGGGATGTTGTCTTTTTTTTACCATACTGCTTACGTTTTGTAAGGATATAAGCAATGGCCATTGAAATGGGTCCATTCAGGGCCCTGTTGTCATGTCCTTAACTTTTCAGGCAAAAGCACTCACTGATTTCTGAACAGTGAGTGTAAAAGCGTTAAGGTAACCATGTTGTTCCTGCTTACATTTCACATGGTTTGCAAAATTTTGCATTCCCTATGATTGTTTGCTTTTTTCAGGATGCTGTCACTTTTTTTTGTAGGCCACATATTGCTCTTGCCCAGTGCATAATTTAAATTGAGCCGCATCCAGGTGTTTATAGCTGGCAACAATTGGGTTGTAGTTGAAGACAGTCTGAGTTTTTCTCAGTGGGGTAGTATGGTGTTCAGTGGGGGAGAGGATGTGGCACTATGGCAAGAGCTGCTGAATTTGGAACTGGGGAACCAGGTTCAGCCTTAAAAACCAGTCCACCAGACCACTCTCCTGAGAGAGCACTATCTCATGCTAGACCTTAGAAGGCTTCGCAAGACATTAGAAGCCCCGGTGTCATAGCACCAGCAGGTGGACCCTAGCATGACAAGTGTAGGTTAACCTTTAAGGCTTGTCCACCACTATTCATACTGAAGTTCACCTCCAGTCTTATGGTCAGGCCTATGAAGCAGTACACCCTAGAACAGTGACCCTGTCACTGAGATCACAGGACCCTTGAGAAGGCCCAGCTCTAGGGCGGTGCAACCGGTGTGACCGCACCAGGTGCTCACTTTAGGTGGAGGCATCATTTTTGCAAGTATTTTATGGTTGTAAAAGCGCTTGCTGCCTCCTTCCTGGCCTCCAGTAATTTTCGGTAACAATAAAAATGTCATGATGACTCTGGTGATTATTGTTCTTCCTAGATAGAGATCGGAATTTTGTCTAATGGAAGATTTGACTCATGGAAAGGTAGCTCAGAGGGTTAATGTACCTGCTGCAAAGAACATGTACCATGCAGATCACAAAGTGCACATAATGTAAATAGGCCAGTGGGCTACTGCTTTTGTCAGAGAGATATTTTTGTTCTTGCAATTTATAAGTTAAAATCCTAACATAGAACAGTGAGTTATTAACTGTCATCTAGTCCGCTGCAACACAAGTCACATTTTTTATTAACTTTTGATACGTTTGAGCTACAAACAATTTATTAGTTTAAATGGTCAGATCATGCTGCAGATCTTGCATTATGAGGCAAATATGGCAGAGCCATTATTATTTAGAAAACATTTGCAAACTAGGATTTTTAGCCATTCATGTTTGAATTGCTGTTTTGGAAAAGGGAGAAGTGGTGATGACAGAAACTCCATGGCTCGGAGACAAATGGCTTGTGCTTCCACATTTTATCGTATTTGGGGACATTCTGTGATTAGAAGCATATCCCACTTTGTGAACACATTTTACTGTCAATAACTCATTATAACCTTAAATAATCATGTGTATCCATTGGTTGATAAAACTGGGCAGTGAAACCAAACAAATACAAAAAATTGGGATGTTTGCGCATTCTGGCCACGCCTCTGGCTCTGCCCACTGATCCAATCCTTGGGTTGTTCCCGCCCTCTGATTCTCCGCCCACAGTTCCCATACTTTTTTTCCCCCACTTCGACCACTGATATATTGTGTTGCTGGATAGTGGGAACACCCCACCAGCAGTGGCGGATGGTGACATTTGAAAGTGGTGGGCGTAAACTATCTGTCGGAGTGCACCGTGGCGAGCGAGCTCGACCACCTTAGAGGGGGTTCGGAGGGGGTTTTCCGCCCGAGAAAATTTTGAAAAAAAAGTGGGTAAAGGGTGCATTTTCGAGCAAATTTGAGAAGCACAGAGACTAGAGCTGCAAACACACATAGAGCCCACTGCAGAGGGTATGTTCTTAGGTAAAGTCCTGCTGAAACTAAAATGCATTAACATTATAATCTCAGTTTCCCCACTTAACAAAGAGAGTCATCCCCAGAAAATGAGTTCCCCATCCTGTTTCTTCATTACATTTTCAGACAAAATTAGGAACATTCATAGACCATCCACACATGCATTAAGCACATTGTAAAAACAAAAAAAAAGAATCACGTACAATAAAGCACAAATACACACACACAGTCGCACATACAGACATACATACCATAACACACACATACAGACATACACAGGCACATCTTGAGACTCAACATAATGAAGAACATGACAAAGAGACAGAGGGAGCAAAAATGTTTTGTGCTGATGGAGAGTTAATGTACTCACATCATGCCAGGAATCTGTGCCCAACCTACGGGTCAAAAGCTGTGACCTTGGATTTGACAGCGGGTCAATCATTGTTAACATCCTTACAATCATTTTGCTAACAGCAGAAAAGGGGCAAGTGCTCCGTTTGCATCAGAGATCCCTTCATTCCATACATGGCAGGATAATAAGAATGTGCTTCTGGTGCTAACATTAGGAAGAGGGAGGTCGGAAGAGTTTCAGTACAAGTTGTTGCAGTCTAAACTAAATAAATTCAAATATAGTACACCGTTTTTACCGCCAAAAGCTCCAATACCCCGGGTCCATGCTTTTGGTCCATCGTACCGGGTCTGTGATCCAGTAATCTGCCAGCTTCAACGTACATGGTATTTTTGGCTTAGATTCTCATCTAAAAATATATATTTACGTACAGTTTGCCCGATACAGTCTGTGTTTTCCCACTAATAAACCTGCAGCAGTGATGCTCTTTTATATTAATGTGCTACGTAATAACAGGACTGAGGGAGTTTGCCAACACACAACATTCCTGTGCAAGAGCACGCTGCAGGCGCAAGGGCGCGCTGGAGGTAGTTACTACTGCCAGGAGTAGGCTCACATCACGAACAGTCAGTCACTTAGTATTACAATCCTGAGCCTTGTTAAGTTATTTGAACATACTCTTTTTTAAGACATTTTAGAGTCTCAAAATATCCTGAATCTGCCAATGTTTTTTGTGCATACATCCACCATGTTTTGAGAATTCCGCCAACTGTCTCACAGCTTACAGACAAACATAACCTCCTTCCCCCGCACTAACACTGTACCCTGATGGTGTTGCATAACCCAACACGTATTGAACAAACACAGTAATGCATCGCAAGTCGCAACCAAATGGTGTCCTGAAGTAGCCCACGTCTTCTACAAATATTCTACTTACTCCACGACTTCTACAAATATTCAGCATAAAACACACAAAAAAATCAACTCTTTATGCTGCGACTGCGAGGAAATATGCTGACACCCTGATCCAACCTTGCCTCATGTGAATATTGAAAGCAAAATCGCTGGCGTGACTGCTAACGTGCTCTTGATCAACGAGCGTCTGTGTCCCTAAATCTGAATCATGATTCCATCTAGAGTCTCTAGAGTCGCCGAATGGTACAAACTCCTCCCAACTCCCCCCTTGTGTAACGTAATTCCCGTTTCAGATCACTTTCCTTCTTGTCTGCATACAATAAACCATTAAATATTTATTTTAACCGAAATCCACAAAATATGAAATCTGGCCTTTAACGGAATAAAGAACAACTCTTAAAATGAAAGAGACTAAAAGTTGTTTACTCCGATGATGTTCCCATAAAAACGCGTTTGTATATTTTTGAAACAAGAGACGCCTGATCTGCGATAAAAAGAAAGGCTTGCCTTTGTGAAGGAAACCGCTTTGTCGGTGGTAGTAACAACTATATTAAAATGCAATTTCAATGACAAAGAAATACACACAAGTTCCAGGGGAGAAAGCCGTTCGCTGGAAACAAGAAAGACGCCCAGTTCCAAACTATTTTCAAATTAAAAAACCAAAATCACAAACACATAGATGTATATGTATTTGAAATGGGAATTCCAGTACCACCTGTTTCAAAATGAGCAGAAATGTCCCATTTTTTAATTCTTCACTTTATGTGACTATATTTGGCAATGTTGCCCCCTCTAAGAACCATGATATACAGTGCTGCAGTATGAGAGCTAGGGCATACCATACCGCTGTAGTATGAGCACAAGACACAGGACCACAATATGGGAACCATAACATTAAGTCCTGCAGCATGAGAGCCAGGACATATCGTGCCACAATAGTATCAGTACAAGACACAGGACCACAATATGAAAGCCATAATATACAGTTCTGCAGTATGAGAGCTCGGACATACCATGCCACCGCAGTATGGCCACAAGACAAAGGACTAACATATAAGAGCCATAATATACAGAGCAGCATTATGAGAGCTCAGCTAGGACATACTGTGCCACAAGAGATTGAGCATAAGGCACAGAACTATGATATAAGAGCCACGATATACAGTGCTTCAGTGTGAGAGCTCGGACATACCATGTCGCTGTAATATGAGTACATGACACAGGGCTATAATATGAGAGCCATAATATACAGTGCTGCAGTATGACAGCTCGGACAAATCGTGCCACCATAGTATGAGTGCAAGACATAGAAACACAATATTAGAGCCATAATATACAGAGCTGCAGTATGAGAGCTCAGCTAGCACATGCCACCAGAGATTGAGGATATGGCACAGGACTACAATATAAGAGCCACGATATACAGTGCTGCAGTTTGAGAGCTAGGACATACCATGCTGCTGTAGTATGAGCACAGGACCACAAATGAGAGCCATAATATACAGTGCTTCAGTGTGAGAGCTAGGATGCCACCCGACACACTCGCCTTACTAAATTGTCACAGCTAGCAGTTCAGGTATAGACAGATTTCCAGAGCTTTTCGAATTGCCAGATGGCTATCAAGTTTTCTGCTCCTGAAGTAGAGTTGAGAGGGAGAGTTTGGCGGTGTTGATGTAAGAGCTTCTGTGACACGCAGTCTACATTCATAGCCTGCCAGCCAGCTAGGGCCACTGGAATTATGAGATTTTACGACTGCAGTGATTTTTGAATAAATTAGATTTCAATCAATCAGCCCACTGACATTTAACCGGCAGGTTCGTAGAAATTCTAAATCAAGCCTTTCATCAGCCAACCGCTCTTCACTCTATCCCCCTAGTTCTATACCAATACCTCAAATTGGAAACACTCGGTGCAATTTAGAGCTTATATCAAGAACGCATGCCTCGTTCACACGTCAAAGTATCTTGCCCTGGTTAAATGTAAAAGGCAACTCTGAGTTTAAATGGGGGGGGGGGGGGTCGCGCGGGTTTTTAAAAAAAAAAATAAAAATCCAACCTGTCCTGAACAGGTCCGGGTCCGCGCTGCCTTGCCTCAGGTCCGTTACTTCTGGCGCCGCCGCCTACACACTCACTCACTGGAACAGGCGCAGCCCATCTGACCCCTCTCAGCCAATCCTGGTGCTGGAGCAGCACCAGGATTGGCTTAGAGCAGGCTTACGCTCCGCCTGCCTACCCATTACGAGACCGAGGTTTGAGCCTTGGCTCAACCTCGCTCTCCTAATGGGCATGCGCCAGACTCGGGAAACACTAGTGCGCATGACTGGGCACGGTGCAAAAATCGCCCTCCGTCCCCACTCATGCGCACTTGTGTGCTGCTGGCTGCCTGTCAGTCAACATGACGCCAGACCGCCCACCCCCTTCAGACTCTGAAGGGGGTGGGCGGTCCAACGTCATACTGACTGACAGTTCTCCCTCACCATCGTCACCGAGGAACCTGCGGGCGCGAGGCGCGGGCGGGGGGGCAATGCCCCAACGCCCCCAATTGACGGACCGCCACTGCACACCAGTAAAAAGTACCATACCTATGATATTATAAATTCCAGTAAACTGTTGACTAGCAGGTAGCCCACTGTACAACCTGATTAATGAGTCATTATCACACTGTTGTTAACAGGCACATTTTGTAAATATAGGACCTACATTTACAAACGTTACTAAGGATTCTGTATGGTCACGTTATTTGCCAACTGTGTCCACTGGCGGACTCGGGCGGTGGAGGTCCATGCAGTAAGTCGTGAGGGGGTGACACCAAGAGTTACCCGCACCGGGTGACACCAACCCTAGTGACGCCACTGGATCCTTCCCAACTTCCCCTGTAAAATGACGTTTAAATTCTCTTTAGTTTTCACTATTGTTAAGGCCCTAAAAACACACTGTTTGGCAATAATTAACCAAAATTGTTCTTGATGGATATGTTCAGACATCTCAGTAAAGTTATTTTACGTTAGTAGCTAGTTTAAGTAAAATGAAGTTGAGTGGAATTAGTAAACGTCACATTTTACGAAGCAGATTATGTTTCCTAAGTATATGTGAGGTAAGGTTTATTCTTTTGGGCATTCCAGGTGTGATGATTTCCTGATGCAGAATGTCCCAGGGTAGGACATCCCCTAGAATACAACTGTTGAGTGTGGTGGCTGGATATCCACCACTTGAGGTTAGAGGTCTGGTAGGGAGGACTCTGAGATGACTTTTTTTTAAAATTAAAAACAAGAATTTTATAAGATTTGAATTGCACAAACTTAAATAGTTTAGAAAACACACAAAGCGGCAACTAAGCCAACTTTACACTCTTCTACTTTAAATTTCATCTAATTGATAAGATTTAAAGTTCAATTGGGAAAAGTTGATTGAGTGTGCGTATGTACCTTAAAAAATCTATTTATTCCTTCACATAGAATCACACTGTGTACACCTGTATATCAAAACCAGAATATCGATGGGACAGAATACTGGGGACAAAATATTGAATGCAAAATACTAATACTAATAAGTAAGGAAGTGTAGGTTGTTTATACCATATTGCCAATATCGGTACCTAAGTGATATCTATCTCTTCAAGGTATGTAAATGTGGAGTTGGGAGCAGTAAAGCTATACTTCCCTACATGTACTTGCCTTTTGCTATTCTGTCCTCGATATTCTAGGGTCAATATTTAGTAGTCCAAGCAGTATTTGGGAAAGACTGATCCAATAGAGCACAGCTTTAATGTTTGGTCATAGCCGAGGGCCATGCCCCCATAGAAACATGCTTCTTGCTATGTTCCTGGGGTGAAGGTGCAAAGACAACAGACAGACTCTTAGGGCCTGATTACAAGTTTTGAGGTGCGAGGGCAGGACCGCCACACTGCTGCCCCACCCGGCCAAACCCATGTGCACACCGCCCGCCAGATTATGACTTTTTTTGTCACTGGCGGTGGTTCTTTGGTGGTCCCCCAGCGGTAATTATGAAATAAACACTGGAACGGGAACAACAATGAAGGTACCTGCATGGTATGGACTGGTCCACTCCATGCTGTGAGGGTACCCCTCTGCCATGGTTTTCATGGAGTAGAAACCTCCATGAAAACCGTGGCAGAGAGGAAGCACATAATATGGTTGGTGGGACCAAAATCATTGGGCGAATGCGTGGGACCGCCCACACTCCACCCAGCAAAAGCCTTCCTAATGTAGAGTAACGGAAGGCAGCAAAATTCTCTGCCTCGCCTTACTCCTAATTCACTAAGCCACACAGAGCCATGCAGGGTGGCTTTGAGTGCCTTAGTTAATATCACTTAATCTTTGCATTGCCTGTGTCACCTCGTGTAAAGCAACGGCAACGCAAGGGCTCAGTAAATCTGGCCCTCATTAACATCTATGGGCAGTGCTTAATTTGAGCCGGTGGTTCCCGGTGCTCTATACTGGCACTTAATTGTCAACCCTGGTGCTTGTGACAGTCTGTCACAAGGTGCGATTTCTGGTTAATTTAGAAATGACCACAACAACAGTCAATTATTAATTAAATATCCATCAACAATGACTTTTGCCTGCTATCCAAGCAAATCTTTTTGGCTCTGGGGGTCTGGAATAGTCAGAATTGTCACACTTGTAGGAGTGTGATAGTTAGTAGTTGTGTTCTTACTATCATTGGCAGCGTGGCAGGGCGACGTGCGGTGCAAGTTGCAGTGGCCTCCTGACCAGAGTCCTTACACTTCTTTATTTACAAATGAAGCACTGTCCATGAGCATTTATTACAAAACATTTATACGAACCCGTTGTTAACATTATTTACTTTTACAATTACTCGTCAGGTTTACTTTAACAATCTCTTCTTGCTTCTTTTCTTAAATGGTGTTGCTTTTATGCTCAGCTATGGTTCTTGGACTGGATTTGATGCCCCCCGGTGTGCCTTTGCTGTCCTTTCGCCCTCTGCCGTAGTTCGCCTTCCTTCTCTATCGTGTGCTCTCGTTCTTTTATAATTAGACGGGCCTTCTTGTGGGCTCGCGGTGCTGTTGCATTTTCACACACATCAGTAAATGTGACCCCGAGAGGACCCTTTCTAAAAACGGCGCACCTCTGAGTGGAAAGACGCTGCGTTAGTATGCCATTAATTCAGGGCTGGCAGTGGCGGTTTTCGCTGCTCGCGGCAGGCAGGCTCGAGCCCTCCCCGTCAGCTAGAAGCAATTACAGAGTCCCATGAGTCCGCGGGGTGACAGTTCCAACAGCGAGTATATTTTATGCTGTTTCGATGTGTAAAACTAATTAGATAAATGAGGCGTGCGATACTCAATTAAATCTCAACTTAATAATTGCATCATGACGTACAGATTTCTCAGACTACTTTAATGTGAAAAAAATCCGCTTTGCTTAGTATTTTTGTTTGTTTTACATAACGAGCACATTTTTAATGGAGTCGGAGAAGGTAAGACCTCTTTTGTCATGTTTTCAATTGCCTCTCATGTCATCTTGTATATACACACACATCTATATTCACAATTTTTTATGTTCTCCATCGACCTATGTAAAGCTGTCGAGCACGCGCTTAAATGGAAATGTATAATTTTTCACTCTCTTCATGTACTTGTATTTTTAACGGTTTGTAGATAGGAAGGTAGTGCGCTAAGCCAGTCCGAATATGTAACAAACTTGCAACCAATGCATCCAACAGCATTTGTTACCATCATCCGCTTAGTCTACCTATGAATTTGCAAGGCAGGGCTGGGCGCAGCTACCAATTGAGGAACTACATAAGCATTTAGGCTCAACCCTCCGACTCACCCACTAAAAGCATACAACTCCTTAAAACAGGCATAATTGGAGGAGGTGTGGCCAAGCTACTCCCAAAATGGCCACTCTCCAGAACACATCTTCGCCCTGTGGGCCGCTACTGTCATACAGATGCCATGGAAGACAGACTCTTTGATACAACAAGGAGCTGCGGTCCCAGAGCTGCCCCTTGAGAGTAGACCTCTGCTAGAGGAGCAGACTGGAAGGTGAGGTCCAAGAAGTAATGACCAAACTACTTGTGGTGCAGTACCAGACGCTATCTCCACCTACATCACTAACCCACCCAATCTTGCTGGCTGCACTTACCAGAGGCATGTTCACATCCTCGTGCCGACCAGAGCAGGCCTGATACTGGCGCTCTCCTTGCTGCTGCGCTCTATGCCCGAAGGACCAGTTGCACCTACCCAGGCCACGATACAGCTCCATGATTAGCCAGTGAGAAAGTAGGATTTCATACAAGCATGCCCCACGCACTTCCTGTGCTTATTGCCTATCTGCTAACACATTGCTCAGGAACCTCCCCAGCCTAATCTTCACAGAGTCACGGTGGCCTGGAGGGCATGTAAGTATGGTCTAGTTCATTACAAAGTTGTGAAAATTGATGCCATCTTTGAGAGGGGTACCTCCTGCTGCTATGCGATTGTACTCGTCCTAGCCATACCTTTATTGTCTGCAGGATGCTACACTGCACTACTGAAATGTGCTATTGCAACAAACATATGGGCGTAATAGAGTTCCCATGTCCTGAACAGGACCAACCGTCATGCTGCGTCCTAACACACATCTAAGTCAAGATTACCAATACAACTTTATTTTACACAAGCAGGTTCTGAAAAGTAAATATCAAGCCACATGTCTGTAACAACCAACTAAATGTTTGAGGGTACACTGGAATCACCATAAAACAACTGACCTGAATCAGGTCAGCGGAAACAGCTGATGAAGTCAAATCGAAATCATCAGAAATAGCCATCTTTTGGGTCAGATTGCATGCTCTGACAGGAGACTGCTGGCTGTGGATAACCAGCTGGAACAAAAACATAGGGCATTTTACTGGGGTCATGAACTATGGAATCTGCAAAAAAAAGATACTTGGTAGGCTGCTGGGACAGTGAAGATTTTCAGGTATTTATGATGGCACAGAATAGTATAATATAATGTCCTTTTCAGCATCCTTTATTCTGGACTAGATGCAACAGACCTTGGACCCACCCCTGGAGTTCCCGGGGAACATCAAATAAGGTTTAGACGCACCCTGAAACAAAATACACCCAAGACAATAATAGCGTGTTTCATCGGGCATCAACAAGCTAGACAAGTAATAACTGGAGCCGGTAATATAAATGGCCCATTCCCATATAAAAATCTGAATATATATATAACAGCAGAATTTTTACAAGACACCATCACAAAATGCAAAACAAAATATGGACTACTAGAGGAAGATAAAATAATGCTTACAATAGACAGAACGCATCCTTTTACAAACCAAAGGACCTAGAAAATTTCTTAGAGGTATATGCAATGGATACTACACAACCTCACTATATAACTGTCAGTAATGTTCCAGAAACAACCTTGATATCTGCATACTAGCCTGATAAGCATGAAATGACATCTACTCAATGCGAATGAGAACGGCTAAAATCTGTCACTAGATTTGGGGCAACAAGGACAGAACCACTGACAAGAAACCAGAAAGAGACAGATCTAGAGCACCATTGATGACGCTAGTGTACTCAAGTCTGGAATATTTTTCTGGTTTCTTTACTCCATGTCTCTTCGTTAGGGCCAATATCTGCCTCTAAGAGTTGAATACATTTTCTCAGAAATAGCTGAGAGATGACTTAGCATTATAACCACTGGGAAGCATGTCAGATGTGTTGGAAAGTGGGTTATTAGCAGCGGTAAATATGCATCTACCACAGGCAATTAGGCCACTAACAATGTATAGGGCTCAGTGTAGGTCTCAGTAAATTATTCCCATGCTCCTTCCTTGGTAGATTGCCTGCGAGCACGCAGGCTTAACTTAGTAGACAGGGATTTAAACCATTTAAAAACATCAATTGAGTAATTAATTTAGACACAACATACAATAAAAATCACACACCAATTTATAAAAATGGTAAATATTTGTATCTTTAAAATGACACCAAAACAACAAAAATTCAATGTAGGGAACCAGAGATAGGGATTTGTAAAGAATAAACAGTTTCTAGCACTCAGTCACCTTATGGAGTTAATTTCCAATGTTGCTCCAAACTTCTCCACACATATGGAGCGTCTTCCTGGAGTTCCTCTTGGGGTCTAAAACACAATCCAATGGTCTGAAAGCTACAAGATTGTCCTGGAAGGTTTAGGACCACAATTCCCACAATGTACCTGGCCAAAATCCTTAGAAGTCCACTGGATGCACTCCAGGCAGGGGACTCTTGGTGGATTTGATGCAGGTGAGCTCTGTTAATCTGTGGTTAGTCTGTGTTATTCTGTGGCTTGCAGTGAGTCTATGCTTTAATCCTTTTGAAGCTAGGTACCACCACAGGGCTGTAGTTCCAGATTGTGAAGCAGATGTAGTCAGCCAGAATGCAAAGGCATGGTGGTGCAAATCCTGGTGGTGCAAATCTAGCATGGCAATCCTTTTACTTCTCTTAGTTTCAAGCAGCCAATCTGAGAGGCTCTGTGACGCTCACATATTTATTCAGTGTTCTCTGGGGTCAAGCTAGAGAGCACTCCTGTCCAATGAGGTGGAAGGCTACACCCCAGAGCATGATCACGTCCTCCAAAGTGTGGCATAATCTTCTCCCAGAAAACACTATACCCCCAAAATTCAACATGGCTGAAATCTCAGCAGAGCATGAAGAGCTAACTAAACCAAGTCTCAGAATGGCTCATTTCCATAGCTCTCCATCCCCTAACATCTGCAGATTCCTTACTTAAGCCTCCCATCTGACTGAGGAAAAGGGGATGGGGTAGATGGACCTCACATTCCTTGCCTGTCCTATTCCTCCTTTGAAGCTTCATGCTTTATGACCCTTTCCCCCTGCTCTGGCATTACTGTGTAGTAGAACCCTCCCCACCAGATAGCCTTTCCCTGATTGAGCGACTTATCACTTCAAGCAGGGAAGTCTACAGGAAAGCTGCATTTTTGGCTTACAGACAAGATTGTTTTACAACCTTTTTTCTATATATTTTAAGATAAAGTCAATAATTGCATATTGTTGATTTATCAATACCATTCTCCTAAGCCTTTGAATGATATATTTCATTTAATTCCTAGCAATATTTATGCATTTATAAACTATTGCCATGTTATCCTATGGGGCTAAGGTTTTACAATGGGGAAACTGCAATGTGCAATTTCTCCAACATCAGGGCATAAAAACATATTTTATAAGGCCTCCTATTATAGTTACAAGACCCCCTACCCCTGGGACACCTAGAAGAGATCTGGGGGTTTCTGAATATGCCAATAAACATGCAGGTATACACTACACAGTGCTCCTAGCACAAAAGTAAATGTTGGGAAGCACTTTACTAAAATGGGGAAAGTGAACTGTACAATTTCTCTATCCACAGGGCATCTAGAATATCTCTTATAAGGGCCCTCCTTATAATTGCATCCCCCCCCAAGCTTCTGGGACACCTAGGGGAGACCCTGGGTTTACCAAATATCCCAAAATATTGTAGATTATCACATTTTACGTACCCCTACCACCAAAATCGATGTTGCAATAACTTTACTTTCAGAAGCAGTGCTGCAATCACAGGACTGCTTTTAAAATGACCTCTGGTGCTCAGCAGTGTACACATTCAAGTGCAGAAATGGCTGGCGGCCTCTAACTTGCCATGCCCTATTATGTACTAGGGACTTATAAGTAGGTTTAATTCCCTGCCCAATTATCTACTACAGACATCTAGGGTATGCCTTGACAATTGCAAGTGTACCCTACTACATAGTGTACCCTCTTACATGTGTGTGTTTTCAACAAAAAAGTGGATGTTTTCAACATAGCACTGGCCCTGCCCAGCAGATCTCAGGGCACTCTCAGAGTCTGAAAACCAGCATGCAGGGATCTTAAGTGGGGCAAAAGGGGGGGGGCATTGCAAACAGGTCTTGGTTTCTAACAAATTGAAAAATATGATAGGAGTTGGGGTATTACTAATGCTAGGGAGAATAAAACTAAACATTTTCGCCAACTGTTTGAAGGGGTTGTGGGTGAGAGGGGATATAGAACTGAATATCCAAAGAACTTGATTAAGGTCCCTTAAACATTCTATATATGTGGTGAGGAACCATGAGAAAGGGTGATCTGTTGCCTCGTAACACTTGAGAGGCTATTGTACCTTTCTAAAGATTAAAGTTATAGCTTTTCACTCTGTTTCTTCTCCTTCTCTATTGGATTCCTGGCAATCCACCTTCAATTATCAGAACTTACCCTTTATGTTTGCCTGTTGATTATTTGCACTTGTTATACTTTGTGTATGTTTTGGTCACTCTAACAGCTATTCTTTGTTCCCTCTCTTAGACTGGGGGGACCATATACATAGCAGCCTGCTTTCTTCCACCTGCATTCCATTTCATGTTGGAGTGCTTGTATTAGTGTAGGCTTTGGGGGGCCAGGACTCCTTGCTTTTCCCTATTCATTGCCAAAGCCCAACATAAGCTGTAGAGTTAGGGCAGTGATCTAAATTTTAGAACTTGCCCACATTCGGTCCCCACACCCTTTAGCCTTCATTTGCTCAGGATTTGCGTAACCCACAACTTTTTTCATTTGATGGCCAATTCTTTCAGCAAATCAAAGGAACGTCCATGGGAGCAGTCTTTTCTCCCTATTTTGCGATACTATATTTGGATCGGCTTGAAACTAATAAGATCTTATCAGATGACAACCCCTTCATGAACAATATCATGATGTGTACTAGTTACATCGATGATATTTTTATGATTTGGCAAGGCTGGAAAGCTACTCTAATTAAATTCCATGAGAGGCTTAATGCAAATTGCAATGGTTTAAAATTCACCATAGCACACAGCAAATCCCAAATAGCTTTTTTGGACCTACTTGTCAAACCAGTTGAAGGTGAATTGTATACCACAGTATTTCACAAATCGACTGAAAGAAACAATTTACTCACTTACACCAGCCATCACCCACGAGCACTGAGTGACCCTCTACCATTCTCTCAATTTCTAAGCATTAGAAGGAATTGCTCCTTCAAACAGTATTATTTCCACAAAGCCAATCATTTGGCCGATAAACTCATGACCAAGGGATATCCATGCAAACTTGTTAGAAGATCATTGAAAAGAACATGGTATTGCCCACGAGAAGCACTTTTGACACCTAAGTCTAAAACAGACAATGATCGTTTAGTATGTGTAACAACTTTCTCTCCTGTTTCTAATCAGGTCAAGAAATGTATTTTGGGACATTGGCCAATACTCAATGCTGGTGATATGACACTTGAACGCCCTTTGTTTGCTTTTCGTAAAAATCAAAACATCAGAGACCATTTGGTCATAGCATGCCTTCCCCCCTAAAAACCAATTCAAATTCTTACTGACATTTGGGGCCTTGGTCCTATGTTGGACCATTTCAAATGTGGAGTGTTGCAGTGTATGCCAATTGACCATTGAAAGCAAGGAGTAATTGAACAGAGGCAATTTTCAAACTGTAATACTGGCAATGTTGTATATGTTATCTTTTGTCCCTGTAACCAAATTTACATAGGTCAAACTAGCCAAAAGATCAGAATCCGGATTTGCCAACACTGGAGTTGCCTTAGATACAAGACACCCAAAGCACCACTTATTGAACACTTCACTGACCAAGGACACACAGAGAACGATATTAAATGGCAAGTCATCAGCGTGATTAAACCTCCACCCAGAAGCACAGACATGAGCACCATCCTCAACAAAGAGAAACTGAAATGGATATTTCACACTAATAACCTGCATACTGGGCTTAACAAAATGGAGGACTGGACCACTATGATTTAACCCTTGATTCGCTCCAATGACTCTATGAACTTTTTCCCTGATGCTCTCTTCATTAATGATTATACTCTCTGTGCTGTTAAATTGTCACTGTGGTTATGTGCGATATATTTCTATTTCTATTTTTTATCTTGCTATACGTTGTTTCGTTCTCCCATCATGACACCCGGAATTCCCCCTTCACAAGCCAATATCAATTCAATTCAATTCAATAGCCGATATCGCCTGCGGGCTGGTATGACTCTTTTCACCAAGAGGTATAAGCAAGTATTGCACTTCTCGCCATCTTTAATATCTTGTGTCAGGCGCAACTCAGCCTGTCCGCATCTGTCTCTTATTGAGGGACACAAACTCACTTGAGTGCTCATCGCCTGGGCACTGGAATCTCTCCACTCCTCCCCCCGGGGTCCCTATTGCTGGATACTCGGATCAGCGCGAATCAACACTGGCTCACACCACCGTGCAGCATTCGATCAGGCCATTTTGTGTCTCTTTACATGACACCAGTTTGATGCAGCCCTGTAGGACCTTGACAATGTAGTTTATTTTGACTCCCCCTGGCCAGTGGAAATCCCTTATCCCCATTGTGAATCCGATACAGAGGGATCACTTGTGGAATTCGACGGGACACCACAATCATACAGATACAACCCTTATCTTATTAAAGTAAGTCTCACCCCTTTTCCCCACACTCTGCACTCGCGCTCTATTTAACTTTGTCCCAATTGTGATTTTTATCCATTTATTACTACCGCTCAGGTCGCCCGTTTACCGTCAGTCCGACTTAGGATCTCGGCCCACGAATGTGTGGCCACGGCACCTCTGACAGCATACACCATTGTGTTTACCTACATGATATTGTATACAGAGTGTTAACAGGTCAGTGGCTCTGCATGCCTAGTTCTACACTTTTAATTAGTTTTTATGACAAATGGTAATCGTTTTAATTTTTGCACCCATAATCACATGGGTCCACGATATTGCTAGGGGCTATGTGGTTTAGAGCATGAGGGGTACGTTGGCCCTTAGCTCTATTATAAGTCACCAACGATGCATGTCTGTTATGCACTACACATTGGTGTCTTGACTAAGCTGGAATCGATATAACCCCATTTCTTCTTCTTTTTTTCCCCTTTTTCCTTCTACTTTCTGTTTGCTCTTCCTGTGCTCTCCTTTGTGCAGACTATTACTCAGGCATAAATCCTTGTGTCCTGATGATGAGCCCCAAATTCTAGTTGGGATCGAAACGAAGTCAACTTTTGTATCTTGACTCCAAATTGGCTTATTTGAATTTCAGTGGAGCATAAGATGCCTTTTCTAGTGTGACTAACTGAATAAGTATTTCATGTTAAAGTCACTATGTATATAAATGCCTGAGGTCTGGAAGTCTGTTGACTTCCAACCCTTTGCCCACGTAATTTGTATACTTCCTTGCTTTATGGTTTCAAATCATTGTGTATTTAATAAATCAACTGAGTCTCCATTTGGAGAATATTAACACAGGTCGCATTGCAGTTCTATGTTACATTGTCCATTACCCTTTTGAAGGGACCAATGTTGCTTGTAATGTAGTGATCTACATAAAGCACTCACCCACTGGCACTGCACTCACTTGGGTGACTCTCCAACATTTCAGTGGCTATGCAACTTGGGAGGCCAAATATGACGAAAAACCTGCTTGTTAAATCCCTTAAAGTGAAAAGTCTTACTCATTATATTAAAACTAAAACTACCTGATCCTTCCCGGCTACCATGGTGGGATGCATAGTCCTACTTCAGGAAATGCATCTATTCCCAGGCAAATTGGATAATTTAATGATGGACTGGGTGGGCGATGTGGTGCAAGCATGAAACTCCTCTAGCTCGGCTGCCTTTGATTGAGGTACAGCAGCATACAAAAATGGAGATGTGGCAATCTTGTTTCTGAAAACACTTCCAATAAGTGGTCAGATCCTAAAGGGTGCTACACATTTGCCAAGATTCAGATACCTGGAAGAATATTAATAATACTCTCAGTGTATGCTCTGAATGGTACCAAATCTGATTTCCTTCCTAAGCTTTCCAGACTCCTGACAGAATTTGACAAAAAAGATAGTGCTGGGTGGGGACCGGGACATGACTGCAGACAAGATGTTCTACAGATATGGGAAGCCATACTTTGTCAATGCCTGGGATAGAAGTCTCTTCATAGACATAGTGTACTACAATGCCTTGCTAGATGTGTGGAGACTTCTATATCCCAGGGAGAGAGAATACTAATGACTTTTTATGTCCAACCAACGCATCTCTAGGGTCTTGTAATGCCTCCGATTTGGCTCACGACCCCATGTTTCTATCCTCTCTCTCCCCATTAACAGTAGCCTAGGTTCAGGACCTACTTGTTAACATTTAATCAGGCTCCCCTCTGAACCCCTGCACCCCATAAATCAGGCATCTGATCCCAGAAACAGTATCATCTAACCGATATCTTCAAATTGATTTTTGGCAACTGTTATTTTCCTAAAGTCTGGAAAACGTCTGAATCATGCCACTACTCAAGAAGCTAAATTTGGATGCTTCAGATTCCAATAATTATAGACCTATCGCACGCCTTCCTTTTCTGGCAGAGGTGGTAGAGAAAGCCGTTAGTCAGGGACTTACAGCTTTCATAAACAATAATCACCTATTGAATCCGACTTAGTTTGGTTTCAGAGCTGAACATAGCACTGAACTGGCTTTGATTGCTACGTCAGAAGATATCAGACAAATGCTTGATAAAGGTGGAAATGCTGCCCTGATTTTGTTAGATCACTCAGCGGCATTCGACACGGACAGTCATAACCTGCTCATTGATCAGCTTTTTTCCATTGGAATTAGGGGAGAGGCCCTTGCTCTGATAAAATCTTTTCTGTCCAGACATGAGCAATTTGTTGCTTTGGATGAATTTACATCTCATCCGTTCTCTCTACCTTGCGGTATGCTGCAAGGCTCATCCTTAAAACCAATCCTTTTTAATCTCCATGTCATCCCATTGGCATGACTCATTAAATCATTTGATTTATCAGTGGTATCCTATTCCGAGGACACCCAAACTTCATTGTCAGTTGCTGGTAACCCTGAAGACACCTCCTTCATTTTCAATAATCGCATGCAGATGCACAGATCAGTACGTGGATGAACGAAAACTGTTTAAAGCTCATTTCGGTTAAAACAAAACCCAAGTCATACTGTTAGATATAATACCGTACCACATTCTGGTCTCCTACTTGATGGCGACAGATTCTTGACAACTTACCCACTCCATTACCAAAAGTCAAAAACTTAGGGTTCTTGTTCGACAAAAATCTGTCATTTGAAAACCACATTAATGCCATCACATCCTCATGTGCAGAAAAAACTTCTAAACAAGCTCAATTGTGCAGAATGCGGCAGCCCACTTCTTTTTAGGCATTCCCAAACATCAATCTGCTTCCCAAGCCCTGACTAAACTACGCTGTCTTCCCACGAAGAAATGTATTGACTTTAAAGCACTTGGCATAGCTTTCAAGGCATTACATGAATCTGGCCCTGTCTACCTGAAGCAAAGCTTCTGCTGGTACACCCCCCCCCCTGGTCTCCACACTCATTCTCTGCATATAACGTATCTGTCCCTAAAGTTAAAAGATCAAAATGGGGAGGAGGAAGCTTTGTTGCCTGTGCTTCCAAACTCTGGGACAATCTTCCCCCTGGTCTTAAGGAAATTACATGACTGCTTCCCTTCAGGAAACGTCTGAAAACCTGGCTTTTTAACCTTTCATTACTTTAAATCTTTTTTACAGCTTTTTAGGTTCTTCCTTCAGTTGAGTCAGCGCCTAAACGCCTCCAGGCATGAGCGCACTTTAAACATTCTCATTTTATTTTATTACTTCTGTGCATGATAAATTTACTGATAGACTTTTACCTAACTCCTTGCTCGTTACTACCATATATATCCTGTTGCTTGATTTTAAAGGGTAGTATATCTAATTATTAAGCAGTAATACTTAAGGCTCCCCATGGGTTTTATAGCACCCACTACAGAATGATGGTGTATAACAACTTGAGAAAAAAAAAAATGTTCTCATGTATATGATTTCTTACTTAATAATGGCGGGCCCACTTGTAGGACCTATTGGTGTGGGTGGCAGGGAAGAAATGTATTAGAGGAACTTAATAAGTGAATTCGCAGGGAAACAAAGAAAAGATAAAGACCAAAGAACATCACTAGAACACCTGGTTAGAAACCTTACAATTAAATAAAATACACAACCTTGACTATAATTGTTGAGAAAACTGTAAACAGCCTTCACCACATTGATTGTGAGAGCTGTAAAAAGCCAAGTCAGTCTCCACACCAAGCATAACCAGCAGTAAGAATAGCCACTGTTCAGACTAACTCGTTGAAAAGTCAGAGAACCGCTGGCAGCACAACTGGGCTAAAAAGAATCATCCAGGACCATGTGTATTTTATTATATAGTTCCATCATTACTTTATTGGGGAGCGTTGGAAGAAGAATCACTTGAACTAATGTTTTCACTGCAAACTTCTTTAACCCCTCACAGAAATTTCCGATTAATTTGCATGAATCTTCAGAGTCCTGTCTAACGGTAATAAGACATTGACCTATGAAATAGAAGAAACTGTCTTTGCATATGTCATATTGATGACATTATCTACAAGTCTCCAAGATGAATTGGAAAGTGAGATTATTGATGAAGAAATTCAAAAAGCCATTGAAGACATACAGTTGGGGAAGATGCCTGCGGAGGATGGATTACAAGTGGAATTCTACAAGATCATTAAGTCTAAAATATCAACTCTGTTTTGCAGTGTGTTCAGGGATGAAGGATGCTTGGGCACCATACAATCTTAATTCAATAGGGCTGCCATGTCACTCAAGCTTAAATCTGGGAAACATTCCTTGCAATGCTCCAGATATTAACCTAACTCAATATTCAATGTGGATACATAAATTCTTCCTAATGTATTGATCAATATGCTAAAAGGGTAATAACATTGCTCATTCTCTTGTTACAAGCTGGATCTGTCCCAGGTCATTCCTCAGGAGATAAAATGGGAGCTCAGTATCATTTTGTACCTTGTATGCCAAATATGGAAGGATCATGACCAAAAGATGGAACTCTTCCTAGATCCAGAAAAAGCATTTGACTTTGTTGAGTGGGTGTATCGTTTTAGAATAATGCAGAACGCAGGCCAGGGCAATGGTTTTATAAACAATGACGTTTTTCTTTTTAATGGTGAGTGTCAATTGTGGGAGACTCACTTCAGAGCATTACCATAACAAGAGGGGTACTAGACAGGTGATCCTCTTTCCCCTCTGTCATTTGGAATTGTTGAAAGTGGCATTACACCAAAATGTACTTGAGTTATTAAAGGCACTCAGAAAATCCTTTTTTTCTAAGCAGATGATATTCTACTATCAATGACAAGCAACACAAGAAAAGCCTCACTTGGAAACTAATGCTTCAAATGTCTTCCCATGAACGTCAAATACTTGGGACTGCTGGTTTTTGGACCTGACATCTTTGGCATGGTTTACCCCAACTTGGGGTTTGCTTAAGTTTCACCCTGATGAAATTTTGGTTGCTGCTTGAGTAAGGTTTCACCCCACTCAGCCTAGTAACACAATTTCCTACACTACTGAATTCAGGGCTGAGGACATGACACTCAATAACCTACATCAACTCATGCAGAAAACGTCTGATGAATTCTTTACATGATTAAATCTCCATCTCTAACTATAGGGAAGGTTACAGGTGATGAAGCTGAGTTTGTGGCACCGATCTTTTACTTTGTATTTACCATATCGCCACCAAAAGTGCCCAAAGATATCCTGAAGACTCTGCATGACAAACAACAAAGATTTGTGTGGGACTCTGCAAAGCCAAAACTAAAGTACTCAAAACGATATCCTGTAACCTAAGATGCAAGCCATACCTTACCATATGTTGTCATCCAATTGGCTCATTTCACAAGACTAATCCTCATTTTTCATCAGAATCCCTAGTGGAAATCGCTAGAAAAAACATTCTTTTACTAATAGGTATCATTGACTTGCTGTTCAACAAGTCTTGCAAAGTTAGACAAGGCGTCAATCCGAATTTCCATTCCAGAACTCTTTCATGGCACTCCTTTTATGAGGAACTCTGTGCTTGCAGTTACCTACATGCAGATGAACCCATGCAGAGAAACGCAAGGGTTAATATTGGTCATTGCCACCTCAACTTACCAATATGGTCAGTGGCACTAATAAATGCACTGAAAGATATGAATCCTGGCAACCAACTGAAATCATTTGCAAACTATATATAAGATGTGGGGAGATAATCCTACTGATCCTGGATTCTTTAGCCAAGAGGGCCTTTGGCCTGTGGAATACACTTTGTATTTCTCCAATATTGGATCCTGCACACAGACATGTAAAGGGTCCAGAGAGGGCATGGTCCTAGATTTAGGTCTGTTCTCTGCAGAGTTGCTGTACTTTCACAAATCAACGTCTATCAGTTATTCAGACTTATTTTCACATGCAGCTCCAGAGGTAGACAGCATGACGCACAGATCACTACTCCCCCCAGCGATTGATCACAATGCTCATCTAAGCAAGTTCTACCCTAAGAAGTACAATGAAGGCTTTTTTAAGGGTCTTAACATTACAAACTACACAACGCTTAGAAATATTGAGCAAATCTCTTCATGCTGCAGCAAAGGGAGGCTCCTACCTCCCGAGGCATGATCTAATAGCACTGATGTCTGTTCTAAGATTTTGGTGGGTGCATTCGAGCTTATCCATAGACTGAGCTCAAATCCCTATTTCAAGGGAGTGCCATGTCTAAAATTCTGAGGTCCTTTGTTTTTTGTGCAACCAGGTTTACACCTAACACTTCCTCACAATGGAAAAATAGCACCGGCCTTATCTTTCTATTGGTACCATTCTCTCTCTCTCTCTTTCTGTCTTTCTCTCTCTGTCAGTCTCTCTGTCTGTCTCTCTTTTGTTTTCCCTTCACTGCTTCATGAAAACGGCCAAAGTCGACAAAGAAGGAGATGACATCCAACTGGCCTTGAAGCCAGTCCCCTGATGTTTCCCACCCTGAAAACTATGGTCCAAACGTCTAGTATAATAATCCCTTTGGTAGGTTGTCCATGATGTGACTGCTCTTCCGGGAGACGTAAACAATATGTTGATGTCCCTATCTAAGGATAATTATATTCAATGGAATGTCAATTGGCTTGTTGGGTTGACGGAACTAAGTAACAATTTAAGCATCTGCTAAATGTGTAAGTTAGAAACAAAATTTCACCAAATTAATTTTATATCTATACACCTATCTGTCAAAGATGCATGGGACCATGGAAGAACTCCACTGATGGTGAACCTGCACTGCATCTTGGACTGCCTGATTCTATGGTAGTACACCCAACCCTTCCCTGAGCTCAAGAGTGGCACAACTGTGTTCTTTCTTTTTACCTAAGGACTTTGTGGTCAGCCCCCTCGTATAAGGCTGGCCATCCTGAATTCTGAACCATGCACCCCACCCATCTATGACATATTATTCTAAATATATTCCAGTTTGAATGCGATTATTATCCTTAAATCAGAGCTCTCTCTATTTCTAGTTCCAAAAACTGGGGTCCTCATTGCCCAACATCCTGTAGGCGTCACACCCCCCACAAAAAATATTGACCTCAACCACCCATTTGTGAGTTATGACGCTTAAACTTTAGTATTCCTGGAAAGTCTGCTTAGGGTACTAAATCCATTCACAATACATGTAGCCTTGCCTTTTCAACACTGATTTGAGAAACTAAATGGTA
Organism: Triturus cristatus; assembly: GCF_964204655.1. Taxonomy (NCBI): domain Eukaryota; kingdom Metazoa; phylum Chordata; class Amphibia; order Caudata; family Salamandridae; genus Triturus; species Triturus cristatus. Next base: position 1,757,681,437 of record NC_140589.1, read on the forward strand.
TTGTTGTGAGAGGTCATTCTGAGGCGTGACCAGACCTCATTCATCAGGCAGTGGATTCCAGTTGGCCCAGTTAATTGGACTCTGGGAATTTGACTTTGGGCCAGACCCCTTGCGCTAGCCATAAACGTCCCTTTAGTGGGTAGGAGAGAAACTGGAACAAATGGCAAGTGTATATCTAGCATAGAGCACATAATACAGTTATAACATGTCTAACACCATAGACCCTTTGAAAAAACATTGTCTATACTAAAGAAGAGAGGCACTGAACTTTCTTGAATTTGCTATCGACTCAAGCGTTCTGTCCCCTGGCATTTCTCTGTCCCTAACCTCAAATGCCCATTTGAATTTATTATAACACTGACAGCCGTTGTATCTCCCTAAGAAGATGCGAGGACCATTTTGGTTTTTGTGTTGTGCCTAATTGTGCCTGTTGTGAATCTGTTCCTTTTAAATGTGCCAGATGCACCACATCTTAAGTTTACTGAGTGTGACTGTTGTGTCAAGCTATAGGTTTCCAACCAAATACCACCATCTGGGGTACACCTTGATGGTCCCGCCCTTGCAACATCGAGTGTTCAAAGGGGGTAACTTTCTTATCCAATTAGAGTGACACATTAATTGATGCCTGCGGATATATATGGTAAATGACAGCACCCACCGTGGATACTCCCAAGTAACCACTGCTTGCCCAAGGATGCAGAAGAAACCACTGCTTGACCAAGGATGCAGAAGACACCACTGCTTGACCAACGATGCAGAAATAAAGCATCACCCACTACATGAGGGACTTCTACCATCTCAGACTCTTTTTGAAGAAAGGGAAATGAGAATATTGTGAGCGAGCATTGCACAGCTTGGAGCTGGTAGGGTCATTTTCATGAATGGGGTCAGTTGAATGGGGGAATAGTGCATTAGAGCTGCAGGTCTAGATTAAGGTCTTGAATGTGAGCTGGGGTGTAGCTTTGATTGGTACAGCAGGTGCGGTGGCACCAGGACCCAGAGTAACCTAAAGCTCACCCCCCCCCCCAATCTTACTGACCAAGCTACGCCCCTGCAGGCAACAGATGGTGGATACGGCCATGGTGGCGCAGGCAGCCATGCTGGTTCTTCAGTGGGTGGTGTTGCTTTGGGGTGGTGGTGGTGTGCTCTCAAAACCCCTGGAGCTACACGTATGAATCCAGACTCCAACAGTGTGTTCAGCCTCTTCAACTGACAAGGCACATTATCATTAGCAGTTTCAGCTTCACTTTCAGCATTAAGTACTGCTTAAAGAGCTTAAAAAGAGAAAGCCTGAATTATTCTAAAATGAGGCCAATGTTTTAATAACGCTGACATCCAAAAATATGAGTTGGTGTAGGGAAGGAACATATATGCCGTGCAGAATAACTGGTTGTTTTTTTGTCATTTTTATTAAAATACAAATTACACTTTTCTTCTGACTGACACGTCATTACTCCTACTTTATTCCGCTCTGGAGCAGACCCAGGCATGAGACGCGCTCATTATACTGATGAGTTGGTTTTCTGTTCTGTGAGGTGGGGAGTACCAGGGATTCAGAAAGCAAGACAGCCAATCACCCAAATGAGTGCGACGCGATGCCGCGCCGGTGTTTTTCTTCAACACGGCCCAAAAGCACCCCCTCTGCGGCGAGGTTTCAGAAGGATACTTTACAAACACGCCTCATTACAACACTAAACCTGTTCAAGCGGGCACTTCCCTTCTCCCTGCAGCAGATCACACGGTGCGGTAATGGCCTGGCCTTTGTATGACAAATGTAACCCTGGCATTGCCCTGTTTCTTGAAAACGCTGACCCGCATTTTATCTGCTCCCCCTCCCCCACCCCCACTGGCATTTTGTTGGTTGGCACTGAATGTTCTCTGCCTCCGTTCTGAGTGATGATCACAGTGTCTAGCCAGCATCCGCTCTGCCATAATGCTTCTCTATTAATGTAGTTTAACACCATGGCTGCGGGTTACATGGGAGAGAGTCATTCCGTCTTGTTTTAACCTCCTCTTCATCGTGTTTTAAGGTTTGCAGCCGGGTTATTTTCTCAGAGGCAAAGCCAGCGCTGAGCTGTTCATGCGGGAATGCACCGGGGTGGCTGCATTATTGATAAAACGCTCACCGCAGGGCAGAGCAGGCTATTTTCTGGTGCCTGGGAGCATATGGAATTAAACTAGGCGTGTACATACTGCTAAAAATTTATGAACATTGAAAGCAGCCGCGTTTTTAAGACCTTTAAACCCACAGAAGTACTCCAGTGAAAGAGTGCTCAATACAATGCAGTTAAGTGCGCTCCCTTTTAAACAGATAGATAAAAAGGCAAATTCTTTCCGATTGCCATATTTCTTAAATTTCTCGTTTACTGCTTCATTGACAACATGGCAGTATTCATCAATATTCGCATAAGTGCAATTACTGCCTTTAACTTACACACACACCTGTACTAAAGGTGCACGTCATCATACACCGCCCGCTGCCTGGCTCCTTTTTAGGTCTCGGGACCATCCGGTCGGCAGACCGGAAGTCCGGAGATTTAATGTCTTTGAGAAGACGGGCTTGCACCCGCCCCTCTTCTATCCTGTTCTCCATTGGCTGGCCTCTTAAATGCTGGCCAGCCACTGGAGAAGAGGTCCAGTCACTCCGATAATGCCCCGTCCTTTTCGGATCGGGGGGCGTGTTTTTTGCGAGAAGTCTCAGGGAGGAGACAACAGCAAAACACGCCCCCAAATCCGAAAAGGAGGCTCCCTTTCTCCGAGGCATTTTCTGCTGTGCCTCGGAGAAAGGCGGTGGTGTCCCGGCGTTGCTCCCTCACCTGATCTCCTTGTTCAAGAGGCCTGTGGGTAGGGAGAGAGAGAGGGAAGAAACACTCGGCGCCAAATGCCCAGGGGCGTGTTCTTTTCAAATTGCTGTTTTATGCTCCTTTATTCTGATCCTACTGGGGAGCATATATGGGCCTGTCTCACAACTCTGTGTTTGTATAACTACTCGCAGGATGTGGTGGAAAACCCCTGTGTTTAGCACTATTGAAACCAGTAATGGTCATCCGAGGTAGCCTTACACGCTGTGGGGGAATACCTAAGGGGTCTACGACATGCTTAATGAGTCTAACCAGGGGAGTCCAGCGTAGGTTCAGGAGGGCCGGAAACAAAGACGTCTGACATGCTTCATGAGACTCCGTCTAACCCAGGGGGTCCAGCTTAGGTTCAGGAGGGCCGGAACCAAAGACGTCTATGACATTCTTCATGAGACTCAGTTTAACCTGGGGGGAGGGCGCAAGCGTAGGTCCAGGAGGGCCGGATCGAAGGATATCTATGGCATACTACACGAGACTCCGTGTATCTGGTGGGGAGGGGTGTATATTCGAGACCCTTCAGTAGGAGGCGCTATATATATTTAGTAGCATGTATGTGGCCTCCGATACAGCCGAGACTTTTGTGCAGCGCGCGAATTCCTGAGGCAAAGCAGGCGCTATAGAAATAATTAATAAACGGCTTCTATAATTGGCACTCATTATAACGCAGCTTGCTGGCCTTGGCACGTGCCCTTTAATTGGACTGAGGTTGTCTCATCCCCCGTCCTCCCCCCAGTGGCCTGCGGTAGAAACCAGTTTACCTGTAAGACTGACTGCTCATCATTCAGCGCCGAGGAACGCGCTGCGTGCGCGCGCCTTGGGAAACCCCGAATGAGGAACTTCAAGCAGTTTTCCAAGAACAGACGAGGGGGCGTCGCTCGCATTCAGGACTTTCATCCGCAGCTCATGAGACTCCGTCTAACCCAGGGGGTCCAGCTTAGGTTCAGGAGGGCCGGAACCAAAGACGTCTATGACATTCTTCATGAGACTCAGTTTAACCTGGGGGGAGGGCGCAAGCTAAGGTCCAGGAGGGCCGGATCGAAGGATATCTATGGCATACTACACGAGACTCCGTGTATCTGGTGGGGAGGGGTGTATATTCGAGACCCTTCAGTAGGAGGCGCTATATATATTTAGTAGCATGTATGTGGCCTCCGATACAGCCGAGACTTTTGTGCAGCGCGCGAATTCCTGAGGCAAAGCAGGCGCTATAGAAATAATTAATAAACGGCTTCTATAATTGGCACTCATTATAACGCAGCTTGCTGGCCTTGGCACGTGCCCTTTAATTGGACTGAGGTTGTCTCATCCCCCGTCCTCCCCCCAGTGGCCTGCGGTAGAAACCAGTTTACCTGTAAGACTGACTGCTCATCATTCAGCGCCGAGGAACGCGCGGGTTATGGAATCTCGGGACCCCCACCTCATCCAGCTGGGGGCCCCCATTGTTTTGCATCAAACCACTGCTGGGCTAGTGAGGGGGTCCCTCCCCCCTAAAAACAAGCATTTACAATGCAACGGTATCGGCATTGTTAAAGTTAGAGCTATTGGCATTGCTCATGACAATGCCGTTTCTTTAAATGTTTTAAAAACAAAAACATAAACAAAAATAATGTCATGAGCAATGCCAATAGCTCTAACTTTACCAATGCCGAGACCATTGCATTGTAAATGCTTGTTAGGTCTCGGGACCATCCGGCAGACCGGAAGTCCGGAGATTTAATGACTTGGGAGAAGAGGGGCTTGAACCCGCCCCTCTTCTGCCCTGTTCTCCATTGGCTGGCCTCGTAAATGCTGGCCAGCCATTGGAGAAGAGGTCCCGTCACTCCACTCATGCCCCGTCCTTTTCGGATGGGGGGGCGTGTTTTTTGCGAAAAGTCTCAGGGAGGAGACAACAGCAAAACACGCCCCCGAATCCGAAAAGGAGCGGAGAAAGGCGGTCGTGTGCTCGTCCGCTCCCCCTAGCTCACTCTCTACTATTGCCCGGGTATTCTTTCTGGCTGGCAGCCCACTGACACACCAGGGTCCATGGGCTTTTATCAGGGATGCTGCTGATTTGCTTTGTGCACCAAAGGCTATGTGGTTCTCATGCATACCAAGTAATGAGTCAAAGGGTGTAATACCCAGATGACTACTAGTAATCCGCGTTGCTATTAGTGTACTTTTCCGGCTAACAGTCCTTATGACCCTCACCAACACCGTGCTATATACAGCCTTTGCTGCTGGGTTTGGCAGGCGTATGCTAAAAACAAAATCCCCTTAATTTTCAATCTTTATCAAATGGTTTGTTTTAGTTTTAAAATGTCATGCGAGTTACTCTGAACAAAACGTAATCATCTTGTTTCATGTTGCCTAGCTTAAAATTAACACGGGTGTAGTTGCAGAGATTTAGAAGAACTCAACAACGTTTGAATGTAAAGGAAAAAGCTTGCCACTCTGTCTCGAACCGGGTGTCTGACTCTGGCTCAGCCTCATGTCCTTTTGAACTCTCGAGCTAAGCTGTAAGCGCAAGCAGTCCAAAGCACACCCCGCGTCTGATCCTTTCCACGACTATGCGCCGAAGATGCTGTTGCTGCTTCCACTTGTTGCCTTTCTGTGCACCTATTCCGGACTTCTCCGGCACAGCGTGAGGGAGGGGAAATAAACTGGAGACGAACAGACTGGGTAGGGAAGAGGAACACACATTGGGCATAGGAAGATGGTCAGTGGTTAGGAAGATACAAAGCATACAGAGGGCAGCCAAGTGAGGAACATGGGAGAAAGAAAGGGGGAGAATTTGGCACATGGAGCAGTAAGAAATGAGCGGGAAAAGCAGGTGGAGGAAAGCACAGGCGCAACTAGAGCCGAATTTCGGGGGGCTAAGAAAAATTTCAGGGGGGGGGCAAATCTTTAAGCAATAGGCATAGTACCCCCAGGGGCACCCCGCTTTCCCCCCTCCCCCAAATTAGGTTACCCAATGAAAACACAAGAAACAGTTGTAAGTGGGTAACAAATGCTGCAGGTTTATTACATAATTCCAGTATATGTAATGGGTGGGTTATCTTACGGGCGATCCAAGGGCAGGCGACCATCTACTTCACCTGCCCGCCTGATGAGCCGGGCAGCGCGGGAACGACCCGCAAGTGCTGCCCCCCAGTGATTCTTTTACGATCACGTGCCGTTGAAATTCTACTCACACCCCCCCTCTCGGGGCGGAGCGTCGCATAGCAAGCCCCCGGTTGTTCAGGCCCACAACCGCCCGCAGGACTAGCGGGGCGCCGACCGGCTTCCGGGACCTCTCTGGAGGCTCCTCGTTTTGGCTCAGGCACCACGTGGTGCCGCGCAGAGGTACCCTTTGTACCGGCCTGCTTCCAGATCGCCCTGTAACTCCGCCTGCAACGAAAAGGAAAACATTACAACGCTCAGGAAACCCCCCCCCCCAACCACGCCTACGCCGGGTAAGCGGTAGGGAGGGAAAGGCGAGGTGGGTGACAAAAGAGGTCGCCAGTGAGGGTGGGGGAAGGCTAAATAGCCTCCCCCTCACACCTGGGCCCGGAAGTGACGCGCATTGCGCGTCACTTCCGGCCCTGACACGGAAGGGGGGCACCAGTCTGTGTCCCTGCCCCCCCCCGAAGGGAGGGAGTGGGGAGGGGTGACCGGGGCCCCGGGGCCACTAAGGCGCCGACCGCCGAGTGGCCCCCTGCGGGGGCCGCGGTCAGCGGCATAGTACCCCCAGGGGCACCCCGCTTTCCCCCCTCCCCCAAATTAGGTTACCCAATGAAAACACAAGAAACAGTTGTAAGTGGGTAACAAATGCTGCAGGTTTATTACATAATTCCAGTATATGTAATGGGTGGGTTATCTTACGGGCGATCCAAGGGCAGGCGACCATCTACTTCACCTGCCCGCCTGATGAGCCGGGCAGCGCGGGAACGACCCGCAAGTGCTGCCCCCCAGTGATTCTTTTACGATCACGTGCCGTTGAAATTCTACTCACACCCCCCCTCTCGGGGCGGAGCGTCGCATAGCAAGCCCCCGGTTGTTCAGGCCCACAACCGCCCGCAGGACTAGCGGGGCGCCGACCGGCTTCCGGGACCTCTCTGGAGGCTCCTCGTTTTGGCTCAGGCACCACGTGGTGCCGCGCAGAGGTACCCTTTGTACCGGCCTGCTTCCAGATCGCCCTGTAACTCCGCCACAGCCCTGGAGGCGGCTAACCGTCGCAGCCAGGGCCCCCCACCAACCTAGCTCTTACCTGCACCTCTCCTATCTAGGGCTTCCTGCAACTAGCTGGAAAGGAACCATCCCTGCAGACAGAAGAGTTTGACATTCTGCCACCTCATGACAGTTTGACAGTGCTCGCGGGACTCAAACCCTGTGAGATCCCTTAGAACCACAGGCCCAAGACTTACCAGTGAGCTATAGCTCCTGGAGTTGAAGATGGCCCCATCTATGTCCCCAATCCCTAGACGCTATCCTAATCGGATAGGGTCTGTTGAAATAAAGGGGCCTGTGAAGATGTGCAATAACTATTCGCCCCCCAGCGGGAAGGTTACACCTATTCACAATCCTGGGCCTGCCCGCTTTGACTATTATGACGAGAAGGGTTTTACTTAACATTTGCCTGGGCCTATCTCCAATTGATGGTGATTACACCCAGCTGAAGGCCAGAGGCCCGCCTAAGGAGCCTATTCACTTGTTTTGCTACCCGGCTCCCTTCTGGGAGGGCCACAGAGTTAGGGCAACGCGTGTGCTCCCAGGGCACGGTGCTGCTGGAAAGCAGATATCTGATACTCACACGCTGGTACCTTATCTGTTGCTAAATGCCCTACTGCAGGAAGTTTCCCAAGAACCGTAGACTTCGCGGTCCCACCTAACTTGATCCCATCACCTGGGGGGAACCCAGTGGTGGCAGGACCTGCATGGTAACTCCATCCCGGCGTAGCTATCGCTTATTTGTGCCGCCGAAGCAGGCAATGCCCCCTTAGTCACAAGTTCTACCCCTAGAGGATAACCTTGGGAGCAGACAAGTCTGTGGGAACCAACCGGAAACTTTGGTGCAAGTACCGGCCCTATTCTGAACGTAGCGAATGCTGCACGGTCAATAATGCCCTGATGCCCTGGGGCTCTACGTGGTCTTTACCAAACTTTGAACGACCGCACACTTGCTATATAACAACCATACCACCCACCAGCCGGGTGGAAGGTCTTCATTGAAGCAACCCGAAATCTGTCTTTGGTTGCAGGGGAATGCCCCCCAAAGTACATCTGGACCTATTCCTATATGGTTCCTTCAGCTACTCCTCCTGCAGGCCTAACTCTTGGTTATGGTGCCCAGCTCAGTGTTCTGCAGGCCAATCGGCTTAACCATGAACTATCGGTCGATTTGAGACAGAGGTAAACCACGGGTTGCAATCCGCTCGCGAGCGGCGCACCCGCAACCACTTGGACAATCACGCCGGTAACCTTGTGCCGTGATTTAGGGCCTAGTGATGCGCCATGTGGTGACCACTTATTCTTTGCCGCTATGTCAGTACGTCCCCGAATTCAATGCGATTGGGGCACTGAGCTGCACCCATATCTAACCCATCTAGTGGCTCAATCCAGACTTCCTTTAGCATTAGATAATAACTACCATTCTATCTCGGTTGCGTTGCCCTGCCCGACTAGGCACCCACCCGGGTGTCTAGGTTACAGTTAGATATGTGTGAGTTCCCCATATCAGTGACCGTTGAAGGCGGCCCACATAAGCATGTTGGCGGGGCCAAGTTGCGGGCTTAAGCATACCTCTTTTAGACTGTCGGCAGCGACCCGTGTTTAACTGTTACTAACATGGCAATGACAGTTCTACGTTAGGACTATCCCCACACTGGTCCGCCCTGCCCAAGGACTGATGCACCTGGGAGGGCGAGGCCGTAAGCAATGGGGGTGGGTATCGAGACAACAACAATGACAAGCGACCCAAGCCCCCTTTCAGCAAAAGGTTGGAGACGAGCGACACGTGGTCACGTGTGGTCAGGATCGGACTGCGCGACCCTTACTGTAATTAGCACTTATATGTCGCGCGAACTCGACCCGAAGGTAATGGCGCGCCGTTCATGAGCACTGTATATACATACATCATCAGGCACGTGGATAATAATTATCTGGCCAGAGTCACCGCGTGACCCGCCCGAAGGTGTTGGGAGTGCAGTACATGAGCCCCGTATTTACATACCTTATTCGGGCACGGTCGATTAGTGATTAGCTCAAACCGTACTGCGCACCAAATTATTAGAGCGCCGGACACAAGCACCGACCAAATAACCCGTTCAGGTGCAGGAGGAGTTGTAATGCCCGGGATCGCCTAATGCGCGCGAATGTGGGCACGAGCAACTTCTTGTGAGTAATACATGTACCTGTATCATGTGTCTGCATCATAGGAAGCCAGCCACCACATGTTGCCTATTTATCTAGCGCGCGCTCGACCGGAAGGTATTGGTGCAAATTTTGTGAACAATGCCTGCACTTGTATCAAGTATCTGCCTTATAGGAAGCCAGCACATACATGTTGCATATTTGTGTCGCGCTAACTCGACGCCAAAGGTATTGAAGCGCTGTATATGAGCACCGTACTTACACAAGCCGGCACGGGGAGAATAGGGGATTCGTACCATATAACACGATCGCCGTGCCCGGCCACACGAGCACCGCACCAGATTAACCCTTGAGGAGCGGGGGGGATTAGTAGTACCCGTAATCGCGTGATGTGGACAGTGCATGTCTTGGTATCATGTATCCGCCTTATAGGAAGCCTGCAATTACATGATGAATAGTTATATCGCGCGAACTTGACCGGAAGGCATTGGAGCACTTTAACATGAGCACCGTATTTATATTACCTCTTCAGGCAGGGGGTGTTTACGACATTCATACCATATTACCCGCTCCCCGACCGAACCGCGCGAGTACCGCACCAGATTCTCCATTGGGGTGCGGGGGGGTTTATTAATGCCCGTAATCGCGTATGTGAAAATTGCATGCACTTGTATCATTTATCTGCCTTATAGGAAGCCAGCAATACATGTTGCATAATTATATAGCGCAAGCTGAAGGTGTTGGAGCGCCTTACCTGAGCACCTTATTTACATTACACATTCAAGCACGGGGAGCTTACAAGATTCGTATCATACTAAACGATCCCCGTGCCAGGTCCATTGCGCCTGCCGCATGCAGCCCACTGCATGCCCCCCCACCCTCAACGGCAGCGTAGCCGACGGGAGGGGGGGCGATAACCTTAACCAGGGAGCGCCACATGTGTTGCACCTCCCGCGATCAGCGGGGACCCAGGCAGCTCCCAGCCGTGCAGTGCTGGTGTTTTGGGGCCGTGAACCCACGCTAGTCTCCTACCGGCTCCCACGGCACAGGGTATGCGGCTTCTTAGCCGGCCGCACCCCCCTTAATATACTTTGCTCGCGAGGCCGACCGCCATTGCGAAGTATGCCCCGCGGACGAAAGGCCGACGGACACGCGATCACTAAAATGTGTGCTCTGCCGGACGGTAATTGATCTTTACACCGCACTATAGCTCCCGCGTGCGACGCGTGAGCTATAGGGGGTGAGCGGGAAAAGCAGGTGGAGGAAAGCACAGGCGCAACTAGAGCCGAATTTCGGGGGGCTAAGAAAAATTTCAGGGGGGGGGGAAATCTTTAAGCAATAGGCAGAGTGGAGCTGCAGGGGCTCTTAGAAGGGGTGAGCAATAGGCAGAGTGGAGCTGCAGGGGCTCTTAGAAGGGGTGAGCAATAGACAGAGTGGAGCTGCAGGGGCTCTTAGAAGGGGTGAGCAATAGGCAGAGTGGAGCTGCAGGGGCTCTTAGAAGGGGTGAAACAACAGCGAGGCCTCATTAACATGCAAATGGTCTTTTAAAGACCTGTGAAGTGCTCGGGTGCGGCTGTGTGTGTACCCGGGAAGCTGTCTCATCCCGGGCTGCCACACACGCAGGTGGGGAGGGGGTGGGTGGGCGGAAGCCCTTTGAGTCCAATGGGTGTTGCGCGCATGGAGGAAAGCCATGGAGGAGGGGCGGGACTGTGACAGGCTAACGTGAAAATCAGGTGGCGCTGAGGCAGAGTCAGTAGTGTTATGCCTGACTGCGACTGCCTTCTCTACATTATTTTATTTATGAAGTTGTATATAGCGCTAGCTAGACCCGTGGGTATCAGAGCGCTTTACATACACAAAGGAAAAGAAAAATTGCAAATTAGCAATACCTGCCAGTTAGGGGCACCAGCCTTTCATAGGATGTACATATCTACCTAGGGGCCAGGCTGCCTCTTTCGTCCCCCTGATGCCCGCCTTCTAGGCCCCCGGGCACCACTTCAGCCCCCTCAGCATGTCATGAACATGCTTGGTTTGCTCGTCTCGTGTTTTAGCTCTTACAGCCCAGGCTCAGCTCGTCCTATAAAATGTTCTGGCTGTCCCACCTCTACATCTGGATCGTACAACTGCGGGTGAGTTGTAGTGTTTACAAACATGCACTTTCATCGTTCACTCCACACAGATATGTACGTGTCTGTCCCCAGTCGTTTTTTTAAGCGAGAAACGGCCTCACCGTATTCTTTCTATCTTCTCTGTGGGTCCAGGCAACCCTGCAGGGACGAATAAATAGACGTGCAATGAGGGGGGCGGCCCATTACAAACACAGAAACCCGGCTGCTTCCGATCCTATAAACTGAGACACTTACACAGGCCCCGTGTCTCTAAACAACGGCGAGTGTGTGTAGACCCTCTTCAGACTCTAGCTGGCCGTTTCCCAACTTCCTCCTGCGCGATCGCGACTTGAACCAAAACACAGCTCTCCAGAAAGTGGCGGGCTCCTGGAAAACACATCGTGCCCCCACAGACAGGTCAATCAGGAAACTAAGGAAAAGGAAGAGAGGCGTGGGCTGTGGAAAGCTGGGAATCTCTTTAAATCGGCTCTTGTTTTTCATCGGACATGTTCTGCTTTTTAGGTCTCGGGACCATCCGGTCGGCAGACCGGAAGTCCGGAGATTTAATGACTTGGGAGAAGAGGGGCTTGAACCCGCCCCTCTTCTGCCCTGTTCTCCATTGGCTGGCCTCGTAAATGCTGGCCAGCCATTGGAGAAGAGGTCCCGTCACTCCACTCATGCCCCGTCCTTTTCGGATCGGGGGGCGTGTTTTTTGCGAAAAGTCTCAGGGAGCAGACAACAGCAAAACACGCCCCCGAATCCGAAAAGGAGCAGAGAAAGGCGGTCGTGTGCTCGTCCGCTCCCCCTTCGTCCGGTTGCTGCTCTGGTCTCCAAGGGTCTTCTGGTTAATATTGAAACGCAAACATGTCATATTTTAGCCTGACTTGGGGAGCACCGAAAGCCACGTTTAAGGCATGTGTCTAGGGGTGCTGGTTGGCGCGCAACACCCATTGGGCTCACCGGGCTTCAGCCTCCCCCGAGAAGGTAAACACATTTTTTGCATTGTTTCCACCTGCGAAGCCGTCTTTGTTTTCATCCTCCGAATCTGCTGCTAGCGCCTTTCAGGGGGCACGAAAACCAAAGGATAGAGAGAAGGTAAACACATTTTTTGCATTGTTTCCACCTGCGAAGCCGTCTTTGTTTTCATCCTCCGAATCTGCTGCTAGCGCCTTTCAGGGGGTACGAAAACCAAAGGATAGAGCGCTTTCCAAATCATTTCATGGGCCAAGTGGAAGAAACAGCTTTAGCAGAGAAGATTCATTTCATAGTCCGAGGTTATCATGAACATCCGGCATCCTAGCCCCTTGTGGACAAATGTTGGACACCCCTGCTTTAGAACTGCCGTAAAACATGAGGGTTCCGGCTGGTTTTTCAGGTTAATTAATCAGTACTCAGGGTGGGTTAATCTTGTGGGGATTCATTTCTAGCTCCGATTTTTATTTCTGCAGTTATCTATCATTTTTAATTAAAATGCAAAGTATTTGTTTTTATTTATACCCGGGAGGATTCCTGCAGCCCTTTTCATTGAAACAGACTCTCTCCATTTACATTTTAACCTTAACCCTTTCCTTACTCTACAGTTACCTCCAGCTTTGTCATTTCCCCTTTAGCCCATTTTCTCCTCACGGTGTCGCTCGCCAGTTCTTTTGTTTTTCCACTGAAGAGATCTTTGTATCCCGAATGTTTCTTTTAGTCCGAAACGAAGACCTGGCGCTGACCCACAATATTGACTGTGACATTCAGGCGTTGAGAAGCTTTACCCGTTACAGAACTATAGGATGGTGACGTCACGCCACCCTCTGAAAGTTGCACTATATAACAAGGGGATTTTCACCCATTGCTTCCAAATGAGTGCTTGCTGTTCAGTTTCTGCGCTGCAGGTGCATTAACCGTCCATGCGTCGTGTGCTAGGAATGTTTCACCCCCTGTGATATCTCGCCTAGAGTAGCTTACGTGGGCCCTTGTAAGGAGTTGCCTAAAGTGATGTCCCCAAGGTTTGGGGTTTCTCTTTGCCCGGAATTATCGGGTCTGCAGACTCTGGATCTGATAAACCCAACCAGGAGTCTCATGCAGTTGCCATGCCCCGCCCCAGCCCCTCTGCCTGCATACAGCACCATGTAAAGAGCAGAACAAAACTTCCCCCAGCTGAAGTAAAAAGCTCTCCCCCCTCGGCCCCCATCACCCTTCGACTGTCCGCAGCCAATGAAAGAAAATCCCGCAGCATTTACCGGGTGGTAAATCAGTGCATACTTGGGCTCGGTGTTCCACTCAAAAGGGGTAACAAGCATTTACAATGCAATGGTCTCGGCATTGGTAAAGTTAGAGCTATTGGCATTGCTCATGACATTATTTTTGTTTATGTTTTTGTTTTTAAAACATTTAAAGAAACGGCATTGTCATGAGCAATGCCAATAGCTCTAACTTTAACAATGCCGAGACCGTTGCATTGTAAATGCTTGTTAGTTCTCTCCCAGGCAGCGCTTGCGTTGTCTCTACGAGGCATGCTGTATTCAGAATATTTGCTTTAAGCGCCACCCATTTTCCGCCCATGTAGTTTATTGGCTCTTTGGACTGTCTTTTGTGAATGTTTTTTTTACCATTGGTTAATTTGTAGTAGTCCTGTTTAGTACCTCCTTTCGTCCTGTGTAAACTCCCATGACAACAGCCCCTGTTACATGTGTTGTTACTCAGTATGTTTTATTTATCACTATTTTCTTAATGAATTTCTCCTAGCTTCTGTTGCAGGCACGGCACGCTTTTCCACTTCCGTAACCCACCCAAGCGTCTAACTTCACCAAGTTGCTGCACAGGACCTAATATTTCTTACTGTGCTTCAGTACGTACTTTTTTTCACTTTGCAACCCCTAATGCATTTTTTTTCTCTTTAAGTTATCTTTTGATTGGTCATGGGGTCTAAGTGCAGCATGACACGCTATCCCGCTTTACTGACTGGAACATAGCTGTCGTTGCAGGCAAAACAGCTAAGCATTTCTCCGACTGCACTTCCCCAAATATAAATAATTTGTTAGAAGCTCTTCAGTTCATACGTTCCCCAACCATAATGCATTTTTTTGGGCTTGCGTTAACTTTTAATCACCAACATGGTCAAAGTGAACCAAGACATGTTCTCCAGCTTTTCTGACTGTGACCGCACTTCTACTTTTTCGAAGCTGTTCTTGGAGGCACAACAGCTATGAGAAAGGCGGCACCGGGATCGGCCCCGCCGCAGATATGGCGGGGCACCGGCCCCCTCCCCCCCCTCACCTGTGCACCCGGCCCGGCGTGTTCCACCGCGTCACCATGACGCGGTGGGCGCGCCACAGCCGGGATTGGTTCGCGACGGCGACCCCCTTGGCCCGGAAGCGATTGGGGCGCTTCCGGGTCAGGGGGGAGCAGGGGACAGGCCAGTTAGAACTGGCCTGCCCCCAGTGCAGAGATAAAAGGCCGGGGAGCGCGGGACTCGGTCTCTTTGTCCCGCGCTCTCCCTGCATCCGGACGCAGCCTCTGGGAGGCTGCTCACTTTTTGTTTATTTTGTTTTCCAGGTTTGCTTCGATTCCGGTGGTTTACGGGAGGCGAGTCCAGGCGGAACGGGGACATCGTGGTGGCCGAGGCGAAGTGCGACTACTCCGGTTGCCAGGCTGATGCGAGAGCGGGTTTTTTTTGGCAAGAGGAAGACACGAGTATCGGAGGATTCCCGATCGGTGGTTAGGCAGTGGGTTTTAGGCACGCACACGCGCCGAGAAGGTATTGTGGGGGGCAGGGGCTCCGGTTTCGGCAGGAATTATACGAAGTCGTTGTGGCCTAATGTTTAAAGTCTGATCTTAAGGAACCGAAATTGCACCACTTGCCCGTGTCTGTCAGCCGGCTGCTACTGCATAGCCTAGTATTCAAGGGCCCCGAGTTGGCTTGAGTAATCGTTTTCAGCAAAAGTGCGCTAGAATATTATTACTGCTTCTGTGTATTCAAAAGGCTATTAGACAGCATAATTGGCGGGAGTCACTGGGGACTAATGCTTAAAGCAGCTGGGGGCATAAAGTTGAAGCTTGGGGACGATTATTAGTCAGTGTCAAGGTTTCATTAACATTGTTTCTGTGGGTGAAATTTTGTAAAAAGTGAGCCTGGTGCTCGGAGAGGCGCACAGAGGTGATTGTGGGCATACAATTTTGCCGTTTTTGGCGCATTTTTTCCCACGCTTACAGGGTTAAAGGCCTTCATGTGTGAGTAGTGGGTGGGGCATATACAGTGTATAGAATACTGTGATCTTATTATTGCGCTAAGCCTGTATTGCTTGTTGTTTTTTCCCAGGTAAAGAGCAAGTAGAATTGTATTGGCTGGGATATTGAGGGATAGGTGTGTGGGTCATATCATAACATGGCAGGTAAGCGGGGAGCTAAGCGTTCTCGCATGGAGCATATGCTGGAGGCAATGATGCGCAGGATGGCGACTATGGATAGGAGATGGGGCAAGGTTGAACAAATGGGACATAGCTTAGCAGAGCTCAGGCAGAAATTAGAGGATCAGGGCTGGCCGTCCGGCAGGCCCAAGCGGACAATAGTGCCCCCAAAACCGAGGGGGGAATTGGAGGCACTCCCCAAGCGGGTTAGACACAAGAAGGGGAGGAATCAGGACCCAAAAATAGCGCAACCTTTAGAGACACTTGGAGGGGGTGGTCCTTCTGGGCTTCCAGTAGTGCCAGAGATCCCAAAAGGGACTCCTGATTTAGTGCCCAACGTTCCAGGGTCAGTCGTGCCGGTATCCGCACCAGTTCCGGTGCCTCCAGTGGCTGAAACGGTAGTGCCAAGTGTCATACCAGTTTTGCCCCCATCATGCCCAAACGTTCTGGTCTTGAACCCTTTTGCCCCGGCCCCTGTATTAGCACCAGCAGGGGGTGGGCAGGTGCCGCTGGAATTAGCTTCTCAAATAGCGGCAGTTCTTCCATGGTTAGGAAAGGGGGGGATGTTGCCCCTGTCGGTGTGCGCCAAAGAGGTGGGGGAGGACCCTCTGGCAGAGGCACAAAGAATGGTGGCAAAGATTATTGCGACCCCGAGCAGGGAGCAGAGCCTGGCCGCGGATAAGGCCAAGCAACCACAGCCAGTGCTCCAGGAAAGCGACAGCGGAAAATGCAAGACGGCGGAGTCAGTGGGAGTTGGGGCAACGGGTAAGGAGCTGGCTTTGCCATTGTTGGGCGCTGGGGTGTTACCTTCCAGGAAGGAATATTTAGCACGGCATGTAGCGCGAGTTGTGAAGGAATTGATTTGGGCTGGCGCGTATGTAAACATGTTTTCTTTACTGGTGGACAACAGGGAAATGGAGTATGCTAAGAGGCAGAAGGATTGTATGCTTCCCAGTGAGTGGCGGTTAGAAATGTCAAGATTCAGGGTAGAGGAGACACTGACAAACTGGATAAGGGCATTTTCAGTGTTTATGGCCATAGTAGCGGAACGTTCACCTAATATGCAAGCTGAAATGGCGTGTTACCAGAGCAGGGTGGCGATGACACATGATAAATATGATGGTGTGGGTTGGAAGGAATATGACATGAATTTCAGGAAGGCGAAAGAGTTTGACCCTTCACTCACATGGGATCGGGTGGATTCTATCTCATGGTTTGACCAGTTTGGCCCAGGGCAGCCGGGCAGTGCAGGCCAGAATTGGGGCAGGGGACACATTCCTCAGCCACAACAGCCCTTTTCGGCCAGCGCCCACCGGGGGCTCCGCACCGGGTACTGAGAAAGGGGGAAGGCGAAAAGGAGTATGCTGGGATTTTAATAGAAAGTCATGTACCAGAGCCCAAGGCACTTGTAAATTCAGGCACGCATGCTCCATATGTAATCATCCCTCTCACCCAGAGTCGAAATGCCTTAAAAAAGGGAATGCTTTTTCAGGGAATAGAGGGGGGAAGAAACAAGAGTAGAGGAAGAGGAGAAAAGGTAACGCATTCACCCATTGATGTTTTTGCTATGAATCCCTGGTTAAATAGGTATCCAGATCATGCCACGGCTAGGATGCTGCAAGAAGGTTTTTTGTATGGTTTCGGGATACCGGTTGGGGATTACACAGGGACATCGGAGTGCAAAAATCAGTTGTCAGTCAGATCAAACCCAGGGGTTGCAGCGCAAAAAATTAAGAAGGAATTGGGCTTAGGGAGAATAGCGGGTCCATTTGATTTCGCCCCTGTGCCTAACTTTGTCTGTTCCCCCCTGGGGGGTGGTCCCAAAAAAGGAAGAAGGGGAGTTCCGGTTGATTCATAATCTTTCAGCTCCTAGAGGCAAGTCATTGAATGACGCCATCAATGAGGAACTTTGCAGTGTGAAATATGCTTCATTTGATCAGGCGGTAGAGATGTTGAGGGTTTTGGGACCAGGGGCCTGGCTGACAAAATCAGATATTGAATCTGCATTCCGACTGTTGCCGGTGCATCCTTTAGATCATCACCTGCTAGGTTTTTCATTCCAAGGAAAATTTTACATGGATAGGTGCATGCCCATGGGTTGTTCGGTTTCCTGTGCTTACTTTGAGAAATTTAGTTCATTTTTGGAATGGGTTTTCAGACAGGTGACAGGACATCATATTGTTATGCATTATCTTGATGACTTTCTCTTTCTGGGATCAGCGGGCTCCCAGGAATGTTCTGTGGCATTGGAGGAATTCTGTGTACTCATGCGTACATTTGGGGTCCCCCTGGCTCCGGGGAAGACAGTGGGGCCAACAACCACAATTGAGTTTTTAGGCATTGAAGTGGATTCAATACAAGGGTGTTTTAGGTTACCTGAACAAAAGATAATGAAATTCCGTGCAGCTTTGCAAAAGTGTTTGT
Organism: Triturus cristatus; assembly: GCF_964204655.1. Classification (NCBI taxonomy): domain Eukaryota; kingdom Metazoa; phylum Chordata; class Amphibia; order Caudata; family Salamandridae; genus Triturus; species Triturus cristatus. The sequence continues at coordinate 1,757,699,548 of NC_140589.1, forward strand.
CAAAGGATAAGGTAACCCTACACCAGTTGCAGCAGGTTATAGGACAGTTGAATTTTGCGCTACGGGTGATACCTATGGCTCGACCATTCTCCCGTTCCATCTCACAGGCCATGACAGGCCTACACGAAAAACACCATCACACACGACTGTCTTCTGAGGTTCGCCAGGACATGCGGATTTGGATCGCATTTCTGGAGGGTTTCAATGGCAGAGTAGTGTGGCCCGGTCCCCCCACTACTTCTGCTGAGTTGGGTTTATGGACTGACGCAGCAGGTAGTGTGGGATTTGGTGCCATACTCTGGAACAAGTGGATGGCCCAGCGGTGGCCGGGGTGGTGGCTCGAGAGTGCATTAACAGCCAACATAGGTTTTTTGGAACTATTTCCCATTTGGGTAGCATTGACGGTGTGGCCCCAGGATCTGCAGAATCAGTCTGTAATCTTCTGGTCAGATAACATGACAGTGGTGGAATCCATCAATCAACAGGCGGCAAGGTGTAAAATGATTCTTTGCCTGTTGAAAGAGATAGTGCTGCCATGTATGAAGCTGAATGTACAGTTTAAGGCTAAACATGTCCCGGGGGTGCGGAATAATGCTGCTGACGCACTCTCTCGCTTCAAGATGCAGGTTTTCAGGGAACATCTACCATCCGCAGAGACAACATCAGCACACTTTCCCGAAGTACTTTGGCAGATTGGTGCCCCCAGCTACAGAACCTCGTGGCTGCTAGCCTAGCTCCCAGGACCAGGAAAGCTTATGAAGGGGCGTTTTGGTCTTACTGTACTTTTTTGGGCCGGGACTGGAAGGATAGCTGGGATACGTCGGGTGCATTCCTCTTGTTTTTAGACAATCTACATAGGGAGGGGCGCTCTGTGGCGGCAGCCAGGCCACATGTAGTGGCAGTTTCCTTCTTTGCCCAGATCAGAGCCACAAAAGATCCCACAAACAGTTTCATTGTGAGAAAGGCATTGAGACGCATCCAGGGAGTTGCTCCTGACACCAGGCAGCAGATAGGGTTGGAGCGGCTGAGGGCGTTGCTGACTGCATTGGGCGTCATATGCAGTTCAATTGGGGAGGCATTATTATTCAGAGCGGCCTTTGCATTGGCCTTTTACGGGTCATTCAGGGTAGGTGAATTGGTGGCACGCAACAAGTTGGATGACCACGGTGGGCTCCTAATTGAACACGTTAAGATACAAGGTGACATGTTGCTTTTAACCATCAAAAAATCAAAAACCGATCAGGAAGCTGGGGGAGAGGGGGTGGTACTTCATAGGGCGCTAAATAACACGTGTTGCCCGGTAATGCACCTTGAAAATTACCTCAGACAGAGGAGCAGCGCGTTAGGCGGTTCATTGTTATTACATGCGGACGGTACCCCACTGACCATGTACCAGTTTAAAAAGGTATTGGACATGGCAATCAGCAAGGCGGGCATGGATCCAAAGGTTTTTGGGACGCATTCTTTCAGGATAGGGGCTGCCACTGAGGCAACGGCTAGGGGGTTGCACTCTAGTAATGTACAGAGGATTGGACGATGGGCTTCCAATAGTTATAAGCGTTATGTGCGGCTGCACATGTTGTGAATACACAATACGATTGTGTACTGATGCTTGCCTTGTTTGTCGTTTTCTTCACAGTTTCTCAAACCTGTCACGCAGGGGGGGAACTGCCATCGTCACAACAGCAAGACTCTCCTCAACAATGGTCAAAGCTACAGGTCACAGGGACACGTACTGTGTGGATTGTGGGGCATTCATATGTACGGCGTATGAAATCTGTTTTCCTTTCAGGTAACTACGGGAAAAGAGCAGAGCAGTGTGGTTTCACAATATCTTTCCATGGAAAAGGGGGCCTTTGCCTTAGTCAGTTTAGGGGCTTTATTATTGATCTTTTGAAGAGACACAGTCCTCCTCCCACAATCGTTATTTTACATCTGGGGCAATGACTTGGTGACGTTAGGCAGAAGGGTCTTGTTTGAGAACATAATCTCTGAGATTGGCTGGTTAGCCAAGGCATGCCATGGCTGCTACATAGATTGGTCGCACATGATACCCAGATTTAAATGGAGGGGGGGGACTCTGTGAGAGCGTTGAATCACTCGGTAAAGAGGGTCAACAATAAAATAGGGAAACGGTTCAGGTCTCATAAATTACAGAGCATTGCACATGGGTGTGTCAGGGGGGAACCGTGCTTCTTAACCCCTTCAATGCCCATGACGAGATAGTCTCGTCATGGAGCGCGGTTGCGCTGTGCCCATGACGAGACTATCTCGTCATGAACCCCGCCCGCTAATTCAACGCCCGGCACAGGGCGGGGAAAGGGCGGGGCACACAAGGGGTTAAAAGACGGGGTCCACTTGACTAGGCTAGGTAATGACATAATGTTAGAGAATTTCATAGCTTGGCTAGATGGTCTAAAGGAGGGGGCATGACCTTTCTGAGGGACAGGTTGGAGGGGCCAGATAGTCGGGCAACTATGCTGGCCTGTGGCGGTAAGGTCATGACTAGTGAGCAGTAAATTTAAGGTCCTTAGGGGGCGGCGTCATTCTCGGATGGGGTCGCCCAGGGGGAGGGACAAGGGGTCTCTCCTATAACTCCAGGAGCGGTACATCCGGTTGGCTGGATGGGTGCGGGGAAAGGGGGGAGTCACGCTTTCTTGTAGGCTGGTTGGCCACCCCGCACTGGCATGGACGTCACTAAATGGCGCAGAGTGCAAGACCCCCCAAATTTGCATGGAGTTCAGGGAACGTATGGGGGTAACCGGGGGGAAGTACCCTCTCGGTAAGCGGGCCCTCTGCACATGCACAATTCCTACGGGAGGGCGTGGTAAATTGATAAGGATCTGACACCAGTTAGTGACCTTGCCGTAGGCCCAAATAGGATACGCAGAAAGTAATTAATGTATGATTATGATCATTATGTTAGATTCGGATAGGAGAACTATGTATTAGAGATATGTTAGGGTTAGCCATCTGAAATCTGTGCATATGAATTGTAATCAAATGTCGTGTTATGTTTCTGCGTATAATTTGTGTAAATATTGTTCATTTCAAAATTTTAATTTTGTTTTCATATTTTAATAAATACGGCTGGGGGTTGCACGACCCCCGCCTCCAAAAGTAATTACCTTCTCATGTCCCTCATTAGAAATGTGTTATGCGCAGGGGGGGAAGGGAAAATTCGGTAGTCCCAGACCATATAATTTCTCCAACCACACTTCAACCAGCTGCTTCGGGAGGCGCATGGCATGTTTCCTTTCATCAACCGGGCACCCACTGTGTTTCATCTTTAAGATGGCGGCTGTGACTTTTTTTAATCATCAAAGCACTTGCCAGTGCAGGGATGGGTTTGTGCTCTTCATCCTCCTAGCCACGTCCCTCCCCAGATCCCAGCTGCCTCACGGTGCACCGCAGCTCCCCTACCCACTTGTTTTTTAAAGTTTCTCGCAGTTTCTTCTCTCAAGCCTGTGAGGCGCGCATAGCCGGGACAAGCTTTGTGCCCATGGTGATTTAAAATAAGCAGCGCAGCAATATGGACAGATTGTGGCCCATTTGTTAAGCCAGACGAATACTGCATATCCTCCTTAATGCATGCTTTTCTGTGTTACTAGCTTGTGAGATTTATCGAGTTGCAGTGTTGGAGCAGAGAATTGGATTTACTGTTTCTTGGCTGCTAGGTAGTGGAGCGGGTGTGATGGGAGGTACGGCTCAATCCTTCACTTCACGCAGCTTTGTCAACTCCTGGGTCTGCCGAGAGGAGCCTGTGGAATGGCTGTAAGTAAAAGATTTTATCTACACCTGTCCAGCGTTGCCTGCTGCCGGTTCTTACTGATAGGGGCATTAAATAGACTGTACGGCTCTTGTGCGTGGAGTAGCTAAACGAGCTCTGCTAAAGACCTAGACCGATTCCATTTCCACGTGCAGAGCACTCCATTACTGGTAAAATGGGGCAGCTGCTCTCTGACCCTCCCTGGACCCCCCAAATGCTCTGGTCTAACTAGCTGCACTTCTTGGAAGAGGGAGTTTTTTCGTCCATGTACCTTTTTTTTTTTCTTCACGTTATTGCACTTTTGCTGCCTAGCTGCTAAATCGACTGAATGCACTCACATCCATCATAAGTGTTTTACCCGGAGGGCATGTGTTTGAATCCTGCTGTGTCTTCTCACTTTTCAGTAAAATGGGTACCATTGAATTGGATAACAACAAACGGCTGTTATATTGTGCTAAGAGGCTCCATTGGCTGAAAATGGTTTTTTTAGAAATACACAGGTTTAGTTTAAATGTGCTTCCTTTTAGATTCATTGTAAAACACAAAATTGCCATCACATGCATCCACTTCACTCCAAAACACATAAGTTAAAAATATATGTTTTTAGACAATCTACATAGGGAGGGGCGCTCTGTGGCGGCAGCCAGGCCACATGTAGTGGCAGTTTCCTTCTTTGCCCAGATCAGAGCCACAAAAGATCCCACAAACAGTTTCATTGTGAGAAAGGCATTGAGACGCATCCAGGGAGTTGCTCCTGACACCAGGCAGCAGATAGGGTTGGAGCGGCTGAGGGCGTTGCTGACTGCATTGGGCGTCATATGCAGTTCAATTGGGGAGGCATTATTATTCAGAGCGGCCTTTGCATTGGCCTTTTACGGGTCATTCAGGGTAGGTGAATTGGTGGCACGCAACAAGTTGGATGACCACGGTGGGCTCCTAATTGAACACGTTAAGATACAAGGTGACATGTTGCTTTTAACCATCAAAAAATCAAAAACCGATCAGGAAGCTGGGGGAGAGGGGGTGGTACTTCATAGGGCGCTAAATAACACGTGTTGCCCGGTAATGCACCTTGAAAATTACCTCAGACAGAGGAGCAGCGCGTTAGGCGGTTCATTGTTATTACATGCGGACGGTACCCCACTGACCATGTACCAGTTTAAAAAGGTATTGGACATGGCAATCAGCAAGGCGGGCATGGATCCAAAGGTTTTTGGGACGCATTCTTTCAGGATAGGGGCTGCCACTGAGGCAACGGCTAGGGGGTTGCACTCTAGTAATGTACAGAGGATTGGACGATGGGCTTCCAATAGTTATAAGCGTTATGTGCGGCTGCACATGTTGTGAATACACAATACGATTGTGTACTGATGCTTGCCTTGTTTGTCGTTTTCTTCACAGTTTCTCAAACCTGTCACGCAGGGGGGGAACTGCCATCGTCACAACAGCAAGACTCTCCTCAACAATGGTCAAAGCTACAGGTCACAGGGACACGTACTGTGTGGATTGTGGGGCATTCATATGTACGGCGTATGAAATCTGTTTTCCTTTCAGGTAACTACGGGAAAAGAGCAGAGCAGTGTGGTTTCACAATATCTTTCCATGGAAAAGGGGGCCTTTGCCTTAGTCAGTTTAGGGGCTTTATTATTGATCTTTTGAAGAGACACAGTCCTCCTCCCACAATCGTTATTTTACATCTGGGGCAATGACTTGGTGACGTTAGGCAGAAGGGTCTTGTTTGAGAACATAATCTCTGAGATTGGCTGGTTAGCCAAGGCATGCCATGGCTGCTACATAGATTGGTCGCACATGATACCCAGATTTAAATGGAGGGGGGGGACTCTGTGAGAGCGTTGAATCACTCGGTAAAGAGGGTCAACAATAAAATAGGGAAACGGTTCAGGTCTCATAAATTACAGAGCATTGCACATGGGTGTGTCAGGGGGGAACCGTGCTTCTTAACCCCTTCAATGCCCATGACGAGATAGTCTCGTCATGGAGCGCGGTTGCGCTGTGCCCATGACGAGACTATCTCGTCATGAACCCCGCCCGCTAATTCAACGCCCGGCACAGGGCGGGGAAAGGGCGGGGCACACAAGGGGTTAAAAGACGGGGTCCACTTGACTAGGCTAGGTAATGACATAATGTTAGAGAATTTCATAGCTTGGCTAGATGGTCTAAAGGAGGGGGCATGACCTTTCTGAGGGACAGGTTGGGGGGGCCAGATAGTCGGGCAACTATGCTGGCCTGTGGCGGTAAGGTCATGACTAGTGAGCAGTAAATTTAAGGTCCTTAGGGGGCGGCGTCATTCTCGGATGGGGTCGCCCAGGGGGAGGGACAAGGGGTCTCTCCTATAACTCCAGGAGCGGTACATCCGGTTGGCTGGATGGGTGCGGGGAAAGGGGGGAGTCACGCTTTCTTGTAGGCTGGTTGGCCACCCCGCACTGGCATGGACGTCACTAAATGGCGCAGAGTGCAAGACCCCCCAAATTTGCATGGAGTTCAGGGAACGTATGGGGGTAACCGGGGGGAAGTACCCTCTCGGTAAGCGGGCCCTCTGCACATGCACAATTCCTACGGGAGGGCGTGGTAAATTGATAAGGATCTGACACCAGTTAGTGACCTTGCCGTAGGCCCAAATAGGATACGCAGAAAGTAATTAATGTATGATTATGATCATTATGTTAGATTCGGATAGGAGAACTATGTATTAGAGATATGTTAGGGTTAGCCATCTGAAATCTGTGCATATGAATTGTAATCAAATGTCGTGTTATGTTTCTGCGTATAATTTGTGTAAATATTGTTCATTTCAAAATTTTAATTTTGTTTTCATATTTTAATAAATACGGCTGGGGGTTGCACGACCCCCGCCTCCAAAAGTAATTACCTTCTCATGTCCCTCATTAGAAATGTGTTATGCGCAGGGGGGGAAGGGAAAATTCGGTAGTCCCAGACCATATAATTTCTCCAACCACACTTCAACCAGCTGCTTCGGGAGGCGCATGGCATGTTTCCTTTCATCAACCGGGCACCCACTGTGTTTCATCTTTAAGATGGCGGCTGTGACTTTTTTTAATCATCAAAGCACTTGCCAGTGCAGGGATGGGTTTGTGCTCTTCATCCTCCTAGCCACGTCCCTCCCCAGATCCCAGCTGCCTCACGGTGCACCGCAGCTCCCCTACCCACTTGTTTTTTAAAGTTTCTCGCAGTTTCTTCTCTCAAGCCTGTGAGGCGCGCATAGCCGGGACAAGCTTTGTGCCCATGGTGATTTAAAATAAGCAGCGCAGCAATATGGACAGATTGTGGCCCATTTGTTAAGCCAGACGAATACTGCATATCCTCCTTAATGCATGCTTTTCTGTGTTACTAGCTTGTGAGATTTATCGAGTTGCAGTGTTGGAGCAGAGAATTGGATTTACTGTTTCTTGGCTGCTAGGTAGTGGAGCGGGTGTGATGGGAGGTACGGCTCAATCCTTCACTTCACGCAGCTTTGTCAACTCCTGGGTCTGCCGAGAGGAGCCTGTGGAATGGCTGTAAGTAAAAGATTTTATCTACACCTGTCCAGCGTTGCCTGCTGCCGGTTCTTACTGATAGGGGCATTAAATAGACTGTACGGCTCTTGTGCGTGGAGTAGCTAAACGAGCTCTGCTAAAGACCTAGACCGATTCCATTTCCACGTGCAGAGCACTCCATTACTGGTAAAATGGGGCAGCTGCTCTCTGACCCTCCCTGGACCCCCCAAATGCTCTGGTCTAACTAGCTGCACTTCTTGGAAGAGGGAGTTTTTTCGTCCATGTACCTTTTTTTTTTTCTTCACGTTATTGCACTTTTGCTGCCTAGCTGCTAAATCGACTGAATGCACTCACATCCATCATAAGTGTTTTACCCGGAGGGCATGTGTTTGAATCCTGCTGTGTCTTCTCACTTTTCAGTAAAATGGGTACCATTGAATTGGATAACAACAAACGGCTGTTATATTGTGCTAAGAGGCTCCATTGGCTGAAAATGGTTTTTTTAGAAATACACAGGTTTAGTTTAAATGTGCTTCCTTTTAGATTCATTGTAAAACACAAAATTGCCATCACATGCATCCACTTCACTCCAAAACACATAAGTTAAAAATATTTGGGGAGCAACCCTTGATCCTTTAGGCAGGTCGCTCCCCACGCCGCACAGTACCACCTGTGTGTCCGTGCCCTTAGCCCAGCTGCCGCTGCTGCTGAAGGAAGTTCGAGGTCCTCCTCCACCCGCAGGCTACCACCTGCACCTCATCCCTGGTGGCCAGTGGTAGGCCGTAGGTTGCTCAGTGTTATTGCATTGCTTGTTGTCTTAGTTATTTATTCTCTTTGTTTCATTCCTCCCTTTACCCTCTTGTGCTATTCTATGCTCTGTGCCCCTCTCCCCTTCTCGCCGTTCCTCCCGTGGTTTAACCCGCTGCTGTGTCCCCTGCGGCCCCGGCCCCGCTTGCTTCACTTTTGCCTTAGCGTAATTGTATTGCTTGTTGCCACTGTTTATTTTGTCTTGTGCCATCCTGTCCCCTGTGCCCTTTTTTGCCTTCTGTACCCCTCGCTGTTCCACACTTCCGTTTCCTGTCGCTGCATCCCCTGCGGCCCCACCCCCCGCTCTTCCATTCGTCCGCTCCCACCTCCCAGCTGCTCCTCCCTACCACCTCCCCTTCTTATGGCAGCCGCTGCGCGGTGAGGAGAACGACCCTTGACCCTTAAGGCAGGTCGCTCCCCACGCCACACAGCACCACCTGTGTGCCCGTGCCCTTAGCCCAGCTGCCGCTGCTGCTGAAGGAAGTTCAAGTCCCTCATCTACCCGCAGGCTACCACCTGCGCCTCATCCCTGGTGGCCAGTGGTAGGCCGTAGGTTGCTCAGTGTTATTGCATTGCTTGTTGTCTTTGTTATTTTTTCTCTTCATTTCATTCCTCCCTTTACCCTCTAGTGCTATTCTGTACCCTGTGCCCCTCTCCCCTTCTCGCCATTCCTCCTGTGGTTTTCCTGCCGCTGCATCGCCTGCAGCCCCGCCCCCCCGCTCGCTTCACTTTTGACTTAGTGTAATTGTATTGCTTGTTGCCAGTGTTTATTTTGTCTTGTGCCATCCTGTGCCCTGTGCTCTTTGTGCCTTCCATACCCCTCGCCGTTCCTACCGTGGCTTACACGCCGCTGCGTCCCCTGTAGCCCCGCCCCCCCACTCACTTCACTTTTGCCTTAGCGTAATTGTATTGCTGTTCCTCACTCTTGTTTCCTGCAGCTACGTCCCCTGCGGCCCCACCCCCAGCTCTTCCATTCATCCACTCCCACCTCCCAGCTGCTCTTCCCTCCCACCTCCCCTTCTTATGGCGGCCGCACTGCTGGCGCGCCAAAGGCAAGCCTGTCCGCGCCTGGACCGCACCTAGTGCCAGAACTCCTGGCCCCTCGCGAACGCCCGTCTCCACTACGACTCCAGCACCCTCCACGCACTCAACGCCGGACGATCACGCACCTGCTGCCTGGCCGCCCCGAAGTGCTCCCAAGGACCCTTCTCCTGCCGGAACTGCAGCTTCACCAGCTTTCGGCCCGCCCACCCACCGACCAGGAAAGAACCCAACTACCTCAGATGCATCCTTCTCAACACCCGCTCAGCCCGCAAACACGCCGTCGAACTCTGGGACCTACTCGACTCAACCTCCCCAGACATCGCCTTTCTGGCGGAGACCTGGCTGAACCCCTCCTTGGCACCCGACATCGCCACAGACATCCCGGAAGACTACAAGATCACCCGCAGGGACCGCACCAATGGAGTAGGAGGAGAAATCGCCATCGTCCACAGGAACACTCTCAGAGTCTCAACCAACACCGACAACACCCTCAGCACCGCCGACCACCTGCACTTCCAGATCCACACCGACCCCAAGACCACCCTCAGAGGAACCCTCGTCTACAGACCCCCCGGACCCTGACCACAGTTCAGTGACTCCATCGCCGACTTCGTCAGCACACACGCCCTCGCCTCCACGGACTCCATCCTCCTCGGGGACCTAAACTTCCACCTCGAGAACAACAACGACACCAACTCCACCACCCTGATCGACAACCTCGCCAACCTCGGACTCAGACAACTCGTCACAACACCCACCCACTCTGCCCGCCACACGCTTGACCCCATCTTCTCCGCAAGCCCCCACGTCTCCTTCAACCACACCACCGAACTCCACTGGACCAACCATCGCTGTATCCACTTCACCTTCTGGAAACCCACCATGCATCACCGCAACCAACAGATCCCTCGCCGCTGCTGGAGCAAAGTCACCGAAGACCAGCTAACCACCACCCTCGGAGCCCAGCCGCCGACCCCACCGAACCCGACACCGCCGCCCACAACCTCAGTAAGTGGATCGACAACTGTGCCAACACCCTCGCCCCGTTCAAGAATCCCTCCAACAGCCACACCAGCAAGAAATCCAGCTGGTTCACTGAAGACCTCCAGGCCTCCAAGCAAACCTGCCGAAAGCTTGAGAAGAACTGGCACTGTGAACAAACACCGGACAACCGCGCAGCCCACAAGAACGCCACCAGCAGACACCATCAACTCATCAGATCTGCCAAAAGGGCCTCCTTCAATGACCGTCTAGACAACAATACACACAACAGCAAAGAGCTCTTCAACAGCATGAAGGAACTTGACAACCCCAGCTCCAACACCAATGACATCCCACCTTCGCAAGACCTGTGTGACTCGCTTGCCACCTTCTTCCATCGTAAGATCGCAGACATCCATGACAGCTTCAACGCCATGACCGCCCCGACAACCACTGAGACCTCTGCCCACATGGCCACCATCCTCACCGACCGCCTGCTCTCCTGGACCAACATACACGACGACGATGATATCATCAAAATCATGAACACCATCCACTCCGGATCTCTGTCAGACCCGAGCCCACACCACATCTTCAACAAAGCCAGCACCGCCATCGCACCCCATCTCCGGAAAGCCATCAACATCTCCTTCGAGACAGCAACCTTCCCGGAGAGCTGGAAGCACGCCAAGATCAACGCCTTACTCAAGAAACCCAAGGCGGACCCCAAGGACCTCAAGAACTTCCGGCCCATCTCCCTGCTCCCGTTCCGGGCGAAGGTCAACAAACAACTGACCCGCTACCTTGAAGAGAACAGCATCCTGGACCCGTCCCAGTCTGGGTTCCACAGCAACCACAGCACCAAAGCTGCCCTCATCGCCATCACCGATGACATCAGGGCCTTGCTAGACAACAGAGAAACCGAGGCCCTCATCCTCCTGGCCACCGCACACTACTCACACGCCTCCACGATGCCAGGAACCAAGAGAAGGCCCTGGACTGGACCACCTCCTTCCTCTCTGGCAGAACACAGAGCGTCTGCCTCCCCCCTTCCGCTCCGAAGCCACCAAAGATCATCTGCGGCGTACCCTAGGGCTCATCCCTCAGCCCAACGCTGTTTAACATCTACATGGCACCGCTCGTCCACGTCGCCTGACTGCACGACCTCAACATCATCTCTTACGCCGATGACACCCAGCTGATCCTCTCCCTCACCAAGGACCCCCACACCGCCAAAACCAACCTCCATGAAGGAATGAAAGCCGTCGCGGAGTGGATGAAGAACAGCCGACTGAAGCTGAACTCGGACAAGACAGAAGTCCTCATCCTCGGATCCACCCCCTCGGCCTGGACGACTCCTGGTGGGCGACCGCACTGGGAACAGCTACAACACCCACCGACCAAGCACGCAACCTAGGGGTCATCCTTGACTCCACCCTCTCCATGACAAAGCAGGTCAACTCTGTCTCTTCCTCCTGCTTCAACACCCTCTGCATGCTCCGCAAGATCTACAAGTGGACCCCCACCGAAACGAGAAGAACGTCACCCAGGCCCTCATCAGCAGCTGGTTGGACTATGAAAACGCCCTCAACGCAGGAGCCTCGGCCTAACTTCTGAAACAACTTCAACGCATTCAGAACGCCTTGGCTCGCCTGATCCTCGACATCCCTCGCCTGCAGCCACATCACACCCCACCTGAGAGACCTGCACTGGCTCCCCGTCAACAAGAGCATAAACTTCAAGCTCCTCACCCACGCACACAAGGCACTCCACAACACCGGACCAGCGTACCCCAACAGATGACTCAGCTTCTACACCCCTACCCGCCAGCTTCGCGCCGCTGACCTCACCCTCGCCACAGTCCCCCGTATCAGAAGAGCGACCTCCGGCGGCAGATCGTTCTCCCACCTCGTCGCCAAGACCTGGAACACCCTCCCCATCCACCTACTGCAGACCCAAGACCTGCTGACCTTCAGAAGACTCCTCAAGACCTGGCCTTTTGAGCAGCAACAGCATTCCCCCCCCCCCCAGCACATTGAGACCCTCACAGGTAAGTAGTGCGCTTCACAAATGCTATGATTGATTGCTTGATTGATTACAATGCCAATAATTCTAACTCTAAAGAATGCGAGACCTATTGCATTACAAATGCTTGTTTAAGTTTATTGATAGTCTTTGCTGTCTGCCAGAGCAAATTCCATCAACACATAATATACATACAGTGACGAAGTTGAGCTGTAAAAAAAATCTTGAAAGAATCTGCCATAAGAACCACGCTACCTAAGCTAAACTAGAGTTAAAAATAGCACTAATGGATTATACAAAAATTATTATTTCTGCAAAATCTGAATATTTCTCAAGCAAGAAAAAGCAGGTAGAAAATCCCTCCAAAGCATCTATGCCGCAAGACCTGAAAATAGAGGCAATAAAGACATATGAGGACCTTACGTCTTCAATATACAACAGATGAGGTCCCGCCATGTTTCCAGATGCTGTAACAGTCAGAATACCATACATTAGCTCACAGAAATTGATCATCTATAAAGGTCTCTCTTTTTGCCCTTCTTCCTCTTGGAACCTCACAATTTTCTTTAAGTTTACCTGGAAACTTAAACTAACTTCATTTTCTCATGACATACCCAAAAGAACAGGAGAGGCAAGACCTGCAAAAACCAGTGCACTATCAGTTCAAGATTTAGAAGACATACACCTAGTGACTATTCTGTCAGAAACTCTTGAGGATCAACCATCATCAGTCTTGACATTAGCCCAAGAATTGGGAATTGATACAACTCACACTACAGAGAATATAGTGAGCTACCAGTCCATATTCTGTACGCAACTAGCCACTGGTAACATCACTGACTTATTTCACACAGCGGTCACTTGATATCTAGAGTTGGAATACCAGCAGAATCAAAAAAAGAAAAAGATCTCCCCTAAGAAACTTGATATCTAAGAACCAGCTGCACTCAAGGAACTCAAACACAATACAAACAACATAACTTAGGAAGCAGACAAAGGGGGACAAGTAGTCATACTACATCTTAATGACTATATTACAGAGGCAAAAAGACAACTAGATAACAGAGAATGTTAACAAAAACTGGAACGCAACCCCAAAAAACAAATGTGCACAAATCTCAAAACCAAAGTGGACGATGGTATAATAACAACCTTTTAAACTTGGAAGAATGTAACAGTCTCTACATTGAACACCCCACTATGGCAATATTATACCTGCTCCCCAAAATACACAAAGATACCTTGCCACCACCAGGCAGACCTATCATAGCATGCAGAAACTCCATCTGTTTAAAAATAAGAGAATACTTAGACTACCATCTTCAGACATTCATGAGATGTCTTCCTTCCTACATCCAAGACACAAAGGACATACTACTTAAACTGGACAACATTTCCTGGTATAAAGACTATGTCCTTACTACCATTGGTGTTGTGATGATGTATACATCTATCCGACATGAGGATTGTCTAGAGTGGAGCACTGGCCACAAAACCAGCACCCTTTCTGGAATACATTTAAATTATATTAGACATGTTACACTTCTGTCTAACCAATAACTTTCTCTCCTTCAATACTGATATTACCTACAAATCCACGGCAGTGTGATAAGGGCCAAATTTGCTCCCCGTATGCATGCATCTTTATAGGTGAGGTAGAGAAATACTGGTTGTGGGACCACACATTCTCAGAATATTCATTACACAACATATACTGGGGTCGCTACATAGACAACATTTTATGCTTATGACAAGGACCACAGGAAACCCTGAAGCAAATCTTACAAGAAATAAACAATAATAGATGGAACATCCAGACACCATCTCACTTCTCAACATCTGAAATTGATGTCTTGGATCTAACCATCTATGCCCAAGATGGAAACCTGCACACAAAACTATTTTTGCAAACCCTTAGCTGCAAATTCAACTCTAAGGGCAGACAGTTGTCATGCACCTAAAACAATCCAAAATATACCAAAAGGAGAATTCCAAAGAATGAGGAGAAATTGTAGCGACATGAGAACCTACCGAGAGAAAGCAAAAAACTTGGGGGCCGATTCACAGAAATAATCTGAGATAAAATCCTAAACTTACTGCTTTTGGTATTCACAGAAGGCATTTAGTAGTAGTAAAGTTAGGACTCTTAACTTTACTACTACTAAATGCCTTTTGTGAATACCGAAAGTCGTAAAGTTAGTATTTTGTCTCAGTTTAATAGTAGTAAAGTTAGGAGTCCTAACTTTACTACTACTAAATGACTTCTGGGAATACCAAAAGTAGTAAGTTTAGGATTTTATCGCAGGTTAGTTTTGTGAATCGGCCCCTGAATTGGTAAACTGGCACAACGGGGCTACCCACAAGCGCAACTGCAAAAGGTGACACATGATTGAGAGAGAATTATGCGCAACCACCTAGTCCAAGCCAACTCCAAAAGACTCTCCAAGGATCCTAATAACATTCATACAGCAGGTTTATTATTGATTACCACAATGGACACTACCTAATACGGAAAATTCTCAAACAACACTGGTACTTACTGTCAAATAACACTTCAATCAAGAAGAAAATATCCGACTTTCCCCAAATGGGTTTCAGACATGCCAAGAATCTAAGACAAATTCGATGGAACTCAGTGAACCTCCAGGATCTGCAGAGACCACCCCCCCCCACTCAGCGCCTAGAGACCCATTCCGGGTGAGTAGCCTGGGCTATACAAACTCTTGATTGATTGATTGATATGCAAATCAGAATTCATAGACAGAAGAAAAGAAGCATAACCCATATTTTTGGCAAAACCAAGTAGATTTTACACCTGCGACAACTGCAACGCTTGCAAACTTGGCCTCAACAAATAGACCCGCTTTTCATCAACTGATGGAGCAGGTAAAGCAACATTTTGTATACCTCCTCTATTTGCATGAAAATACTAATTATATAACCTACTTATATTACAATTTGACTAACGGTGTGATGTGTTATACTAATCAACTTTTTGCAAACTTTGTAAACACCAATTACACGTGGGACTTATTGCTATTTGCATGGCAAAATAACTCTAATAGCTAAAATATGTACGCATATTAATAGTAGTACATGTGGTAATAGGATATCGCATGATTTATGTTGCTTATGTGAAGTTTGCGTTCCCGTTTTGGATCGTAAAGGTGAGTATTATTGCTTTAAATGTCGCTAAAAGCTAGGAAAATACTAATACATAAAGGGGTTAGTGAGGGTTTAACATTAGAATCTTCATTTCTTTGTATCAATTATTCTTTTGTGTTTGTTTCGCTTAAGTTGACATTTGGGCCTACCAAAACATGGCGTCCGAAATGAAGTTCAGATGTGGCCACCGTCTTGTGAGCGCGATGCCTACTGCGCAGACTCGGATGGCTCCGTAGACCTCCAGGCGACCCCAAGTCACAGTGTTCCTGGTCAAGGATAGGAACATGGAGGAATGCCAAACTTCAGTCAGTAAAATCTGGTCTAAATGAACAATTGGGACATATAAGCAAATCTTCTACAATGTTGCATAAGGGCAACATGGACAGAGGAAGTGAACCAGCAAAATCCATGAGAACCTCATAGTGTAAAAATCGGACGTTTCCAACGCCAATCAACGGCCTTCTTAGCCTAAGAATGTTTCATGTTATCCCGAATTTTATTATAAAAAGGGTAGTAGAATAGGGAGGGGCTGGCATTCTGTGGTTTTCGATGACTGCACACTCCTATCGACCCCACAGGCGATGACAGATGCTTGCACGATTTCTGGTCCTTTGGAGATCTTTGGGACTGTAACGTGCTGAGCAAAGAACTTTCGGACTTTGAGCTTTGGCCTGCTTTATTTGGACAATTAACGGATAAATTCGGTTATGCAGAGCCAAATGAATTAGGAAAAAATCCAGATAGCAAGAATAGGTCAATATAAATGTCATGCGATTTGTGCTAATTTAACAAAATTCTAAACTTTGATCGACCAAAATGTTAATATCAATTGCAAACGATATTTAGATAAACAAATATTTGATTAACAGAAATTACGAGTTTGTGGTTTTTCAATGAAGAGAGTAGAGGATTCTGAGTCTTAAATGTGTTTTAGCTGGTTCTAAATCACCATCAACCAGTCCAACTAATTGGTCCGTTGACCAAGTGGTGCAGTGCCTTGATGTTTAGGATTAGGAATCTATAGGTGGTGAATGCTAATGTATATTCTGTAAAAGTAACTTTACTTCCCTATAGGTAATAAGTTACCCCCCACATGTCCAGTGTGAGATCATCATCCCTCCTGTGTGCAGACTCGTGAGTGGAGACGTCCAAGTGTTGGTGTTATGGGCCCCACCAATGAATATGTGAGTGAATGAGCTACTGTGACATCAGGTCTGTGACGCAGGGTAGATAGTTGTAAATTTCGCCCCCCTTTGGTCTCGCGTTGGATCAGTTTTTCTGGTAGCAGAATGATGGTTTTATTGCATTGGTTTGGTGATTATTGCTTATGGATTTGATTATTGTTTATTGATTTCCGATTTTTGAATATTGATTATTGATTGCAGATGTTTGGATGAGTATTGATTTATGTACTAACATTTTATGTTGAGTCGTGTTGCGTTCTGTGTTGTTTTTGAAGACTTCTGGGATGTAGGAAGTCGGATGGCCTGTGGCAAGTGAAGTCACATGGTGAATTTTTGTTGCCCTGTAGGTACAAGGGGAAAACGTGTGAAGATTGAAGTTGCACAATGCATTGTCTGGGTTCCAATTGGTAACATCGCCGTGTGTTACCGTTAGGGACATTTCTGTATGAAAGTGGTTTATGGGTAGCGAAGGCCATCTGTGAAATTGTGGTCTTTAAGTAACAGGAGTCTACGTGAACTCTGATTACGCTGATCACTGGAAAGGTAATGGGTGTTCCCTAAGCTTGAAAGAAGGGTAAAGTAGATGTTACTTTATTAACGAATGTAATAATTCTGTAGTAGGGCAGAGGTAAGCGCTGCTCTCGGGAAAGACAGGATTCTGTGTGAATGAACTACATTTTCAGAATGAAAGTGTGTAAATGAAATAGCATTAAACTCAATTGTGAAACTATGGTCTTATTTCTCAGGACCGGTGCGTCTCCAACAGGTGTCTTATTTCCAGAGAAACGGTTAGTTAATGCTTGCTAGAAGGGTAAGGTAGAGGGAAGTGCTACTTTATCGGCGAATGTAATAATTCCGTAGATCACAGTGCTGGATCACAACCATGCAGCTTACCCTAAAAATCGGAGAATGGATCAGCTGCAACGCTTGCTTTGTAATCTACATCACCCCATATGCCCCTGTAACAAACTGTATAAGGAAAGCACCATCAGACCTCTTAAGACCAGAAGTTTGGAACTCAACAGAAATATAAATAGACTTAAGGTGCCCTCCTCTTACGAACACTACTAGAAACATCATGCACATCAAAAAATCTTCAAGTTCTTTGGTTTGGAACATATCAGACCACATTCATGAGGTGGGAACCATGAATTAAGAATGAGACGTATAGACAGCGAACTCATTTTTTTGAGACTACAAATCTTGGATGAGGGTCTAAACAAAGACGCAGAGATGCATTACTGGCTATACTAAGGACAGAATAATACACGTGTGCACTGTCACCCACTGTCACCCTCATAAGATTTCCTTTGGCCTGTCATTCACTATCGCATATAATGCCACTACGGTTTAACATAACTATACAAACTGCACTCGTCTAGACCTGTCTGGTACATTTGACACTGTGTCACATGGCATCCTGATTGTGAGAATTGAGGAAGTTGGAATCGGTGGGAAGGCAGCACAGTGGTGTTAGTCTTATCTGGAGGAAAGAGTGTATCTCCCTTCATTCATGTTGAACTTTAAGGTTACGAATCAAGGAGTATCTCAAGGGCCATCATTAAGCCCTACTTTTTTAGGTCTCGCCTATGCAGCGCGCATGTGCTGCATAGGCAAAAAGACCTTCAGCAATCGCTTCGGCTTTTCAGCCAAAAAACGTGCACAAGTTCCATTGCCTTCAATGGAACGCGTGCATGTCTGGAAATTCACTTGTGGGAGCGAGCGGCTGGCGCCATATGTTATCAATTATCGCGGCGCCAGCCGCTCGCTCCCGCAAGTGAATCGCACAGGCCCCCTCCCCCTGCTGCCGCGCGAGGCGCGCCTGTTGTTAAAGATTGTTTGCAGAAGGCGAGAGGGTGCCACAAACTAAGGGACGTTGCACTCATCAGCGATGAAACAGACATTTGTATTTAAATCAAGGCTGGTTCGGAGACAATCTGACCCCAGGCTCGCTTGACATCTGTCCCAGCTGCTAGCAGGGCTTCGCTGCTCAATGGGTGTGTTTTACTTTGCACAGCACATGTTGTGCGCTGTCGCATCAGGCTAAAAGGGTCATGCATTTCGCTACTGCCAGGCTGCTGTAGTGGCTGTTGGGTAAAAAGACTGCTCAAACTAGACACTCAGCCACGCCGACTAATACGTAACCAAACACTTCACCACGAACACTGTGCTGCACTTCTACGGAAGCAGGTAGTGTGTCTGTGAGACTGAAGGCAGCGTCTCTCCAGTTCCTGCCCAGTCTCAGCACACCACACTCTCTCCGGTGATAAAAACCCTCTCTGGGCTGGGCGGTGTACTTGTCGCTGCTGCGCCTCCTGCCCTGCTTCATTGCCGTGCTTCGGCACCTCTAAGCTAATTTCCTCTCTCCCCTAACGCCGCTCCCTACCGCCGCCATGGAGAAAATGATACAGAGTAAGGTATGTCTTCCGCTCCGTATCTTCTGTGTTTATTGGGGTGAGGAGGCGACGTAACAGGATGGAATAGAAGGGCTTGTGTCTGAAGTGGGGGAGAGGGGGATACTGATACATTACCCGAGAACAACTACATTGGTTGCCCATATCTGCTAGGATCCAGTTTAAGTCAATGTGTATGTTACACAAGAGTCTGCACGGGATGGGACCTACGCAGATTGGTCAATACTGTAAGCGATATACTCCACAGAGATGTCTCCGTTCCGCGTCAGCATACTTGCTTGTGGTTCCAAGAGTGAAGACGATGAAATGGGGGGGCAGAAGTTTTTGATACTTGGCCCCAAAGCTTTGGAACACTATGCCTTTGCATCTTAGAATGCAAAATTATCTGCTACAGTTCAGGAAGGGACTAAAAACTTGGCTATTTGGGTGCACCCCTTCGGGGGTTTAATTTCCGGATCAACCTTAACGGTAGCAAGCGCTAAGACGCCACGGCAAACACGCGCTCTATAAAAACCCATTTTCATTTTATTTCATACATTACCGAAACTTGAGTCACCCTCCTCTGATTCTCGGCCCTGCGCCTCCATCCCCCAGCAGTTCGTGCCAGGAAATACGCTTATTACTCATTCTCCTAAATTAAAATCATTGTGGTTACTTCATAATTGTTTTGTAGCAATGTGGAACAACTGTATCAAGTCAGCTGTGAATACTTGATCATTCTGACAGTGCAATTTGATGCTTTAAGGTGTTGCAAGTTACTTAATAACTCCTCGGAGAACTTGTGTTTTTCCCTTTTGATCTAGCTCCTTGATGTATGGAAAATGAGTAGATGAACATGTGGAGGTTTACAACCTATCAAGTTACAACTTTTAACAATGCATAAAAAAGTTGAGTTACGTTTTGAAAAAATGCGGAAGTCGTAGGCTTCCAGGTGTACTCCGAAAGAAATTTGTAATTTGTATTTTCACAAGAGCAAGTATAAAAATGTGCATCAGTTTATGTGAACATCTGCCATTTTTTCTCCTCTTCACTGAAAATAAATTTCTCTGTGTTGAACTCCGTTCCCCCAAACCCTCACCAGTTTTTGGGGTGTCTCTTTCCAGCATCTCACAGTATTTATTCCTAACCTTACCAAGAGTATCTTTTCAGCAATTTCTAGAATAGGAATAGGGTTATAATGAAGTTTGTGAATACTCACAGATGTCTATGTTTTTGAGTGAACTTTCAGCCGTTCCCGCCCTGGAGTGGCCACTACCTTCCCATTATGTGACTGTATCACTGTTTTATATAGATCTTTCTATATCTCTTGCAAAATCGAAAACACTTTTCGATTGGTACATTGCCACTTCCTTTGTATCATTTATATACCACTTTGTAACTGCAGCAAGGTCACAGACCGCTCTGGCTTTCATTGACTTCAGGGGCATCCTATGGATTTACACTGGAACGGGGGTGGGCGGTGGTACCAGCTTGGTCTGTGTAGGTAAAATTGGGTGCAGTAGGTGAGGTTAGGAGGCAATGCATGGACTTGGTGGTTAAGGATTGTGTAACAATTTGGGGCAGCAACATATTCAGGTACTTACCATCTTTTTGTATAAATTGTTATGAAAAGTGGTAGCCCTTGATGGCATCTGTGTAGTCCACAGGTTGGTACCCTGTATACGTCTATAAATGGTTGTGGAAAATAAATAGATCCTCTATATTATTTCTTGTCTTGCCCAGCAAGACATGGAAGCCCAGCAAGTATGCAGTTTTTAGAGTTAAGCTTTCGAGAGCATGTGCTAGTGCATGCGTTTTGTTTTTGAGACACTCTTGTATCCAAAAAGGGCTTGGAGCCCGCCCGTTGTTTACTCATGGGTTGGCTTGCGTGGTACTCTTCTTTGCAGCCTCGTAATTGTCACTGCAGGCCTAACAACATTTCCATTGAACTCAATGGAGCAGGGACCAAGCACTGATTGATTCAACTTAATCAATGCTGTCCATGACTCCTGGCGTGATTGAGGTACTATTTTGTTCTTTTTACCTTCCAGTGCCCTGCAAGCAGATGGTGTGTGACTGACATGCCCAGCAGGACAAACACAATTGCAATGATTTATTTTCTATAATTAACTTTCTTGTATTTTGCCAAGTCTTCTTTACTCACTTTGCACTTTGTTTTTATTTTGTTTTTGCTTGTGGGCATTGTTCTCAAAAGATAAGGATTATTTCATTCTACAGCAACATTGTTTCTTTCTTAAGTGTAATTTCTGAAATTATGCTTTAACGCATAATTGTTCTTTACACCACTATCAACCCCAATCCAATCCACCCCACTCTATGCAATCCACCCCACCCCGGACCAATCCAAACCACTCACCCCAATACAATCAACCACTCTCCAATCCTCCCAACCCACACCACTCCAATTCATCCCACTCCAATCCAAAACAATCTACTCCACTCCAAGACAATCTGCCCCGCTCCAGTCCGCCCTGCTCCACTCCAAAACAATCTTCCTCACTCCAGTATGCCCCACTCAGTCCAAGAAATCCAAAACAATCTGCCTGCTCCAATCCATGCCACTCAAATTTGCCCCACACCAAGTTGACCTGCTCCAATCCAAAAGAGTCTGCCCCATTCCGATCCACCCCTTCCAATCCAGTCCAAGTCACCCCCTCCACTCCAGTCTAATTCACCCCACTCCAAACCACCCCTCTCCAATCCACCTCTACTATTTCAATCAACCCCATTCCACTCAATTCAACCCACTCTACCCCAATCCAATCTACTCCAGTCCAATCCACCCCAGTACCTCATTCCACTCTACCCTATTCCACCCCACTCCACTCTACACCACTGTACTATACGACACTCTATGCCATTGAACCACTGAACCATACTACCCTCCACTCATCTCTACAACATTCTACTGCCCCTGCTCCATTCTACGATACGATCTATGACAATCTACTGCCCCCATTCCACTCTAGGACACTCCATGCCACTAACATTCAGCCATGCTGAACAGCAGCCATACTGGTGTACAACATGGCAGAACACATTGCCAAAGCCAGTAGCTCTTGTATAGGTGAGACCTATTGGCTTTGCCAATGCTTGTTAAACATTTGCATCAGACCTTCGGTATCAAATGCATTAACTATGCAGATGACACACAGCTGATCATTGCAGTGGACAAGCTGGGCCTTAATCCTTGTGAATGTTTCACCAATATATGTCTGCAGTAACCTTTTGCCTTAAGGATAATACTTTAAAATTAGACTCAGATAAGACTAAAGAACTCTGATTAGACCATTCCACTATATCCAGCTTACTACCAGCTGATTATTTTCTGGCCACCCACTTGGGCCACGTCAGCTACCCCAACAAGGGTGGTATTAAATCTAAGATTCTACTTAGACCCTCAGCTGTCCCTGCGTAGGCAAATCAATCATCTTGCCTCCATGTGCTTTTATCTGCTAAGGACTCTGAAAAACATCTTTGCACTGCTCTCCAAACCAACACATCAAATTGTTATTCAGGCTACCATCCTTAGTCGCATTGTCTATTGTCATTCTCTGTTTCCTGGCTTCTGAATGGGATCTATCAATAAGGTACGGAGGATTCAAAATGCAGCTGCTAAACTGGCATACGCCTACCTCAACAAGGCTTCTTTGCTTTGGCTCTCGATCGACTTCACTGGCTACCAGTGCATAAGAGAATCATTTTTTTAAGCAAATCATTTTTAAATCTGTTTGCCATGTGTTTAAAGCCATAAATGGGCAATGCCTCAAGTATGTGAGAACCAAATACAATATTGACATATCTTCTCTTTTAAGATCAAAAGACTCATGCACGTTACGTGTCCCGCCTTTCAAACGGACATTGTGCAGAGGTAAGGACTTATCAACATTTGCAGCAAAACTTTGGAATGACCTTCCGGTGTCTCTTCTTAAAACAACAGAGCTGTTTTGCTTTAGGAAAGCCCTGAAAATGTGGCTACACATGATTGACATCTACCTGTTATCAGTAGAGGTCCTGTTCCAGCACTAGGACATCTCTTGTAGGTAATCACCGCATAAATAGTATAGCAGAACATGACATGAAATAACATAACATACCATCACATAACATATAAGCAATGGTTTAGTCCCCTTTGTTAAGTAGGGTACCATGTTGTGTCATCAAGTAACTTTGGTCATGCCTGCTAGATTTATCTTGCCTGCCCTAGATAGTGAATGTATACCAACTTACACTTTGGGGCAGGGAAACTGAGCAGGTGCCCACAGAACCTATCCAAAATATACTGGAAAGGATCATCTTTGGAACAGATGAACCCGCCATTTCCCCCAAGTACATTTTTCTTAGTTCTTCTCATGCTCTCCCCGGGACCAGCACACACAAGACTAGTTAGTGTTGATAGGGGCTTTTATTAAAAGCAAATCTGGTACAGAACATATGCAAAATTATAGTAGCAAATGTCACATAGAATATGCAGAATGTAAAGATAGTAGAAAGAGATAACATGGTATGGTGAGAGATGGAATACATAATCGTATACCTGTTTGGTAAGGTGGACTGTCCTCTGCTTATAAGGCCAGGCCAAGCCGTGCCTGTGCGTGCCCAGCTGGCTATCAACCAGTGCTTTTTGTGAAACAGACTCCTGCATGTGGGTATCTCAGTTTTAGAGACTCAAGCAATCCTATTTGTAATGCTTTGCAGGAGGATCATGGAAAGTTGTCCAAATATCTGATGGAGCGTGTGAAGAATGTGATGGGAATTCTAACAGTCTTCGAAGTGAACATACGTATTAAAAAGAACAAAAAGGTCTTTTAGAGGAAATACCTTATATAAATATAAGAAAAATAGGCACACTCTCATAATGTGCAATATATAAACATAAGCAATATATTGATATATATTTACTTGCATGATGCAATGAAAGCATTAATAATTAGAAATAAGCAGCTGTTAGGGACCATAGGCTAGAATGTGGTGTTCCAATTGTGGATTTTGGTTAAACAACCAAAAGCATTATAGTAATTTTAGTTTACACCAGCTCATAGACTTGAACTAACTCACTTAAATAATGAGTTGTAAAAGGAAATCCCAGGTCTAGAGAACTGTGGGGCATATTATCAAGGATGGCGTTAACAATTATCGCCGGTTTAGCGGCAGAAAACTGCCGCTAAAGCGGCGATAATGGTCTTGATGACATGCCGCAGAGAATTCCAATAGAAGTCCATATTCTGGTGTGAACCTGGGCTTCTATTGGAATTCTCCGCTAAACCGGCGATAATTTTAACACCGTCCTTGATAATATGCCCCTGTATCTTTGGAAACATGGAGTTATCGGGTACCTCATGCTTCTGCAGCTGTTTACGAGAAGTGTCATTTATTTGCGCTTCATAAGATGCTAACCTGTAACACGCATAACCATTACCTATAGGTGCGCACACTTTATTTTACTCTTAGATTCAGTGAAACAAGTAATTTATGTTTGCCATTAATTATAATTAGAATTTGTGCAATTTAACATTCATATGAGTGAGCCCTGGTGCCAAAATCCACTTTAAAGTAGATGTTGTATGTCTGCTTGCAGTGAATTACTCTCTTTCTGTTTCAGGAACCAGAGTCACTTTATTCTCATATAACTTATTATTTTTTGTTAGCTTATGGTGGTCAAGTCCTGTCTGTGGTAATTAATTTGGTTGGACTACAATTCTCAGCACCTGCACAGGATGGGAGGCAGAGGAGGTGAATGCTCCTTTGTGAGATATCCTGAAGGCTGTGATGATGGAAGAATCTGGCATTGTATTATCCGTGAGAAAGGAGCTGACACCATGTACTGCAGGAACACTGATTTCTTATTTGCTCTTACTCGATGGAAAGCTGTTGAATGTATCTCTTTGACCTAATTTCATATTTCAACTTTGTGATGCTGAGTTAGTTAGTCAGAAGAAGGTTATGCCCTCTCCACCTTTGCAGGTGGATGCCACTTGCCCTCCCTTGAGTCCTAATGTTCTTTTTACTTCTGCTAAGTTTGTGTCAAGTTTGCGCAGTGCAGACACCATCCTTATCTCTCACACAGTCAGATGTAAGTAGAGGATGGTTCTCACTGGGGCGTAGGTAGTTAGAATGTACTCCACAATCCATCAGAATCTGCCCCATATCTGTCCGGATTTGGTTAGTCCTCCTGCCGCAAAGGAAGAGACCGCACTAGTCAGGGTGATTTCTCGCTGGTCAAGATTTCACTTTATGTGTGTGATAGCACCAGGAGGGTATTATTCCCCAATTTCACTAGAGTGACTGTGTACTTTGAACTTTCGTTTAGTGGAACAGACAAGAGTTTTGCTTTCTTTTTGCTTTTCAGTAATGTGCTATTGCAAAAGTGAATGAGTGCTGCTTTGAGGTGCTGCAAGTTGCTTCATAACTTAACATGCTACTATTAGTTGTTGGTATGTGTGCCGTGTTGGTTACTTCAGAGAGTGCTGCACTGTGAGTGGCTCGTTTTATAGTGTAGCACTGAGATTGGCCGTTAGTGCAGTTACATGCAGATTTGTGATTAGTTGACAACTGACGGCTATTTCATGTAACAATTGGATTTGTACTGCATTTTCGATAGGAAGAAGATTACATTATTAAGAAATTAAGGCCTTTATTTAGCTATAATGTGAGAATACCTGTCCATCAAGGCTATGATGGCCTTCCTGAGGACACGTCTGTTCAATACATGACAGTCAATGTTGGATTACACATGCATATTTGACAAACAATTAAACAATAAAATAAGAGGGCCAACAAAGGACAGCTGTCCTAAGAAGCTACGGGGCAGGGATCAACATTGAATGCAAATCCCTAGTCTGGCCCAGCCATCCACCACTCTGCCAGCAATCTGTGAAATTAACTTTGACAATGTGTGGGGTCCGGTGCAACACCGCAGTAAGTGATTGAAAATATTGAAGATATTCAAGAGAAAACCTACTGGAGTCGAGGGGAGCTGCCCACCAACACTGCCCTTCAGATAGTCCAGCTAATGATCCCGGCGACATTGAAAACTACAGCCCAGCTTACCCTGACTGCTCCTGTCGGCAGTCCTAGACACATCCCTGGTACCACTGTCCTGCAGAATCCTGCACCCAGTGTAGGTGGAGTCCACGGAAGTCAGGTGACCGACCCCAGTCCTTCTGGTGGCGATCATAGCCATTAGAAAGGTAGGGCCTGGCGAAGGGAGACAGATCGTAAGTGACCTTCTTGTGCTCATCAGTGAGGACCAACTCCCACCTTGCCGGACACAATCTGCCTCATTACCACATTCACAAAAACAAAGTGCCTCTATCTCCCGCAGACGGGTGCGTGGTTGCGGCGAGGTGCACCTTGCAGCTATTACCGGCGATAATGCTGCCTACACCGTTTGTGTCACTTGGGGGACTGAGAGGAAGAGCCCGATTCTACTGTGAGCAGCAGCTCTGCCCGATGCACAGGAGACTGTCTTTTCGGAGCTGCACACGCTCGGCCCCAGCCACATGAATTCCTTAAGATTCACACAGCCAGACAAGTGTAATAAAGAAAGGACTAATAAGTGCCAACCTTCTTGTATGAAGGTTCCCTCTATATAATATTAAAAGTGAAACCAACCTAAGACTACTGGGAAACAGCTGTCTGCTCTCCACGGGTAGATTTAATCGCATTATATCTGACAAGCTACACTCATTTACTTACCAGATCACACCCTTCGTGGCAAGCAGCTTCAATTACACATCTGCACCCCTAACCCACTCCAAACACAATCTGGTCTGGATATTGCAAACCCACAGGAATTCCCAGACATAATCTAACAACTGGATCACCATGCCACTGGTTTTTGCTCTTGAGCCACTTACCCAGCCTTCTATAACACTGACCCTATAACCCGGTCATTTGCTTATTATACACAGCACCCTGCCTCACCTGGACAGCGACTCGATTGCAAGGAAATAGCCAAGATGACCCATCCTTACCCTCAAACTCTTGACATCACACTTGAAAGAGTTGACCCTAACTCATGGCCTGTAAAATATCCCAAAAATCTCTCAAATAATGCGAAAACAAAATGACAAACACAACCTACTCAAAAAACTCCCAGAAAAACTAATAGCTGATACCTACTACAACACGAATAACGGCAACATCAAAACTGACTTCATTTTCTATTTTAAACACCCTGCTAAATGGAGAAACATCTTCCTTCTACACCAACAAATTACAAAAACAATCAAAATTCCCTATGGAACTAAACTCACCACTCTCTCCTCCAAAGTTTCAGTGAGGAAATCTTTATATCTATATTCATGGTGGGGAACATACTAGTTCAAGAAGCAGACCATCACCTCACCGCCTTCGACCGACACATCTGGTCTCTTCTCACATTATTATCACAAGTTGGTCCTGGTCCACACCACCCTCTTATACCAACCCTACCCCTATTAGCCTCGAGGACTTCACTACCACACTATGTACCCCTCTCCTTCTAAAAACTCAATACCTGCCTCCTGCTCATCCACATACAGAGCAGGAAGCCTCCCAAACATTCTTAACCTGTTCATGAGCTGAATTTCACAAAAACTTGATTCACTAGCTAAAGACATTTCTCAAGTAAAAAACAATCTCACTATCCAGGCCAAAGTAACACAAAATTCCTCCCTGAGAATAGAGAAATTGAATCCCCATAAAGGAGCACCTAAAAATAGCCGACACACCTGCCAGACCAACATTCCCTTAAGCCCCCTGTCACAAAGACCCTACAGTGCTCTCAAACCCCAATCCTCAACAGAAGCTGAATCACTATATGATTTGTAAAAACCCCACAAGTGGACCCAGAGGCTCTTCCATAATCCCTGTAATCTTGGGCACTAATCGAATCCCTCAAACTAACATATGGCCCAGACCACCCACTCAATACACCACAATCCAGTCATTACACACAAAGCTCCCTAACCTGCATGCTTCTTAACTCCAAAGAAATAGCCGAAACCATTCTCGCAGACGGAATCGATATTGCATTCCTAACTGAAACCTGGCTCAACGAACACTCAACCCTTATACTAGACTTGCTCACATCACCTGGCTATACCATCCTTAGACGGGACTGACCAGGGCAAATCGGGGGTGGATTCGCAATCATCCACAAAGAAGAAATCCAACTTAACACCCTAGAGACCACAAAGTACTGGAAGTTCAATACCTCGCAGTTGAACTCACACTTAAAGGCTCCACTCCTACAAAATTCCACAACATGTATCACCCCCCTGGAGATTACACACTCTTCACCGAAGAACTAACCAACCTAATTACACAATCAGTGGCATCGCAAGGGGTGGTCGGGGCGGTCTGCCCCAGTCGGCATGAGTTTTGGGGGCAGGGGCTTCCCCCACTCTTACCTCAAGCCGTCACGAGGTAGCAAACACAAAAATCACCAGCATAACCCCCGCTCTCACATGCAGGGACTTCCATGGACGGTCAAAGGTCTAGCGATACCACTGTACACAGTTCTCCCTAACTGACACCAATGAGGTATTCCTAGTCAACTTCAACCCACACTGAAATGACAAAGAATTCCCCATAGTCCGTAACCTAATAATAAACCTTCTTGAAATCAACGAACCCAACCGACTCTGCAATGAACAGACCCACAGTAAAGGTGCTACTCTAGATCTGATAATTACCAGAAGGGGTCTTCTCACCCTTCAATCCATCATACACATTTAGTGGACCAACCAACATATAATAATGTTTAGTCTCAAGCCTCAACCCATATTCAACCCAGTCCCATCTAACAAAACCTTGCACTGTGCAAGGAACATCAAAAAAATCCCCCTAATGGAGCTGGAATGCAGAATCAGTGCCCAATTAAACTTGCAACCACTCCGTCACACTGTTGATGACCTCACCACTCACTTTAGCTGAGCGATGACTGACATTCTTCACCGAGTGGCTCCGCTCAAACTAAAGTGATCAAGAAAAATCCAATCTGGATCTTGGTTCAACTTAGACATCAACAACAAAAGGAGACAACTAAGACAGACCGAAAGACTATGGAAACAGAACCCATCACCGGCACACCTCTCACTCCTAAGATCCATACGGCTCTCGTACAAGAAACACATCTTAAGGGAAAAAACACATTTATTTTGCAATCAACTTGACCGTGCAAAGAAAAGACCAATGAAGCTCTTCAACATAATAAAACAACACACTACCCTTACCTCCCAGCATGAAACAACAGCCACCAACGAACGCTGTGAAGCAATAGCTAACTCCTCACAGACAAAGTTAAAAAAATCAAATGATCTCTTATCCTTGAATCAAATCTAACATCCCAGCCAGCCTGCTCCACTGACACACAAGTCTCCATGGAAATTACCCCTCAAGACTCAACTAAAGACCGGAGTGACACAAGAAAAGCTAAGGACAATAACGATCTCCTCCAACTGAAAATCAATGCTATGGGGACAGATTTCAAACCCATGACCGAAGAACCTTCAAAATAATCGCGTACTTGAAGCCCATGTCCCACACTGCCGATCCCCTCCCATCCACCCTAGTACAGAACATCAACTATATCTCCCCATTTTGAACTAAAATTGCTTCAACTAGGCCGAGCCACACCTATGACAAAAACTAGGAGCAGACCCTAAGGACCTCAATAACCTCAGACCTATCACCAACCTCCCTTTCCTAGCCAAAACGATGGAGAAGTGTGTCCTACTACAACTAAACCAACACACAGAGGAATTCAACGTCCACGGCATATTCCAATCAGGATTCTGGAAAGGCTGTAGAACAGAAACTGGTATACTCAATATATCAGATGACCTTTGCAGATCCTTAGATGAAGGCAACTCCTGCCTCCTAATCCTACTCGACTTGTCTGTGGCATTTGATACAGTAAATTATCCAGCTTTACTTGAGACACTCAAGAATCGCGCTGGTATAAATGGCACAGTCCTGAAATGGTTATTGTCCCATCTGCAACATTGCTGTCAACAAATAAAAATCAACAGTTGCCTCACGAAACCTTCACCAGTCTCACAAGGTGTAACCCAAGGTTCCTTTCTCTCTCTAGCCCTATTTAATCTCTTTATGGAACCCCTCATAGTAATTTTGAACCAAGAAGGGATCAAATATCACCTATATGCTGATGACACTCAACTCTACTACAGAATAAAATCACCCAGTAACACCTAAATGTTACACTAATTAAGATAAAACATGTGGCTAAACACCAAACACCTTAAGCTAAACCCTACCAAGACTGAACTCCTTTCCCCCCAAAATCAACCTTTACTTATCCAAGATGGCTAAAAAATGTAGATACCCTAAACTGTTCTCTTTCATTTTCTAACTTCGTAAAGTCCTTGGGTATCACCCTGGACAAAAACATGTCAATAAAGAAGCACATCAACAATCCAGCAAAAAGAGCGCTCTTCACACTAAAACATCGAAAAAACCTCAAACCATGTATTCGCCCTGACAATTTTAAGAAGGTAGTGCAATCAGTAGTTCTCTTGAAATTTGACTCACTGGAACTCATAAAGTCACCATGTGCTTTTTAGAGCAGTTCTTAATGTGGCTGCCAGGCTCCTCACAGGAATCAAATGGTTTGATCACAGCTCACCTGCCCTCAATAGACTCAAATGACTTCCCATTGAAGGAAGATGCATCTTCAAGACCGCCTCTATCACCCACAAAGCCCTTTGCACAAAAAGCACTAGTTACCTAGAAACCAAACTATGAAGAGCAGGAAAAGCCCAGGCACTACGAATCTCCAACTCTATTCTTCTCCTATCTCCTAAACTGAAGAAAAAATCATCCCAGGTACATTCTTTCTCAGGAAATGCTCCTAGGATCTGAAACTCACTCCTCTAAGGATCTACGCTCCAACCCCTCTTTATCTTGCCTCAAATAGAAACTCAAATCTCTACTGCTTAACAAACAAATACTTCAACACGGGCACAAGCTGATCTACATTTTTCGAAGACCCAATCCACATCATCAGTATCCATTGAGATGGTCGCATGACTCTTTCAATCTCTAATCTGTCTCCAACAACACTACCTTGCTATATTGTTAAATACCTTTCGTGACTATTCTGACCACCCGAATGCTGTATTGCTGTTATACTTTTTTATCTGACTGCGGGTGACCCGCTTGAATCCCCACATGTACTTCTAGTAAATCTATGCACAGAACATGTGAAGAACTGTGAAACCTTGGGGTCTAGCTAGCACTCTATAAAATTCATAAATACATTAAAAATAAATAAATAAGGTCACTACGAATGAAGGGTCCCTGCAGTTCCCACAACATGGTACTTTCAACCTACAAATAATTGATAATTTTGAGGCGGGTTCATTAATAAATAAAAACCCCAGCTGGACAAGCCAAATTAGAAGCCTTGAATTGCATGGTAGCATGTAGTGCATGTGAATGAGAAGGAAATATATCAGAATAAGGCTAAAAATATGGTTAAGAGCTGGAACCAAGCAAGGTGGGATGCAGAACAGCAGGCATGGAGGAAATATATGACTGAGGGAGCCAGGATGTATCCTGTCTTAAAAAACGTTAAATTGTAAGAAACGCATAGAGGTTTGTAGATAGATGGGCTCAGAAAAAGAAAAAGAAAGATGACAAAAAGGAGATAGAGGGAACTGACAGTAGGAGCGATTCCAAGGTCAAAGCTTACTCACTGAGAGAGGTGCAGGGAGGAGCTTATGTGCATGTGCCTTAGAGTCATGGTGATATTTTCATATTTACAAACCAATTTACAAAGTTGAGAGAGAGCCCTGACCTCTAGTACACCCAGGGGTACAGATTTGGGAATATTTCAGAGGTACTTCAGGAGGATTTGAACATATTCTTTGATATAGTATTCCCCAATGATTTGGAGGCTGGGTTTAAAATAACTGTTCACTGGCCAACTAAAGAACCACCGAGGAAAAACCAAAAGCATGCTCCATCCGCTGTGGTCATTGAAAAGTACCATCAGGTGGTTAACTTTTTGAAAACTAAGGTTCCACTGAAACAGATTGATTTGTTTAAGATCTTGAAGATGACACAAGAGTCCAAAGTCTCAGTGCATGCCTATTACGAAAGATTGATGCAGGTCTTTTGTCAGCATATTGGCATTAAGAACTCTGAGCAAAGAAATCTCACTAATTTTGTGGCACAGTTTGTCCTTGGGTTGTGTCTGGAGATTAGGTCACATCTACAGCAGAACATGATTTGTTCGAAGTTTAAGCCTTTAAATTCTGTGATATGCAAAGGATTGCAATGGTGATTTGGAAGCCAGACCGAAGAGAATTAAAGAGATGTTCATGCTGGCTCAGACAATGTTAGCTCAGATAGTATTTCACAGTGGTCCATAACAGGCGAATTCTGGCTATAGTTCTCGAGGTGATAATGGAATGCAGGTATTTAGATAGCAAGGTGGGGTCAGATGATGCAGGGTGGGAATGGTGTACATCCCAGTAAAGGGCAAGGAGTTTATTTTGACCTGAGTTTGCGAACAGATATAGCTCTATTGAAGACAACTATGCTTTGTGATTATTGAGCCATTGAAAGCATCAGCGCTGAACAAATACAGTTTGATGGCCAAGGGTTTATAATTAATATTATGCTAGCTCCAAATATACAAATGCAAATACCTCCTAATCCTATCATGCCCCAAGCTCCCTTGATGCTTTAATGCGAATGGGAGTGCTCAAGCTTCACAGAACCCCTTCTCCAGTTCAGAAACATTCCAACAGTTCCCAGTCTTCAACACTTTCAGAGATCCAGGGTCTGATCAATCTCAATGACAGTGCCTGATAGGGGAGGAAGACTGAATGCTTGGCGCAGTCTTGGAAGTAAACCAGAGTGGCCCATATATAGAAGGAGAAGTGAATGGCCACAAAACGGGTGCTACCTGTTCTATTTTAAAGACAGTGGAAGTCCCAAGCATACTACTCTTGAGAAAACAAGTCCAAGTTGTAGGCACTGCTAGCAGACAGTATATCCTGTTTCTGCCAAGGTCCATGTGAAAATAGGACCCCCTGAAAAGGACCATCAGTTCATGATATGTGACTCAAGCTCAGTTAATCTGTTAACAAGACATCTCTCTTGGTGTTGAGCTTCAAACGCACAATGAGAATGTTGATTTTAATTTGAGCAGTCATAAACCCACTGTTGGGCTATTCCCTGTTTTGACAACAGAGGACTTGCCATCTGATCTAATGGACTCTGTTAAAGAGAAAGTTTTGGATTATTCTGGCAAAAACATTGATTTGATCAAAACTGTTGAACCTGTAAAGATCACAGCCAAGCCCAACACTGAATTACCTAAAATGACCCAATTTAACCTATCACCAAAGACGGTGTCTGGAATTTCCCCTGTAACTAAATCCATGTTAGAACAGGGCATTTTATCAGAGATTTTAGGAGTTCCCTGTAATTACCCTATCATAGGGCTACAGATATCACACAAAAAGTGGTAGGTTGTAAGAGACCTGTGAAAGATTAATAATATAGTTGACCCATTTTGTCCTGTGGTAACTAATCCAACTGTAATACTGTTCCAGATTCCCTGTGATGCTGAGTGGTTCACAATTATAAACTTGTCCAGAGTGTTCTTTTCAAGACGCTCCAGTCTTACTCGAGCCCAATCTATACAAATCACTTATTTCACCGCGCAGCGGCACGCGCAGCGGTAGCGCCGTAGACACGCCGTACAGGCGCCAAAGAGAAGCCAGTCTGCGCCAGTCCGTGTCCAGACGCCTCCAGCTCCCGGTCCCAGCCGGCACGATGGTAGGAAACCTCCTCTCATACAGCGCTTCCTCCCTGCACGCACTACAACCTACCACCAACCCACTATGCTTACATTCGGTCCTCCCTATAAATACGAATGCCCGCTGTAAAACATGTGATTGGGGTATTGCCACCCCAATTACAGGGAAACCTCCCTCCATGTACAAGTGGAGGATGTTCCTCCTCAATTGCCGATCTTTGCCGAAGCACTACACTGAACTGGCCATGCTGATAGAGGAGCTCAATCCTGAAGCCCTCTTTCTAACAGAGACATGGCTCCAGCTAGAAACCGATCCTGCAACAGTATGGGCCACCCCTCAAGGCTACACTCTTAAGCGACTGGACCGTAAGACAGGCAGAGGCGGAGGGTTGGCCATCATTTATAGAGACAACTATAGATGCCTCGTCACTCCCTCCACTACGCCAGCCTGTGAGAACCTACACTTCACTCTCGAATTTTCTCCCACCACCACCTTCTCTGGTATTTTAGTTTATCGACCACCTGGTACTCTTAGCGACTTCGTCACTAATATGACGGACATAGTTGCCAACCTAGTGCTCCCCTCGGCAAATTTCACCCTGCTGGGCGACCTGAATCTGCATCTAGACGATCCGCTTGATTCAGCAGCCAACAGTTTTC
Organism: Triturus cristatus; assembly: GCF_964204655.1. Lineage (NCBI taxonomy): Eukaryota > Metazoa > Chordata > Amphibia > Caudata > Salamandridae > Triturus > Triturus cristatus. The sequence goes on from NC_140589.1 coordinate 1,757,733,891, forward strand.
GATCGAACCTCCATGCCATCGACCTGCTCCAGAAAGGTTTTCAATCGACGCACACCAAGGGGCATCTCCTAGATCACATCTATAGTAATCTAGATAGCCTAACTGTCGAGGTACCCATACCACTGCCCTGGACCGATCACTTCTTAGTACCCTTTACATGGTCCACATGCACCCCCCCCCCCACTCTACAAAATCACAATAAACACTGGGGAAGAAAATGGGTCTCGCTCCCGCTCCCCAAGTGGAAACTGGCTCTCACCGAACACCCACCCCCGAAGATGACTAACCCCAACACAGCCACTGCCAATTTTGACAACTGGATTTCTAGTACCCTTGACCAAGTCCTCCCGAAGGAATCCCTGCACTCGATAAAGAGATCGAAAGTAGCCCCCTGGTACTCCCCCGCCCTTAGAACTATGAAACAATCCTGCCGCAAACTAGAGAGAGCCTGGAGACAAGAACACTCACAACCGAAGAAAGCTGAGTACAGAGCCGCAATAAAGCTCTACAAAATAGCCAAATTTCTAATTCCCCCCCCCCCCGAGCGTCTGTCATCCGACGGCGCGCAAACCCGTTGTAACAACCTAGCCACTTTCTTCTCCCAGAAGATCCAGGCCATTTATTCCTCATTCACCACTGGTAGTGGTGACACAGAGTCTACCACCACAACAGATTCTGACCTCCCTGTCTCCTGCTCGCTGGACAAATTCCCCCTCCTAGATTCCATCACATTAGACAGATCCCTAAAGTCACCTCGGGATCTCCCAATGACCCAGCACCTCCGCAGACTCTTACTAAGGTCATTGATGCCATTCGCCCGGTCATCCTGGATGTCCTTAACGCCTCCATCACCTCTAACTCCGTCCCAGCTCCATGGAAGTGTGCGATGGTTAAAGCCCTCCTGAAAAAGTCCACCTTAGACCAGAACAACTTGGCCAACTTTCGCCCTATTTCCCTACTTCCCTGGATGAGCAAACTGCTTGAGAGGCACATCAATAACATCCTAGTAGATTATTTAGAATCTAATAATCTGCTATGTGCCTCTCAGACGGGGTTCCGCCCTCAGCACGGAACCGAAACTGCCCTCTTAGCAGTGACGGAAGAAACTAGAGCTGTGCTGGACCGGGGAGGAAAAGCAGCCATCATACTACTCGACCTCAGTGCCGCGTTCGACACGGTTAACCATGCCACACTATTACATCGTCTGAAAGGCATGGGCGTGTCGGGCGCGGCCCAGGAATGGCTGACCTCCTTCCTGGATGAGCGATTCTTCCAGGTGTTCGAGGGCGAGGTAGTCTCCCCTAAGCAACCACTTAGCTGTGGGGTTCCCCAGGGCTCCTCCCTAAGCCCCACACTTTTTAATGCCTACATGCGACCTCTAGCAGAGATAGTACCGCCCTTCGGTGTGCGTATTGTCACCTACGCGGACGACACCCAACTGGTGGTCTCCCTGGACCACACTGAGGGGTCGTCCAACACCTTGGGCCCCTGTCTAGAGGCCGTCGCTAAGTGGATGCAATCCTCCTGTCTCAAACTCAACGGGGAGAAGACGGAGATTATGCTACTGGGCAACTCTCTACCGACCACTCTGGCCTCCATCTGGCCCACATGTCTTGGCGCTCCTCCCCCCCCAAACCTCAGATAAAGAGCCTTGGATTTTGGCTCGATAAAGCGCTAGACTTTTAGGTCCAGGCCACCAAAACGGCCTCCACGTGTGTCGGGCTAATGAAAATGCTCCGCAAAGTGCTCCCTCTGCTTCCTTTCCAGGCGAGGAGAATCATGGTTCAGGCCCTGATACTCTCCCGCCTGGATTATGGAAATGCTTTATACCTAGGAGCCCCGGCAGCAGTGACCAACAGGCTCCAAGTCACGCAAAACTGTGCCGCCCGATTACTGTTCAACATCCCCCGTTGGCAGTCAGCCAAGAAAGCCCTAAAAGAACTACATTGGCTCCCAGTTGCTGCTAGAGCACAGTTTAAGGCCATGTGCATTGTGCACAAATCCTTCCACCGCACAGGCCCTTCCATCCTGTTCCCCTTAGTCGTGCCCTACGCCCCATCCAGAGCCCTCCACTCCGGTTCACTGCATCTAGCAACCACAGCTAAAATCAACAAAGCCCAATGGGGCGGCCGTTCTTTCTCCCACACAGCCGCGAGGCTTTGGAATTCCCTCCCCCTAGCTCTCAGAGAGAATAATAACCGGATGGCATTCAGAAAAGCTTTGAAAACTCATCTGTTCGCAAAAGCGTGTTAACCCACCCTGTCGCCCGCCACAGTAATCAGTCAAAGCGCTGCGAGGCCTCCGGTTAGTTACGCGCTATACAAATATAATTTTTCATTTCAATTCCATTGCATGAATACAACCAGTTCCTCTTCGTGTCCCAGTTCCAAAATGCTGCCAATACCTCAAGGATATACAGAGAGCCCCTTAATCTTTAACCAGAGCTTGAAAAAGAATCTGGAAACCCTGAAGCTACCATGTAAGTCAGTCCTGATACAATACATCGATGACCTACTGGTGGTGTCAACAATGCAATAGGCTTGTAGGCATGATACCATAGCCCTGCTGAACCATGTGGTTGAAAATAGCCTTAAGGTGCCCCCAATCAAACTCAGTACTGCAAAAAAGAAGTTCTGTATCTAGGACATCACACTGAGAAAGGAGCAAGAAAGCTTTCTCAAGGGAGAATATCAGCCATATTGTAATTGAACCCTGCCAAAATGCAGAGAGAAATCAGTATGTTTTTGGAAATTGTGGGCTACTGTCATCAGTGGATTCCCAAATTTCCCATAGCAGACAAGCCTTTATTGAGGTTTACACACAAAGATGTGTCAGATTCGCTATCATGGGACAACAATGGAATAAAAGCTTTCCTTGAGCTGAGAGAAAGTCTGTCCCATACCCCGGCTCTAAGAATGCCAAACTATGAGAAACCATTCATTCTGTACTATACTTAGGGAGAAAAGTGCTCCATGTCAGTTCTAACTCAAACCTATGGAAACCCCAAACATCCTGTTGCTTACTTTTTGACCTCCCGACTCAATAGCCGCAGTTGGTGTCAACATTCAGTAAATGAGGGGATTTTTCTGGCATATCTTATGAATTCTGTTGAGATCCCACTGATCCATACTCGAACCCAACACATGACCAACAGCTAACTTACCAAGTATGAGCAGGTTATCCTCTGTATGGAGAGCATCACTCTGCGGAGGTGCTCCTGTCTCAACTCTGCCACCCTCTTACCATTACCTGTTGCTAATGAAGATGAGGATGGGAAAGACCATGACTGCCTCGATGTGACTGAATTGTGTACTAGAGAAGACCCGCTATTGAACATGTCCTTCTGAAAGAATTGATTATATGTTGTTTGTGAATTGGTCTTGTTTAAGAGATGAACTAGGGATTTTGAAAGCAACTTACCCCATTTGCACCTTTGACGGTGTAGTGGAAACCTTTTGTTTGTGCAATGTAACTTCTACAAAGGTGGCAAAATGGATTTTTCTTACTAGAGCTTGCTGTGTTTCTGACTGTTTAAGAGTCACCATTGATAGTGATAGTAAATACAGGTTTTGTGTGGTCCACGATTTCAGGCAATTGTGGTCCCAGCAGGGTTTCACTGCCTCATCTGGTACCCCTATCAGAAATGGGCATTATGTTGTGGAACTTCTTGATGCATTGCAAATGCCAGCTGATGTGGTAGTTGTAAAGTGCACAGCACACAAGAGCAGAAATGATTTTGTAACTGCTGGCAACAGCTCTGCTGATGAAATAGCTAGCTATTGTGCTCTTGGGTATTGCACCTTCAGTGGAGAATATGAGGATGATATGTCTATGAGCCTTTTGCTGACCATTTCTGTTACATGGAAATAGGTAAAGAGATTGCAGGAAGAGGCACCTGAATGTGAACAGGAGAGGTGGGTCAAATCAGGCTGTTCTAAGAATGAAGATGAAGTTTGGGTTCCTGTAGTTGGTCAACCTGTGTTGCCTGATTCTAAATTGACTCCTATGGTATGCTATTTCCATGGTGCTACTCACACAGGCCGAGACGCTATGGTTCGTGTCTTTTGCACATACTGGTTTAACCCCAGGTTCCATGTAGTTGTAGCAGAATTATGTAGCAGGTCTGCCACTTGCCAACAGATAAATGCAAAGAGGAGAACTCCAGACCTAACTAATTACATAAGGAGATCATATGGTTACTATAGTTGTCCCTGTGCATTGGGCTTCACTAGAAATTGGTGGTGGTTTGTCTCCTTTCTCAATGGGCGGAGGCATAGCCACTAGGAGAAAACACAGACTTACTGTGGCAAAACTATTGCATCCTTTTGATATCCCGGTATCACTGGAATACGATCATAGCAGTCACTTGAAGAATGAAATGCTGAAACTTTTGTGTGCAGCTTTGCAGGCAGATCAGAGACTCCACTGTAGTTGCAAACCAGAGGCTTCAGGCATTGTGGAACTGATTAATTGGATGCTGAAGTCTTGTCTTGATAAAGTGTGTGCATCCCCATCTCTTTTGTTCAGTTTTAAAAGATAATTTATTGGAAATCAAAGTATAACATATAAGCAATAGGATACATTATCTAAAATATAACAAAATGCAAAGAATTTCATAAAGGAGAAAGAAACAGAAAAGGGGAAAAGAGTAGGAGGGGAGAAAGAAGGATATATCAAATAACATAACAGAACACTGTATATAGGATGTAACAATTGAGTTAAAATAATTCCTCTATTAAAAAACGTATCAAATATCGAGATATAAAACACAATGTATATCCAGCAATCACTGTCAATTTCAACTTCAAGGAGGTTTGGACACTTCCTCAATACAAGGGGTATGTAGAGGAAAGGATTGAGCAGATAATTTCAGGAAATTAGTAATGGGTAACCATAATAAGTCTCGTTTAATAACAAGCGTAATTGGGTGGACATAGGCCCTGTCCAATCTGTGGTTATAACAAACTCCGTACCACCAGGCTTGAAAAGAAACATTTGAGGCATTTTTCCACGACTTGGTGATTTGTTGGAATGCTACAGCTATAAGTAGATCAACAATGGATGCATTAATAGTAGAGGAGGACCATATCTCTGAAATGCTACCGAGGAAAATATGGGAGAGAGAAAAGGGAAAATGTGAAGAATTCTTTTTATTAATTTGTTGCCACACTCTGACCCAGAAGTCATGAATAGATGGACAGGTAAATAACACATGTTTAAGATCTGCTACCAAGGCTGAACAGGACCAGCAGGTAGAGGGGATAGAAGGATCAATTTTATGTAATTAGGCTGGGGTAATCAAAAGTCTATTATATATAAAAAATAAAGTTTGAGTCATATTTGCTGCCCTAGAGGACTTCCTCATTTTGGTCCACATTTTATTCCAAGTTGAAATAGAAAAAGATTCATTTAAGTCCGATTCCAAGTCACATTCCACATTAGATTTCTCTCAAGTGACAGAGGTATCCCGTAATTTTTTATAAATTTGGGATGCAGAGGGTGAAGAATGCAAATATGGGAGAGTAATAGAAGAAGATTTAGTGCGTGAGGGAGAGAGTGTAAGGGCATCATAACCATTTTGAGCAGCTGTACTCAATAACATATATTTGGGATGAAAGGACAAGGGTAGAGAAAAGCAAGCTTGAAGTACAGAAAAAGGTATACAGGAGCCATCTTGAAAAAGTTGATGAGTCTTTTTAAGACCGAGATCCAACCAATCTTGCCAAAAAAGAGTCCTATTTTTACTTTTGATATGTTGATTATACCAAATAAGGGATTGTAAAAATCGAGTGCGATCGACCAGACCATCCAAAATATTAAGGGAGAAAGACTTTGCGGGTATTCGTAAGGATGGGGAGAGAAAATTTCTTTGGGGTATGTGTTAACGATATAAATTCTGCAAACGTGAAAGGATGAAAGAAGGAGGATTCAACCTCTACCCACATGGGCTGAGAAGTGGAATCAGTTATATGCTCAGATAGAAAAGAAGCAGAATGTGTAAGAAAAAATGAAGTATGATATCAGGAGAATCTGGGAAATTAACTCCACCTAAATGCTTAGGAGATTTAAGCTTGGAAAAGGACATCCTAGCTTTTTTGTTTTGCCATAAAAATTTTGATAAAATAGAATAAATATTCTTGTAACAAGATTTAGGGATATGAATAGGGAGGTTAGACAAGAAAAAGAAAATAAAATTATGGGGACTAACATCATTTTGATAGAATCCAATCTACCCCACCAAGATAAGAACAAAGGATGCCAATGAAATGTAGAGTTAGTTAGGGTTACTAGTAAGTTTTTTAAATTTAACTATACAGTATCCTTAATGGAAGGTGTGAACCATAGACCTAAGTATTTGATCTTAGTCGGACTCCAGTGAAAAGAGGAAGACAAGAAGTCAGCATGAAAACAGAATTTATTTAGTGAGAGAATCTCAAACATTAAGTTTATAACCTGAAACCAGTGCAAAATCTGAAACCTCTGATAGAAAAGTCGGTAGAGACGTTTGAGGATTGGAAATACATAAAAGAATGTCGTCTGCATAAGCAGAAATTTTTAGATGTTTATCACCATAAGGTAAACCAGTAATTTCTTTATTCATGTGAATTTTTGTTAAAAAGGGTTCTAGTGCTAAAATAAATAAAAGTGGAGAGAGTGGACATCCTTGTCGGCCACCTCTGAAGAGAGGAAATGAAGAGGAAACAAGACCATTAGCTAAGATAAAGGATCTAGGAAAAGAATAAAGAAATGAGATATACGAAAGAAATTTAGGACCAAAACCAAACCAAGTGAGACTTGAGAAAATAAATTGCCAATTAACCCTATCAAATGTTTTTTCAGCAGCTAACGCAACAGCAGCTAATGACTGATTATTGTAATGAGATTTACTAAGAACATTAAAAAAGAGGCGGGTATTATCAGAGAGGTGACGGCCTTTGATGAAACCACATTGCTCTTTGCCAATTAATTTTGGTAAGATTTTCTCCAAACAAAGCGCAAGAATTTTCGCAAAGATTTTATAATCAAAGTTAATTAACTAAATAGGTCTATAATTCTTACATAAAGTGTGATCTTTATTTTCTTTGGGAAGAAGACAAATCAGAGCTTCTTGAAAGGATCCTTCTGATTTCTGGGATGCTATGAAAAATGAAAATATATGGTGAAGTTTAGGAATAAGTAGGGAGGACAAATGTGAGTAAAATTCTATGGTAAAGCCATCTGGTCCAGGAGCTTTACCTCTTTTAAGTACCTGAATGGATTCAAGAATATCTTTAGATTGTATATCAGTTTCCAAGGGGGAGAAATCCACATCTGGAGAGGAAGGTGAGGGAATAGAGGACAAATAATGAGCAATTTCAGATTATAAAGGGGGGCATTCAGGTGTATATAGTTGTGGATAAAAACCAGTGAATTCTGCTAGAATATCCTCGTCTTTATGGGACGTAATATTAGAGGAAGTTACAATGGATTCAATTTTAGTGTGTTCTTTTTTAACTTTGAGATAATTGGCAAGAAGGTTGGCAGCCTTATTTTGCGTGCTGTAATATTTAGCACTAGATTTAAATAAAAATAAATTTGCAGACTCAGTGGAGAGTTTGTTGAAGGAGAGTTTGGCCTTAATAAGCTTATTCAAGTCAGATTGATTCTTAGTTAAGTAAAAGGAATCTTCTGGTTGCTTAATTTGAGTATTAAGTAAATGTATGGATTGAGAGGCTGTACGTCTTTTTTGAGCCACAAATGAAATAATGAAGTCCCTAGAGGCAGCTTTAAAACTATCCCATATAAGTTGAGGGGATAGCTGAGGCGACTCATTGTCCACAAAAAATAAGAACGCGAAATCAAGAAAGGCCGATGTAGACTTGGGATCTAATAGGAGAGAGTTATTAAACCTCCATCTCCTAGTGCCCTTGAATGCCATCTCATTCTAAAAAATAAAGAGATGAGTATCATCAAAAGACTTGCTAGTGACAGCACGCTGGCCTTCTGTCTGGCAGACAAAGGAGAGGCCCAGGTAATCATGGAACCAGATTACTACATTCAAAACGTCAATTCTCATGTCTTTGAAGGCAACACATGCATGGTAATGGAACATAAAACCACAAAGGAATTTTCCAGGGTACCAGAAACTATTTTAAAAGAGGCAGTACACAAGGGTACAATTTCTGAGACAGATGAAAGAACCAGCACCAGAAAGTTCAGAGGATACCTCGCATCCATAAGAACTTTAATAACCCACCATTTATACCAATAGTATTTATCAGGAGTTCAATTCATGACCCCATATGATAGTATCTAGATCAGTAGCTACAACTATTCATACAATGTAGTCAGTACTATCTCAAGGACACTAGTGATTTTTTTAAAGAAAGTTACAAAAGACAGCAATTGAGAATTTAGGCAATAAACTACTTTGCACAATTGATTTAAAATCTCTTTACATCTACATACCCCCTTGATTTGGGGTTCGCTGCTTTAGAAATTGCGTTAACAGTAAGTCCAATTGAAGAGGACCTAAAAGTTCTTATCGTAAAATTGAAGCATTTCCAAATGCAACACAGTTATTTTGAGTGAGATGGCACATATTATTTACAGCTCACAAGAACATCCATGGCCTATTGTGAAATGCCATGCTGTGCCAATTTACTCATGAAAAATATTGAGGAGGAGAACATTTTGTCTAACATGAGATGGAAGAAGTATCTAGTGGATTACTGGTGATTTATTGACAATATCTTCCTTTTCTGGGGAGAAACCAGATGTGAACTGGAGAAAGCAATTAAATAATTAAATTACATAGATATCTGTTTTAGGTTTACACACGAGATTAGTGACATAAGAATCTTGTTTTTAGAAGTTGAGACAGCCCTGATAGATGGCCATTTAAACATGAACATCTATGTTAAGCCTACAGATATAAACAATGTATTGTATTTTGAAAGGTTTCATCAACTAGCATTGAAGTGACACCTGCCCTATTCCCAACTATTACAATTACAAATAATTACTTTCAATTACAAGAGGTATGAACCAGGCAAACTAATGCTGTGTATAAAATTCCAAGAGAGAGGTTATCCAGATATATAATTGAAGACGGTGTCAGAAGTACAGATACAAAAGACAGATTATCGGAGGAGAACCTAATTCTTGGAGCCAAAACTGAAGAGCATTCGTTTCTAAATATTTCACCAACAGTGTGGAACTAAGAAAGATATTTTTTTGACATTGGTCAATGTTACAAACCAAACAAGACTTTAAGGGAATATTTAATGCTCTGCCTTTGCTTGTGCATGAAAGATCTAAGAATCTAAGAGTTGTTAAGTTTCACTAAAAAAAGTGGAATGGAGAAATTTGAAATGAAAAAATACAATGGTACAATACTCTGTTTCAACTGTGGGAACTGTAACAATATAAAAGGTACTAAAATCACACATCCATTGAAAGGCAACAAAATAAAATTAAGAACCACATCCACATGTGTTCCATGAACGTGGTGTAAATGCTGAAGTGCCCATGCGGGCTAGTGTACATGGGTAGAGCTGAACACAAAATAAAAAAACAGACTGATTAAAAAAAAAAACAATATAAGAATAAGGAACAAATCATCAGTGGCTGTCCACTTCAACTCTCACAAACACAATGTCAGCCAACTATGTTTTATAATGCTGGTTAAACTAAGAGATGACGTAGACAGCAGAAAAAAATTATCCAAAAGGGAACTATTCTGAATAAAGAAATTGGAATTAGTAATTTCTAAAGGACTAAATGACTGCTTAGAATAGGCATATTATTTGTAAAACATGTTTGTAACCATGTTGGCTCTACTCTGGCTCCTCATAAACAGCCATTGATTTTTCTCTTGTAATTTCATCCATTAGAACAGCCTTGGAATAGTATTCAAAGTATTTAACTGATACACTTATCACAATATGCATCTATATATATATGTACACTACATCAGATTTTTTATAATTCAAACATGGTATGATACTTATATCCATAGTGGTTTCTTTTAAGCCAGTAGTCTTCCCATTTTTACACTTCTATCTTATCTATACAAGAAATAAAGATTAGTACATCAATCAAGTTGATTTCAATATTATTCTTTCCTTCACTAATAGTCTGAATGTGGCACAATCACTTAATCATGGCTGCCATAAAACAGTCTTGTCCTACATTGTCATCTATAATACGCTGATAATTTTTCACTAGTAATCTGTATGTGGCATAACCATTACACCATTGCTGCCATGAAATAATCGGAGTCCCAGTCCTATTTTGATTTTTATGGAAGATATGTGCGCTTTGTCTATACACAGCACACAAAGCCACGTGCAGCGAAGCAGCAGAGTTCGGTAAGCCTCTCATATCAATTAATTTGCCTTGCAATCACAAAATAGAATGCACTATGTTTCAGCAACTACAGCATCGAACCATGCATTATGATTATTCCAAGAGTTGTTACATGGATGACATTTTACTATACCTTGTTCATGCTAATTCTGCTTCCGCCTGTGGAGTTTGAATTCAACATAAGATGTGTTCCAACAGCCGCAGTAGAGAAGCATGAAACCTTGCACCACAGATATTTCAAGAGTTGTTACATTGATGATTCTGGTTGCGCTCTGGAAGTTTGAAACCAACCATGTCATTAATTCAAGGTTTAGTCAGAACTGATAACCAAAATAGCTACGGTGACTTTGGATTGGGATCTTGTTTCCATTTACATTGCAGTTAGAGGTACATTGTAGATATACAGCACAGCATGATTTGATGGTAAACCATCAAGAATGCTATACATAAAAAGTTATACAGCTATGAAGTTTTTGTATTTGACCCAACCAGGTTTTATATTGTGAATTGTTAGCGGATTATGGAATGATTCATGAACATTACAAGTTGTGATATGAACTGTCATACCAACATGAAGTATTGTGAGATGAGACATCAAAGTTTGCAAGAAAGAGTGAGCACAAGTCTTTCAAAGTCAACTTGAGACAAGTGTAGGGCTTGTGGTAAACTAGCCATGAGTAGCCACAGTGACCCAAGCTGAAAAAGCTGTAAGCACAGACTCTGAGCCTAGAGGTGGCCAAGGAGATGAGAGAAAACCAATTCCAGATGTTACCACCGAGGAAACAGAGACCAGTGAGCAAAGTGACAATGACAATGAACCGCCAGTAGTCAGAGAGCCGAAGAGTACAAGGGTGCCTATGTGAAGGTACTCAGCTTCTGAACGGACAAACTTTGCTGAGAGTGAAGCTGACTTGAGAATGCATGTAGTTGATGACCAACAGACTGTTTTGGAGAAACCTCAAAGATCAAAGCAGGTGCATTTTGATTTTGACTGATTAAAAGTCAATTGACACTTCTGAATGACTGAACTGTTGAATTGAACTATGTGATTGCCTTTACGTCCAAGGCTCCAGTAGAAGAGTAGGGATGTCATTTTAGAAGAAGATTGATGTAGGGATTGACTTTGAAACACCTGAACTTGATATTAATCGTGATTTAATCAACAGATTTCTGATTTACACAAGTAGAAACAGCAAGAAGTATTCACTTTATGTTATATTTAAATCTTGCATTTTTCCTTTCAGATTCACAAGAAATCATAGTGATCCTTTCACAAAACCGAGGTAGAGCAATAGTGATCATAGTTTCAATAGTTTATATTATTTTAATTATATGCTTATTACTAAGTTTGAGCTTCCCTGCAGAGTCAGTTACTATTGACACTAAATCTATCCCTCCCCTGTAGAAAATCAGCCTACGTTTGGTTTAAAGCCATTATATTGAGATAGTTTTGAAGGAAATGACATATCAGAGTCTAGTTTAAATGAAGTGGAAGAGCAGCATCAGCTTAATTTAGAGCCTCTGCATGGGAAAAGGTCAGAGTGTAATTTTTTGAATGGTGTTTTCTTCAAGCTGTTGCATGCACATTCACAACTTATAGATGCCAAAGGGTTTTATGGGTATACTTGTTTGCTAATGTCTGTTGGAGGTATGAGATACCACCATATTCCATTAACTTCCCTCCTAAGTTGTAGCATTATCACTAGCTTGTTTTATGAATAAGGTAGTTTAGATTATTATTATTTTAACTTTGACAAACCCATGCATGAGGTACCTATGTTTAGAGGGCTGAATCCATATCCTGCAGATAGAACTATAAAGGTAATGGGATACTTTTTGGGTGGTTGTAAGATGAAAAGTGATGAAAAAGATTTTATGAAGGCAAGAAAGGAATAGGTTGCAAATAATTCAGTGAATAGTGAGTTTGCTAGTTGGGGAAAAATATTTCATGAATTAAAAGATGCAGGAATACATCCTAGATTGACTCTAGGTGTGAAAAGGAATGGCATTTTTGTTTTATAAGATTGAAACAATGAGTTAAGAACCAGTACAGGTAGGAAGGAGTAAGTGTGTACAAAGAGTAGAGGTTAACACTGTATATATTTTCTCTGGAAGAGACCCTGAGATCCCTTAAGTGTATTATATATGTAGGACTAACGCGTATTGCTAGTTGCCTTCTAATTGGGTGGGTAGTTGTTATATGAGATTAGTGTCCCCAAAATTATATCCTGTAGATGAATTAGAAGACAAGAGTAAATCCATTCATGGGGAATCTGTCCGCAGTGAGCCACAATTAGTGGGTGATATTTTTGGTGCTTTTATTCCTCCTATAGGTGTGATTTTAAAAGATGTGAAAATTATAAAGTTGTCCACTTTGGTTGACATGCTGGCATCTGACACCGCTGGCACATTAGGTGTTATTAATTCAGAATTGATAGCAGAGAAAGCCATGGTTCTTCCAAATAAATTAACTTCCGTTATTTTGCTTCCAAAGGAGGGTGGAGTTTGTAAAGTGCTACACATTCAACAATGCTCCACTTATGCACCAAATAGGAGTAAGGCAATCAACAAGTATGGGAAGAATATGGCCAGTGTGTCTAAAGGACTGGAAGGATTTGGAAGTGACTTTTTGCTATAGCCAAATGGCTTAGTGGACTTGGTAATGGGTGTTTAGGTGCTACATTGATACCTATATTGAATATTGGAGTATGTGTGACTTGTTTGTTCCTAATGGTAAAAGGATTCAAACTGATGACAAGGTTAAAGAGTTCAGAACAGAAAGGTGGAGAGAAATAAGCTGATAGTAAAGGTTTGAAAAGAAAAAGGAAAGAAATGGAATTGGAAGAAAGCCTGTGTTGGGATTATGAGTTGAAGGAGCTAGAGGAATCCAGATGTAAAATGGTGGGCAGAAAATGGTTTCTGAATTGCCATAAGGAAAAATGGGGGATGTTTTGTTTGATGGCTCTGCGAGCAATCAAAGTGGAAAATTGGTGACTCAGTGTCACCAGTATTTATCACTTGTAACACGCATAACTACTCATGTCCTAAAGTACCTATATCTCGTGGTCTCATCATTCCCTCCTTCTATCCTTGCATATTACATCACTCATGCCATGTTCAATGACTGCATTGATAACATCCCTAATGACATCTGAAACAACACTGTTGATAACAAAATTGTGCATGGTGGGGCTGCGAGTTATAGTTACTTCAGAGCATGAGCTATAGTTCCTTGAGGTAACTATAAATGGTGAATTTCTGTGGTATTGTTAGTTTCAAATAATATTTCTAACAGACATATTCACCTAACGTCCCTTTATCCTTTGTTTTTTTTTCGTGAATTTCAAATTTTTTCATTATAAAGTAAAATATTATAATTCCTAACTATAACGTCACTTTAACCTTTGTTGTTTTCAGTGACTATACATATAAATATAAAACACTGGTGGCTATAGCACAATGTAGTTATGGTAAGGTCTAAATTTCAATAAAAAATGATTTTTTTTCTGAATAACTTTAGTGTCGTTTCACAACTTTGCACAAAATGTTCCCATAAAAATGTGCTGCCTTGTGTAAAGGAATTGTTGCATTCTATCTGTGAGCCAATAAACAATGTTTTTCAATGTCAATTTTGGTGTACTGTAGTTAATAAACTCGAATTTGGCCTTTGCACTGATGCAAAAAATGTGTTTTTATTTGTACAGTTCCTCTAAATAACATGTGTTATTGTGCAACTTTAATTTTCAATGCCATGGCATGAACACAGAATAAACACAGGGCCTCATTCACAAAGGGAAACTTACACATGTGTGTAAGTTTACTATTTTGTTGGTATTCACAAACTACAAGTTAATTTTACTAATAATACTTTTATGACTGCAGAGAATACGCATTCTTGGCGAATACCTGCACATAAAAAGATAGGCCTGTTCTGCATTTTTATGTGCGGAGTTCACTGCCCAGACTGCAGAGTTTCTGCAGTCATAAAATTACTATTAGTAACATTAAACTCGTAGTTTGTGAATATCAAAAAAATTGTTAACATACACAAAAGTGTATATTTCCCTTTGTGACTCAGGCCCACATTAGCATTTTAGAAACGTAATTATGGTTCTGGTTCAAGCACGTAAAATCACTGAAATTCACCAGTTATGGTATGCAGAGCAAAGGGGTGATGTGAAGTATGGTTTGTGTCGCAAACTCTAGTAAGTTTCAGTGGATGTACCTATTTCAGTCACAACCATAACCTAATTTCTAGCATTGTTTTTGCAGTTAATTTCATTGCTTGTTTTTACTTTTAAACATTAACATTGGTATTTTGAAAATTATGTGACTTTATTGAGAAACAGAATCAAAGCATAATTGCATATTACCTGATGGGATTTACCTTGTTATCTTTCTTGGTAACTAACCTGATACTGAGAATAATGGAAAGGAAGTTTAGCAAGAAATGAGTACTATTCTCGTTTTGTTTTTAGGACACGACCTATTGAAAAGAAGTAAGAGAAAATGACTTTTTCTGGAGAAAATGATTCTTTTTTAAAAAACAGTTGCGTAGCCATGGGGGCATCTGAGGGCCGGGCCAGCCCACATTAATCTTTGGCCCCCTCAAAAGACCGAGGCTGCTGGCGCACTAGAGTGGTGCGGGAATTCAGAAGGTGAATAAGCAATAAAAATCCCTTTAAGTGTTATTTTATCTTGTTACATTTGCTACTTGTTCAAAAACATTTTAAATGCCAGACAAATTGCTTCTTATTCTTTTAACATAAAAATGTGAGAGGATTTTATAAAGCGAATGATGTGGATTAGGCAGCAGCAGAGGCCTAAATTATTTGGTAATTAATTTATATGTCAAGAAAACAGAAATTATATAACTTAATGCACCACTTTTTTTTATAGTATCACTTTGTTACTTTTGTCATTTTTATACTTTAGCACTGTCTGGGCGCTTCATTAGTACCAGTTCCACATCCAAATACAGCTGTAAGTAACTGAAAGGTGACAATTCCACCTTTGTATAACACCTTCCCCTGCACAGCAGCACGTGTTCCAACATTTTTTGTAACTTTCAATCTGTTTCAGCTAAAAACAAAATGTGTTTTTTGTTAAAATCTACAGAATATGCAGCAGATAATGGATTATGTGGCAAATGCGATATATTCATAACTATGCCAAAAATGTCCTGGCCATAGAATCTCATAATTCGAGTGGCCCTGTTTACAGGGAATGCTATAATAGATACTGTGGGCCCGATTCACAGATTTAACTTAATACAAAATCCTAAACTTACTACTTTTGGTATTCACAGAATGTACTTACTACTTTTGGTATTCACAGAATGGATTTACGACTACTAACTTTACGTCCGCACTCGGGCTGGAAATTCCGACCCGGAGGCTGGGCTTCCGGCCCGGAGGTGGAGCTTCCAGCCCAGAGGCGGAGCCTCAGGCCCGGAGGTGGGGATTCCGGCCAGTGGTGGAGATTTAGCCATGGCCGAAATCTCCACCTCCGGGCCGGAAGTTCCGCCTCCGGGCCGGAAGCTCCGCCTCCAGGCCGGAATTTCCGGCCCGAGTGTGGACATAAAGTTAGTAGTCGTAAATCCATTCCGTGAATACCAAAAGTAGTAAGTGCATTCTGTGAATTCCAAAAGTAGTAAGTGCATTCTGTGAATACCAAAAGTAGTAAGTTTAGGATTTTGTCTTAAGTTAATTTTGTAAATCGGGCCCTGTAGGATGTTGATTTGTTTTGAAGTCTCAAAAAAATCAAAATACCTGTAAGTGAACTGTGCACATACTTCAACATATACCAGCAGTTTTGAAAGCACAAATGAAGTACATTTTGTTTTCATTCTGAATTGCACTAGAAACAAAGATTTTAGAAGTATCAAAACAAATCTTGGTGCTGCAAGTGATCAAATCTTGTATTGTATTGTACTATATTACCCACTTGTAGAGCGCTTTCTAAAGCTATATGTGGCCAGGTAGCACTTACCTATATGAGCAGCAAGCTTCACCATTCAGGGTGGTGTGTGGTTGGAAGGTTGTTGTCTTTGTTTTCATAATCCAATGTGGGAAGTGTTTCCATGTCATGCGTGATCACCACCTTTGACACTAATAGCAAAATTCCTTAATGACCGGTACAGAGACATCATCTTTCTGCAGTTCAGGCTGCATGGAGACACGGAACATGAGAATCATGTGATCCAAATATTTCTGGACTACACCCAGTTGGTCCAAAAACAGAGAGAGTCCTTTGCTGAGGCCAAACAAAAACTGAAATCTATGGGCCTAACATACATGCTCTGGTATCCAGCAAAGTTAAAGATCCTTCACCGGGGTCAGTCCCACTTGTTCGACTCCCCGGCTGAGGTGTGGGACTGGCTGGAGATCGATAGTGTAAGCCAACCTTCTGGATGTAGTCCTGCTATGGAGAGCGCTGGACCATGGGTCGGCTGCCAGCATGGGGTGTCACGCCAGACATGTTACAGGCGCACAGGAGATCTGCCTCGACAGCCCAAGTGGTGGTGCAACAGAATGGAACACTCGACGTAAAAACCTGGAGACAGGAGAGGGAGGAGACACGGGCCCTGGTGGTTACTTTGGCGGCATCTGTCAAAAGCAGTTTGGAGGGGTAATAGAGGACACACCTGACCCCAGGGCTTAGATGGACTCACCCTTTACTTCACTTTGGAGTTGGCTGCTGGGGGACAATGGTGATAAAAGTTCATCCTCTCTGGTGGGGGAATGATCAGTATGGCCAAGATTCACAGTAATCGTGTGTGCAGGGGAGACTGGTCCCAGAGATCGCAATTGGAACTGCTTGCAATTTGACACAGGTAACTGTGATTACTCCATTTATGGCTGTATTGTGTTGTGTTCCATGATGTCTATGGGTCTCTCAGGCTTGGGACTACTTACGGGCAAGCCAGACTATGGGTTTGGTGGCAGCCTCTCTGTTTCCTCCCCCCTCCTTTCTTCTTTCTTTTTCTCTATGATGGAATTTCCACTTGTCCTATCCTTTTTACTTCAACTTTTGCCTTTCTCTTTTTCTAAATCAACACTCTGTAGTAGCGCTACGCACTACTCGGAAATCAGGGGTTTGAGGGTGGGTGACAGAACTCTCTTGCCTTGAATGGTTGTCTAGTTGACATGGTTCCCGATATTTGTGATGGGCAGTGGGGTGGGTGGCAGGGGAGGGGCTACATTGGTGTTTTCTATGTGAAAAGTTTCTCTGTTCCAGGTTAGTTCTACGGAGGACGTGCATCACCTCATTCTACCCGCTGGAATACCAGAGGGGACGATTCCAGCCCCTAGGTTGACACTATACAATGCAGGTTAGGACAAACACCAACACCCAACACCTTCATATCATGTTTTGGAATCTTAATGGTCTGGGTAGCAAGGTGAAGCGGGCCTGGTCACATGCTACATTAAATTTCAGCATCCTGATGTTGTACTACTTCAAGAGATGCATCTGAAGGAGTCCCAGTGCCACTTCCTGGGCAGGGGTGCATACACAGTGCTGGCACATACAGGATACATCTCGGGTTCAAGGGATGTAGTTATACTTGCAGGAAACACACCCATCTATGCCTTCCAGGATCTAGGTAGATGAGCAGGGTGGAAACATGGGGCTCCAGGGGATCTGGGGCAGGTCCTCCATCGAGTTGGTCAGCTTTTACACCCCCGTCTTCAACAATGGTTTATGACCAGGTGATGGAGATCCTGTTGGAATCCACATCGGTTATGTATTGCTCCAGATTGGTGGTGATCTCATCAGGACCCACCCCTTTGGAGAGATGTGCCCACTCTTTTGACCTCTGAAATTTGTGGAGGCACCGTCATCCCTTGTGCAGGGACTACTCCTATTTTTCTGGAATGCACAGGGTGTTCTCCCGGCTTGACTATCTCTTTGTCCCTGGGGGAGAGGTGCTCAAAGTGCTCCGAACGAATTACCTGGCCAGGGGCTTTGCTGATCACTCCCTACTATGGGTTACAGTGGAGAATATGGGCCATCGGCGGGGAACAGGTTGGAAACTGAGCGCGTGGGACCTGAGGGATGCAGAAGTCACCCGTGATATTAGAATTTACACAGAGCTCACGTTTCAGGAAAATCAGGGGTTGGTTGCCTCAAAGGTGGTCCTTTGGGAAGCCTATAAAGCAGTGCTGCAAGATAGGGCACAGAACACCCAGGCCCGGAAAAAAAGAGAGAGATAGCAGAGGTTGTGAGACTCAAATGGGAGATCATGGCCTAAGAGAGCTCCCTGGGTGCTCGCACTGACCATAATTTCTTGTGCTCCCTTGAGGTGCTTTGGCACACATATAGGGACCTGGCCACAGGAGAGGCCCGCAGCCAGTTTTTGGCAACACTACATCATCTCTATGATGCCAGTGATAAAGCGAGCAGTTTGCTGGCCTGGCTAGCTAGGCAATTGACAGCCTCCTGCTGGGTCCACAGTATAATTCATGAGACGGGAATCCTTCATTCATCTGACACGGTAATAGCAGATGCCTTTGCCACATATTACACCTCCTTTTACCGGGCCCGACCATTGGCGTATGCTCGCCAGATCACAGACTTCTTAGCCAGGGGGATCTGCCAGTGTCCCCCGAAGACCAAGTAGAATTGAACGCTGACATTACTATAGAGGAAGTGGTCGCAGCCATTACTAAACTGAAGCCTGGAAAAACACCAGCCCCTAACAGCCTCCCAGCGGAGTTTTTCAAATGCTACTCAGACCTTTTGGCCCCCACATATGCTCAATCTCTTCGGGGAATTGCTAGACCATGCACGCAAGCCGCCAGACCTTCAGTGCACAACTATAGTTGTGATCCACAAACTCGGTAAACTTGACACGGATTGTGGTACCTACCACCCTATCTCTTTACTAAACATCGAGGGGAAAGTGTTGGCTACTGTTTTAGCCATGAGACTTCTCTCAGTTATAGTTCTGCTTGTACATCGAGAGCAGTCTGGTTTTATGCCGGTCTGGTCCACATGCCTTAATGTTCGGCGAATCCACAACTGAATGTCCGAGGTTGCCCCAAGAGAGACCCCCCACGTTTTCTTGGCACTAGATGCTGAGAAAGCATTTGATGCCATACATTGGCCCTTTCTTCATCAGACACTCCACAGGTGGGGCTTTGGCTCATGATTCCAGCAGTGGATTGCCCTGTTGTAAATATACAGCAAAATAGGCAGTAGGGTAAAAACGGCTGCACTACCCTCCTATACACAAAGTGTAAGTACATTTCTAGATTCAGGTTGCCCACCTCTCTGGTCCACTGCCTTAGGACCATACACATCTAGCACATATAGAGAACACACAGAGAGGCAACACTCAAAAATGCAAAGACTGTACAATAGACATTTCAGTCCAAATTTTTCATTGAACCATTGGATCCTAACGCTTTACCTCAGGAGTTGCATGTGGCATCCATCAGCTTCCAGTATGTCAGGATTTATGTGACACCCCACTGGGAATTTTGCTTTAACAGAAACCTTGGTATTGTGGTTATCGCCTTTCGTGAAGAGGTGGAATAGCAGTGCGTGCTCACTCTCAGATTGATGGGTAGAGCTGCCATTTTCAAAATGATCATGGTCCCCAAACCTGTACATCGTGGAGAATACCTGCTACATAATTCCTGGATCAGTTTATGTTAAACTGGATAGTGCCATCCGCTCCCTGGTGAGGATTGCCCTCTCTACAATTAAATGTAATCCCTACAACGGGGGCATCGCTCTCCCAGAGGTTTGGTCACATTACTGGGTGGCCCACTTAGTGGCAGTAAACAACTAGCTGTTAACACCCCAGGATCATTCCACCTATAGGCTGGGGCATAGTCAATTTACCACTCGCTCGTGTCTCCACTACCTCCACGGGGGATGGGAAGTGCAGCGGATGTTGTCGGCGACTCAGATGGCAATAGATGCCAGATGTAGAGGCTGGGCGGGCAAACCAACGAGAGAGATGCCACTCTGGGAAGGGCAGTGGTTGAGGGAAATTGGGAAACTCAGAGGATATGGTGCTTGGGACCTGTTGGAGATCTCCAAGGTGGGGGACCTTCTTGGGTGGGGAGAATTGAACATTCACTTCCCTCCGATGGACTTATTCTATATACCCCAACCAATTCCTGAAATACGCCCAGATGCAACATGCTTGGGTTGCAGAGAACATGGTACTCCAAGATCTGCCTTTGTTTTCTCCACTCAAGGGGCGTCTTCTACAAGAAGAAATGTCATCTGCCACATATAAGACTACATTATGCCATATGGGCTGCTTAGGCTGAGGTAGAGGTGTACCGCAGAGGTGGGGGGCCTGTAAGATGCTGACTGGGAAGCAGCAATGATACATCCACAGGTTCGAGCGGCGCTTGGGTAGGTTAACGGCCCACCCCGGTATTACCAGAATGTTGGTGTCCCGGTAGCGCAGCGAACATGGACAGAAGCAGGGGTTTACACTTTATTAGGTTACCATTGTTACATGGAGAGACCGTTTCCCATAACAGTATACGTGGTAGGTAACAATTGCACCAACCACTCTGTGTAGATAGTCACATTTCAAGAGGTCCTGAAGAATTGCCAAGGATCACTAGGACCGCGAGGCATGAAACATGTTGACCACCTTAGATGAGCATAGCTAAGCTGAACCCTCACGTCAGCAAGCTGCCACTCTAATTTTGTTTTTAACCAAGGGGACAGCCATTCCCAATAAAAGTCTTATTTTGGACTATCCAACTTGTTTAAACCACTCACACTCACTCACATCTACACCACTAGACCCCTCACACGCACTGCACCATAGGGCCAGGAACAAAAGATCTCCGCTAAAGAGCCCCTTTATGGGAGCCCGTCGGGTATTGCAGCGCTGACCCGACGAGAAGCAGGTCCATATGATGAAGCATGACACCTAGCTTGCTTGGTGTGTGAGGACCCTAGTTCCGACAAGAGGAACACCTCTCCTCTTATACACGGTTTCCATAACACATTAACACACTCTCTCTCTCTCTCTCTCTCTCTTATTCTGAGGAACTGCATACTCTTCATTTTTGGATAACATCCACAGGAGGTCACCATAAAATCTCATCTACACCTCGTACAACTGAAAATATTCCACCTGGTGTACTATGATAGGGTTCGGCTGCATGATATGGGACAGGCATCCTCCCCTAACTGTATCTGCTGTGGTGCGGCGGGGGGCTCCTATTTCCCCACACTCAGGAGCTGCCCAGCCATTCACTGCGGGCAGGTGGTTTGGTAACTGATACATGTGGTGGGTGAGACCATCCCCTTTGACCCTAAGTATGTTCTGTTGGGTGTTCTGGGGGACGCTGATGTTCCTAGTGCTCAATTTCTGTTTAGTGACTTGGGGATAGTGGTAGCGAAGAGGGATATGGCAAGACACTGGGGGTCACCCGAGGCTCCAACATTGTTGGAATGGAAAAGGGGCATGGGTTTGCAAATGGCGACTGTGAAGGTTGTGTACATGCTCAGGGCTTGCCCTCGTAAATTCTATAAGATATGGGGTAGATGGTTGCAATACTATAATATTCCTCTCTCAAAGGGGCGGTGCTTTTCCTGGTTTGAATGTATTTGAGGGAAGAATTTGGGATTCCTCTTTTGACACTATGCAGATGTTACAACATTGTCCTCTATGAATACTGAGGTGGGTGTGGGTGAGCTTGAGGTTTTTCTGCTAATGTATGGTGCCCGTTTGGCACCTTTAGTGTGAGTCTATTGCAGATGCCTCAACATCGCTGTGCAACTCAAAATCAATTAAGATATAAAAAAAAACATTCTGCAAATGTATCACGAGCAAATGCTGAAAAAAATAAATAAAGTGAACTATGAAAATGTATTCACAAGGATATGAGAGGCAATACGTTAGAGAGATAGTGCCGTATATACATAAGGTGCAGAGAAAAAGAGAGTCCACGTCGATGCTTGTGTTCTTGTGTTGTCTTTATTCTAGACTTGCTCTAAGGTTAATGCAGCTTTGATGTATTCAAAGTTCAATACAGCCAGTTCGATGCGGCCAACGCGTTTCGCCCAAACATGGGCTTCTTCAGGGCAAGGTATGATAACCATAAAAACGCCTATGGTCAGCCAAGGTGTAGGCGTAAGTTTTTCAAAGGTTCTGTGGTGGAGAGTTCAAATCTCTCAGTGGGTAGCAGAGATCATAAACATTGTTTGGTGTATACATAAACGATTAAAACCATTATTATTTGTTTAATTTCTAATATGTCTCGTCTTCCTCTATTATAGTCGCCATTTAGAAAAAGGGTGGAAGGGTTGCTCTGAGGAGTTATTTTCTGTCTCTATGAGACTACTTGATCCCCAAACCCATGTTTTGACACTAAAATAAAATATATATGTCTCAAGATTCCTGAAATATTACATCATCACTGCAACACAGCCGCCATCTTAAAAAATGTCGTCCAGAAAAATCCAGCCCGTATCAGCAGTGTCTACAAAGCGTAGTTACTTCTGTAATGAGCCAAAAACACAAAACAAAAATGAAAATTTCTGGACAGCAATTTTTTTAGGGAGGTATATCAGGGGCCAAGATTTTAATGCTGGCTGGTAGTGTGTTCCAGAGCTTAGCAGCTTGTACTGAGAAAGCAATACCTCCTATGGATTACTTATGGTAAGGTGGTATGATAAGTGGTGCAAGCCTTGAGCACAGTGTCCTGATTTGTTTGTGTGGCTTGAATTCAGCTTGTTGTTGTAGCTGACCTTTTCTCTAGAGGCTCTATGAACAATGCAAAGTGCCTTGAACATTGCTCTTTTTGTGATAGGAAGTTAATGGAGTGATTGCAAGACTGGAGTCATGCATATGTATTCTCTTGGGTGAAGGTAAACAAGAAAGTTTGCAGCAACATTTTGGATGTATTCTGTGTATTATGACGAGGGTGTGCCAAGGAATGGACTGTTGGCATAGTCAAGCTTGGAGATTACGAATGAGATAATGGATTGCAGTTTATGTTGATATCCAAGATACAGGAGGAGGCAATGTAATATTTTCATTCTGTAGAAGGCACTCAATTGTTAACATGTGGTATCAAATATACTTCTGAATCCAGCGCTAACCCAGGATTTCTGACTTCTCTTGATATTGTCAGAGGTACTTCATGTTTCTTAGACCATATGGCAGTGGGTTGGTATTTTTGTAATTATCCACACTGTCTTAGTGGTATATAACTTTAGATGGTTATTCATCATCCATGTGTTTATGGCCTGACGTAAGTCATCAAGTTTTATCTTGTAGTGGTCTTCCAGACAATCCATTTTTTTAAAATGGTTTGGTTGTCATCTAGGCCTGGGTGTAAAATTACGCTGTGCTTGCGGAGTTTGCAAATGGTCCATGGAGAACACAGAGTTACCAATAATCTCTGCAATGGATTGGAATTTTGGGCCATGGGGTGCAACGAGACAATGGTTGAGAAAGGTGGCAGTGGCTCCAACCATGTCCCAGCAATCCAGCTGTGGGGGTCTTCTTGTCACAACAATTTGAGTTCTTAGCCCCAAATGACCCTTACCAGCCAAGGAGATTTCATCCCCCAACCAGTAGTGGGCCAGGAATCCCCTGTGCAGAGTGGTTGAGAAAGGGGGCGGGCCCTCTGATCAGTTTTGACAATCCGGCTGCGGGGGACTTTCTTGTAACAGCAATAGGAGTTCTTGTCCCCCAAAACCCTCATCAGCCAAGGGGACTTCTTCTCCCACCCAGTAGTAGGCCAAGAGGAGCCTGTGCATAGTGGTTGAGAAAGGGGGCGGGGCCTGTGACCATGTCTCAGCAATCCAGTGGCAGGGGAATTAATTGTTGCAACAGTAGAGGTTCTTGGCCCCAAACAACCCTCAGCACCCAAAGGAACTTCATCCCCCAACTAGTAACGGGCCTGATGGCCCATGTGCAGAGTGGTTGAGAAAGGGGGTGGGGCTCCGACCATGTCTCAGCAATCTGGCTGCGGCGGACTTAATTGTTGCAACAATAGGGGTTCTTGGCCCCTAACGACCCTCAGCAGGCAAGGGTACTTCAGCCCCCAAGCAGCAGTGGGCCAGGAGGCTCCTGTGCAGACTGGTTGAGAAGGGGGGCGGGCCTCGGACCACGTCTCAGTAATTCGGCTGCAAGGGACTTTCTTGTCTCAACAATAGAGGTTCTTGGCCTCCAACTACCCTCAGCAGCCAAGGGGATATAATTCAAGGTGTATGTGATCTTGAAAAGGCAAGGATGGAAGAGGCAAAATCTGGCATTGAGATTGCGAAGTGCTGATCTCATATCTAAGAATTTATCTCTTTGATCAGTTGTGTCTTTGGCGTAATCTTGAGCAATATAGTGATTAGAACCTTTCCACAAGATAAGGCCCTTGAGTTTAGCTGCTTGCAAGATCTGTATATTCCAAGAAATATATGATGACTCTTCTAGGTTTGACTGACAAGGTTGCCATAGTTGGACTGCAACCCAAACGATGTGCTCTTTGAATGTTCAAGACAGGGGAGTTGGAAATATCAAGAACTTGTGGAAGGAATGACTTAAAGAATAAAATTGGGCTGAGCCTTCCAAGCCTTCTGCCAGACCATATATGCTTAAGTTATTAAACCTACTGCGGTTTTTAAGATTTTCCACTTGCTTTTTGAGAAATGAGATTTCAGATTTCATCGAAGGGACTTGGTTCACCACAACCTGGACAGAGTTCTCTTTCTGCTCAATCTGCATAACCTTATTATCCATAGTAGACCACTTGCCATCTAAGGCTTGAAGTCGTTTATTTGTTTCCTCTATGTAGGGTCGAAGAGTGCAAATCTCTTCAAGAAGCACCTCTATAGCATTTGATGGAGGAGACATAGTAAGTGAAAGAGGATCTTTTTTGGCACGTGTACCTGAAGATAGCGTAGACAAAGTGGTCAATTTAGGAGTAGCATTATTGGTGGAAAGTTAAATGCTCGATGATGTTCTTGATGTTTCCATATGGGGGAGAGGTATATTACCTTCAGAGTTTTCCATATTTATTGAAAGTACAGAATAAGGGTTGTGGTCTGCCAAAGATTAAAACAATAAGGGAGAGTTAACAATGCGACATGTGGATTTTGTTCTCCCCATAGAATTCTGGATAGGTTTTGATACAGGTAAAAATACAGCAACAGGAGATTATGAAATAAGATGCAAAGGCGTAATCTCCGTGCAAGGACACAAAGTGTGTAGAGATACAATTGATATAACTTTCTCAACACATTATAAACAACTAATGGCCTGACCCAGAGTACATCAAATCCTTAAACTGGGACACTAAAGGGATATACAATCCTTTCTAAATTCCCTAGAGTGTGTGCACTACCACTACTCTAAGTGCCCTGGTGTGTCAAATTTAAAGGAATCGTCAAACCATCATACCTACTCCCACCCAAGAATATCCAGAAAAATTGTGGAATAGGAGAGAAAGCACCTCACGGTAGTAACACCAAAAGGGGTTTCTGGCTAATACTCACCAGTATATCCATTTATGATCATTGGCCACTCTCTCTCCATATAGAAAACAGGAATGTGAGTATACTCTTTTCAGAAGAATCTCATACCCAGTGAAAATAGGAAAGAAAGATAGTAAAGTTCAAATGTGGATTAACTATCAGTGCCTACTATTCTTCTACGTGCCCATTGGACCCCTGTGAGGATATAAAGAAGTAATCCTCACCACTAAAAACCGGTAAAGCTTACTGGCTTCAACTTAGCTTTATTCAGTGCTGTAAGCTTCCCCTATTAAAAATGGTTTAATTCAAACCATAATCAATTCTTTAACGCCAACATGTTTCGTTGCTCGACTCTTATGCAACTTCTTCAGGGCTGTTGGGGTTCCAATTATCAATTTCACATGAGATTCACCTTAAAACCGATTAGTTGCGAAGTCTCCCCGTACCTGCAACCATCTCAAATCGGTACACGCGTCTTCTGATCACGTGTCCATAGGGTAACTGCCCAATGTCTATTTCCCCCTGCCGAGTCCCACCGGCGTATTAGAAGCACCGCTGGTGGGACTCATAATTTAAAAAAAAACTGTGTGGAGAGGCTTGAACCCGCACACGCCCCGGGGACCGCCACCTTCCCGGGGCTCTATATATCTGAATTGGGGGGTCCATGATGGACCCCCCAGCCTCGGGGACCACCACCCGCTGGGGCTTTGAAGAAGGTGGGACGGGGGCCGCGTGGCCCCCCTCCTGGAGCCCTCGAGGGCCCTGGGGACCACCACCCCCAGGGCCAGCTCCTGCAGTGTCCCGGGGTGCCCACCCCCGGGACACTGTAGTTTGCTATGGCAGGGCGGGAGCCTCGCGGCTCCCACCCTGCCCTAGCAAACTACTTTGCTATTTGGAAGAGAGAGCAGGGAAACCTGCTCTCTCTTCCAAATAGTAAAGCAGATTGCTTTTCCACAGGAGGAGCAGCATGTTAGCTGCACGTGCCACAGGGCGTGTTTGCAGATATGTCGCCTCAGGCCATGCCCCCTTCCTTCACCACTGTGCAAACACGCACCGTGGTGCGTTTTAAGTTGGGGAATTAATTCTATTTCAATACTGAGGGTCCCTGAGGGCCAAATAGCCCAACAGGTATCTCCAGTATGCGCCAGGGAGCTGCGTTGCAGACAGGTGTTCAGAGGCCACTCCCCTTTTTACACCTCTCTGCAACGCTGCTCTGTGGCGCTTACTGGAGGTACCTAGTGGGCTAGTTTGACCCTGGGGACCCTTAGGATTGAAGGGGACTTAATCTCTCAACTTAGAACGTTGACAAGGCGCGTTTACACAGTGGTGAAGCGAGGGGACGGGACCTTACGTGATGTGTGCAAACACGCCGTATGGCGCATTTTAAGTTAGGGAAAAAATGCCACTTTAAACCTGAGGGACCATGGGGGCCAAGTAGCCCACCAAGTGCTTCCAGGAAGCGCCACTGCGCTGCGTTGCAGAGAGGTGGTGCAGGCCGTGCCCCTTTTGACATCTCTCTGCTACGCCGCTCTGTGGCGCTTACTGGATGTACTACGAATTCTGATTTACTCACCTGTTATCAGGAGAGACCTCAGTGCTGCATCTTTGAGCCCAGTCCTGATCCTGAAAAGTAATTCTAACCATACTTACCAGTAACTTGAATTTCCTTCCATAGGCTAACATTGACTGGTTTCACTTGGAAATTCTTCTAAGTGTGGAGTTTTGGAACTATAAAATATTCACCTAAAATCATCCAAAGAACGAATTCCGATTTACTCACCTGTTATCAAGAAAGAACCCAGTGCTGCATCTTTTAGCCCAGCACTGACCCTGAAAAGTAATTCTAACCGTACTTACCAGTAACTTGTATTTCCTTCCATAGGAATCCATTGTCTGGTTTTCAGCAGAAAAGTTTCTAAGTGTCTATTTTCACAAACTAAAAATATTCCTTAAAAATCGCCCGTATGACTTAAACGCATTCTTTCAACTGTTTACAGGAGATGCACGAGTGCTGGATCCAGGATCCACCACTGAGTAAGAAAAAGTGTGGAGTTTTGGAACTTTGAAATTTTCACCTAAAATCATCCGAAGAACGAATTCCGATTTACTAACCTGTTATCAGGAGAGAACCCAGTGCTGCATCTTTTAGCCCAGCACTGACCCTGAAAAGTAATTCAAACCGTACTTACCAGTAACTTGTATTTCCTTCCATAGGAATCCATTCTCTGGTTTTCAGCAGAAAAGTTTCTAAGTGTCTATTTTCAGAACCTAAAAAAATCTAAAAAATCGCCTGTATGCCTTAAACGCATTCTTTCAACTGTTTACAGGAGATGCACCAGTGCTGGATCCAGGATCTACCACTGAGTAAGAAAAAGTAACGATAACACTACTTACCTGCTAAGTGAATTTCCATCCATAGGGTAACATTGACTGGTTTAACTTGAAAATTCTTCTAAGTGTGAAGTTTTGGAACTTTAAAATATTCCTATAAAATCAGCAGAACTACGAATTCCGATTTACTCACCTGTTATCAGGAGAGACCTCAGTGCTGCATCTTTGAGCCCAGTACTGATCCTGAAAAGTAATTCTAACCATACTTACCAGTAACTTGAATTTCCTTCCATAGGCTAACATTGACTGGTTTCACTTGGAAATTCTTCTAAGTGTGGAGTTTTGGAACTTTAATATATTCACCTAAAATCATCCGAAGAACGAATTCCGATTTACTCACCTGTTATCAAGAAAGAACCCAGTGCTGCATCTTTTAGCCCAGCACTGACCCTGAAAAGTAATTCTAACCGTACTTACCAGTAACTTGTATTTCCTTCCATAGGAATCCATTGTCTGGCTTTCAGCAGAAAAGTTTCGAAGTGTCTATTTTCACAAACTAAAAATATTCCTTAAAAATCGTCTGTATGAATTAAACGCATTCTTTCAACTGTTTACAGGAGATGTACGAGTGCTGGATCCAGGTTCCACCACTGAGTAAGAAAAAGTGACGATAACACTACTTACCTGCTAAGTGAATTTCCTAACATAGGATAACATTGGTGACTCGATCTGAAAAAATTTGTGTCAACTTTTAAAATACAATAATATTCCTTAAAAATCACTACTGTAACCAAAACGCTTTTACTCAACTGTTTACAGGAGATGTCCAAGGACTTAATCTAGGATCCACTCCTGTGGTTAGAAAAGTAATCCATAAAGTAACTAATTGCATTTAACTAGAAATTCACATTGAGCTCAATGGTGCATTGTGTTTGAAATTGTGTTGCCCATTGCAAAAACTGTAACTACTGTACTTAAAAGTCTATTGCCTATTTTCAAAGTATTTAAACTAAAATAATTGATTCTGAGAAAGTATATTTTGTAATGTAATGTTTAATGTAATTATAATGTAATATAAAAAATAAAATATCTAGAAATAAATAGTTTAAAAAATGTAGTTAATCGGTATAAAAAAAATAACAATTAATACATTTAAAAATTGTCATTTACAAAACCTTTGAAATTCACTGAAAAAAACATAGGTTTGAGACATGTTATAGTTAGGAATTAGCATTTAAAAAACCTTTGAAATTCACTGAAAAAAACATAGGTTTCAGGCCTGATATAGTTAGGAATTAGCATTTAAAAAACCTTTGAAATTCAGTGAAAAAACCATAGGTTTCATGCCTGATATAGTTAGGAATCAGCATTTAAAAAACCTTAGAAATCCACAGAAAAAAACTTAGGTTTTAGGGGTGTTATAGTTAGCTGGATATTTCACTCATACAAAACCATTGAAATTCCTCTGATATAGTTAGTTGTATCAACTACATCTCGCGCGCCCGCAATCTACTGCTGATGATGTCACATATTACATCATTCATGACATGGTCAGTGACATCACTGATGACATCTCAAATGACTTCAATGATGACATCATCATAAAGATATTCACACACCCAAACAACTATTATAACAAGTAGTTTTAACTTCAGATACCTCCTGAATCAACTATTCACACATCTTTGGGCAGCCATACACCCCCCACCGAACCACACACACATTCACTCTCCCATACAAATACTCAGTTACCTAATCAATAACTAATATAGACTTTCACATAGCTAGTAACCAACTGGAGAAGCAGTTTACACAACAACTGGCAAAGTGATACAGATATTCACACAGTTTAGTCACTATCCAATATATTTAGAGAGACACTATAAATTAGTCAAGTAAACAGTCAATCACACTGCTACTAAATCCTCCATCCAGATTTTTATATTTATATATCCACTCATTCTTCAATGCAAATTGCTATATATATAATACATATTTAAATAACGAACCACACCACATTCACTGGAAAATGTAATCAGTGATGTCATCAGTGATGTCATTTGAGATGTCATCAGTGATGTCACTGACCATGTCATGAATGATGTAATATGTGACATCATCAGCAGTGGATTGCGGGTGCGCGAGATTTAGTTAGTACAACTAACTATATCGGAGGAATTTCAATGGTTTTGTAGGAGTGAAATGTCCAGCTAACTATAACACCCCTTAAAACCTATGGTTTTTTTCTGTGAATTTCTAAGGTTTTTTAAATGCTAATTCCTAACTATATCAGCCATGAAACCTATGGTTTTTGCAGTGAAAATATATATATATATATATATCCAACAAAGTTTGCTCGCACAAGAAGATGCCTCACACGGAATGCTGATATCCTTTTATTTGAGGACTGCAGCGTTTTCAGCCTTCTGCTACACACCAAAAATACATTTAGCCAAACGCGTTTCAGGCTTCCCTCAGCCCTTGTTCACTGGCAGTCACATAGGGAATAACGGCAACGAAAAAGTGAACACACCTGCAGTCATTTAAATTGTCCTGCCCCAGTGGGCGTATGCCGAATGGCATCCTGGTTATTGCAGTTCACTCTCCTTATTAATCCACAGTGGGTGCTGCCATACCCCTTCGAAGTGCAAAATTCAAAACCCCAGTGGGTGGTTGCAGACAGACAGGCATGAGACCCTGCCAATACATTGCCATCAAATCGGACACTCCGTTCTTTTAGCGCCTAAGTTTCCTTGGTGCTGTAGATCTGCTCAGGTAAGCAGCAGTAGATAGTTATAGTTAGGACCGTGTTTCCATAGGAAATCCGCAACATTCTATTTGGAATAACTTTGGCGCCGGTTGACGAATCCTCGCGAAATTTTCAAAATAGGTGGGGCGCTCCGCTCCGCTCCTACCCTGAAAGTCTCGGGGAATTCGTCAAGCGGGGGCTGAGAAAAAAGGGGGGTCCCAAAACGCGTTTTCCCCATGCAATTTTCCATAGGGACCTTTAGTCCAAGGTACAGCCCGAACGGCTGAACAGAATAACTTTAAATTTGGCAAAGAGGTAGTCCTCAGGTCAGGGATGTGCCTTTTGCAGGTCTGGTGTCAATCTGTTCAGTAGTTCCTGAGAAAATCAAAAGTAAAATCATATATATATGTGGGCGGAGCCTAACCACACATCTCATCCTGAGATCTGATTGGCTGTCAGCACTTCATCCAAGAAGTGTTGGCAGCCATCTTGGGACCAATATACATGATAGCACCTCATTAAAAATCATTGCAGTTAATAGAAGGTTTTAAGACTTTAGTTACATTATAAATCATTTGCTGATGGTACCATACTCATTTTAGGAATTGTGGTATGTTCTAAGGTGATTTCACCATGTGAAAAAGCCTTCTGCTGGGATATCATGATTGAGAGACAAATATTTTCTCATGCTTTTCCCACAGAGGTTTGGAAGGTGATCTATAAGCTAAACTGAGAGCTTATTTTCTGTAAATTCACATTATCTTTCTCAGTCATGTGAGAATGAAGTCTGACATTCTCAGTAAAACATGTACATCCAACAAGGGCAGAGACTGTCAGTTGATTCCTTTGTGTTCCACTGCAGCTTCCCAGAGTGTTCCAAAGAACAACTAGAGCGCTAACAGTCCTACTTATGATAAACGTATGGCACACCTGAAGCCATCTTGCTTCGATTAAAGTGGTAACTCTTAAAACATTTAATTTAAAAAGGAACAAAATGAGGGGGTTCATTTTTCCATAAAAAGTATGATTAGTGCTGCAGAAAGAAAAATTAGGGCACATTTTGAGTGACTTCTCAAATCCTCTTCTATTTCATTAAAAAACTTCTGACATGCAGACTGAAACATGCACTTTCAATACCAGCAGCAGTTTTCCCTGGCGAGCAGTAGCTTTACTACAGTGATCTAATGAGCAAAAAGAGTGCTAACATTCTGAATTTATGGCAAATGTGTGACACATCTGAATGCCTTCTTGATGGAATCAAAGTAAAAAACTGAAAGTATTTCCTACTGAGGAGACTGCAGTAAATGAGGAAATTAGGAAACTTCATAACAAATAAGTCTCCCAAGACGGCCACCAGAGACAAAAGAGCCCAAATGTAGCCCAAATATCACCCAGATGTAGCCCAAGTATAGCCCAATGACAGAATGTCCCAGAGTGTTCTTAAGAACAACTAGAGCGCTTACTGTCTTCATTATGACAAAAGTATGGCACACCTGAAGCCATCTTGATTGGAATAAACTTGTAACACTTAAAACATTTAATTTAAGGAACACAATGAGGGGGTTCATTTTGCCATAAAAATTATGATTAATGCTGAAGAAAGAAAATGAGGGCACATTTTGAGTGACTTCTCAAATCCTCTTCTATTTCATTAAAAAATTCTGACATGCAGACTGAAACATGCACTTTTAATACCAGGAGCAGACTTCCATGGTGAACAGTAGTTTTACTACAGTGATCTAATGAGCAACTAGAGTGCTAACTTTCAGAATTGATGGCAACTGTGTGACATATCTGAATACCTTCATGATGGAATCAAAGTAAAAAACTGAAAGCATGTCCTACTGAGGAGACTGCAGTACATGAGGAAATTAGGAAACTTCATAACAAATAAAGCTCCCAAGATGGCCACCGGAGACAAAAGAGCCCAAATGTAGCCCAAAATCACCCAGATGTAGCCCAAATATAGCCCAATGACACAAGTGTGCAAAACACTTATTAGTTTGTGTTTTTGCAGTGTTATATAGTGCAGACTTGTCAGGTATTGGAGTGCTTTACATGAGCATTGGTTACATCACACAAGAACAAATTCATTTTGGTTGTAGACATGGGGAGACTAAGTGATTTGACCAGAATCACAGAATGTCGAGCTGAAGCAGAAACTCCAACCTGGTTCCCCAGTTGCAAAGTCTGCAGTTCTGGAAGTAACACCACATCCTCTCCCCTAAGTGCAACATTTAATCAAGTGGTCAACTGGATAAAAAAACATAAAGATAACAAATAATTTAAAAGTGCTTTGTCGCTATTTGAAAACTTAGAAAATATGTCCTTATTTTAGTCTTTTAGAGCACTAACCATAATTTTGATGCCAATAAGACCCTCTCATATATGTAATTTCTAAAGGAAATGCTCTAGGTATTACAGTTTTGAATACATCAAGATGACGTCAGGCGTTCCACACTTTAGTAATAAATATAGAATGTTAGCAATCTAGTTGTTCATTAGGATACTGTTGAGAGGCAGAGGCCAGGGGCACGGACTCTGAAAATTGAAGGCAGGTAGGAGGGTGCAAAGGCAACAATTTAACCACACTGAGCAGGCAGGAAGGGCCGTGGCAGCACAACAGACTATGGAGGGCAGTGGAAAGGGGGGCAGGGTCAACAAACCAACAATACAGGACTTGCAAGAGAGACTGTGGCAATGTAATAGACCATTGTGGGCAGAAGGAAGAGGCAATGGTAGTACAACCATACATGCCAACAGACCCGATTCAGCCAGGAAACGTCCAATGTTTTTAAGCTCAAATGGGCTTTATTTGATCTGTCTCCTGTCTACAATCTCCTCTTTTTCAATGTAATTCAAAGGGGAAAATCAATACCCCAGTTTTTTTTCATAATCTCCCTCTTACCAAGCTCAAAATGTTCGCAGGTATGGTACATTGGATCATGGAAGGAAATGGGGTAGGGACATGGACTTGGATAACAGAGGACAGGAGGGACATGGAGAGGTGCACCAAACTGACCCTGGAGGGCAGGCATCAGTGTTTGCAGCAGCACAATACACCACACAGGGCATGCGGGACGGGAGTGCAGCACAACAATTCATAGAAAGCAAGAGGGAGGGGACAGGACCATGCACATGGACAACAGAGAACAGAGGGGCAAGAGGCAATGGTAGCTAGCTGACCATAATGGACAGACAGGAGAGAAAGCTGCTGCATAACAGACCATAAAGGGCAGGAGGGACGGATCAGGGGCATTACAATGGAACAGACAAGCCAGGAGGGAGGGAGTAGGGGTCTTCACATGTAAACAGAGGGCTGGGGGCAAGGGGGCAGGGCAGGAGCAGCAAGATAGCCATGGAGGTCAGGCAGGATGGGCACTAGAAGCAAGACACACCATGAAGAGCAACAGTGAGATTGTGATGGCATACACACAGACCATGGAGGGAAGGTGGGAGGGGCCATGGCAGCACAGAAGACCATGCATGGCAAGTGGGAGGGTTAGTGGCAGCACAATGGCTATGATGGGCAAGAAGGAGGGTGCAGGGGCATGCACAAAGGACGATGGAGGATAGAAGGGAGGGTCAGGACCTATGCACAGACAAGAAAGTTCAGGGGAAGGGGCCTCACAACAGACCGCACGGGGCAGGCAGGAGGAGCAGTTGCAGCACAACAGACCAGGGTGGGCAGAAGGGTGTGGCAGTACAATGGACCATGTAGGACAGGAGGAAGAGGATAGGGGCATGGCATGTGGACAGGCAGGGTGGAGGTGGCAGGGACAGGTTACAGTCATCTGACAATGCTAGGCAGTTGGGAGGGGAGTGGCAGCTCAACAGAACACTCAGAGTAGATAGGAGTGGCAGGTCCATGGAACATGGTGGGCAAAAAGGATGGAGCAGGGGCATGCACAAAGACATCGGAGGGCAGGGGGAAGGAGAATAGGGGCAGCAAGCTAAGCACAGAGTTTAAGCAGGAGGTCAATGATGGGGCATAGAATTGGGCAATGGAGGGCAGAAGAAGTGGACTGGTACATCATACTAAATTGAGGGCAGTGGCAGCACATCAGACCATGCATGGCAGGAGGGAGGAGGCTAGTCCATGGATTCACACAACAGAGGATAGGGAGGAGGGGAATGGGGCAGCAAGCTAACTGTTCAGAGAAGGCGGGTATTAGGAACTTTATTGTTTTTAAAACGTGTGTCTGTGCGAACTACTTAAAATATGAACAAGTATGCAGCATAATCTCACTTTTATTCAGGAAGAAGAGGGCGTTTGTGACTGTGACTCCGGGCTCACTTGGCAGAAACACCCCCTGACCCTCCACCCCCTATCGCAAAATGTAATGCCCGTGAAAAGGGTAGGTGAACACAGTGTTATATAGAACATAGTCCTGAGAGCACGATTGAAAATTAAAACTAGATATAGTGTATGGTATAAACTATGCACCAAAAAGTGTGATATAAGATGAACCGGGCGTGAAATATAATATGCAATACATTGTGCGTAATGACAGATTCATTGGAGAGCACGAGATAGCACAGGCACTAGCGCTTGCTATGCGATATGCGCCTTGGAGTGTAATATGCACAGGGCAGTGTTGTGTAACCTAACTAGTCTCTAAAGTTGTAATATAAAATATGTGCTGGGGAGTGTAACGTTGCATATGCACTGTGACAAAGATATGGATCCCAGATTGTAATATGTATGGCATAGCACTGTGCGTTATAACATAGGCATCGAGGAAGGCACGTTAGATGGAGCAATATAACCAGTGCGAAGACAAGTGTGGCATGCCATATTCACGGGGTGGTGTTACAGTGCACATGGGCTAGAGAGTGTCATTGCATATGCACTAGCTGGTGGAATACAACACAGAGGTGTGTGGCACTCGGCAGGCAATGGTGGGTGTAACAGAGCATTGGACTCTGCCAGGAGCGCGCTGTGACTCTCAAGTGATGTTCGTCCCCTTTCCAGAGAGTAAAATAAAAAGTATTACACATCCGGCAGTGGATGTGTGTTTTATTAACCGTGAGGGGGGTTTCTTGCATAGTTTTGGTCGAATTCTTGTCGAATCCCCTTTGAATGGCTTGGTGTGCATGTGTATTAAATGTGCCCGTCAATAGCTACCCATGTTTGTATAAATAAACGACAAGGGTGTCTACCGGGATTAGGCACGGTAGGGCATCAGACTTGTCAGAGCTTCACTAGTGGTGTAAATACATTCCACGTGGATTCATTGTATGCATAGTCGCCTTTTAATGAATATCACGCAAATCGTCATGGTGATAGGTACGTATGGTTTGTCCAGCATGTCCTAGGTGTGTCTATAAATATATATTTTTTTTAAATAATAAAAAACAGTGGCCGGCCCTGGGGATTGGGGGCAAAAAAATATAATTAGGAGACAGGCCCTGGGGGATGGGGTCATCAGGGCCAATAAATTAGAATAAGAAGGGGAACCACACAGCCCCCCTTCTTAAATGGCATCGTGCCGGAGGCCACGCCCCCTCCTTGCAGCACTCTGCAAACGCGCCCCCTGGCGAGTTGTAAGTTGGGGAATTAATTCCTCTTCAATACTGAGGGTCCCTGAGGGCCAACTAGCCCAACAGGTATCTCCAGTATGCACCAGGGAGCTGCGATGCAGAGAGGTGTTCTGAGGGCAAGCCCCTTTTTACACCTCTCTGCAACGCAGCTCTGTGGCGCTTACTGGAGGTACCTAGTGGTCTAGTTTGACCCTAAGGACCCTTAGGATTCAAGGGGACTTAATCTCTCAACTTAGAACAGCCACAGGGCGCGTTTACACAGTGGTGAAGGGAGGGGACGGGGCCTGAGGTGACGTGTGCAAACACGCACTATGGCACGTTTTAAATTGGGGATATAATTTCCCTTCAATACTGAGGGCCCCTGGGGGCTAACTAGCCCACCAAGTGCTTCCAGTAAGCACCACTGAGCTGCATTGCAGAGAGGTGGTCCAGGCCATGCCACTTTTTACACCTCTCTGCAACGCAGCTCTGTGGCACTTACTGGAGGTACCTAGTGGGCTAGTTGGACCCTAGGGACCCTCAGGATTCAAATGAACTTAATCTCCCAACTAAAAACGGACACAGGGTGTGTTTACACAGTGGTGAAGGGAGGGGACGGGGCCTGAGTTAACGTGTGCAAAAACGCCCTGTGGCCTGTTTTAAGAGGTAGTTTTAACCCCCCTGCCCTATTATATACTAGGGGCTTACAGAGGAGGTCATGCTAATCACAGGGGGACCCCAACGCATAATGTTCCCAAGTGAATGTAGGTGTTTTCACTGTATTCTAAGTGTCTTTTAACATAGCACTGGCTCTAGGACTGGTAGGTCAGACTCAGTTACCACCAGTATCCGTCTGAAAAAGTTGAGGGTACAGGATGATTTTGCAACAATGATTCTTTCTGCTCTTCTTTTTGTTCTTTCTGCACGTTATCCTTCTTCCTGCACTTTTTTTTGTCTTTGTGGACTTCTGTTGCTTCTTTCTGCATTTCTTTTTTTCCTTTCTGTGCATTTTTTCTTCTTTCTTCACATGTCCTATCTCTGTAGGCATAGTTAGAAATTAGCATTTAAAAAACCTTTGAAATTCACAGAAAAAACCATAGGTTTCAGGCACGTTATAGTTAGGAATTAGCATTTAAAAAACCTCAGAAATTCACAGAAAAAACCATAGGTTTCAGGGGTGTTATAGTTAGCTGGACTTTTCACTTGTACAAAACCATTGAAATTCCCCCTTTATAGTTAGTTCAGCTAACTGCTGATGATGTCACATATTACATCACTCATGATATGGTCAGTGACATCACTCATGACATCACTGATGACATCTCAAATGACATCTCAAATGACATCACTGATGACATCACTGATGACATCATCCTTGTGATAGAGTGGCAGACCTCTTCTCACCCTAATATAACCTTTGATACACACATTCAAAAATAGAGACTAAAATGTTCAAAACAATGGAAATACCAATATCAGTTACAACAACCTATTCAGTAATTCTAAGAACCACATACACATCCACTCATTCACCAACAGTCCTATACAGTCACTCATACATGCACTCACTCATCATATGTACTCATACACCTATACATCCTGTTACACAATGCCACTCATCCATAGAGTTACTCACACACATAGTCACTCATGCTAATAAAGAATCAAACATACATTTACTTGCATATACAGTTATACACACACCACCACACTTACATCTACGGAAACTTACACATACTTAGTCTTTTAAACAATCACTTATAGAAACACATACTTATTCATACAGGAACTCTTTCAATCTCTCACTCTCACATATACTCACTTATATACACCAATAGTCACATATACTAGTTTAAAACATATGTAGTTACTCATAAAGACACTATTGAGACAGTCATTCACTCACTAACACACCCATACACACACTCATCCACCCATACAGTCCTGCACACATGCTGTCTTCAACACATACAAACAGTGAGTCACTCATTCATGCACCTATGCACTACGTAATACCCCCCACCAAACCATGCAGACACTCAGACTGATACTCAAAAAACCAACTAATAACCTATATAGATACCCATGTAGCTACTCACCAACCCATGCTGCCACTTATACACAAAGTGAGAGACTGATACAGATATTTACATATTTAAACATTACTCACTAAGCCATGTATTCACTATGATACACTTAATCAGTCAGTTACACAATCAATTTTTCAAAAACAAATCATCCATTTAGACACTTATATACCCATTTATTCTTCCATCATTGTTTAGATATACATATATAAAACATATTTAATGTTCTGAAAAACAGACATTCACTGGATGATGTCATCAGTGATGTCATCAGTGATGTCATTTGAGATGTCATCAGTGATGTCATGAGTGATGTCACTGACCATGTCATGAGTGATGTATATATATATATATATATATATATATATATATATATATATTCACTGAAAAAACCATGGGTTTCACACACGTTATAGTTAGGAATTAGCATTTAAAAAACCTTAGAAATTCAATGAAAAAACCAAAGGTTTCACACATGTTATAGTTAGCTGGACATTTCACTCGTAAAAAACCAATGAAATTCCCCCGTTATAGTTAGTTCAGCTAACTATAACTCGCGCGCCCGCAATGCACTACTGATGACGTCACATATTACATCACTCATGACATGGTCACTGACATCACTCATGACATCACTGATGACATCTCAAATGACATCACTGATGGCATCACTGATGACATCATCCAGTGAATGTGTGTTTTTCTGAAAATTAAATATGTTTTATATATGTATATCACAAGTTCAATGGGAGAATAAATGGGTATATAAGTGTCTAAATGGATGCTTTTTTTTGAAAAAAATTTTGTGTAACTGACTGATTAAGTGTATCATAGTGAATACATGGCTTACTGAGTAATGTTTAAATATGAAAATATCTGTATCAGTCTCTCACTTTGTGTATAAGTGGCTGCATGGGTTGGTGAGTAGCTTCATGGGTGTCTATATAGGTTATTAGTTGTTTTTTTAAGTATCAGTCTGAGTGTCTGTATGGTTCGGTGGGGGGTATTATGTAGTGCATAGGTGCATGAATGAGTGATTCACTCTTTGTATGTGTTGAAGACAGCATGTGTGCAGGACTGTATGGGTGGATGAGTGTGTGTATGGGTGTGTTAGTGAGTGAATGACTGTCTCAATAGTGTCTTAATGAGTAACTACATATCTATTAAACTAGTATATGTGACTATTGGTGTATATAAGTGAGTATATGTGAGAGTGAGAGATTGAAAGAGTTCCTGTATGAATAAGTATGTGTTTCTATAAGTGATTGTTTATAAGACTAAGTATGTGTAAGTTTCCATAGAAGTAAGTGTGGTGGTGTGTGTATAACTGTATAAGCTAATAAATGTATGTTTGTTTCTTTATTAGCATGAGTGAGTATGTGTGAGTAACTCTATGGATGAGTGGCATTGTGTAACAGGATGTATAGGTGTATGAGTACATATGATGAGTGAGTGCATGTATGAGTGACTGTATAGGACTGTTGGTGAATGAGTGGATGTGTATGTGGTTCTTAGAATTACTGAATAGGTTGTTGTAACTGATATTGGTATTTCCATTGTTTTGAAAATTTTAGTTTCTATTTTTGAATGTGTGTATCAAAGGTTATATTAGGGGAAGAGGAGGTCTGCCACTCTATCACAAGGATGATGTCATCAGTGATGTCATCAGTGATGTCATTTGAGATGTCATCAGTGATGTCATGAGTGATGTCAGTGACCATGTCATGAGTGATGTAATATGTGACGTCATCAGTAGTGCATTGCGGGCGCGCGAGTTATAGTTAGCTGAACTAACTATAACGGGGGAATTTCATTGGTTTTTTACGAGTGAAATGTCCAGCTAACTATAACATGTGTGAAACCTTTGGTTTTTTCATTGAATTTCTAAGGTTTTTTAAATGCTAATTCCTAACTATAACGTGTGTGAAACCCATGGTTTTTTCAGTGAATTTGCAAGGTTTTTTAAATGCTAATTCCTAACTATAACGTGTGTGAAACCCATGGTTTTTTCAGTGAATTTGCAAGGTGTTTTAAATGCTAATTCTTATTTTATTTTTTTTTCTATTTTTTTAACACATTTTTATTTTAATTTTCTATCCTTTTTTAAAGACTATGGTTAAATTTTAAAAATTCTACAATATATATTTTTTTTTTACCATTTTTTTAAACTAAACAGGTAAGATTTATTAGTATAACATATTGGTTTT
Source organism: Triturus cristatus (assembly GCF_964204655.1). Classification (NCBI taxonomy): domain Eukaryota; kingdom Metazoa; phylum Chordata; class Amphibia; order Caudata; family Salamandridae; genus Triturus; species Triturus cristatus. The sequence goes on from NC_140589.1 coordinate 1,757,774,600, forward strand.
TTTTTCCCCTTTTTATTTATTTATTTATTTTTTTTTAACGTGCGCGTACGGTAAGCGCACGTCTTGCTTTCATAACGTTAGATTTCTACGCTGTTTGCGTTCATTTACGCAATTTGCGTAGACGTACGTCACGCGCGCGCAGCGCGTAACACGTACGCTGCACGCGCTTGTTACGCGGAAGTGAAGGGGCGTGCCTGTTTTGCGCATGCGCGCGAGCGCGTGTCTTTTTTACGCGCATGCGTACTTTTACCGTAAGCGCACCGTAAGCGTACCGTAAGCGTAACGTACGCGCACGGTGGGTCATGTGATCATGAAACACAACTTTTGATTGGTTGAAACTACTTTCAGTTCTAGAACTCTCCTACACCACACCCATTCCCCTCATTTCTGCTTGTGATCCCTTAGGAGAAGGAGCTGAGTTGTCTTTGTGATACGATGGCAGAACAGCAGAACTCTTCTGAGAGTGAGGCTAGCAGCACTACCTTGAGGCAGAGAAGGAGGAAACAAAAGAGCTCTTTCATATGGGAGTATTTTTCTTTTCCAGAGGGCAAGAAAAAGGTAAATGCACCCTTAGTGACTTGTAAGCTTTGTGGCCGTGTACTTTCAAGAGGGAATCCCAACAAGAAGTATTCCTTCGGGAATCACACCATGTTGAGACACCTTCAAGATGTACACGGTAGGACATTTGCTCGACATACTGAAGGTAACCCTTCAGTAAGTCAACCAAGCACATCCACAGCAGCTCAGCCTGGTCCATCATCTGCAGTGCCGAGTCCATCTTCGGCAGGTCAGCTGAGCCCTTCATCTGTGGGGGGAGCATCTCCTTTTTCTCGTCCTCTGGAAATCAACCATCGGTTTTCGAGGGTTTTAGTTCGGTGCGCCACTTGTCATGATCTAATTTGTCATAGGGAGACCAGTGTTGCCCTAGTGAACAATTTAATAGATCAGCACATTTGTCGTAAAGACTAATATTCCCACTCTTTCTTTCCTCTGTCCCTGCATAAACACAACGGCTCTTTTAAGAGCCAACCTTACCTTTCAACTTTTTTTAATATATTTTTTTTAACTTTTTTTTTTTTTTTTACCGTACGCGTACGGTACGCGTAATTTTTTTTTTTTTTTTTAAAAACACTAAAAATCAATTTTCACATTACAAGGTCCTTTAGAGACTACAATGAAAAACTGAAAATGTGATTGTGGAGAAGTGGAAAAAAGGGACCATGAAATTTTTGACTTACCATACCCACTCAAAAAATTATTTATTAATTTAAATTTAATTTTAATTGCTTTAAAAATGGTTCAAGTTTTCGAAAATTTTCTATCTCAATCTGAAAAAAAAGAAAAAAGTATTAATATTTAATAAAACATTTTATAATACAGTACACATATTTACATATTTTCCCCAAAAAATGTTTGCCTTTTTTTTGCTGTTTTCAGAATATATTGCATTTCACTATAAATTGTGAAAGCAATTGCATTCATCATTTAACAGCGGGCAAAAAAAAAATAAGAATCTCAAAGATTGTTTTAAAAAAGCCCAGAATCTCTTTTTGCATAAACATAACCTTATAGAAATGCATAATATTCTTAAAAAATATCATCTAATATCAATACTTATTTCTTTAAAATACCGTCTGACAATTTTGTTTCAGAAGTATAATCCCAAAAATATTATATCTCGAATAACTCCACAATACATGTGGTTCCATTTTTTTTAGGCCAAATAGTAATTTTAAAATTCTTTTTTGATTAAATTTCCAATGTTAATCCAATAAAATTCCAAAATTTAAATTGTACAGATCTCACCGATTGTCTGTAACATTTTGGTTTCCGAAAGATTAATTAATAATTAAATAAGTCCACAATACAATTGTTTACCTTTCCTCATGGCCAAATAGTAATTTTAAAAATCTTTTTTGAATAAATTTCCAATGGCAATCCAATAACATTCCAAAATTTAAATTGTGCAGATGTTACCGATTTTGTCAAAATTTTTGGTTTTCCAAAGTTTCATTAAAAATTTAAAAAGTCCACATTACAATTGGTTACCTTTCCATTAGGCCAAATGATAATTTGTAAAATCAAGTTTTGAAAATTCCAATGGTAATCCAATAAAATGGTAAAATTGTTTTGTACAGATCTTGCCAAGTCTCTCTAAAATTTTGGTTTCAGGAAGATTAGATAGGAATTTGCTAAATCAAAAGGCAAACGTTGCTTGAAAATCAATTTTGAATCATTACACAGTGTCCAGCCTTTTTCACATTTAAGATAAACTGTGTAATGTCCTGAAGTAACAGTAGGTCCTTCATGGAAAATTATTGCAACTGTTACAAAAGTTTTTCCTGAAATTGATAATTGCTGTCCTGTAAACTTCTTTATTAAAGTATCTAATTTTGAACCATCAGCTTTACATCGTTGCATCATTAAAATTACATTTTGTCCGTATTCCTTTAAAATTAACGTTGAAAACATTTCAGATTTACACTCACCGCATTCCATGCTTTGATTAGCATCTTTAACTAATTTAGCAAAAGTGACTGTTTTACTTTCTGGCAATTTTATATAAATAAACCTTTCAGAATGAACATTAGAGCCACATATATTGTAACAGTTTTCACAACTATGTTCCCATTTATAAGAGAGACCAAACAAATTTTCAATGGGAACCCCTTCTTCTTCCAGTACCTGAAGAAAAAACATCAAGAATTCCTGTGCGTCTTGCTGTACATTTTGAGAAAACTGTGTTCGTCCTGAACATACATCTAAAAGTTTTCTAATTTCAGTAGCACTTTCTATTTGAGTTTTATCATTACTCAGCTTTTGAAAAAGGAGACTCAACTCAGAACAGAATCTTTTTCCCTGATTTACTATTATCTGCTCTTGCACACTTTCCAGATAAAATGCAACATTCAGCACTACATTAGCGTAGCAGTTGACACCAGAGCTATTTTCAAAATGACATCCTGCAACCTCTTCTTCATTTTCCTTTTTCTTTTTGCTTGCAATTACATCACTCCTCTTTTTTTTCCTCCTCTCTACATCTTCATTACAGATATTCTCATTTCTCCTTTTACGAGAAACTACACGTTTCTCCAACACAGGATACTGACCTAAATGAGGAGCATAGGTTCTTCTTAATCTATTATACTCCTTTACACAATTTGTATCAGCACTAACTTTTGAGTCATCAAAGTCTATCATGAATAAACCATATAATGTTTTCACTCGTGACAAAGCTACATAAGCCATACCTTCTTTGAACACAGTTGAACCAATGTTCACAAAAGCACAATCTACAGTCAATCCTTGAGACTTGTGAATAGTTACAGCATATGCTAGAGAAAACGGAAACTGCTTCCTACGTACATATAAGTCTTTCACAAGCATGAAACGAACTGAACAACGACAAATATCTTTAACTTCTTCTATCTGATCAAATTTTATTTTTAAACATTCAATTCCATCTTTTTTCTGATAATTAATAAAACCCACAACTCTTCCCATAGCTCCATTAACTAAACCTTTTTCAACATCCAAATTTCTCCTTAAAAATACTCTACAGTTCATGCAAACATATAGATTTTTTTCTAATCCAGCTGTTTTGGAAATGTTCTTCTCTAGTGAATCCAATTTATTTTTCAGTGTGCCTGTTAATGTGATAGTAATTCTTCCATCCTCAATTTTGTCCACTGCTTCCAATTTCCTGATATCTTCCTTTTCCAATTTTAAAAGCTCCTCATTGAATATTGAGCATTCACGTGGAGTTGGCATTAAGCAGATGACACTTTTCTTTTCTGCAATGTTCTTGTATATCTTCTCTGCAACTATTTCTTCCTTTGGAAATAAATTATGTAGCAGCCGACTCTGTAATGCTTTTTTGCCAACTTCTGTGAGTAGTCCAATGCTGATATCTTTTAGAATACTTCCATATTCTTCATCGTTTGCTTGCCTCATATTAGTAGTAAGTTCCTTGTACTCAAAGAAGGACCAAATATTTGCATTACCAATGCTTCCCAATGACTTCTTTGTGTCTTCATGTGTCACAGTATTAAACACTGGTTGTCCTTTAACTGGAGTAAGCTGTAGAAGATCCCCAAAAACTATGACATGTTTTCCACCAAATAACATGTCATAGTCTGTCCTTAGAATTTGCTGCATTCTTAAATGCACAAAGGCAAGCATTAAGTTTGATACCATGCTCACCTCATCAATAATGAGAACTTGCATCTTCTTCAATACTCTTGAAACTTCCAAGCATGCTTCTCCAGTTAGCTTGTTGTATTGTATTTTGTTCTCATGCTCCACTGGTAACATTAGCAAACGATGTAAGGTGATTCCTTTTATGTTATATGCTGCTAACCCAGTTGGAGCAGTAACCACACAAGACAAAGTAGAATCCGTTTTTTGCTGTAGGTAGCTTCTGATGACTTTTATTAGGAAACTTTTTCCAGTTCCAGCTTGTCCGCTTACATACATCCTGATTGGATGAAATGATGTGCATGAGCACTCTTTTTTTTCATGTAGAAATCCGTGATCAATTTTGTTTCTGATCTCTTCATAAATTTGTTGCTGCTCTTCGTTCAGTTGTCTTTCCAAATTTTGTAAGTCTATAAATTCTTCTTGAGCTTGATTCATAGCCGTTTCCACTTCATTCATGGCTATTGATGCTTCATTTTCAACGATTGGTTGTCCTAGGGGATCTTGACTGAGTGTTCCTGAACTTTGGCTGTCCTGAGAACTGTCTCTAGCTACTTCTGCTGCAATTGTAGTTTCCTGTTCAATTTCTTCATTTAACATTTGCAGATAAGTTGTGAATGTATTGCATTGTATGCTGTCTTTGCAAGCATTAAATGAATCTTCATAGCTTTGAAATTCTCCCAGTAGTTCATCCTCTGAACGCCATGGTTTAAACAGCTGTAAAAGAGCCAAGTAGTAAAATTCCTTTTTGTCAGTAGTGTCGCAACTCAGCTTCCGGTGATTTATCAAACTTCCTTTTGTTTGCTTCACCAAACATCCTTCCTCACCAATGACTTTATATTTTCCATTTTTGATGTCTTCTGCGGCTTTCCGTGAATAAATGTAGTTCTGCAGCACTTCATAGAGACACATGTTCTCCAGATGTTGACTTCTCTTGGGATAATATGTGTCCAACATGTTTGATTTCAAAATATCTGTACTTTCTGGGTCATTCTCGGCCAAATATTCAATTTCTCCAACAGATTTCAGTACCCGATTTCTCATTGCTGCAAGGCCTAAACTTGCCCAAATTATTCTTCTTGATTTCGAGTAGAGACTTGCAGAAGATAACCTATCTGAACATTCGTAGGATCCAATTTCTCGATGCGATAACATCTTTAAACTGAAACTGTACAGCTTCTTACTGACAGTCTTCTCGTGAGAAATCTCTTCCCACATTTCTTTCAATTCAGTTTTTTCAGATTTAGTAATGTAAGACGTTACATATCGAGCAACAGCAATGGAATTGTCAGCTACATACTGTATATCCATGTTAGCATTCCACATGGATAAAATGACTGGGTTGTAGTCATTTATATTTTTTGATTCTTCTTTTCTTTTTAGGTTGTAGGTATTCTTAGGTGATTTTCTTGTGATAGTATGTCTCACAGATGACATAAAACTGTTTACTCTTCCATTTGAAAGAACAGGTCTAGGAAATCCAAATCGACATTTAGTGTAGTATTTATCTTTGCTCTTGTATTTCCGTCGACAGTATTTTCCACACCGATGACTTTGGAAACATAAAACTTGCTCCTTTAACTTTTTCTCTTCTGTGCTTTTTGGTATAGCACATGTTGCATATTCTTCAATGTAAGATAACACTGCTTCATCAATATCTGTTCCAAACTTTGGGGCATCCTTGATCCACAACAGCATATGAATATGAGGAGCACCTCTTTCCTGGTACTCTTTTCTCCAAAAGAAATCCACTACTTCTCCTAGAGGTGGATTTTTTTTATTGCAGATGAAGGACATCATAGCCTCAAATCTATGATTGAAATATCTGCAAACATTAACCGGATCCAATGAGCACAGTTCTCCTGCTGTCTTGTATTCGATGTTTTTAATGTTTGAATTTGCCTCTCGTAGAAAATCCAGTAAATCATCCCAAGCGTACTCAGCACAGCTTAGGGTAAGGAACCATGTTGGTGTTCCTAAATTTCGTAACATGCATTTTAATTCACCATGGCGTCGGTACCAATATTCATTTGTCCCACGCTGACAAGCCATCAGATTGATCAGTTTTGTTTCCAAATGATCATCTCGGTGCTGCACTTTCTCCATAAAATCCTTAGCAGACACAGTTTGTAAATGTACTCCACTTTTTAAAATGTGATTTACTGCATAAGATAGTGCAGACAAGTCGCTTTCAAATAAAAGATGGAACAAATAAGGAATACTTTGTCGAAATCTGGGATCTTCAGCATATAGTCTTGTAGTCCGATACTCAGAAGCTGGAATCTGTTCTGGACGTTCATCGTATCGTCCTCCTTTTCCTTTAGGAAACAGCTGGGGAAAACATCGAGCTTTCAAGCTCTCCTCCCATACACTCACGGGAGTTCCTTTTGCTTTCTTCATCTGAAACAGATCAATATTGTCTCCCATAACTTCTTTTGAATGAAGAGGATGTATGCTAAAATGTTCATAAATTTCTTCTTCCTTTGACTTGTCCACTTTTTCAATTTGTCCAGTTGGTGTTTCTGTGTCTTCTTGTAAATCTTCTTCTTCTTCTTCTATATAAATTGATTCATACCATTTGTTATTCCTTTTCAAATACAAATTTGCTCTTTGTACTTTCCGTACATCTACCAGCTCCTGCCAAATCTTCTTATTCTTTGTAGGTACACCATTAACCAGAATAACTAATGGTTCAGTTTCCAAAGTATCTGCATCAATAGTTTCCATATTTTTTTTCAAATCCAAGGGCAAATACACCACTCTACCTTTTAAACCTCTCAGTAAATCTGAAGGAGGTAATTTACCAGTTTTGGGCTCCATACGTACTATGGTCTGGAACGGATGAACACATTGAATAAGTATAGACTCATATGTATTTAATTCAGAAAGTTCAGCAGGAATAGCATCCAATTCTAAATTATTATGTACAGCTCTGGTCGGCATTCTATTTTCCTCTAACTTGTTGTAACAGTATTTACAAATACGCTGATCTTCACCCAATTCAAAACAATTTTCAAGAAATATATATGTGGCAAAATCCTTCCACTTATAATTATCTTCATTTTCACTCTTTCTGTAGAGATCAACATTCCTAGTTTGTTTTCTATAATGAGTTCTGCGGCAACAAATACAAGTAATATTTGGTCTTTCATTAGAGATTATTGCAAATTTTGTTATGTGATCATTAAATGTCTTACTTACAGAGGGTTCTACATTCTCTTCCACTTCTTCCTCATTTACTGTGTCCTTTTCTGCACTGTTTTGTTCAGGACCAAAGTAACAAAACTGAATTTCATCAACAACCTTCTCTACATCTGATACCGATCCACGGAACAGAGCCCTATTCAATTCATCTAACTTTATTGCTGGACTTTTAGCAAAATACAACCGTCTCACAAACTTTCTCATTTCAGTATGATGAACAGCCAGCATCCTAAAATGATGGCAAACACTATTACACACTTTTCTAGATAGACAAGCCAGAGAATGACCCTGCAAACCAGTATTCTCTCTCACTCTGCATGGATCTAGACTTTGAAGCACCTTAATCTTCTGTTTTACACTTTTTTTTACTATATTCTCTTAGAAACTCACGAAATTTATCAATAGATTCCTGACGCACAATGCAAATACTACTACAATTCCAAGTGTACACTGGGGCTTTAGGACGTCTCCCCATAGCCTCATCCGCCATCACTTGTACCTCATCTCTTGGAACCATTATCTCCTTCTCCATTATGCAACCATTTTTCACTTCATAAGCACGACCTCTGGTGTCAACTGCATGCAGCAAACTATTACTTTGAAAATAACTCTCTTCATTAAAAAAAGGTTCACTACTTGAACTATGCATCCATTTTCCTAAAAACACTTTACAAAAGTTTGTTCTGTTCACTACTCTTTTCCTTTTGCTTTGTGATTTCAGTACATTAACCATTTTATCTAATGTACGCATCCTATTCAAAATTAAAATGAATAGTTTCCTTTTTAATTCTAATGCCTTTGCTGCAATGGCTTCAATTTCTTTTTTTCTCTTGTAATATTTTGCCTTTTGCTTATATTTCTTCACATCCTTTATCAAATTGGATATAACTCTTCTCTGAAACATTTTTCTACGTATCTCTTTAAACGCTATTTTTCTGTTTAAGTTAATCTTTATTGTTGCAGAAGGTATATTTGCATTAACTAAATTCTCAATTTTTTCCTGTTTTTTTCTATTGAAAACATTCTTTCCAGTACAGACATTTTGTACATTTTTCCTTTTTTTGAAGATGTTCTTTAAAAAATCTTTTGTCTGCTTACCAGAAGATTTTTTCTTTTTCCCAACATGAGCATCTCCAACTAACTTAGGTCCTCCAGTTGTCTTCAAATATAGGTTTTTTTTGTGGTCTTTCTTTAGTCTGGATTTTGTAGGCATCTTAAATTTTGTTCACTGCTCTTCAGCAATACCTGAAAAAAACTGAAAAAAAAATCCTTTATTTTATTTAAATATATTACTACATTTTTTATGATCTTTTGAAATCTTAAAATACTATAAACTCCTTTCCTATAAATGAAAATCACAATAACACCTTCACAAATTAAATATCTAAAAACAATTCCTGTGTGCACACAGAGTCATGCTTTGAAATTAGGCAGAAAACGAAATTTCTTTGCCAATTGCAAAGCATACTTTCTACTACTTTTTTGGCAAGTGATAAGTACTTTTACAGTCTGACACATTTTGAATCCACTTTTCAGATTCTGAAAACAGCACATGTCCAAACAGCTTTTTCAGACCAGCAACATGTGTAACCTGGGTGACTGACTACACTCCAGCAAGGGCAACCAGCCTTAGTGATGCTGAATGTATTTGCATTACTGATTAAAACCTCAAACCCCACTCGGTTGTGAATACTGTGCATGTTTCCACAGGATAAACAGCTGGTGTGTGCTAAGAGTTTGCTTCTGCACAAAAAAAATAGGTCCCCCTTTCCATCTAATGCAAATGTAAAATCACCAGAGCAATACGCAATAAATGTCTGCCTGTAATTCCTCTTTGCACACAGAGTCATGTTTACATATTAGTCAGAATTCGCAATTTCTTTGCCAATTTGAAAGCACACTTACTACTCTTTTTTTTGGCAGGTGATAAACACTTTTACAGTCTGACACATTATGAATCCACTTTTTAGATTCTTAAAAAAGCACATGTCCAAACAACATTTTCAGACCAGCAACATGTGTAACCTGGGTGACTGACTACACTCCAGCAAGGGCAACCAGCCTTAGTGATGCTGAATGTATTTGCATTACTGACTGCAACCTGAAACCCCACTCGGTTGTGAATACTGTGCTTGATTCCACAGGATAAGCAGCTGGTTGTGTGCTAAGAGTCTGCTTCTGCATAAAAAAATAACACCCCCTTTCCATCTAATGCAAATGTAAAATCACCAGAGCAATACCAAACAGCTTTCTCTGACCAGCAACATGTGTAACCTGGGTGACTGACTACACTCCAGCAAGGGCAACCAGCTTTAGTGATGCTGAATATATTTGCATTACTAAGTGCAACCTCAAACCCCACTCGGATGTGAATACTGTGCATGATTCCACAGGATAAGCAGCTGGGTGTGTGCTAAGAGTCTGCTTCTGCATAAAAAAATAGCTCCCCCTTTCCATCTATTGCAAATGTAAAATCACCAGAGCAATACCAAACACCTTTCTGAGACCAGCAACATGTGTAACCTGGGTGACTGACTACACTCCAGCAAGGGCAACCAGCCTTACTGATGCTGAATGTATTTGCATTACTGACTGAAACCTCAAACCCCACTCGGTTGTCATTACTATGCATGATTCCACAGGATAAGCAGCTGGCTGTGTGCTAAGAGTCTGCTTCTGCACAAAAAAATGGCTCCCCCTTTACATCTAATGCAAATGTAAATTCACCAGAGCAATACGCAATAAATCTCTGCCTGTAATTCCTATTTGCACACAGAGTCATGTTTTCATATTAGTCACAAAACGACATTTCTTTGCCAATTTGAAAGCACACTTACTACTCTTTTTTTTGGCAAGTGATAAACACTTTTACAGACTGACACATTTTGAATCCACTTTTCAGATTCTTAAAAAAGCACATGTCCAAACTGCTTTTTCAGACCAGCACCATGTGTAACCTGGGTGACTGACTACACTCCATCAAGGGCAACCAGCCTTAGTGATGCTGAATGTATTTGCATTACTGACTGAAACCTCAAACCCCACTCGGTTGTGAATACTGTGCATGATTCCACAGGATAAGCAGCTGGGTGTGTGCTAAGAGTCTGCTTCTGCACAAAAAAATGGCTCCCCCTTTCCATCTAATGCAAATGTAAAATCACCAGAGCAATACGCAATAAATCTATGCCTGTAATTCCTATTTACACACAGAGTCATGTTTTCACATTAGTCACAAAACGAAATTTCTTTGCCAATTTGAAAGCACACTTACTACTCTTTTTTTTGGCAAGTGATAAGTACTTTTACAGACTGACACATTATGAATCCACTTTTCAGATTCTGATAAAAGCACATGTCCAAACTGCTTTTTCAGACCAGCACCATGTGTAACCTGGGTGACTGACTACACTCCAGCAAGGGCAACCAGCCTTAGTGATGCTGAATGTATTTGCATTACTGACTGAAACCTCAAACCCCACTCGGTTGTGAATACTGTGCATGATTCCACAGGATAAGCAGCTGGGTGTGTGCTAAGAGTCTGCTTCTGCACAAAAAAATGGCTCCCCCTTTCCATCTAATGCAAATGTAAAATCACCAGAGCAATACGCAATAAATCTCTGCCTGTAATTCCTATTTACACACAGAGTCATGTTTTCACATTAGTCACAAAACGAAATTTCTTTGCCAATTTGAAAGCACACTTACTACTCTTTTTTTTGGCAAGTGATAAACACTTTTACAGACTGACACATTATGAATCCACTTTTCAGATTCTGATAAAAGCACATGTCCAAACTGCTTTTTCAGACCAGCACCATGTGTAACCTGGGTGACTGACTACACTCCAGCAAGGGCAACCAGCCTTAGTGATGCTGAATGTATTTGCATTACTGACTGAAACCTCAAACCCCACTTGGTTGTGAATACTATGCATGATTCCACAGGATAAGCAGCTGGCTGTGTACTAAGAGTCTGCTTCTGCATAAAAAAATACCTCCCCCTTTCCATCTAATACAAATGTAAAATCACCAGAGCAATACGCAATAAATCTCTGCCTGTAATTCCTATTTACACACAGAGTCATGTTTTCACATTAGTCACAAAACGAAATTTCTTTGCCAATTTGAAAGCACACTTACTACTCTTTTTTTTGGCAAGTGATAAGTACTTTTACAGACTGACACATTATGAATCCACTTTTCAGATTCTGATAAAAGCACATGTCCAAACTGCTTTTTGAGACCAGCACCATGTGTAACCTGGGTGACTGACTACACTCCAGCAAGGGCAACCAGCCTTAGTGATGCTGAATGTATTTGCATTACTGACTGAAACCTCAAACCCCACTCGGTTGTGAATACTATGCATGATTCCACAGGATAAGCAGCTGGCTGTGTGCTAAGAGTCTGCTTCTGCATACAAAAAAATGGCTCCCCCTTTACATCTAATGCAAATGTAAAATCACCAGAGCAATACGCAATAAATCTCTGCCTGTAATTCCTATTTGCACACAGAGTCATGTTTTCATATTAGTCACAAAACGAAATTTCTTTGCCAATTTGAAAGCACACTTACTACTCTTTTTTTTGGCAAGTGATAAACACTTTTACAGACTGACACATTTTGAATCCACTTTTCAGATTCTGAAAACAGCACATGTCCAAACTGCTTTTTGAAACCAGCACCATGTGTAACCTGGGTGACTGACTACACTCCAGCAAGGGCAACCAGCCTTAGTGATGCTGAATGTATTTGCATTACTGACTGAAACCTCAAACCCCACTCGGTTGTGAATACTATGCATGATTCCACAGGATAAGCAGCTGGCTGTATACTAAGAGTCTGCTTCTGCATAAAAAAATACCTCCCCCTTTCCATCTAATACAAATGTAAAATCACCAGAGCAATACCAAACAGCTTTCTGAGACCAGCAACATGTGTAACCTGGGTGACTCACTACACTCCAGCAAGGGCAACCAGCCTTACTGATGCTGAATGTATTTGCATTACTGAGTGCAACCTCAAACCCTTAAAGTATTCCTTATTTTTACCAGTACACCTTAATTTATCGTGAAAACATAGTCCATATTATTTTACATGTTCCTCACATTTAAATTTCTCCCAAAACAGAAAATAATAAACACAACTTCAACAAAAGGAATTCCAATTCTATTATTCATTTCTTAATTTACCATATACATCCCCTCTCAAACTCTAAACTCACCTTTAAAATTAGTTAATTGTAAAAGAAATGTGGCACTCAAACAGCAGATTATCAGAGCCAGGATCTCTGTTCTGTACACCTCTCTCCTCTCAGCAGAACCAGATAATGGCAAACTTTCCCTCTCTTTTTCCACACATATACATGTTAATTTCAAATCTCAGTGCTTCCCCCTTTTTTTCAAATGTAATCACACATTTCTATTGGTTGAAAACCAACCCTTTTCCAAAAGTACCCTTCCCCCAACTTGACTTCTGCCTAGTACCCTTCCCCCAACTTGACTTCTGCCTGCTACCATAGCAACAGCTCATGGAACACTGCTGTGTGGAGTTAGGTCAGAAGTTCGCCACACAATGTTTCATTTCCTAAGAGCAGGAGTGCTTGACTTTTCAAACCTAACAGCAAATCCATAGTACTGTTCTTTGGTAACACATTTTTCTGTACCAATACAAAACATGCTTCTATAAATTTACACATACAGCCTAGTTTTTATTCTAGAATGGTATGAAACAGCCAATCAGTTCTTTTTTTTATAAAAAAAATATGTATGCCTCCATTTCCAAACTGTCTTTCATTTCTTTTTACCATTCTACTGAATTACACCTCCTGAGTGCATCCAGTTCTCCTTTGAAGATGTTCACAGTGTGGATTGTAGGGCACAGCTATGTCTTCTGGAGTGAAAAGTATGCAGAGAAAACAGATATGGTGAGAGACCTTGCTTTGCCAAATGTAGACATTAAATGGATTGGTCAGAGAGGGTTAAAGTGGCACCAATTGATGCCATTGGTGAAATCCTTCATGCAAATCCAACACCCTGACCTCATAATAGTGCACTGTGGTGGCAATGACCTAGGCACTTTGACTGGGGTAGGTCTGGAAATGCTTATGAAGGACACCTTTGCACAACTGTTTTCACTTTTCCCTAAAACTGCCTTTGTGTTTTCTAACATATGCCAAAGGCAAAAATGGAACTGGTCCAATCATTTTTGTCCACAGATTGACAAAGCAAGAAAGCACGTCAACAAATCTGTTTCTGCTTTCCTCCGTGACTATGGTATGGGTTCCATTTACCACAACAACTTGCGTTACGACATGCAAGACATTTATAGAGGAGATGGTGTACACTTCACTGATGAAGGGAACAGAGTCTTCCTCTTGAACCTTAGACTCTGCATCGGTACTTACTTGTAGGTACCACTAAAAAAACACTTAATAAACACAACGGCTCTTTTTAGAGCCCCCTAATATCTAAACACTTAAATCTGCATTTCATTTCTTTTTTTATTTTCTTTTACCGTACGCGTACGGTGAGCTTACCGTACGCGTACCCCGCGATTTTTTTTAAAATCAATAAATGTTTTCTTTGTACTTTTCTGTCCTTCTTTGACCCCCCTTACAAATGTTAGGGGGTCTGTAACTCTCTTCCTTGCCCCCTTTTCAAGTTATCACCCTTTTTTTTCTGAGTGAAATACACAAAATGGCGGCCGCCGCTTCCTGGTTTCGACCGATTCGAACGTTTACTAAGATCTAAGAGCCAATCAGAATCGCGCTCGCGCACGTCACCGTACGCGTACGGTAAGCGCACCGTAAGCGCACCGTAAGCTGGCTCAGATATATATATTGATTTAAAGGCTATTTTCTCAGAATCTACTGAACAGATTTACACCAAACCTACAAAAGGCACTTCCTTGACCTGAGGACTACCTCTCTGCCAAATTTCAAGTAATTCTGTTCAGCCGTTCGGGTTGTAGCTGTGTCTAAAGGTCCTATGGAAAAATGCATGGGAAAAACGCGTTTTGGGACCCCCCTTTTATCTCAGCCCCCGCTTGACGAATCCCCCCGAGACTTTCAGGGTAGAAGCGGAGCGGAGCGCCCCACCTATTTTGAAACATTCGCGAGGATTCGTCGACCGGCGCCAAAGTTATTCAAAATAGAATGTTGCGGATTTCCTATGGAAACAGGGTCCTAACTATAACTACCTACTGGCGACCGCCAGTAGGTAATATATATATATATTATATATATATTACCTACTGGCGGTCGCCAGTAGGTAGATATAGTTAGGACCTATTTTTCATAGGAAATCCGCAACATTCTATTTGGAATAACGTTGGCGCCGATTGACGAATCTGCGTGACATTTTCCAAACTTTTGGCCAGCTCTGGTCCGCTCCTATCCTGAAAATTTCATGGTGATTCGTCAAGCGGGGGCCGAGGTAAAAGGGGGGTCCCAAAACGCATTTTCCCCATGCATTTTTCCATAGGACCTGTTGACGCGGCTACAGCCCGAACTGCTGAACGGAATTACACCAAATTTGGCAAAGAGGTAGTTCTCAGTTCAGACTCGTGCCTTTTGCTTAAATGTTGTAAATCCGTTCAGTAGTTCCTGATAAAATTAGAGTTAAAAAGATATATATATTTATGGCCTCGGAGGATCCGCGCACCCTCTCCTCAGCCAGTGCGCACCCTGCCATGCACGAGCTGCATTCTAATTGGCTGACAACACTCCAGATCAGGAAGTGTTGGTAGCCATCTTGTGCCTCGGTAGAACCGAGGCACAAGAAACCTATAAAACAAACGCGAAAAACGTGACATGGGGGCAGGGTAGAAACACCCTGACCCCCTAGGCCTGCTCAGGGCCAGAAAAAGCATTTTTATTTTTTTTAAATGGCGAGATTCGCGCACCCAGCGCGAATTTCGGCCGAAAATTCGACCGCCACCCCCCGGGGCTCAAAGATACTATATGCGGGGGGCTCACGGCTCCCCCACAGCCCGGGGATCGCCACCCCGAGAGGCTTATTGAAAATTGGAGGGGGGGCTCGCAGCCCCCCCAGCCCCGGGGACTTCCACCCCCCGGGGCTTATCTGAATTATAGGGGGGGCTCTCTGCCCCCCCAGCCCTGGGGACCACCACCCCCAGGGGCTTTTTTTAAAAAAAAAACAAAAAAACATGAGTGGGTGTACTGGAGCCCCCCCATATGGCCCGGGGACCGCCACCTCCCCGGGGCACTAATTATTTAACATAGGGGGTCCGTTACAGACCCTCAAGCCTCGGGGACCACCACCCCCCGGGGCTTTAAATTAAGTGGTAGGGGGGCACGCAGCCCCCCCTGGAGCCAATGATGGCCCTGGGGACCGCCACCCCCCAGGGCCGGCTCCTGCAGTGTCCCGGGGAGCCCACCCCCGGGACACTGCTGTTTGCAATGGCAGGGCGGGAGCCTCGCGGCACCCACCCTGCCATTGCAAACTGCTTTGCTTCATTGAAGCAAGAGCAGGGAAACCTGCTCTCGCTTCAATGAAGCAAAGCAGATTGCTTTTCCACATGGGAAGCAGCATGTTAGCTGCTCCCCATGTGGAAAAGCAATGTTGGCTCCCGCAGGAGACGGGGAGCCTGCTGGGACCGTGGGGGGATTAGGCGACCCCCCCATGGTCCCCAACGAGGTGGCCAGGCCCCAGGGATGGTGTCCCCGGGGCCAGTAGTGGCCCGGGAGGGGGGCCGCGCGGCCCCCCTCCTAAAAATTTAAAAATTAAAAAAATAAAAAACAGCCCTAGGGGATGGGGTCCCCGGGGCCAAAAGGGGCCACAGGAGGGAGGCAAGGCAGCCCCCCTCCAAAATACAAAAATATTTTTTAAAAGGGCCATACCCCAGGGGATGGGGTCCCCGGGGCAAATGATGGCCTCGGGAGGGGGGCAACGCGGCCCCCTTCCCGATTTTTGGTTTTTTTATAAAAAAAAAATTGGGAGCAGGCCCTGGGGGAGGGGGTCCCCTGGGCCAATAAATTAGAAAAAGAAGGGGGGCTGCACAGCCCCCCTTCTCAAAAAAAAGAAAAATCAGGAGAGAACCCAGTGCTGCATCTTTTAGCCCAGCACTGACCCTGAAAAGTAATTCAAACCGTACTTACCAGTAACCTGTATTTCCTTCCATAGGAATCCATTCTCTGGTTTTCAGCAGAAAAGTTTCTAAGCGTCTATTTTCAGAAACTAAAAGAAAAACTAAAAAAATCGCCTGTATGCCTTAAACGCATTCGTTCAACTGTTTACAGGAGATACACCAGTGCTGGACCCAGGATCTACCACTGAGTAAGAAAAAGTAACGATAACACTACTTACCTGCTAAGGGAATTTCCATCCATAGGGTATCATTGACTGGTTTCACTTGAAAATTCTTCTAAGTGTGAACTTTTGGAACTTTAAAATATTCCTATAAAATCAGCAGAACTACGAATTCCGATTTACTCACCTGTTATCAGGAGAGACATCAGTGTTGCATCTTTGAGCCCAGTACTGATCCTGAAAAGTAATTCTAACCATATTTACCAGTAACTTGAATTTCCTTCCATAGGCTAACATTGACTGGTTTCACTTGGAAATTCTTCTAAGTGTGGAGTTTTGTAACTTTAAAATATTCACCTAAAATCATCCGAAGATTGAATTCAGATTTACTCACCTGTTGTCAAGAAAGAACCCAGTGCTGCATCTTTCAGCCCAGCACTGACCCTGAAAAATGATTCTAACCGTACTTACCAGTAACTTGTATTTCCTTCCATAAGAATCCATTGTCTGGTTTTCAGCAGAAAAGTTTCTAAGTGTCTATTTTCTCAAACTAAAAATATTCCTAAATAATCGTCTGTATGACTTAAACACATTCTTTCAACTGTTTACAGGAGATTCACCTGTGCTGGATCCAGGATCCACCACTGAGTAAGAAAAAGTAACGATAACACTACTTACCTGCTAAGTGAATATTCTGCCATAGGATAACATTGGTGATTCTATATGAAAAATGTTCTGTCAACTTTTAAAATACAATAATAATCCTTAAAAATCACTACTGTAACCAAAATGCTTTTACTCAACTGTTTACAGGAGATGTCCAAGGACTGAATCTAGCATCCAGTCCTGTGGTTAGAAAAGTAATCCATAAAGTAACTAATTGCATTTGACTAGAAATTCACATTGAGCTCAATGTTGCTTTGTGTTTGAAATTCTGTTGGCTATTGCAACAACTGTAACTACTTTACTTAAAAGTCTATTGCCTATTTGCAAAGTATTTAAACTTTAAACCAGTAGATAGTTATAGTTAGGACCTAGTTTCCATAGGTAAAGCAATTTTTCTTTTCCCAATAACTTTGGCGCCGGTTGACGAATCTTCGCAAAATTTGCAATACTTGTGGCCCGCTCCAGTCAGCTCCTATCTTGAAAGTTTTGGGGTGATTTGCCAAGCGGGGGCCGTGAAAAAAGGGGGGTTCCAAAACGTGTTTTCTCCATATTATTTTCCATAAGAAACTTTACAGCCTGAACTGCTGAACGGAATTACACCAAATTTGTCAAAAAGGTATCCCTTGGTTCAGAAAGATCCCTTTTTGTTAAATGGTGTAAATCCGTTCAGTAGTTCCTGAGAAATTCAAAAAAAGAGGTCAGAAAATGAAGTTCTCATAGGAAACTTGAGACACGGCTACAGCTCGAACTGCTGAACGGAATTACACCAAATTTGGCAAAAAGGTAGTGCTTGATTCAGAAAGTGCCCTTATTTTCAAATGGTGTAAATCCGTTCAGTAGTTGCTGAGAATATCAAAAAACTAAAAGTTTAGATATTTAGAGGCGCAGTGGATCCGCGGATCCTCCCGACCACAAGCTTTCTTCTAATTGGCTGTCAACACTCCAAACCAGGAAAAAAAAAAAAAGAATTCAGCCGAATTCTCGCTGGGTGCGCGAATCCGGCCAAGAAAATTTTAAAAAAGCGCTTCGTTGTATTGAAGCCCCCGGATAGGCCAGGTCCCGGGGGCACTGAAAAAATGTGGGGGGGGGGCCCAATCCCACCACACTGCCCCAGGGACCAGGGGCTTGATTTATGAGTTGCAGGGGGGCACATAGCCCCCCCACAGCCCTGGGTACCACCACTCCCGGGGCTAATTTTTAAATGTGTCGGGCCTCCAAGGCCCCCCCAAGCCCCGGGGACCGCCACCCCCAGGGCTTTCATTAATTATTTGCGGGGAGCACACGGCCCCCAGCAACCCCGGGGACCACCACCCCCGGGGCTTGTTTTTAAAATAAAAGATAAACATGTGTGGGGGGCCTGAGACCCCCCACATGCCCCGGGGATCGCCACCTCCCCGGGGCACTAAAATGCAAATTTGGGGGTCTGTTATGGACCCCCGAGTCCCGGGGACCACCACCTCCCTGGGGCTTTGTAATTGAAGGGATGGGGGCCTCTTGGCCTCCCTCCTGGAGCCCCCCATGGCCCTGGGGACCACCACCCCCCAGGGCCGGCTCCTGCAGTGTCCCGGGGTGCCCCCCCGGGACACTGCTGTTTGCTATGGTAGGGCGGGAGCACGGCTCTATCCCTACCATAGCAGACTCTACTTTGCTTCATTGAAGGGAGAGCAGGGAAACCTGCTCTTGCTTCAATGAAGCTAAGCAGATTGCTCTTCCACAAGGAGAGGTGCATGTCAGCAGCTCCCCATGTGGAAAATCAATGTTGGCTCCAGCAGGAGGCGAGCAGCCGGCAGGGACAGTGGGGGCATTGGGGCTCCCCCCACGGTCCCCAACGGTGAGGGCCGGCCCCGGGGGATGGGTCCCCGAGGCCAGAAATGGCGCCCCCTCCCTGTACCATTGTGCAAACGTGCCCTGTGGCCCGTTTAAGTTGGGGGATTAAGTCCCCTTGAATCCTGAGGGTCCCTGGGGGCCAACTAGTCCACCAGGTACCTCTAGTAAGCGCCAGGGAGCTGCCTTGCAGAAAGGTGGTCCAAGGCCACGCCCCCTTTTTACACCACTCAGCAACGCAGCCCTGTGGCGCTTACTGGAGGTAGCTGGTGGGCTAGTTGGCCCCCAGTGACCCTCAGGACTCAAAGGGACGTGATCCCCCGATTTACAACGCATCAGGGGGTGCATTTGCACAGTGGTGCAGGGAGGGGGATGGGTCCCCGAGGCCAGAAGTGGCGCCCCCTCCCTGTACCACCCCCCAGGACCGGCTCCTGCAGTGTCCCGGGGTGCCCCCCCGGGACACTGCTGTTTGCTATGGTAGGGCGGGAGCACGGCTCTATCCCTACCATAGCAGACTCTACTTTGCTTCATTGAAGGGAGAGCAGGGAAACCTGCTCTTGCTTCAATGAAGCTAAGCAGATTGCTCTTCCACAAGGAGAGCTGCATGTCAGCAGCTCCCCATGTGGAAAATCAATGTTGGCTCCCGCAGGAGGCGAGCAGCCGGCAGGGACCGTGGGGGCATTGGGGCTCCCCCCACGGTCCCCAACGGTGAGGGCCGGCCCCGGTGGATGGGTCCCCGAGGCCAGAAGTGGCGCCCCCTCCCTGTACCACTGTGCAAACGTGCCCTGTGGCCCGTTTAAGTTGGGGGATTAAGTCCCCTTGAATCCTGAGGGTCCCTGGGGGCCAACTAGTCCACCAGGTACCTCTAGTAAGCGCCAGGGAGCTGCCTTGCAGAGAGGTGGTCCAAGGCCACGCCCCCTTTTTACACCACTCTGCAACGCAGCCCTGTGGCGCTTACTGGAGGTAGCTGGTGGGTTAGTTGGCCCCCAGTGACCCTCAGGACTCAAAGGGACTTAATCCCCCAATTTACAAAGCATCAGGGGGTGCGTTTGCACAGTGGCACAGTGGTGCAGGGAGGGGACGTGGCCTGATGTGACAAGTGTGCAAACGCTCCCTGTGGCGTGTTTTAAGTTGGGGAATTAAGTCCCCTTGAATCCTGAGGGTCCCTGGGGGCCAACTAGCCCACCAGGCATGTCCAGTAAGCGCCACAGAGTTGAGTTGCAGAGAGGTGTAAAAAGTGGCATGGCCTCGGACCACCTCTCTGCAACACAGATCTGTGGCGCTTACTGGAGGTACATGGTGGGCTAGTTGGCCCCCAGGGACCCTCAGGATTCAAGGGGAATTAATTCCCCAAATTAAAACTCGCCAGTGGGCGTGTTTGCACAGTGGTGAAGGGAGGGGGCGGGCCTGGTGTGACATGTGTGTACTTATGCAATCACTCCACCAAAACCCAAGCACTTATAAATTCACTATGCACTCTCCTCGCAGCACTCTAATCATCCAGTCACTACACATGCACTCCTGCAATGACCCATGCACTAACTCATGCACTGCTACAATACCCTGAGCAGTACCCATGCAGTACAGCCATTGCCCTGTCACTACCCATGCACTCCTCCAATCACCCAGCAAGCACCATGTACTTATCCAATTACTCCGCCAAAACCCAGGCACTTATAAATTCACTATGCACTCTCCTCGCAGCACTCTAATCATCCAGTCACTACACATGCACTCCTGCAATGACCCATGCACTAACTCATGCACTGCTACAATACCCTGAGTAGTACCCATGCAGTACAGCCATTGCCCTGTCACTACCCATGCACTCCTCCAATCACCCAGCAAGCACCATGTACTTATCCAATTACTCCGCCAAAACCCAGGCACTTATAAATTCACCATGCACTCTCCTTGCAGTGCTCTAATCTTCCAGGCAGTACCCATGTACTCATGGAGTGACCCAGGCACTAACATATGCACTGCTACAATCCCCTGTGCACTACCCCTGCAGGCCTCTCACCACCTACACAGTACTGATCCACTCCTCCAATTACGCAGGTTGAACCCATGCACTCCAGAAATCACTCTGTCACTACCCATGCACTCCTCCAATCACCCATCCAGCATCATATACTTATCCAATCACTCTGCCAAAACCCAAGCAGTTATAAAAATCACCATGCACTGTCCTTGAGCACTCTAATCATCCAGTCACTACCCATGTACTCATGCAATGACCCAGGCACTAACTCATGGCAAATACAGAGGAGGCCTGGCTCATTACAGGGGTACCCCAGTGCATAGTGTTCCCTAGTGTATGTAGGTGTTTTCACTGTATTCTAAGTGTCTTTTAGCATAGCACTGGCTCCGGTCCTGGTTAGTCAGAGTCAGTTACCACCATTACCCGTCACTAAAAAGTTGGGGGCACAGGAGGACTTTCTGCTCCTCTGTTGGTTCTTTCTGCACATCTCTTGCTTCTTCCTGCACTTTTCTTCGTCTTTCTGGTCTTCTGTTGCCTCTTTCTGCATTTGTCTTGCTTCTTGCTGCGCTTTTCTTCCTCTTTCTTCACATGTCCTAACTTTGTAGGCATAGTTAGAAAGTAGCATTTAAAAATATCATTGAAATTCACATACACATTCACTCATTCACCCATAGAATCACTCATAGATGTAGTCACTCATCAATACAGCACTATCATACGCAATCATACATCTATACAGACACTCACCACCAGAGTTACTCACACACCTAGTCAGTCATGCAAAGCATCAATCACACTTCCATTTACTGACCTATACAGTTATACACACACCACATCAGTTATTCAAACAGAAACAAATGCACTCTTTTCTACAATCACTGATACAAGTACACACTCATCCATGCAGCCACTCTCACAATCACTGACTCTCATGTATAGTCATTTATATACTTCAACTTTCACATACACTGCCTTTTATATATGCAGTTACTTGGACATGCAACATTGAGACATCCATTCTCTCACCAACACACCATACACACACTCACACTCATACAGCTGTTTCCACATGCACTCTTGAACCCGTACACATAGTGAATCAACCACTCAAGCATCTATGCACAGACTCACACACCTCCCACGCACCTACACACACCCAGGGACCCATACAGATACTCAGACAACCAATCAATAAGCCATAAAGATCCTCATTTAGCTACTCAACAACCCATGCAACTGCTTACACACCAACTGACAAACTAAACTGTGTGAATGTCTGTATCAGTCACTAACCCGTGCATTCAGTAAGACACATGTAATCACTCACTTAAACAGTCAGTCACACACCTACTAAATCCTCCATCCAGACACTTATACACCCACTCATTCTTCAATACACCTTGGCATATATATAATACATATTTAAACTTTATAGAAACACACATTCACTGGATGATGTCATCAGTGATGTCATTTGAGATGTCATCAGTGATGTCACTGACCATGTCATGAATGATGTAATATGTGACGTCATCAGCAATGCATTGCGGGGGCGCGAGTTATAGTTAGCTGAACTAACTATAACAAGGTAATTTCTATGGTTTTGTATCAGTGAATTGTCCAACTAACTATAATGTCCCTGAAACCTATGGTTTTTTCAGTGACTATATATATATATATAAAACCAAATGATCCTGGATGACCTCTTCCTTTGGTAACATGAACACAGGTATGGACCACCAAAGTGCAAATTTGATTATTGTGCTTCATTTGCCAAATCAGTCAGCATGACGTGTTTCGGCTGCGTTGCCACAGCCTTGATCACATATATATAGAAGTGTGGCTCAATGGTTAGAGCGACAGACCCTGATGCAGAGGTCTGGCCCGGGACCAGGGTTCAATTCCCGCCTCGGCGGCTCTTGGATTCAATTTCCCCGGACCTGATAATTCTCGCCTCGGTGCCTATTCTAATCATGGGTCCCACTGTGCAACTCTGGGCAATAGCTTGCTTAATCTCCACAACGGCCCCCACAGCACTAGGATGCCTGGCTTCACCTTGGGGGTTCCCAGGAGTGGACATCTCACAGGAAAACCAGGAAGGGTTCCACAGCGGTATGAATACAGCGCTACGAGACCCCTGGGTAGAAGTGCGCTATATAAGTACAAATACATTTACATTTATATATATATATTAGGCTCAAAGACTCCACAAAGTGAAGAGACCGCACTCAGTTGAAAGGTAAAAAAGACTCGGGTTTATTTAAGTCGCAAGGCAAACAGGACGCATTTCGGCTCGCTCCATTTTTGACTGCTCATACATCGACAATTACGCCATATTTATATTCACAACAGCATGTGTCTCATTGCATTTTACATTCATGAAGATGGAAAGCAGACTGTTACATCACAGGCTTTAGCAATCACTACCATTTTATAGTGGTTATTTGCCCCTTTACAAATACTGTGTTATAGAAGACAAATGAATACTCGTTTGAACTATACACTCGATCATGATTAATTCCTATTGTTTTATAATGTACGATATATCATTCTACATGAATTAGAATAAAATCGTGCAATAATGCATAAATTCATAAAATGAAGTAAACCAGTAACTTGTCTCCAATTACACTCGATTGTTCAAAATTCATCAAGCGCTGTATGAGCTTATGTAGTAGGGCAAATTTCCAACACAATTCAAAACAGTTGCAAATCACATCATATTCAAATACATTGAATTGCAGACTTCAATGTGCAAATCTTATAGAGAGTGTCATTTACTCTCCGCTAACTCATCTGAGTTAGCACACTCTGTATGAGCTTTTTTGGTGGGGCAGATTAAAACATAATTCAGCAATTACAGATGAAAGCATATTCAATAGGATCGCAGACATCATTATACAGACATTATGAGACAGATGACCAATGTCCTTTACTCTATCCTAAATGGATTGCTAATTTTTCTTCCATATTTAGCCCTGTGGGTACCTTTGTATGGAGGTCTCTAATAAATCTTGGTTCGAGTCTGCGTAGTTTTAACTCTCTGTTACCTCCTCTTTTGTGTGATGGAACATGATCTAAGCAGTAGGAACTGAGTACATTTCTATTGCTCTGATGAAATTTAGCAAAATGTCTCGCTACTGGATATGTTAAATCATTCATTTCAATTGCCCTTGCATGTTCTAAGATTCTCCGTTTGGTAGGATGGATAGTAGTGCCTATGTACATTAATTTACATGGGCAAATTATGCAATAGATTCAATAGGGAGTGTTACAGGTGAGAAATTTTGTGATGGGTCTGGGCTTCTTCTGTCCTGGTATTATATAGGTTAATGATTTAGGACTGTTTTTACAGGCCTTACATTTGGTACTGGGAAAAAATCATGTTAGATCACTGATTCTTGGATTGTAAGGCACAGTTTCAAAATGACTTTGCACCAGCGTCGCTTTAAGAGAGCGACTCCTTCTGTATGTGATTTGGGGTTATCTGATAAGCTATTCCCAATAACCGAATCGGTTTTAACAATATACCAATTACGGTAATAATGTTTCCTAGCTTATGAGACTCATTAGAAAAGGTGGTAATGAGTCTAAATTCGTCCATTGACAATTCTTTACCCTTTGTTTTCTTCTCACTAAGAAGGCAATGTCGTGGAATCTTATCTACTCTAGCGAGTGTTTTATGGAGTAGCGTCGCTGAATATCCTATTGTCTTAAATCTATCAATAGCTTCCCCTGCAGCCTGTTCAAAATCCTGTCTATAGATCTATATTGACCTTTCAGTGCTAGGTTGGTCTTCTCCCAAACATTTTGCCTACTAACCTTCATTTTTCTGCTGAAATTTGTTTTTGTTGCCCTTATGGCTATGTACACTTTACCACTGCTGACAAGTGCTAAAGTGCTTGTGCTCACTCCCTAAACATGGCTAGATTGGTTTATACCCAATTGGCACATTTAAAATACTTATATGTCCCTTCTAGAGTGGTATACCATATACCCAGGGCCTGTAAATTAAATGCTGCTAGTGGGCCATCAGCACTTATAGTGCTACCCACAAAAATTGCACCTTAAAATATGGCCCATGTCTTGCATTGCAGCCTGAGCGCAGTTGTAAACTTCTCCATTGGCTTGGCATTGAAACCCCTTTGCCAAGCCCTAGACTCCCCTTTTTTGCATATAAGGCACCCCTAGGAAAGACCCTAGGTAGCCCATAGGGCAGGGCACATTGTAATTAAAAGGTTGGACATGTACTTTTAAGATTTACATGTCCTAGTAGTGAAAAACTACTAAATTAGTTTTTCGCTACTGTGAGGTCTACCTGTCCCACCAGATAACATTGGGTTAAAGTATTAATAAGCACTAACTTATGATTAGGACCTGGTAAGCATTTCATGTTTGGTATCTATGACACTTTAATGAAAAATCCTTTTTAATGGTAAAGTCAGATTTTAAATTGCAATTTTGAAAATGCCACATTTAGAAAGTTAGCATTTTTCCGCCCTTAGTCACTTGGAGTCTGCAGCCTCTCCTGAGTCAAGTACCTTGGTGTTACTGACAGCTAGACTTTGTGATTTCCTCGCAGACAGTCACACAATAAAGGGGTTCAGTGTGTCTGCATGGGCCATCTGCTGGCTGGATGGGGGCGGAGCTGCGCACAGCTCCATTTGCAACTAAAGAGGCTGTGCTCAGTCGTCACACATAGGGCTTCTCGCCTCCACATTGTCTCTTCAACGAGCTTCCCGCCATGGCAGGGGAGTCAGGAAATTCCAAGCACTTCAAAGAAAAATCTCTAGAAACCACCCCAACCTCAAATAAGGCATCAAGTATAAAAATACTATCCCAAGACACGCTCTTCACTTCACTTTCTGGACTTGTGAAAGGACTCTCAGATGAATGCCTGCTGCCGTGGCCTGGTACTTCACAAGACTGCTTTGCTGCACCTGAAAGAACTGCTTTGCTGCCTGGAGTCTACTTTAAATCCTCAGAAGTCATTTCTGCTGTTTGAGACCTGCTTTTTCACGTGAACCCAGGATTACCAGAGTGACTCCAAGGGCTGGTCTCCTGGCCTGCTGTTCAGTGCCACAGGGACATAAAAGGCATCCACCATTTTGAACCCACATCTGGACACAGTCTGAGTGAGTCCTGAACCTCCAAGGGGTGTCCCACCAGTCATAAACCAGACTTAACACTACGCGCTAAGGAGTAGGCGGCCTCGGAGGCTTTTGTTGGTCTGCTGGGCTCTGTAACTCGCTGAAAACGACTGAAAATAACTGTTGCTGCTCAAATATTATTGCTGCTATATTTCGCTGCTAATTTTGTTACTGCTATTATCATCGACCGGATCGCGGTCTTTTAATGTTGGCTATATTTTAAAACTGTTGTTTCTATTTCGCATACCCTCACTATAAAACAAAGCTCACCAACCTGCTGCTTAGAGCGGGGCCTCATCCTTCACCACATCATTGAGCGCCATCTTGGATTGGGCTGGATCCAGTTTGCTGGGCGCCATTTTGGGGTGCGCGCGCTGATGCTCGCTGAGGGGGGGCATAAAAACAGGCCAATGCAAGCGCGCAGCGCGCGCGCGCAGCGGGCGCGCCAAAGGCGCGCCAGAGGCAAGCCCGTCTGCGCCCGTCCGCGTCCCGGACGAGTACCGGATAACGGATGAATACCATGCCCCCAATAAGGTACGCCAGGTCTACTCTAGGAAACAGCTGCTACAGATTGGTGGGAAAGCATACAGCGGGACTGTGGCTGACACCACCCAGGACAATGCTATTGCCCCGGGGTGTAAAGCAACGAGTCCGCGCCCTAATATGTGTGGACACCTGAATTGTGGGTTAATAAATAGTAGGTCGTTAGTAAAACATCACTTTGAAATAGCGCTCCTAATCGAAGCTATGAAGCTGGATGCCTTATTTCTCACAGAGACCTGGATCAGAGCAGATTCAGTTGTGGAGATAGGTCTCGCCTGTCCAGACGGTTTTAAAATTATACATATACCTAGGGAGGAGGGCATAGGAGGTGGGGTGGGGATGATTTTTAGGGAAAACCTCAATTTTACTCAGTTACATGTAGACAAAATAGAGGGAATTGAACTGATGGTCTTCGCGCTTCAGGAAGCTAGAGGTCATCTCCTTTCAGGTTTGCTGTGTTATCGTCCTCCGGGGAATAATACTGCACAACAGCCCCTTTTAAATACCATCACCAACTTATCCCTATCTCACTCCAATATGGTCATCTTGGGAGATTTTAATTGGTGGGAGAATGCTAGTTCAAAAAATCAACTCAGAGATTTGACAGACACCTGCCAATCTCTTGGTCTACAACAACTAGTTACCTCCCCGACTCACCAGGGAGGACATATCCTCGACCTTTTATTTGCAAATGACTCAAGGGTGGAACTCCTAAATATTTCTCCCCAAACGTGGACGGACCACTACCTAATATTTTTCACAGTACGGTCAGTTCTTCCCACCGCTCAATCCAACACCGTTGTGCAGTATCGAAAAGGGAGAAACTGGTCCAATTTAACAAGGACAGGCACTCTCCTGCCAACGCCCTCGGTGAGCCTTTTTCAGAGCTTAGGTACAGTGGAGGATAATTATAACACCTACCAGAAGTACGTCACAGCTGCATTAGACGAAGTGCTCCCCATAAAAAGACTCCAAATTAGAAACAAAATTTCAGCGCCTTGGTACACAGAAGATCTGAGGCAGCTCAGACTTCAATGCAAGAAGGCAGAAAGAACATGGAGAAAGAGCTATCTGGATAAGGATAGGGCCACCTTTAAGATAACCTTGAGGAGGTACAAGTCGTGCATCTTGGAAAGCAAGGCCAATTTCTATGCTCAATCCATCCTGCAAGCTCCAAATAGAATTACGGAGCTCTTCAGAATTGCTAGAACCATCTCTGCCCCATCCTGTCTGGAGAATGAGTCGAAGCTTCACAAAATCTGTGTGACGAGATTGCCACTCATTTTAAAGACTAAGTGGCCAAGATTGTCGTCCGCTTTAAGGACAACGAGGTGACGACCCAGAACCCGGGTAACAAGACATCTAAGGGGACCCTGGACCACCAACACTCCTTGGTTTCCTTTCCTGTTATGTCGGCCTCTATTTTCGACTCCCTGGTCAGGGGCATCTCCTCCGGCTCACCCCTCGACCCTCTTCCCCAGAGAGTGTGGAAGACCTATGGTCATATCACCTTTCCCTGGCTGCGCCAGATCTGCAACCAATCATTGGAAACAGGATCGGTTCCAGAAAGCTGGAAGCAGGCTGTGGTGTCCCCTCTTATTAAGAAGCCCTCTTTAGACCCAACTAACCCGGCTAACTTTCGGCCCATCTCCCTCCTTCCCTTCCCAATCAAGATCTTGGAAAGGGTCGTGAGTAGATCTCTTTCGGAATTTCTGGAAGAGTATCAGTTACTAGATAAGGACCAGTTTGGTTTTCGCCCTGGTCATGGGACGGAGTCGGCCCTGGTCACAATGCTGGACAACATGCGAATGCGGGCTGACACCTGGAGCACCGCGGTTTTAGTGCTCCTGGATATGTCAGCCGCATTCGACACAGTGAGTCACACTATCCTGCTGGCAAGACTGAGGGATCTGGGTGTAAAGGGCCGAGCACTGCAGTGGCTCCGCTCTTATCTGACAGGGAGGCAGCAGGTGGTGACACTGGGGTCGTTTACCTCTGAGAAATCCCACGTGGCCTATGGAGTACCACAGGGTTCCAGCATCAGCCCCATTCTCTTTAATATTTACCTGCAACCACTGTTTGCAATTATCAAAGCGTTTGGGGTTGAGCTGATAAACTACGCAGATGACACACAATTGGTATTTTCGATGGAGGGAAAACAGGAGGTGTCTCTGGAGCAATTTCAAAACTGCATGAGCCTGACAACAGATTGGCTGCGAAGTAACTCCCTGCAGTTTAACGGTGACAAGACCGAGGTGTTGTTCTACTCACCACTAAACCAGATCCACCATCTGCAGTCGGAGTTTAGGCTTGCTCCAGATGAGGCTCCACTGGTTCCATCAAATACCATTCGTAATCTAGGCGTCTTGTTCGATAATGATCTGCAATTGAACTCGCAGGCGAACAAGACTGCCAGTGTGTGCTTCGGACTAATACGGGTACTCCGCAGGATTCTTCCATTCTTGCCAGGGGATATGCGCGCTCTGATTGTAAGGAGCACAGTACTCAGCAGAATGGATTACTGTAACTCTCTGTATCTGGGCGCCCCCCAGTATATTCTGCTGGGATTACAGAGAGTACAGTCGGCTGCAACAAAGTTGGCGCTAAATCGCAGACGCGACGCCTCTTCCACTCAGGCGCTGCGCGAGCTCCACTGGCTAGGCGCTGCGCGAGCTCCACTGGCTGCCAGTCAGAGAAAGGATCCTTTTTAAATCTCTCTGTCTGATTCACAAAGCAGCACATGGGAGGGGTCCAATTCCCCTGCAGGAGAGATTCACACGCTATCTCCCCCCGAGACAGCTGCGTTCTTCCAACGCTAATTTGCTGTCACAACCCAGATTCAAACGTGTCAGGCTGGGGGGGAGGGCATTTAGCGTGGCTGGTGCTCGGATATGGAACGAGCTCCCTCCGAGGATCAGGCAGCTAGACTCCTTAATGGAATTCAGAAAGAGTCTTAAGACCTGGCTCTTTCCAGTAGCCTGATTGCCTACGTCGTTGCCTATTCCTCTCAGCTTAATTTCATCAACTGTTTTGTCAAGCGCCAGGATACCCGTAGGGTGATAGTGCGCTATATAAGAGCATATACAATACAATACAATACAATAAACTCTTGGTTGTAGTGCTTAAGGTAGCCAAAATCCAAAACTTGGCCTTTAAAAAATGAAAAGGTTTCAGCTGATAACTGCTCTGAGAACAGAGGGAAGACCAGGACCACCCTGCTCGTCGATCCACCCAAGGTACATTGCTAGTGAGTCTGACTTTAAGGCTGCCCCCACTGAATTCTTCTCCACAGCAGCAAATTCTGCTCAGCAGTCCATCGCCATTGGGGTATTTTAACTCCTGGAATTGTCTTCAGCTACAGCCTTCTGCCTCGTCCCACTGGAGATTTTCATCTTCCAAAAAAGTGACTAAGTCTGAACGTGATAATGTTCACTGCACCTTCATCCAGAGGTTCCTGGACAATGACACTCCTTGAACACTGCTAGTAGACTTGCCGCTCTGAACTTTACCTCCTTAGAACATTTTTTCTTGAAAATGTTTGTAAGTCTGATGGTAAGCACCAACGGGCCCAAACCACTTCTTGTTTCTGACCTGTGCTCCATTGCTTTCTGACATATTTTTCAAATTTTAACCAGTCTTGCACAACTAGATGTCATTTTGATCTGAGGTGGCATGGTGGGTGAAAACCGATGGATTGGGATGTGGACCCGAGCAATTGCCAGTGACTGAGAGTATTTCAAGCATTCCATCCATCACCTTGTTGTTTTTGATCTTGTAGGCACTAGTTTTTACTAAATACATAAACAATTCATGTTTCCGGTTCTACTGATTGTTTTTTTGTCATTTTGGTGTCAAATAATTAATAAATATTTACTCTGTTTTCCTAAATTGGTGTGGGATTTTTCTTGGGTTGTGTGTTCATTCTGTTTGTATACTGCATCAACACTTACATATTGCCTCTGAGTTAAGCCTGACTGCTTTCTGTGCCAAACTACCCAGAGTTAAGCACAGGCTAATTTAGTGATTTTTGTGGTTCATCCTGCCAAGGATTGTGGCTGTTGCTTGACAATGGCTCACACCCCAGTCAACCAACGACCCAATGTCTCACAATATACATATTACCAAGGGACTGTCACTACTGGGTAGTTATAGTTAGGACCACATTTCCATAGGAAATTGATTTTTTACTTTGCTTATAAAATCGTCACCGTTTGACAAATCTTCACAAAACATTAAGAAAGAAAACTCATCCACCTCACCATCTTCCTAAAACGTTTCAGGAGATCTGTGAAGGGGGATGTTGTGGAAAAGGGGGGCTCCCAAAACACAATTTTACCATCTAATTTCCATAGGGACTTTTCAACAGTGCTACAGCCAAAATGGCTGAATGGAATTACACCAAATTCGGTGCCCGTGTCCTGGAAATTTAAAAGGTATTCAAGGATATGCTTACCCTGCCCCCCTGGCCAATTTGAGGGGGATCCCTAGAGAGAGCCCCACGCCCATGGGCAAATAAAAAAAAAATGTATAGGGTTGCCTCAATCCTATAGGACTCTCGCTGGAGCCTGTGCATCATCCCCACCACTTATTCCTTCAAGAGTCCTGCAGGATCGAAAAAGATACAAAAAAAAATAAGTGGGGTGGATGTCCCTTAAGGCAACACAGGCCAGACCAGGCCCGGCAGCCAACTTGATGCCTCTCACTTTCAAAGGGCGTGTGTGGGGGGAGGTTGGCTGCCCATGGTAGGCTGGGTGCAAAGCCAAGCTGAAGGCTAGGCCTTGCGGACAATGCCACACAGGACACAGCCGAAGGCCAAGTGCTGGAGGGAGTTGACTCACGGGTGCACGGCCTGCAGCCAATCCTGTGCCACACAAGGCCGAAGGCTGAGCCGGGCAGTGGGTCTTGCATAGTTACATAGGGTATATCCTACTTTATGTAAAAAAAACTAGAAAATCATTGAAAAAATGTAGGTTAAAGTGGCGTTAAAGTCAGTTATGGTAATAGGATCTGACTAAAACATAGAAATTCACTGAAAAAATCAAACAGTAAATGTAACATTTTAAACTAAAAAATCACTGAAATTGACCAGTTATAGTTAACTGAAGTAACTATAACTGAGGCCCTCGCCACACACTGCTTATGAGCTCACATGTTACATTAAGCAGGCATGTCCTATGACATCATTGATAACATCACTGATGACATATGAAATTACATCATTTATGATATCACTGTGCATGATGGGGTGGGAGTAAGATCCTTGGTTGCTACGTCATTTGCTTAATGATTGTAAATATCTATCATAAACTCTTGGACATCTTGATGCTTCAACCACCCATATTCTCTTGATACTGGTTCTCTAATTGTTGTTGAGTTGTGTACTTTCTTGTCATTGTTAATGTCTGTCATTATTTTCTTAAATTCTGAAGCTAAAGATCCTCATTACTTTTCATCCTGTAAATCTCTTTTCTTGTAAACACAGCTAGTGTGTTAACTATCAAAGTTACATATTTGTTAGCTCCACCTGTGTTTTCTTTATTTTAACTCTTTTTTTGCCAATTTTTCTGTGTGTTATGTATTTTATACTGACCAAGATGGGGAGAATGCAAGGTTCAAAGTTTATTGTATTCTCCAAAGCTGCATTAACATTCTATGGTCAAGCCCTTCGACCACGTTGTCATACAAAGATTTTTATTCTGTGTTGAGTTTCTCAACAACAGTCTGAAAGATTGCTATTTATTCAGATGCTTGTTTCATTACTAACTCTACCATATTTATTACTATATAGGCTTCATTCGGAATGAGCAGATCACCAAGTGGATCAGCCATTTCTACATTTGAGTTTTGGGTCCCTCTAGGGAGTCGTTAAAAATTTCCTGAGTTACCCTTGCTGCCTGAGCGATGTCCTGTTCCAACATTTCCAAATACTTGTGAAATATGTTTTTGAGTGTCATTCTTAGCAGCCTCAACATTTACCTCATATTTTTCATGCTCTTGCAACAGATCCTTCTGTTTTCTCTAAGGATTAAAAAGCTACAGCACAGCCATGTAGAAAAAAACCCTTTTGTTTTGTTTCATTGGTTAGAAGACAGTGATTTACTAAGCCTAGATTTTGACCCTCAAAGTGCATAAACTCCTCATTGGGTCACACCCATCTCTGATATGTGTATTAAAGATCTACTTCATATGAAGAGACTTTTTCAAAGGCTGAGCCTCTTTGTGGATAGTATGTATCCTTCATGTTTGGTTTCCCAATGTTGGTGTTCTTGACATACAAAGTGGCCTTCACTTCATTTCTCCACATGGATTTCAAAAGATGTTTGCATTTGGCAGCTAGTCCTAGAGGAAGCCAAACAATTGTTTTAAAATTTTCTGTAGAACAGGCACCCAGTAATTCAGTCATATGCCTCATATGTGTCACGGTCTGTATGTGACAACATGCAGGTGGCATAGGTGCATAGCTTCGTGACCAGAGTCTTTTCTGGTGATGCCATATCATAGAAATCCCTAAATTGTTTATCTGACTTTGGATTTACAACTTGACATATTGTATAACTGCTCTTTGGTTGTCTGCAAGAAGCTGCTTGTCAATGTTTGCATTCCCCATGCTTACGATGACTGCTTTATTACCATTAGGAATTTAAAGGGCTTTGTTCCAGTGCAGACAACATATATTCTTTGATGGCATTCTAGTGCCTGTATGTCTGACTGCAAACATACAGTGGTTCGCTTTCCCTCTTGATAGGACATGTCTTGGAAAAGCAAACCTCCCTTTTATGTAATACTTGCCGTTTTGTCTAAAGGGACGTCGGCACCACCTTGTGCACTTGTGTCTTAGAAACAGTACAACCATTGGTACGCCGATCTTTGTTTTCTGTTTCCTATGGTATTGCACATGTCCATATGATTAAATTAAATCTGTTGTAGAATCATCAGCATCCTTTTTGCCACAATAAACTATAAATCTGCTGTGCTCCTCTTGCTTGATACTCCTTTCTCCAGAAGAAATTCAGAACCCATCCCAATTTCGGGTTCTTTTTGTTGCCTGTGCAGTGCGACATTACCGAAAACTCTGGTGAAAATGTTACCTACATTTGCTAGGTCAATTAAGCAAACTCATCAATCTCTACACTAGAAATGTTTGAATTTGCTAATATTTAAAGCATAACCAGCACAACATAGGGGCCGATTCCGGCCGCAAAACGTACAGACCGACACGGACCCGGACCGGAGACCGACCGACACGGACCGGCGCCGTACGACCTGTGCAGTGCGATGCAACGCGTGTGAATTACAACCGACACGTCTGGAATACAAGCCGTACGACCGAGCCGTAGGGAAAATAGTGATCCGGCCGGAAAACCGAGACGAGTTTCACCGACCGACACGAACCCGGAATGAACCCGACTGACCCGTACCCGCGATGTCCGAACTGCGCAATACAATGCAATGCGTGTAAACCCAGACTGACTCGCACGGAGACCAAGCCGCACGACCGACACGCACAGAAAACCGGGCCCACAAGTAATAGAGATCTCCGCGACCGACGCATATGAAACACAAAAGATAGGCAGCGTGAATGAGGCGGAGAAGCCCGCATGAGCCAACATCAGAGTCCGTTTCCGTCAGAAGAACGTCTCCTTCATGCCTACAAAACCCAAAGGAAAAAAGACAAAAAAAGGACCAAACAAGCAATGACAAAGCCAATAAATATCAAATAAAAAAACCTGGGACA
The DNA here is from genome assembly GCF_964204655.1 of Triturus cristatus. Lineage (NCBI taxonomy): Eukaryota > Metazoa > Chordata > Amphibia > Caudata > Salamandridae > Triturus > Triturus cristatus. The sequence goes on from NC_140589.1 coordinate 1,757,809,175, forward strand.
AAGACACACCCACAACCTCAAATATATAAAGGACTACAATCACTACCATGATCCCTTGCAAACAGGAGACACAGCCAGCAGCAAACACCATTACACAGCAGCCACAGACACACTCACAACTCAGCCATCACAAAACTCACACACCATCAGCACCTCATCCAAAAGCACACACACATACAGCCAGCAAAACCAACACTAACCCACCCTCACTTGCACCCTCACACACACATCCCTCTCCACCACCACCCATCACCATGCCCCCAAAGAAGAATCCAAAGTTCACAGATAGTGAGTTAGAAGTGCTGGTAGACGAGATCATCAGAGTAGAGCCACATTTGTTTGGTACATTGTTCCAAAGGACCCCCATGTCACTGAAAACCAAGATGTGGGCGAGGATTTTGGACAAGGTGAATGCTCAAGCACCAGCAAGGCACACAAAGGACGATATCCAGAACAGGTGGTATGACGTGCGCAGGAGGGTCAAGAAACTCATCGAAAAAGATCACGCCCTGAGTCAGTGCACCGGCGGTGGCCCTCCTGCCAAACCAGTCTACTTCAGGACCTGGGAGGAGAAGGTGCGGGACATCCTACCACCAGAGAGCGCCCATGATCTGACAGACATACCAGAGCCTGGTGAGTACACAAACATCATACCCAAGATTGTGTGGCAAGGGGACAGTGAATCCATGCACCGCAAGCAAAGCTACAGTAACCAATAGATAATCATCCCAAGATGTGTATGCCAGTCAGACAAACACAATACCTGCCATCTCATAGTGACTTGGAACTGTGTCATGACATGCACCAACCTACAAACAAATAGAGCAAGGCAGTGGCACAAAACTAAATTAACACTGCCAGACAGTTTGTCACCACAAACACACTACCTCACAGTGCAGCTGACTGATAGGAAGGAATAGCGGGGATGCAGGTGAAGTGAGTGTATCCAAAAGCATGATGGGGTTTGTAGTCACAGATAATGCATCCCCTCCTGATTGGCCCATCAAGCCATCTCTGAAATTTGCCCACATCACAGGGAGTGCAAAATGACTGACAAGATGGCTGACACTGGGTCCTGCTGTGGGGAGCACAAGGCCCTGGTAGGGCCTGTGCCCCAATCAGAAGCAGGACACCACTGACTGACATCCTGAAAGACAACTTGCATGCCCTACAGTGGAATCACGTTTCATGATGGGAAGGAGGACTGACAGCCCTGACTATACTACTCAGCTTGGGGAGACACCCTCCCAACACAAACTCCACACAACTCACCGGGTACAATGCATTGACACACACCTCAATGAAATGTCAGCAAAAGATACCCCGTACTGGGTGCTGCTGTGTGAAGCACAGGGGCTCTCTTTGGACTTGTAGCCAAACAAACACCTGGATTTCACAGTCAGCCATCTTGACATTGCTGTCACACCCCCTCACAGGGAAGCAGAGTCAAGAGGGAGAAAGTATGGGCATGCTGGGAAGGGGTGTGTAGCCAAGAGTATGATGGGAGTTGCAGTCACAGACAATCCACACCTACCCACATGGCCCAGCAAGCAAACACTGAACCATGCTCGCCTCACAGGGAGTGGGAAGGGACTGACAAGATGTCTGACACTGGGCTCTGTTGTGGGGAACACAAGGCCATGCTGAGAAATGGGCAACAACAATATCAAACTTTGTCCGTGACAAGCTGGAAAAAAGCAGTGTACAGGCAGGCATCTGTTCGTACAGTAGAAAATGTCATGTTTGTAAACCATTGATGCCTGTAGAAACATAACTTACATTGTGTGTCTCTTCCAAACACAGGCGGTGCTGGGGACCCAGCACCAAATGAAGAGGATTCCCAGTCCCAGACTCTGGTGGTCACTGAGCTCTCTGGTTTGACTCTGTCTCTGTCCTCTTCGGGTGACGACGACCAACCTGGCCCCTCCGGTGTGAGTCATCATGCAGCACCAGCAGCATCAACATCTGCACCCCCTGTACCCTCGCCTCCAGCATCTGGAAACTGACAGGGCACCCCCGCCAACACGGACAGACCAAGGCCACTGAACACCCACAGCACAGGGACACAGGACCCCCTGGAAGCTACAGCAAACACCACCAGCAACACCACCCAAGGGGTCCCAGTGTGACCTGTGCGTTCCGCCGCTGGTCCTGCCCATGTGGATAGGGGTGCTGGGAGGGGTGGGAGGCAGAGGGCACGCCTTGCAGAGGGGTCTGGACTGCGTGATGACCCCCAACTGGCATGCATCATAGATGCGTACCAGGATAGCACTGGAGGATATGGCCAGGCAGTGGGGATCCTCAAGAACATGCAACAGGAGCAGGCTGCCCACCATGCCCACATGGAGGCAAAGTGGGATGCCCTTACTGCGGTGCATCGGAACATACTCCAGTGCCTCCGCCAGATCAACACAAACCTGTCCACACCTCCCTGTGTGGCCACAACATCTGTTGCAACACCATCTGCCAGCGCCACAGGGAGGGAGGAGGACTCTGGCGGAGAGTCCCCTGCACCGCAGAGGCCTGCACCTGAGGATCCCCCCCCAAGAAGAAGAGGGGTCATCTGAAGAAGGACATGTGAGAGGGAGATGTCCCAGCACATCCCCCAGGGCCTCTAAACCTGTTCTGGACAATGTTCTTTGTGCGCAACCCGTTCACCTTGTTCAATCGCACACAACTCGCCCACATGACATGGAGGGTTCATTTTGGTCCAATGTAGCAGATGACTGTGGACTTTACTCTGGACATTTCATCTACCAGCACTTCCAACTCTAATGTGAACTTTGGATTCAAAACCAATGTACAGCACCCACCATCCTGTGCACTTTCCTCACACATGTTCGAAAATAAACTCACCAGTACACCATACTTGCCTCTGTTGTGATTCCAACTTGTCAGGTGTCATGGAGATGTCGATCTGCTACACAACACAGTGCATGCCAAATACTGCAACAATGTGACCAACGTTAGGTGAGTCATGGTGATGTGACACATGTGAGGGAGACACACCACTATGGCAACACAACACATACTCACCATGGCCATGTTACTCATCCCACACAATGATGACCTGAAACACATAGGTATGCCCAAACGCAACACCTATCCACAGTCATTGGTAACAAGTCCACAGGTGAGGTAAGCAAATTTCACTCAGATGTGGGAAGACAGACAACGCACCTAACAAAGCATAGCACAGGTTCATTACACATCAGCAACATGTTTATTAAAAAATAGTTGCAAGGCAATTGTACGTCACAGTGGACACACGGTCACAGAGTGTCTGAGAATTGTAATCCAGGGGTGTGTGGCACATCACTTGATGTCAATTGACTACTCCCACACTGGTGTCGGATTCTGGGTGTTGGGGGTCCGTGATGACCAAACAACAGGCAAAATACCCTGTGAAGGACAGACACAAGACACAGTCAAAAGCACAGCAGAACAGGAATGAAACGCAATACACATGCACAAAACATGTCACAAGAAACCTACACAAAAACAAGTTAGCAGTACTACCCTATTGTGGAGTACACACCACCTGAATGGACACAGCACTGCACGCATCTAGTCAAGTGGCACACAGACACACTCATAGAGCAACAGAGCAGCCACAACACATTCCAGGCTAACTTCATACATTGACATAACAACCCTGGAAACTCACATTCAGGTGAAGAAGTTGTTGATGAGCTGTGAGCGGACGTCACCCTCATCCTCATCATCACTGGCATCGTGGCCCAGACCGGGATCCTCCACAGGTGCCGGAGGTCGGTCATTGTCATCCTGGATGAGAGGCACCTTCTTCCGCACTGCCATGTTGTGTAGCATGCAGCATACAGGTATTATTTTGCATACCTTTGCAGGCTCATATGTGAGGTCCCCTCCGGTCTTGTCCAGGCAGAGAAAGCAGCTTTTCATGAGGCCGAATGTCCGCTCAATCACCCTCCTGCTCTGACCATGTGCCTCATTGTAGCGCATCTCGGCTGGTGTCACAGGGTTCCTGAGGGGTGTCAGCAACCATGGCATGTTGGAGTGTCCGGAGTCACCTACACACACAAAAATGAACAAGTAGATGAGTTTTGTAGGAGTGCGGAATACAACACTGACAAACATACACAATGATAAACAGTCAGTACACACCGACAAGCCAGGCACGCTGAGCTGGCATCTGTGACATCAGCATTGCAATGCGACTACTCCTCATTATGTAGGCGTTGTGCGCAGAACCAGGGAACCGTGCACACACATGTGTGATACACATGTCTGCAAGACATACCACCAGAGCATTGATCGAGTGGAAATGTTTCATGTTACGGCATGCCTGCTCATGTGCCTGTGGTGGTATCAGGGCCACAAGTGTCCCATCAATAGATCTGATGACGTTCAGCATCCTCCCCAGTGTATAAAAGGCATCCTGTATTTCAGGGAGTTCAGTTTGGCTAGGGAACTTGATGTACAGGTCAAGGAAATTCAACATCCCCTCCAAGACATCGCGTAGCACACGACTAAACATAGTTTGCGACATACCACCTGCTGTAGCCACAGTGTGCTGGAAGGTACCAGTAGCAAAGAAGTGCAGGGTTGCCATCACCTTCACCTCTGGGGTCAGTGCTGTAGGGTATGTCTGGCCAGGTAACAGATGTGGCACCAACTGCTCCGCCAACTCCTCAATCAAGTGGCCTGGTGAAGCGGTACCGTTGGATGCAGTCGCGTTCCTGCATGGTTTCAACGTCTGGGAACTTTCGATGGACAGCTGGTGCCCTGCAGAACAAAGGAAGATTGTCGGTTCATCCACCCATGTGGCCATGACCAGGCTCAAAATCACATGATACATCATGACAATGTACTGAGGTGTGTGCTGTTGGGCATGGACACACATGTCACCTACATGACCATCACCTCACATCTCAATTCCACATGTCCACATGAGTCCCATGTAGTGCAATGGCCAATCATCTGGCTGTGTCACCTGACCCATGTACTGCTGTGATGTTACAAACACACACCACAGTGACAAGTGAAGCCTGATCTCTCCCAGGCATCACAGATCTTTGCCACAGATAACGAATTATTAGAACTAAAACAGGGTAATAAGGACCTTGTGGCATATCTGGCCCAATTCAACAAGCTGGTAGTTGAAACAGACTGGCCAGAAAGTGAAAGAGCTGCTGTCTTTTATAGAGGGCTTAGGGACGAGATGAAAGACATTCTAGCCCAAATTCCAAATCGACCCACTGACGTATCGGCCTTGATAGACTTAGTTTTGGAGATCGACTTTAGACAAAGCGAGAGGAGAGGCGAAAAGAAGAAGGAATTCAGATTTAACACTCCAAGATTTGACAGAGCTAAAGTAGAATCAAAGAGAATAACTGAAGGTCAACCTGGGGTGGAGCCAATGCAGATTGGAACAGTTCGTGGGCCTTTAACTAAGGAAGAGAAGGAAAAAAGACGACAGAATAATTTATGCATGTATTGCGGAAATAGTGGGCATTTTGTGAGAATGTGTCCAAAGAAACCAAAGATATTTTCCAAGGAGAAGGAAAACTTCAAGCACCACCAGTAAAGGGAGTTGGACTGGTGGTTGCAGAAGATAAAACAACTCCAGAGGAACATCATTTGGCAAATACCTTGCAGTCATCATACCCTCACCTAGTGATTTCTATGACATTGAAATTCAGAAACGTAGCCTTGACAGAAGTTTCGTCCTTGTTGGACTCAGGAGCGACAGGAAACTTCTGTGATATTAAATATGCCAAGAAGATTGGTTTGAGGGCAATACAAAAGTTAAAGAGCGAACCTGTAAGAGCGGTGGATGGGACTAATCTCTCTTCCGGGCCCATCACCAGTCACACAGAACAAGTGGAAATGAGCTTTCAAGATGGTCATCGAGAAATTATACAATTTAATTTAATTGATGCTCCTCAATTCCAGATTATAATGGGCTTGCCATGGCTCACAGAGCACAACCCGAGCATAAATTGGGAAAGGAGAACTGTGAAGATGAACTCCGACTTTTGCAAGGAAAATTGTTTTAATTTTACAGACAGGATCAGAGAACCAGGACCGGCCACACTTTTGAGCAAACAAGATGTATCAGTTTGTGTGATTCACACAAGTGAAATTCCACCAGAATACAAGGAGTTTCAAGATGTTTTTGATGAAGTTGAAGCGGAGAGACTACCTCCTCATCGACCATTTGATTGCCGAATTGAGTTGGAGCCAGGTGTGAATCTACCATGTAGCAGAATGTATGCCTTGACAGAAAAGGAGAATGAACATCTGAAAAAGTATATAGAGAAATATCTGGCAAATGGGTTCATACGCCCCTCCCAATCCCCCATCTCCTCACCGCTCTTTTTCGTCCCGAAGAAGGAAGGTGATCTCAGAATGTGTATTGATTATCGAGCTAGAAATAAGGTCACCATCAAGAACAGATATCCTTTACCACTCATATCAGTACTCTTAGACCAGGTGAAGGAAGCACAGATATACACTAAGTTAGATCTTTGTGGTGCTTACCATTTGATTAGAGTTAAGAAGGGCGATGAGTGGAAGACGGCTTTCAGAACAAATTTGGGATTGTACGAATATCAAGTAATGCCTTACGGATTATGCAATGCTCCAGCCGCCTTTCAGCACTTCATAAACAGTGTGCTGAGAGAATTCATAGACCAGTCCGTTATTGTATACATCGACGACATTTTGATCTATTCCAAGACAGAAAAAGAACACCCGGATCAAGTAAAAAAAGTTTTGCAAAGGTTGAGAGAAAACAATCTGTATGTCAAATTAGAAAAATGTGAGTTCAATACAAAGGAAGTGGAGTTTCTTGAATTTGTTCTCACGCCATCCGGAATAACTATGGATACTAAAAAGGTGATGGCTGTTTTAGAATGGAAATCTCCAAGGAATGTAAAGGAGTTACAAAGCTTCATAGGCTTTGCCAATTTCTAAAGAAGATTTGTAAATGAATTCTCACATAAACTCATTCCACTTACCCGACTTCTGAAGAAGGGTGTTCCTTTTGATTGGACAGAAGAAGCTGAAAGGGCCTTTCAACAATTGAAACTAGAATTCACCACCGCACCAGTCTTATTGCATGCCGACCCCACGGAACCTTTTAATCTGGAGACTGATGCTTCGGATTTGGCAATTGGTGGAGTTCTTTCTCAAAGGAATAAAAAGACAGGACAACTCCATCTAGTTGCTTATAGGTCTCGAAAATTAACTTCGGCAGAAATTAATTACACGATTACTGAAAAGGAGCTACTAGCCATCAAGGATGCATTTAAGGAATGGAGGCACTACTTCATTGGAGCAAGACATATCGTGACGGTGTTCACGGATCATCGAAATCTGAAGTTCTTGAAATCTGCAAAAACACTTACTCCACGTCAACTTAGGTGGTCACTGTATTTCGCGGATTATGATTTTGTAATCACATACAGACCCGGAACCAAGAATGGAAAGGCTGACGCCTTGTCTAGATTGGACACCGACAGTGTGGAGAAACACCAAGAACAACAAAAGATCATTCCGGAAGATAAGATTGTGGCAGTAGTAAATCAAGAGACTGTAGAGGAGAAAATAATGAAAGCTATGACATCTGAAGAAATGAAAAAATGGACGGAACAAGAAGCTGAGAGAGAAATTCGACACGGCTTACCATTTCACGCAGGGAAATTATTTCTGCCAAACCAAGAGCTGCAACAATTAGCCCTTGAAGAAAACCATGACCACAGACTAGCTGGTCACAAAGGAATACAGAAAACTGGAGAAATGGTTAAGAGAAACTTTTGGTGGCCACAAATGTCTAAGGATATTGATTCCTATGTAAGGTCATGTGAGGTCTGTGCTCGGGGAAAATCAGAGAGACAATCCCCTAAGGGGTTACTCCAACCCATGCCCACTCCCCCACATCCATGGCATACAATTACTATGGATCTAATAGTGGACTTACCTTCAGACCAAGGTTACAACACCATATTGGTGTTTGTAGATGCCTTCACTAAGATGGCCCATTTTGTGGCCCTAAAGAAAATTCCAACAGCCAAAGAATTAGCCATACTCATTAGCACTCACGTCGTGCGAGCTCATGGTATTCCAAGGGTGGTGGTCTCAGACAGGGGTTCCCAATTCCTATCCCATTTTTGGAAGACATTCATGGAAGGGTTGGGTGTAGAAACTAGATACTCCACAAGTTTTCATCCAGAGACAGATGGGCAAACGGAGAGGGTGAACCAAGAATTGGAACAGTGTTTGAGACTGTACTTACTTGATCAAGAAGGGGACTGGCCTGAGTATATGTGGGCAGCAGAATTCGCATATAATAACGCAAAAAATGTCTCCACAGGTTTCACTCCATTCTATTTAAATTATGGAAGACACCCTAATTCCTCTACACATTTTAGAGAAGTTTCAGTCCCAGCAGTCCAAGACATGATTAAAAATCTAAGGCACGTCCATCAGGCAGCAATAGAAAATTTGATTAGTGCTAAAGAAAGTTATAAGAAATATGCAGATAAAAAAGAAGAGAAGGGCCAACCTTAAAAGTTGGAGATCAGGTGTGGTTAAACACCAAAAACCTTCGGTTAAAAGGAACTCGCAAATTTCAACCCAAGTTTATAGGGCCTTATCTGATCGAAAAACTAGTTAACCCTGTAACTTATCGATTGAAATTACCTAAAAAGATGAAGATCCACCCAGTATTTCATGTCTCTCTGTTAAAGAAAACCTCACCACACCTAAGAGTGACACTTCCTCCAAAAACTGTACAATTAGAATCTGGAGAAGAATTTGAGGTTAAAAGAATTCTGGACTCTACAAGACGTAAGGGAAAAATCTATTACTTAGTTGACTGGAAGGGTTATGGTCCTGAGGAGAGACCATGGGAACTAAATTCTGATGTTCATGCTCCTCGTTTGGGGAAAGCCTTCCACCGAAAATTGACAAGAAAACCTCAACCGGAAGGGCCTACCTTGCGAGTGGGTACTGTCAGAACTCCAAAGGATCAGAATCTTTCAGTCTGTCTAACACATCAAGAACCGACGATTTCAAGCACACAGAAGGTAAAGGCCATTACCCTGAACGAAGCATGGAGATTGAACAACTCCAAGATGGCCGACGAAATGCTGAAGTTGTTGCTCTAGTCATTCTTCATTTTGGGAGCTGTACTTGTGGCGCTCACGATAGAACGTTGATGCACTTCACTGAGATTCTTGACAGAAGCGCACGCATTCTCCATATCTCCTAGTCAGTTAGTTAGTTAGTTAGGGTTCCGTCGGTTATCTATTCTTGCTGTTGAAGGACTAGTTCCTGAGAGTATTGCCGAGTCTGTGATACTCCGGTTTCTTCCCTCGTCATTGAATCTTCGTTGGAACTCTTGCACTGGTTTCCTGAAGAGACACTATTTCTGTGAGACTTGCGCGCAGTATCCGGAGACACTTCCTCGCCTTGGGAGCAGCCTTCTCTGTCAGAATTCAGCGCTTACCACTTAACAAATCCTGCGCGTATTTCGTGGCTGAGGGCTGCTCTGAACTAAGACGCTAACTCGTCGATTTAACGGTGAGTTCACCACAGAGCTAAGTACCCAAGAGTAATTAATTGTATATGACTGTACATAATAGTTAACTCGATCTCCTGGTTGCTCAGAGGAGGCGACAGTTGGGAGGTTATCCAACTATCCTGACATGGCAAAAACTCACCACATTTTTACCAGACAAACAAGGAAAGAAATATAAATTAAATGTGAAATAAGAACTTAGGTATGTACAATGTTAAAGTTATGGCAATAAGATAAATAGGAAGGAATAATAGTTTAATTACTGAATCACATATTAATTATCTCATCTTGCTAGACAGAACAAGTCTAATCATTACATGACAGGAAGATTATGAAGACTCACTGAGGAGAGGCAAAGGTCAAGGTTATTCTGGTATGTAAGTTAGAGAAAAGAGATAAGAGAATAATTTAGGAGAATTATTAATAACAGAACTAAGTATTAATGTGTTTAGTTTCTAGAATTAACTGCCAAGAAAAGACAACAAGTGTGGAGAAGAAGCAGAAGGTTGGAAGCAGATAACCGCTGACAGTCTCCTTGTCTCCTTTATTATTTTATCCACTCCCCTTTCCCCCCTGGGAGATTCCACTGGGTGCTAGCAATATTGGTGCCAGAGGGTCTCCTGGACGGGGCATTGGGAACGGGCATCTCTGCTCCTGCGCAAGTATTGGAATCCAAGATTTGACAGCAACACACAAAGGAGTCTGCCCCCATGTACACGTGCACAGCCTGGGAGTGGCTGAACAAAAGTGCCACCCAACAAACCAAATGTGGCCCCCCCAACACACAGGGAATGCAGTCTTACATGCCATGGGACACTGTATGGCCAATGCTGTAGTGTGGTAGGTATGCACAGGTGTCCCTGGCAAGTAATTGTGTGTTGAATCCATTGAATAGTCACACCAATGAGGTCTGACGCGGGTGACAATGCGTACGCATTGCACGGTTCATGACCGAGCCGTGCGTACGCTTTGCCTTTGACTGCAATGAGGTCCGACGCGGGTGACAATGCGTACGCATTGCACGGTTCATGAGTGAGCTGTGCGTACGCTTTGCCATTGACTGCAATGAGGCTCGACGCGGGTGACTATCATGCATGCGCGTCAGGCAGGCATGGTCCGAGACAGGCGTACGCCTTGGCCATTGAATCGTATGGAGACGGGTGCATGTGTATTTTCAAAAATACGTGTTGTACAGTCAGTTGACCGAGCCGGGCGCACCCATTGGCTCTGGACTGTTATGGAGACGGATGCGGATTCAAAACTTGTACGAGTAGTGCGCTGGAAATTCAGTTGGATGCCTACAACAATGTTGCAATTCCTAGTGTTTCATGAAGGTGAAGATTTGAACGATGCGGAAGGCGTGTTCGAGTCTTACATTTCCATGGATTGGCCAGATTCATAGAATGCAACCGTGTTGGACCTATCACTTGGGACATATGGCACAGATTCTGTCTCTGCAGCACAGATATAAGGCTGGCTGGCCCCCAGGGAGCTCACTTGCCTGCACTAGATGCTCCTGGACCACATCCCTGCTACCACTACTGCTGTCTCTGCATCCTCTGGCTCCTGCTATGGCTCGTACTCTGGAGAGGGCCCCAGCCTTCACTGAGGAGGAGAACCAGGCACTGCTGGACGGGCTCCTTCCACAGTACAGCAAGCTGTATGGGAAACCAGGGGAGCAGGTGAGTGTGCAGTCCACCGCCTTCCTAATTGTGCATGTTGTCTGACTAGCAGTACTAGCAGTGTGTACACCAGTGGCAAGCATTCTCACTGACTACTTTCATCCCCCAAAGTGTGTAGGTACATGTAATGAACAGGTGTTCTGCTGCTAAAGTGCATTAGTGCAAGCTTAAACTTCCCAGGCATTGTTAACATGTCAGACAAGCAAGTTATTTGTCCTTTCTCATGGTTGCACTACCTGTGTAACTCATTTCCCTTTGTGATGATGACATGTACATCCAAATGTGTGCAGCACAAATATGGGGCATGTGTGTTAATGGACTTTTAACTTTGTCATCCTCACAGGTTGATGCCCACCAGAAGCAGGAGATATGGCGGACCATCGCCTGGGCAGTGCGTTCGCTGGGCGTCTACAAGCGCCGGATCCGCAACTGCCAGAAGAGGTGGCAGGACATTCGGGGCTGGACCTGGCGGATCGCTAGAGTCCAGCTGAAGCTGTCACCTCCACGCAGGAGGGTCGGACACCGGACCCTACCCCTCTAAATGCTCCGGATCCTGGCGGTGGTCTTTCCGGACCTGGATAGGCAGCTGAAGGCCAGACAGCAGCAAGAAGGGGGTAAGTCCATGCCTAATCTGTGTACTATGTCTGACATGCTAATTGCAGTCTTTTGGCCTGGTCACACTTCCACATTACGTAGGTCTTGTAGTCCAGGACGCCTGTCCTTCAATTGTGTGATGCACCCTCCTCATCTGATTCACAATTGTGGCCCCTACAGTCTGTTGCTTGTGTCACTAGGGCACTGTGTCCCTGCAGTCAGCTATGCTTCAGCTACCGGACAGCATCTGTTCCCGTGACTCTGTTGTGTGTTTCATGGGTGGTTCAATTGTTTACCCAATGCCTGGGATCTGACATGTGATCTGTGTGTACCCTTGATATGTGTTCCAATTGCTGCTCTGACTCGCCACATGTGGCTAGGGTATTTCAAACAAAACCATGCAGCAGGGGACTCCAATTTGTGAGCCTCAGGAGTATGTATATCAAGTGTGTTACACTTGCTTTGCCACCTGACTGCTGTCCAGGGCCAAACACTGTTTCACGTAGACCTGGGCAGTCATGCCTCCTCAAGGGCATTTAGAAACACTCTGTAATCCCACTCCTGTGTATCAACTTACAGGTTGTGCTTAGTGACATGTGCCTACAGGTGTCTGCCTCTTGTCATTATGGTGTGGCTTCCTGTTACGTACAACTGGGGTGTCCATGATTTTGAGGGTCAGCAGAACATCTGAGATGTGACTGTGAGAGACAAGACCTGTGTGGCATATAGGTGTGTGATCATCTCACAGTGCACAATGGTGTATGCAACTGTGTACTTCAGGCAGCTGGGTTACATGCACGGCAGACTTTGATGTGCTAATGTACAGAGAGTTGTGTTTGCAGAGACTCACATGTCTGATTTGCATGGTCAGGGATATGTTGTTTGCAGGGGATGGGCAAGTGCACTTGTCATCTGCAGAGGTAGCTTTACCCCTGAGCTATGATTGTGCATCAGTGCATACTGTTGTTGTCTGGATGCCCTGCCCCTGTGATAGGAGACAGTGTTGACTGACTTTCCAGGCATGCCAGTGCCCTGGCATTTAACTTGCTATGAGTGGTCCTGCATTGTGTTCAAGTGTGCACCATGCACCCCATTGTGACATTGACTATCAGGACATGAGAACATCATAGTGTGTGTTGCTGGCATGCACCACAAGCATGTGAAATGAGTCTCTGCCCATCCCTTCATCTGGACACCTGTACTGAGTCAGTGGCAAGAGATGTGCTGTGTGTATAGTGACATACTTCTACATGTTCACTTGCATGTCCAACTGATGTGTGGGTGGTGCATGTCGGGACATTGGGGTATTAGCCTCCAACATGCAACAGACATATGGGTGTAAGTTAAGGAGGGATATGTGTGCCATGGTTGATGTTGAGAATGACAATTGGCTTATTCTAAATAGTGTTGGCACTTTGAGCAGTGTTTAGCTGATGATGCCAGGGCTTGCCCTGTGATGTGATGTACTCACTGTGGTGTGTGCAGTCAGTGCAGGTGACTGATGTTGTTCTCTTTCTTCCTATTCCTATCCAGATACACCCACGGCCACAGGAGGGGACAGCTCCATGAACCATGAGGAGCCACAGAGCCTGACTGGGACAGAAGGAGAGGAGTCGGGGGGACCCAGTGGCATGGAGGGCGAGTGGAGCCACACTGAGGAGTGGTCAGCACAATTCCCGCAGCTGAGGGCCACAGCAGCTCTGAGGATGATTCCCTTGTGGAGGCGGGTGTCAGCAGCCACCAAACCCCAGCTAGTGAGGCTGACCCCGCCACTGCCCCCACCACCACCATCACCACCCTGCCATCGGCTCCCACACCCTGCCCCTGTGTCCTCTGCTGCCCTGAGTGAGGAGTCTGTGGACTTACTTAGACAGATCCATGTAGGGCAGACATCGATGCTGAGTGTCCTCCATGCACACACCACTCTGTTGACGCAACTGGTGTCGTTCATGGAGGGCATTTCATCGGGCATGTCTGCCCTACAGAGGACCAATCAGTCCGTGGCCTCCTTCCTGATGGCAGCAGTGTCCCTCCTCCAACAGTCCCGCACCCCTCCTACCCCTGCACCACCCATGATTCCTAGCAGCCTACCTGTCCCAAGCACACACACACCTGCACATTCTCACAAAGCCACAGACACGGGCAGCACACAAACACCCAAACCAAGGGCTAGACGTGCACACAAGCAAGCACAGGGGACTGTCTGATACCACACTCACAGGGGATGTTTTGCAGACACACACACAGTCATCAACAACCACTCCAAAGTCCTCCGAAACCTCTCCCTCCCATCCCCCTTCCCTTGCCTCACCTGCAACCCCATCTCCACAGAAGCTCTTCCTCTGTGACCTTGGCCTCTTCCCCACTGACCCAGCAGATCCAGATTACAGGGGGAAGAGTAAGACCCCTCACACTGAGGGGAGTGCCCTCACACCCAGACACCCTCCCCTAGGCGCAGTCAGACTGAGGTCCCCACCCGTAAGTCCCCCCGGAGCCGGAAGAGCAAGACCCCACCGCCGGCACGCAGCTCCAAGGCAAAGTCTCCGTCCTCTATCCCCCAGGCCACCACTCCAGAGGTTCCCCCGCCCACAGATACAGCATCCCCAAAATGCTGAGGTCCTCCCCCTACCCTAGCAGCCTACCTGTCCCAATCACACACACACCTGCACATTCTCACAAAGCCACAGACACGGGCAGCACACAAACACCCAAACCAAGGGCTAGACGTGCACACAAGCAAGCACAGGGGACTGATACCACACTCACAGGGGATGATTTGCAGACACACACACAGTCATCAACAACCACTCCGAAGTTCTACGAAACCTCTCCCTCCCATCCCCCTTCCCTTGCCTCACCTGCAACCCCATCTCCACAGAAGCTCTTCCTCTGTGACCTTGGCCTCTTCCCCACTGACCCAGCAGATCCAGATTACAGGGGGAAGAGGAAGACCCCTCACACTGAGGGGAGTGCCCTCACACCCAGACACCCTCCCCTAGGCGCAGTCAGACTGAGGTCCCCACCCGCAAGTCCCCCCGGAGCCGGAAGAGCAAGACCCCACCGCCGGCACGCAGCTCCAAAGCAAAGTCTCCGTCCTCTATCCCCCAGGCCACCACTCCAGAGGTTCCCCCGCCCACAGATACACCATCCCCAAAATGCTGAGGTCCTCCCCCTACCACTTGCTCCTCCACACCCGGTTAGACGGTTAGTGCCACTGATGTGGGGACTGTGTCCCCCCTCTGTCCTGCTGACCTCACCTGCACCCCATTCCACTCACATGGATTTAAGCACTGCAGTGGAGTCCACGACCACCCTGTCTGACTTAGGCACTGCAGGGGGGACCCAATCCACTCCATCTGACCTGCCCACTGAAGTTGTGCCGACACCCACCCCATCTGACTTGTGCCCCACAGTTGTGACTGCACCCACCACATCAGTCATCTCCACTGCAGTTGCAAGTGACTCTCCTGCATCCACCACCCCTTCACTGCCTCCTTCTGCTGCGCCCTGATCCTGTCCCTGCGGTGCCTGGCCGGCCCCCTTGTATGCCCCTCCGAGGTGATGTCCCCTGTCCTTCGAGTGCAGGCAAGCAACGTGTGACAGTTGTCACTCAAGTTCTCTCCTTGTAATTTGATAATGGACTGGCCATTGGCCTTTTGTTTGAACGGGCACTTAAAAATTCATCTGCTGAATAAAGCTTTTTTCTTTATCCTTGTGAACTTGATTTAGCTGTACATTAGGTTGATGATGTTTAGCATGCCCTTGCACCTGTAATGCTTGGTTTCCAATGTTGAATACTGAGGTGTTGATGTGAGGTATCCATGTTATCCTTTGCAGCTAACTGGGTGTGTCATGATCAACAATTTGTGGACATCTCTGTGAATATTTCATTTGCATGGTCACATCTGTGGCTTGCACCCATGCACATATGACGTGCTTCCTATGGTCCAATTTATCTATTTCCCTGACTTTGGGCGCATCTCCACTGGACCTACAGGTGTGGGCATCATTGGTATAGGAGCAACTGGGTCCTCTCTGCAACTTGATGTACATATGTGTTGAGTATGTGCAGATGACTTAGGGGAGACTCACGTACCCAGGCTGTTGTGACCAGAGCCTTCATTGTGTGGTAACTGATGGCTGACAGACCAAGTGTTCTGCTGACATGAGTGTGACGTGCTGCGACTATGTTTGGCACAGCTGTGCTTCCACAGGAGTTGGGTCCCCTCAGGCTATGTCACGGATGTGTTGTTCCGTGACATAGCCTGGGCCCATGTTGTGTGGGCATGTGTGTGTGTGTCCACATCCCTTTTCATACACAGGCAGTGTTCCCTTGATATGTTCCTGTTGTTGATGCTTGCTGAGTGGTACTGTGTTCATCCCACAACTTTGCCATGGGCTACCAGATGTGTGGGTACATGACACACTACTGTTAATTGGTGTTTCATCATTGGGATTTGTCTGTTCTGAGTGGTGATGATGTGGTCAGACGCAGATGGGACACAGTCAGGGGTCCCCAAGGCACTTGTTTGTTCGCAATATCATGTAGTTGTCCCTAGGTTGTACCTTTCAGTGATTGAGACATGTGTATGTGTGTGTGACTGATCTCACTTGTCTGGTTCAGGGATGCAATGTTTGCAGGTGTCAGCATGTGTGCCTTGTGGTTCTCCTTGGCTTCTGCATTGTCCTGGGACTGTGGCAGGTATTCTGAAGGTTACGTGAGCTTTGACATCATGGCCATGTACTGCATACTGAGCAGTATGTCTGTCATTCACCAGGGTTGTAAATTGTCCTTGTGTGATGAGTCTGTGCACCTTAGTTCCTCCCAACATTCCTGTGTTTGTCATTGGTGCATGTGCAATGTCACCTGTCCATGTGGACTTCACAGTTGCATATTGGTGCAGTTCAGGGTGTGTGGTGTTGAGGGTGGACTGATGGCGGGCCATGCTGAGTGATTTGTGTTTGTGTAGGTGTGATTTACGTTTGTGGCACAGGACACATGTCTGGGTTTCCCAGTTTGTACGACATCTACCTTTGTCAGCACAGTGGAGGTGTCATGTATGCTTGTGTCACCCCAATGTCTGGTCCCTGGGGATAGTGCTGTTGTGTGTCAGTCTCTTGCTGTGTTAGTTGCTGTTCATTCCGTCTTGTGTCACATGTGTCTGTTGTGCTCCCTCTCATCTCACAATGCCTGATTGCCCACTAAGGGTGTCCCAATGATGGTTTACCTTGCATGGCACTGTGTCCACATCTGTGTCACCGTGGTTCAGCCCCCCTCATGTGTTGTGTAGTTGCCTGGGGATACTGAGACACACACACACACATGTTGTGTCAGATGTGCAGTGTGAGGTTGCCTGTTTGTGTTTGTGCATCTACATCAGTGCATTGGTATTGCTGTTGTGGGACATTGTCTGGATGCTGTTTCTGTGATTTTCCCTGCTGTCCCTGTGAGTCATATCACATCATTCTGCACATTCATCCTGGTTGTTAGGTGCCATTGCTGGCATGGAATGGGAGTTTGTGACCTGACACCTACAGTCTACACAGGTTGTTTTGATTAGTGTGTCTATTTTCGAGATGTGTGTATGCTTTGTGATGGTCACTTCTGCTCTTGTGTCATTGTACACTGTATGCATTGGCAGCCCCCATGGGTTGGGCTTGACTGCACATGGCCGAGAGTATGTTTTGTTTTCACAGCACTGTTAGCCTCACCACATCTCTGTGGGTATGGGACACAACCACTAGTTTTCCCCAAAGGGTTTCATGTGTTGGGAGCAGGAATCATACATGCTGTTTGGCATTTGCCGCTTTGACCATGATGACACTTACCTTTTGGTCACTGTGATGAGGGGGGTTTAGACCCCATCACCACAATGCTCGACATTTGCTGCAGTTTGGAACCCCACACTTAACATTTGTTCTACACAGTGAGGGGGTGTTAGTTTTACATTGACACAGTGCTATAGTGATGCTTGCCTTGTGTAGGCCACACTCATTTGTTAGTCACACATGTGTTGTTAGTTACATTGTATGTTCAAAGTCATAATCACTGTTGTGGGAATTTGTCACAGACTACACACTGTTGTCATGATGTTAGGGGGGATGTATTTTGCTGACATGCCTAATTTCTGAGTATGATGGATATGTGGCGCATCACCCATCCTATGGGTGGGGGTGGCAGGGGTGATGGGCAACATAAGCCCTATGTGTGGGGGTGGCAGGGGTGATGGGCAACAGGTCCCCTATGAGTGGGGGTGGCAGGGGTGATGGGCAACATAAGCCCTATGTGTGGGGGTGGCAGGGGTGATGGGCAACAGGTCCCCTATGAGTGGGGTTGGCAGGGGTGATGGGAACATAAGCCCTATGGGTGGGAGTGGCAGTAGTGATGGGCAACAGATCCCCTATGAGTGGGGGCAGCAGGGGTGATGGGCAACATAAGCCCTATGTGTGGAGGTGGCAGGGGTGATGGTCAACAGGTCCCCTATGAGTGGGGGTGGCAGGGGTGATGGGCAACATAAGCCCTATGGGGCCGATTCACAGAACTAACTTAAGACAAAATCCTAAACTTACTACTTTTGGTATTCACAGAAGTTAGGATTTTGTCTTAAGTTTGTCTTAAGACAAACTTAAGACAAACTTAAGACAGTCTTAAGACAGACTTAAGACAGTCTTAAGACAGACTTAAGACAGACTTAAGACAGACTTAAGACAAAATCCTAACTTAAGTCTGTCTTAAGTCTGTCTTAAGTTTGTCTTAAGTCTGTCTTAAGACTGTCTTAAGTCTGTCTTAAGACTGTCTTAAGTCTGTCTTAAGACTGTCTTAAGTTTGTCTTAAGACAAATTTAAGACAAAATCCTAACTTCTGTGAATACCAAAAGTAGAACGTTTAGGATTTTGTCTTAAGTTAGTTCTGTGAATCGGGCCCTATGTGTGGGGGTGGCAGGGGTGATGGGCAACATGAGCCCTATGGGTGGGGGTGGCAGGGATGATGGGCAACAGGTTCCCTATGAGTGGGGGTGGCAGGGGTGATGGGCAACATAATCCATGTGTGTGGGGGTGGCCGGGGTGATGGGCAACAGGTCCCCTATGAGTGGGGGTGGCAAGGGTGATGGCAACATAAGCGCTATGTGTGGGTGTGGCAGGGGTGATGGGCAACATAAGCCCTATAGGTGGGGGTGGCAGTGGTGATGGGCAACAAGTCCCCTACGGGTGGGGGTGGTAGTGGTGCTGGCCATACAACCCCTATGGTGGCCTGTTGTTAGTGACCAGGTTGTGGATCCCCTGTGTGTGTGTTCCATTTTGCGTGTCGTTTGTTTGTGTGGTAGGTGTCTGACTTACCGCCTGCACCGTCGGCGTCTGTTCCTGATCCGGTCATAGATGTAGAGTACTGCTATGACCTGCGCGATGGGATTCATGATGTGTTCATCTCGTACACGCTGCTTGTTGCTCCGTCTCGTAGCCGTTGCTAGCTGGCCCGTCTCGTAGCCGTGTATTGTGTTCTGGCGCGAATCGTAGCTGATATGCTTCTTTTCCGGATGCTGTGATGTGCCGTACGTGGCGACCCGTACGGCGCGTAGGAAGTACGCATCGTACTTGTCAGGGCGGAAACTGCTATGGATACTGCTTCCAGGCGACTCGGTTCAGCGTTCGGAGTAACGGCTCGGACGGAGAATGAAGCTTGAATCACAGCCTACGTGTCGGTCGGGTTTTTGGCAGTTATGCGCATCGTACTTCATCAACAGGATGGACCGGCTACGGGTACGTATCGGTCGCACGGTAAGGCTACGGACAGCTCTAAGAGAGCTGTCCGACCCGGATCGGAATCGACCCCATAGTGTCAAAAACATTCTGATGGACCCAAATTCTGCAGCATGAACTTCATAATACCGGGCACTTGGTACAGAGACTCTTTGGTCCAAATGTGAGTTGCAAAAATACTAGCTTAGCTTGTTTCAAGGATTGTCTTTTGTTGAGTAGTTGTTGCAACAGGCCCCTGGTACACATGTTTCAAACATACTGCCACATTCCACATGTGGCCAACTGAGCAACTTAAATTTTACATCTCACATGCAAGCAGAAGATGTAAGAAACATCCCATGTTCTTTCCGCATTGTGCATCTTCAGAATATAACCAACTTGCTTGGTATTCTAATGCTAAATTCCAATGGTACAATCATCATATTGTTCTCCTTATTTAGAAGGGGAAAGTATGAAGAGGTACCTGGCTTCCAGGCTTTTGTCTTACACGTTCATCTTCCTCTGGTTGCACTTGGAACAATTCAATCACACTCCCATTGCTTCTCTAGACTGAAAATGGTAGGTTTTGAGGGGTTAGGCTCAGGAGAACTTTCAATTAGACTGGTGTAATTCATGCAAATTCAGTTTTTTTACATGAAATTCAGTGAAATTATGCATCACAGATTTATATAAATTTTTCAAAATATTGTAAAATTACGTGAAACACAATTACGCACATTTTACACACCCCTATTGATGATCATATATTTCTTCTTGTCTTTCCTCCTCTTCTCTTTCCAACTGTCCTCTAAAAGTAATCTCTTCACTTTCAAATGTAAAGAATATATTGCCTATTTCTATGTCTCTATTGATAAAAAAAAATTATTTTAGTTAAAGCCTGCCTCTTTTTTACTTTCTACAAACTAAGTGGTTCTTTGCTTTTTGGCATATAATTCACAAAAACAGTACGTTCTACTTCATTGCTGCCAGTGGGTAGTGTTTCTATATTTCGTATTTATTTTATTTATGTATTTAGTCGATAAAAACCATTAAACAATCATTCATTCCTTACATTTCATAAAATTTGATTTAAGCTTGTGTTTCTGACAAATCTTTTAAAACTGACCTATGGGGGGGGAGGAGCCTAGCGCGCAACCAAGATGGCCGCGTAGGTGCGAGGCTCCCGAGGACCTCCGCAACCTCCTATGATTATCCTGAAATTATCCTGCCCTGGATGAGGGGACTATGTTGGTGAACCTGAGCTGAGGTGGCACCCGTTTCCCGCTTCCGAATCGGACCTCGGACACCGGAGTGAGCACCGATTGAGGTTTGCGGCCTTCCCCTCGCCGGACCCCGGATTTGCGCTGTGGGGTGATCCAGTGACAAAGTGAACAACAGCGGCAGGCAGGGCCTGGCGACTCGCGTACCCCGCGCTTTCGCTTTCGCTTTCGCACCCCCTTGTCGTCTTTGCGAGGTTGGGTCGCGGAGCTCTTGGTGTTGGTGTGGCCTTGCTGGGAGACCCTGCCTGCCTGCAGGCTGTGATCCACCCCGCTGCTCTGAGGTGGCCCCCCCCGGAGCTCGTGGCCCTGTTTTCCTGCCCTACACGACGTGGCTGGTGCGACTGGGAGACTGGTGGCCATGGCCACGAAACAAGATGGAGATCGGGCAAAGATCAAATCGACCCGGCGTGGCGCCCGTCCATCAGGCCAACAGTATGGACCGCTATACCCTCCAGAAGGGATCTCCCGATGGACCGCGCAAGTCCCCTGAGAGCCCTCCTGATGCCCCAGACCTGCCCGCAGATCTGACTCTGCGAGATGTCATGGGCGCCATTGCCGAGATGAAGGCCTCGGTGGGCCAGCGCTTCGATACACTGGCGCAGAAGATTGACTCGGTCCTCGTGGATGTTGGCCTGGTGAGGGCCGATCTTTCCAAAACCAACGACCGAGTAGATTCTTTGGCCCACACCGCATCGGGCCTTACGACAGATGTGGCGGCCTTACAAACAGAGGTGCGCCGGCTTAGTCAGGCGAGTGCGCTTATGGATCGACGCCTGGAGGACTCCGAGAGTCGGGCACGGAGGAATAACATCCGCATCATCGGGGTGCCCGAGGGACGCGAGGAGGCGGCGGCGGATCTCTTTGTGGAGGACCTGATTGCTACCCATCTCCAGCCACGGGGGCTGAGTAAATTCTTTGCCGTGGAGAGGGCCCACAGGGTTCCCGGGGGAAGGCCGAAGGTCGGAGCCCCTCCGAGACCTCTCATTGCCCGGGTTTTCAATTTTCGGGACAGAGACGCTATCCTGCAAACCTCCAGACTGCATGGACCGGTCAAGTTTGACAATATGGAGGTAAATTTTTACCCTGATTTCACCCCAGCGGTCCAGAAGCAGAGACTGAGCTTCCTAGGCGTCAAACGCCGTCTTCGGGACCTAAACCTCAAATACGCCATGCTCTTCCCAGCCAAGCTGCGAGTGGAGGTGGACGGTCGCACACACTTCTTTGATCGTCCCGAAGCGGCCGGGGACTGGCTGGATACTCTGTCCCGGGATCGTGATCCGGGGGGTGGGGGGGGCGGCGGGGGTAGACGGCACGCTGGACCGGGACTGAGGGTTTAATATTGGGCCTCACTCTGGACGAAAATGATGCCACTTTCGATTCTGCGTCAGTTTTTGTAAGTTCCCCTCCTATGGAGGTTGTGTTGGGTCTATTGGGGGTTCTCCCTCCTCCTCTAGGGGGTCTAGTTAGTTTAACTATATATGGGGCGACAGGCACACTGCACGTTGGGGGGGCTGTTCGGGCTCATGCAGGGGTGCAGGGAGGGGGGAGTTCTGTTGGGGTGGGTGGGTAGGGATGGGGTGTTGTTCGTTTTTATCACAAGGCAAACGTATTTTTGTGTTAGCTCTAAAGTGCTCTCCGGGGGACGAATGATGGCTTTTGTACATGATGGGGGGTAGGGAATTAACTTTGTTGTCTTGGAATGTGAATGGACTGGGGGACAGGATCAAACGAGGTGTGGTCCTGCAGTTTTTGAAGCGAATCTCGCCCGATGTAGTCTTTCTGCAGGAGACGCACCTCATTGGCAACTCCTTTTGCGCCATGAATCGGTGTGGCTATCGCCTAGTGGCCCACTCGGGCTTCACGTCTGGCTCAAGGGGTGTGGGCATCATGGTGAAGAACTCGCTCCCGTTGGAGATTGATGAGGTGCTCCACGATGACAGGGGACGTTACACGGTCTTGGTGGGAAGACTGGAGGGCAAAGTGGTTGTTTTTGTGTCAGTATACATCCCACCGGGGCTGCAGTCGACCACCTTTGCAGACCTGGGGCGCCTTCTCCTTCGCCTTCCGGGGGGGCTTTTAGTTGTGGGGGGGGATTTCAATGCAGTGGTATCTGGGTCTGTGGATCGTCACCCCCCTAGGGATCTCCCCCGGGCACAGGCGTGGCTATCCGGCCTCTTGGATACATTTGGATTAGTGGACTGCTGGCGTTTAAAACACCCCACGCAGCTGCAGTACACTTTCCACTCGGGAGCCCATGGTAGTCTCTCACGACTAGATTATGTCCTTGTCCCGGCGGCCTATGTTGGGAGGGTGGGAGAGGTGCGCCATTTGCCACGGGGTATTTCGGACCACTCCCCGCTCCTGCTACACTTTGATGTCTTTCCTAGGGGTGAGGGTAGGGTGGTCCCAATCAATCCTTGGTACCTGCGCGACCCCACCATTCGCGCTGAATTGATTAAATCCCTTCAGCGATATTTTGATGAGAATGTGGGGTCCGTGCCTTCGGCTGTACCACTGTGGGAGGCCTTCAAGACAGTACTCCGAGGGGAGGCCCTATCCCTTATTTCCCACGCCCGGAGGCGCGAGCAGGAGGAGGTGACCCAGATGGAGGCTGAAATAGCCGAGTTGGAGGGTAGTCTAGAAGGTGGGGTGACGGATGCCGCATTACATGTCCTCCAACTCAAGCAAGCGGCCTATAGGGCCCTCGTCACGGAGGCGGCCAGGGGCCTCAGTAGAGAGCAACAGGGGCGACTGTATGATGTGGGTGATAAGGCTGGTAAACTGATAGCGTGGTTGGACAAAAAAGAGAGAACGAATCGTGTGGTCCCGCTGATTGAGAAAACGGATGGTGTGTGTGTAACTGAGCCAGAAGAAATCGTCTCCTGTTTCGCGGATTATTTCCGTGGGGTGTATTCCCCGGTGTCTCCCTGCTCGGAAAAGGATTCCCGTGCCCTGCTCAGGGATATCGCGCTGCCGTCCCTTTCGGGGGATGACAGGGTGTTGCTGGACGCCGCTCCCACCTCCGACGAAATTGCCCTCGCCATACGCTCGGTCGCTTCCAGCAAGGCCATGGGTCCGAATGGTCTCCCTATCGAGTTGTACAAATTGCGACCGGATACGCTGGCGCCCCATCTCCGGGCTATGTTCCTGGCGGCACACTCGGTGGGCTCCCTCCCGTTGGACCAGCGTCTGGCTACAATCGTGGTCATCCACAAGGAGGGGAGACCTCGGGACCGGGTTACATCCTATCGGCCCATTTCGCTACTGAATGCGGAGCCCAAGATTCTCGCCAAGGTACTGGCCAATCGGCTGGTCGGCATGGTGGGCGATTTGGTTCATCAGGACCAATCCGGCTTTATTCCCCACCGCAGCACAGCCCTTAATCTGCGGCGTTTGCACGGTGTGCTCGCACGTGTCCCGTTCATACGGGAGCCGGCCATTTTGGCGTCCTTAGACGCCACTATGGCGTTTGACACGCTTGAATGGCCATACATCTGGGCGATGCTTGCGAAGTTTGGATTTGGCCCAGGGTTCATCAGTTGGGTCAAATTGCTGTATTCGGGCCCATTGGCGCAGGTGGTGGTGAACGGAAGAGTATCGGCTCCGTTCGAGCTGGGCCGGGGCACACGGCAGGGCTGCCCCTTATCGCCGCTCCTCTTTGCACTTGCCTTGGAGCCCCTGGCGGAGTGGCTGCGGTGAGAGCCTTCCATCCGTGGTCTCCGCTGGACCCCCGAGTATGAGGACCGCGTATCCCTATACGCTGATGACATCCTCTTGTATCTAGCTTCCCCACGTAAATCACTCATAGTACTGGTTGATGTTTTGCATTCATTCGGTCGTAATTCCGGTCTCGTCATCAACTGGGCTAAATCGTGTGTGTATGTTCTCTCTGGGGAGGCTCCTATCCTCCCGCGGGGCTGTCCGATTCAGGTCGCCCCGCAGGGATTTAGGTACCTGGGTGTCTTCATTACTCTGGACCCGGAGGCCCGGTATGATCGGAACTTGCTTCCCCCCCTCCAGCGTTTGAAAGAGGATGTCGCGCGCTGGCGGCGCTTGCCGCTTTCGCCGCTCGGCCGGGCGGCATTGTTTAAAATGATGTCGCTGCCGCGTTTCCTGTACGCGTTGCAGAACACTATGGACCTCGTCCCAGCGCGCTACTTCCGCGAGGTGGAGAGTTTGCAGCGCCGCCTGTTCTGGGACGGGAGGCCACGTATTGCCCTGGCGAAGCTGACGCTCCCATGGTATGACGGGGGGATTGCCCTCCCGGATATTAAACGGTACTATTGGGCCTCCCAGCTAGCTGCGATTAATCAGGGCCTATATGGGCCCGCCTTAAACCCGGCATTTGAAATGGATAGGATGCTACTTCCAGGTGGTGACTATAATCGAGCACTCTACTCTAGCGCGCCCGACGCTCGCCTAACGGGCCCCACGCGTGTCATGGTGCGAGTGTGGCACGCGGCCAATGCAGCTATGGGGTGGAAAGACCGTTTGACCCGGGCGTCACCACTTTACGCGTCTGAGCGGTTGGGCTCCTTGTGGACCTCGAAGGGCTTTGAGAAGTGGGACATAATAGGCATTAGCAAAGTGGGGGATCTCTGGACGAGGGGAGGACTTAAAACGTTCGAGATGCTGCAGACGGAATTTCAGTTACAGGGCAGCGAGTACTTTCGGTATTTGCAGGTCCGTCATGCACTGGGCTCCGTCTTTCTGGACGTTGCCTCCATCCCGGAGTGTTCCCCCCTGGAGGATAGAGTGCTGGATGGACATGTCCCTGACAGTACGATCTCACTGATCTACAAAAAACTGATCAACGACCGCTCAGGCTTGTTGACTGCCCTTCGTGAGGCTTGGGTAGCCGATGGGCTGGAGCTGGACGACGAGGACTGGATCTCCGCGGTGGCTTCCCCGAAAGAGGTGGCCATACCGGCTCGCCTTCGTTTCGTCCAGCTCAAGATACTCCACAGGGTCTACATGACGGGGCCAAAGCTCCTGCGTATGGGCTATGCGGAGGACGGTTTGTGTAAGCGTGGGTGTGGTGCGTTGGGGACCTTTCTCCATATCTTGTGGGAGTGCCCGGAGGTGGAGGGGTTCTGGCGTGGTGTGCATGAGGTGCTGCGAGTGGTTACGCATGTGGCGCTGTTGCCTGAAGCGAGGAGATGCCTGTTGAATGTGTGGGAGCCTACCGATTACTCGGTGCCGCAGACGTGGTGGGTGACTCTGGGGTATATGATTGCCAAGCGTGATATTGCTCAACTGTGGGGATCCCAGAGGCCCCCGACTGTCTCGGCCTGGAAGGAACACATGGATTGGTGCATGTTTCGGGAAAAGGTGGTGTATGTGGCGAGAGGTAAGCCTGGGACATGGGTGAAAGTATGGGGCCCCTGGAACGCCTACCGCGGGGGAATCTGTGCTCCACCGTTATTGCCCGATCCGTCGCCGGCCCCGTCCCCTTAGCCAACTCATCCCCCCGGTACCGGGCACTGGGTTCACCCAGCCCTAGTTTTGATCTCTCCCCCCCTCTTGAGATTCCTATGGATGGCTAGGATCCCCCTCTTGGGGAGCACGTGTTGCTATTTCCGATTGAGGATTGCCTTGTGGGTTTGTTTGTATTTGTTGTTCTTTAAGTTTAAAATGGAACCGTATAGTGGGGTCCGGATGGTGTGGCTCTCAACGATGTTAACTCCTGTGCATGCTCATCCGCAGCACCATGTGTTTTATAAATGTATATCATATGATCCTTTCATTGCTAGCGGCCGGCCGGAAGGTTGTAGGCCCATATCTGTATATTTTTGAGTCTTGTAATAAACGGTTTCAAAAAAAAAAAAAAAAAAAAAAAACTGACCTATGAACTCCAAATTAAAATGAACATAAAAAGATTCATTAATGCAGTTCTTGTGAGGCCTTAACTCGAATAATTGTTCTTTAAAAACTTGCGGAGCGTGACCATTGTCCTCAGGTCTTTGTGCGGTTCCGTTATTTAAAGTGCAAGAGTTAATGTTTAAAGTGCTTTTTTTCTGAAGTACATTTTAATTCGAATATCTTCCCTCAAATTGTCCTGGGGTTTAAAGTGCACTATCTTTGTTCTTTTGTTTAATCGCTCTTATAACACTAATTTCTATTGGGTAACCTTTGGTTCATTTCCTCAGAGTAATTACTGATCTTCTTTTGTACTTTACGTAAACCCTTGGTTATAGTGCAGATGCGATGTAATGATCTTTTTGTTATACTTTCCAGTTGTAGGTCTTTGTCAAGGTGCTGGTGCCCTAAATTGATTGTTCTAGTGCTTCCATGTTTACTTTTACAAATTTTACTCCCCGGCATATGAACAGTATAGAGGAGCCACCCAGCGAAGGGGTTACCGCTTGCCTGCATGTTCATATTTCTAGCTCTCTAAAAATACTTTTCAGCATTATCTTTCTTTCTGTCAGGTAACTCGGGCAAACGCAGAATATATGTGCAAGACATTCTTCCTTATATTTGCATAAACAACATTCTTTGTTCGATGTCTGATCCTTCCAGGATGGCATTAGATCTTTTGTTTCCCTTTTTCTGAAACGGTACTTCATAAACTGGTGTTTTATTTTCGATGAAAAGTGTGTTGTAAGGTAATCCGGGTGCTGTAGTTTTTTATAGGAATTTATCACTGTCCAGGCGTGATGTCTGAGTGCAAGGCTTGTCTTGTCTGGTAGTGGAAAAGATGCTTGTTTGCGGCTTTTATTACTTTATAAAAGGCCTGTTTACCAATACTTGCACTAAAGACGTCTTGTAATCCAAGTTCCTCAAAAGCCTGTTTTAGATATAGCCCCATGAATCTTTTTTGTTTTGCTGTGTTTGATCCTCTATTTCCTTCCATCACATGTGGTTGATTGACCCTCTTTCCGACGCGCGTAGTCTCCAGCATAGTTTTATAAAGGCTCCTTCACGTTGACATTTTTGATTCAGCAGTCCAAACTCTAAACGCACCTGTGCCGGAAATGCAGTTTTTGTAATGCAGAACACAGATTTGTATACCCTTGGTGGATTTTATTTAAGATGTTTTCTGCGTGTCCTTTCAGTGTTTCCATACCATAAGTCACTGTTGGCATTAACTGAGCACTCATCTCTGTTAGAGGATGGTCAAATGAAGGACAACTCAATTTCGTTTTTAAAGTTTTGAAGCCGTAGTTTAAAGATTAAGCTTTCGCCTGCATTGTTTCAATGTGTTGTTTACCTTTCATTTGATGTTTCATGATGAATCCTAAGTATTTATATGACTTGACTTCCTCAACTTTGTTCCCTTTCAAGAACTAGGTGTACTTCTTATTCTTCAAGTCTACCAACGAACCACTTTGGTTTTCTTCAGGTTTAGCTCTAACCCATTTCTGTCCATATAAGTGTTCAAGGCGTCCATACTTTGCTGAAGTCCTAATGGCGTTTGGCTCAATAAGACGTTGTCATTGGCGTACTGTAGGTACTCTGTTTCTTCTTGAGTGTTTTTCTTGTTTTGGCCTTTTCTGCTAACAGTGTCAGGGCTAATAGATTTGTTAAAGTCCCCATTCCTGCCCTAAACTATGTTTGTAGTCGGGGTAAAATGTTGTTTACTTCTAGCCACAATTCCAGGTGCTCTAGAAGACAGGCTGCATAGCTTCGCCTCCACATCTGTTAAGGCTATTAGTCTATGGCTTGTTGGTATTGAAGGGTTTCCGCTTGTACATATGGTCTGGAAAATGCTATCTTTCCTGGAATCTGGAACAGAGTTCATGATGTATAGCTCGTTGAATAATGGGGTAAAGTATTCTGCCCAATAAGGCGGATTTCCTCTTAAAAGTGTGTTGGGTATACTGCTGCTCCCTCTGATTTTAGATTCTTTATAGTTTTTTCCAGTTGGTCAATTTCCACAGCCAGTGTGAGGTTCCCAAAGCTGTTTGTTATATTCTTTTTGTCCCTTTTATCGTTTGGTGATGTTACCAAGCTTGTTGATGCTTGGCATGTACTTGTTTTGCTGTTACTCACTATGTGGTCTTGCGTTCCTTTTGACGCTGTTTCAGCGTATATTTCCCACACATAATTTTTCCCACATGTCTGCATTTATACCTGAATTTTGGTGTTGTGAGTGCCCTAAAGACAGGCCATATATCAATTGTCAGATTGTTTACTGTTCCGTTGTAGGTTTGCCAAAAGCAATTTGTTCCACAGAGCCACTTGATATCTTATTGTTGCCTCCCAGCAATTTTTCTTATACTGAGTTCTCAGTTCCCTGAGTCTGTTTTTATCACTTCTTTTCCCTTGCCTCGTCTGTTTTATTAGAATTCTGCTTTCTCGAAAAATTTGCAGTTTTTCTTTGTGCAGTTTTTTGCTGTACCATGTTTGCTTTTTTGTTCCTATGCTTTAATATCTGTTCGGATTGATCCAACATGTCTGCTTTTTATGTGTGAATTTTTCTAGTAGTATGCTTATTAATTGTTCCCATGCTATTTTTAAATACCCTTCTTAATTGTTCCCATGCTATTTTTAAATACCCTTCTTTTGTTTGTTCCTTTCTTTCATTGTTTTGTTGAATTTTTTTTGTGTCTGGTGTACCTGGGTGCATATATACCTCCTTTAGTATCTTTTCTATCCCTTTACCCCTCCATTTCAAGCTTTTTAGATTACATGTTACGAGGGCCGAGAGTAGGTCATTAGATGCATGATACAGCTCTGTCTTATATTTAATTTCAATGATTTGTGGAAAATGGTCACTCTCCATACGGGTACAAATTTGAAAGTGACATACCGGCTGCATTGCGGCTTCACTTACTAGCGTGTGATCTATGGTTGAGCTCTTATTCCCACTTAGAAATGTAATGGCGGCCGGTGTATCATCTTTTGTGTTTCTATTTAGGAGCCTTAATTCAGCGTTTCCAACTTTTTTTATGTGTTCTCTTCTGGCGCTGGTTCTTTATTTTCGTGTTTTGACTTAGATTAATATTAAAGTCGCCTGACATTATACAGATTGGCTGTTTGTGTTGTCTCTGAATTGTTTTGAATATTTTTTATAGGATTTTCATCTGATCCTCTTTTAGATCTTTTCAAGGGTGGATGTAGAGATTTATTATTATGATGGCTGGCGGGTCCATGCTCTTGGTCTCTCTTGCTATTCTTATTGCCTGCACACAATTTTTCCCGATTTCTAAATATTCTATTCGCTATTTGAGCTTTGTTGAACAGAAGAGTGCTAATCCCCTTTTAGGATGTCCAAATTTTGACATGTTCTCTGCCGATACGTGATAGCCTGTGTATCCAATAATTTGTATTGGCTCTAGGCACCATGTTTCCTGCATCAGAATTAAGTTGTGCCTTTGGAGAAATTCTAATGCCTCTTGATGTTGTATGAAATTCTCAAGCCCATGAACGTTCTAGGAGCAGATGTTTAACCCGTTTTGTTCCCATGTTGATCTAGTAATCCTTTTGTCAGGGCTGAGTTGTTTCTATATTTTTTCCACTTTCATGGTAAGTAGACCATTCCACTGAGCACCTTCTATAATTATTTTGGTGGTTGTGTAGCAGTCTTTGGTTGCTTCCAGATAATTGTTTGAAAGTGATGCTCTTTATGTAATATTATGCATTTAAATGCAATCAGGTCGCTCATTTCCTGTGGCAATGGTTCAAAGTCCAATCCATCCAGAAAAAATCTTGTTGGCACAATGTTGTCATACATTTTGCCCAGCCGGTAGTTGCATATCTCTTGCAAGTCTTTTATATCAAACACATACTTAGACCAAAGGCCTGGCAGTTTGGGTTAGACTGTTCCTATTGGAGGAGGGTCAAGATTGATTTGAATATGGTTCGGTCCAAACTAATGTGGCATTATGGGCAAAAGAACGATGCGTTGGAATGCTACCCCAAGCAATTTCCAGTGGTTAGTGTTTTTGCAAACATTCCTCCAATCATCTTTTGTGTGTTTGATGCACCACACTAAGTGTGAGTCTCCTTCTCACTGTGCCACTGGAACCAAGCTACACCTAACTGATGAACCCCAATCATGGC
Organism: Triturus cristatus; assembly: GCF_964204655.1. NCBI lineage: Eukaryota > Metazoa > Chordata > Amphibia > Caudata > Salamandridae > Triturus > Triturus cristatus. The sequence goes on from NC_140589.1 coordinate 1,757,840,041, forward strand.
AAAATCGATCTTGGGTTACTTGTGTTCTGGTTCAGGGATGAACTCAACTGGCAGTTCTGGCTGGACTGGTCCTATTGGCGCAGGGTCCAGACTGATTTTCATATGGCTTGGGCCAAATGGAGGTGGCATGGTGGACAAAAGATCAATGGGGTGGAAAGCCACAGAGTTATGGCCAGTAGTTAAACTGCAAGCCTTCTTCCCATCACCTTTTGTAAGTTGGATAATTGCGATTTAGACCATTGACTACTCTCATCGTGAATCTTTTTATTTATTTCTATTTATTGTATGTTCTTTGTACCAGGTGTGACAAAGATTTTCAAGGACACAATTGGAAATTCTAGCACTTTGTACATGACATTTTCCAATTTGCGTCTGCAATCTGGGCTCAATTAAATGTACCATGACATTTCACCCCACTTCTGTTCTAGGTTGCATAAATGCATTAATATTGGACTGCGGAAATCTAAGTTACATAGGTTAAATATCTAGAGCTGATCTCTACATCTGGAACGCATCCATTCTGTAGCTTATCGTTTGGTTGTTCAAGAAACAGGTGAGGGAGGTTTGTATGAGACAACCTACATATCGATTTAACCATGAATGTGGAAAATACAGAAATCATTTCTCATCTGATGCAAAGTGCTGTCTCACACCTGTTCTAACCAGCATGCTAGTGAATGACCCTGAAATGTACTTTTCTTACTTCGCGACGGTCCAAGTTTGTGTAAAGCCTAATGTTCTGATTGATGCTTCCCAGGGTGTAGCTTAAAAAATATATATTTCTTTTATGGATACTTCTTGACCGGACATTACATAATAAAGAACATTTCCACTGATTTACGTGTTTACGGCTATACAAGGACGTTTGGGGTCCTCTGTGGGTAGAACTTCCACATTGTAGATGAGACGATAGAGAAAGTATAGGATGGGGAGATATACACATATATTGAGACAACTAAAGAAGTTGAGTTTGGAAAGTAAGAGACAAAGAAGATAAGAATGTAAAGAAAAACAAAGGTACAGAACGAATTAGAAATTGCCAAAACGGGGGGAAGTTAAAGAACGTGTCATTCTGAGATTATTGGACTGGAAAAAAATAGACAGTTTGAGAGGATGAAAAAAACAAACCATATTATAGATATGAACACATCGTGCTTGAAACGAGATGCTGACTAATGCTAATAATGATTTTATTTACATGTATTTATTCAACAATTCCGGATAAAAATCAAACATCAAGATGAATGGCTACCTGATCTGGCTACCTGATATTGCTTCTGTGTGTCCTGAAAGTGTTCACCACAGTTAGACCATGCCAAGCATTTTTATTAATTCAATAGAAGGTACTTCTTGCTCCTAAGCACTGCCAATGCACAGGCAAGAATGCACTCACCAAACGTGGCACGCCTAGGGCACGAAGCAGATGAATGAATGCTGTCAGAAGGGAAAACGTGTCCTCCTCACTGGACCATAACTCAGCTTTGGACGGGGGAATGGCAAAATCAAGAATGTTCTCATAGAGGCGCAGCCTATATTATGAAATGCAGGTACTCGCATACACCATACATGTGGGAGAGAATTGCTGTTCCAAGCAAATGACGACATTTTCCAAATGCCTTCTGCAAGTCTCCACCATTATCTGGTAACAAAATCATTATGAGACTGGTGGATGGGCATACCAGGTGGGGGTGCTACTCTGCTGGAGTATATGTCGGCGGAGTTCCTGCACCCACAATTCTCTGGTGCAAGAACCCAGGACCCGGTTTTATTGGATGCAAATGTGCACCGAGTTGAACCGAAGGCACCAGAGGGCAGGGACTGCATGTGCTGTGGCACAGCGCTGACCCCACCTGACCCACGGCAACACTAGAGGGGAGCATCCCAGGAGCCTGCATTGATGCCACCCCCACCCCTGCTTGCATTGCACCCCTTTCCTATTTATTCGTTGTTGGGTGCAAATGGGAGACGAAAAGTCAACTTGCTGCGCTGCATTGCATGACAGGGAAGGGGCAGGACGCAACGAATTTCAGGGAATACGGCACATTCCAGTTCTTTCCCATGCACCCTCGCACAATGGGCTGCCTAGCGCCAACGAAGGCACCCTGCACCATGGTGCAAGGGTGCCTGCGCTGCATGTAGATTGTTTTTGTGCACAAAGGGGCACCTTCCTTCATAAATACAATCCTGGAAGGCATATTCCGCTTTCCATGTAGCATACAAATAGAGATATTTCTCCTCGTTACGCCTCCCCTGGGAAGGTGTAACATTTTGTCGCATCGCTGGAACGCATTCTCAGGGCAGAGTAAGGCAACACAGCAATTTGCGAGGCATTGCGTAAATCCAGATTTTTGGGTTTACTTAGAGCCACACAGAGTGGCTTTGTGCAACTTTAAAAATCTGTCTTAAGGTTTGCGTCGTTCTTGCACCACGTTGCGTGGTGTGAGAGCGACGCAAACACAACGTGGTGCAAGAGCGACGCAAACGACCTCATAAATGAAGCCCATAGTTTCTAGATGACTGTGATGTGTTTAGTCTGTTAATGCAGGTGACACATTTCTTTTGAACAGAATTACTCGGCTGTACTTGTTTTTCATGAGACATTTTGTTTCTGCTTTATTAGTAACTCCCATGCGACCGTCTTTTATCTGACAGAGACATCCTGTGTACGAGGGAGGCATACTGCAGAATTCTGTCTAGCTTTAAGGCCAGAGGCAGCATGTGAAATTGGAAAGTTATAGGAAATAAAAAGGAGCCCAGAATGTTATCCAGCAAGCGAGCTCACTTTTTCCAAAGAACGTTTTGATATTCTTGGGGAAGGGGGTGGCGAGGGTAAACCAGATTGTTTTATTGAAAAGGAGCAACGCATTGCATTTACATTTTCCTCAAAGATTATGTTTAAAGGTAGGTATTATGCAATTCTGAAGTGGTACTCTAGTTTTTATGTTTATTTTTCTTTTAAAGCTTCTTTCATAGTAAGAGCCTATGGGTGGAGTTAGCCACTTAACCATCTTACGTGGTCTGTAGTGCACGAAAAATGGAAATTGTGAAGTAGCGGCTCACAAGCCCTTTTACTATAGGCAGAGGTTAGGAAAAAATTTAAAAAGGGCACCTGTGCCTGAAGGTCTGCTTTTTATGTAAATTGCACCAAGAGAGCAAAAACAGCAGAGAAGTAAACATGATCAGGCCCTACCGGCACTTTTGCGCGCCACCGCAACATCACTTTTTAGGTCTCGTCTGACCCAGCGCATGCGCTGGACTGACGAGACTTTTTGAGAGGGCTCCAAAAAGTGCTACCAGGCCAGCCTAGAGCTACAGTGCATGTGCGCGGGCGAGCGCGCCGCGCTTTTCCGTGATTACTTTCACTTTTGCGGCTGCATAGCCAATAGTTCTTGCCTTTGGGACCTTATAAGTATTTAGTTATGCAACTGTTGCATGGCTAAACACTTATAAGGTCCCAAAGGCGAGGCCTATTGGCTATGCCAATGCTTGTTTGACGTCCATGTGGAGCAATGTCACTGGCATATTTATAAGGCAGCATAAAGCCACGTTAGATGGTGTATCATGGCCTTATAAATATATGCCCCTTTCACGCAGAAAACTCAGTGAAAAGGGCGCTCCATGTGTGTTTATGGGGGCGTTCCCAGCAACATCAATGGCTTTTTGACACTGCCCCAGATTTACGAGAAATCATAAGTCTAAGGCAGTGCCAAAAACGTACGCATCCCCAGGGAAGGCGTAATGGAGGCACAACGAGGACAAATATCTTTTTTTCTCCTTTTTTTTCCTCTTTCTATGTGTGCTGCATCCTATATGAAAGGTGTCAGCGGAGTTAGCCGGGTGTATCCCTAAGTATCTCTCCCCTTTTTTGGCAGACGGTAGATCTATGGTTGGGCTCAATTCTGGCTGGAGCATAGCCAGCCTGCCCATCGGTATCACCCAAGATATATCGGTATTGATTTGTAACCACTAAATTTTACCAAACTGTCGCATTTCTTGCAGTAGTATTAGGATGGATCTCTCTGGCTGTCGCAGATAGACCAACGTGTCGTCTGCATACAACGAGATTACATGATTAGTGTTACCTAGTCGTATTCCCGTCATCCATGAACGTTTTTACACAAACTGCCATTGGTTCCAGAGTGATCACAAAAAGCAAGGTTGAAAGCGGGCATCCCTCTTGTGTTCCTTGCCTCCGTTTTATCTGACTTGACATAGTCTTGCCCACCCGTACCCTGGCCACAGGAGCCGCATAAAGCAATTGAGTCTATTTAAGATATTAATTGCCCACCACTATGCGCCCAAGGACCTGGCACATGTAGGACCACTCCACTGAGTTGAACGCTTGTTCGATGTCGAGGGACGCGATCACATTGTCGGACTCCGCCAAGCCGGGGGCGTGCCATACATGCGCCAATCGCCTTAAATTGTATGATGTGTTCTGTCTAAGGATAAACCCAGCCTGATCAGAGTGGACCAGGAGCCTCATCAATGGAAGAAGGCGTTCTGCCATGATTCCACTTAATATCTTTACATCAATGTTCAACAGAGATATGGGTCTATAGGAACCTGGTAAATCAGGATCTTTATTTATTTTTGGGATCATAGCGACAAGGGCCTCGCACATGGTAGTCTGGAGAGAACCCTTATGCAATGCTTCATTATAAACCTCTAAAAGTCTGTCCACCAGGAGTGGTGCAAAACATCTATAAAACTCTGCAGGGAATCCACCAGAACCCAGACTCTTTGCTGGTTTGAGGCGCCTTATGGCACCATTTATTTCTTCTTCAGTAATTGGAGAGCCTAGTGCCTCCTGCTCCTCCGTTGTAATATTAGGTAGTTGTAGTGCATCAAGGTAGTGTATCAAGTGACCTAGTTCAGACTCTGCGCGACTAGTGTAAACTTTTTCTAGATGGGTCGCTAGGGTGTCTGCGATGGCTCACTGTATGTTTTGTAATGCCCCCTCCTCAGTACGTATTTGCAGTATTTGAGTAGCTGGTGTTTCCTGCCTTATCAGTCATGCCAGTAAAGCCCCCGTCCTATGACCTACCCTATAGAGTTGTTGCCGATACATCGTATAGACATATTTTTCCAGTGTACGGAGGTCCATCATAAGTAAGTCCTTAGCAGCAGTCCACTCTTTCAGTTTCTGAGGGTCTGTACTAAGTTCGGTCTGTAGTTTCCCCAAACTGGACTCAAGTGCGGATACGTCCCGTTCTAACGGAGCCCGCACTCTGTACGTGTTTTTTATACATATGCCCTGTATGACTACTTTCATAGTCTCCCACTTGGTAGCACGACTCAAGGTTGACCCCCAGTTTTCTCGGAAATAGTTATGTAATTTTGCAGACACAGTAGCCACAAAGGGGGTGGTCTGTCAGTGCCTCACCTTTGAGCCGCCGCAGAGGTATCTCAGATCTGACATGACCCACTTAGCCGACAAATATCTCAGTTGATACGTTATCCCCCCTACAGTCCGACCCAAATCTGAAGATAAAAAACAGTAATCTAGTCTGCTGGAAGAGCCCGTGGCTGAGGTATAGCAGGAAAACTGTTTCGTGGTGGGATGACGTTCCCGCCATACATCTCGAAGTTGCAACCCTTGCAGTAGCCCCTGGAGTACATTTGTCATATTTGGCTTAGTATGCAATCGAGGGGGCTCTCTGTCCAGCATACCATCCATTACACAAGACAGCAACCTGAACATGCGTGACCACATCAACTCAATGGCCAAATCAGCCAGATTCCATCTGAGCTACCTTAGGAAATTGAAACCCTTCCTCGACGCTCCCAACCTAAAAATGGCAGTCCAAGCACTTGTCATATCTAGACTGGAGTATGGCTGTTCCACCCTCTCGGGTCTACCCAAGATCTCCCTGGCACCTCTAAAAGCCTGCCTCAATGTGGCCGCCAGACTACTCACCGGCACGAGGAAATACGACCATATTTCCCCGCACTTGAAAGCTCCCAACTTGCTTCCCATGGAGGCCAGAATACAGCTCAAAGTAGCATGCATCACGCACAAAGCCTTATATTCTAACTCCCCAGCATATCTGAGGCAGGAAATTGTGATCTCCAGAGGATTCAGAAACTCCCGATCTGCCAGAGACCTCCTGCTCCAACCTGCATGCTTTAGAAAAAAAAAAATCTTACAACCGAGCTTTTTCCGGGGCTGCTCCTAGAATATGGAACTCTCTCCCTCCTGACATCAGAAGAATCCCCTCTATGTCTCGCTTCAAAAACGATGCCAAAACATTCCTTATGGGCACATTTTTCGTTTAAACTTGCCTCTACCACCACTACAGCCTTGATCTACGGCCATCTATTGCCTCATTTTGGATTATCTACCACACCCCTTCAGAAACGTGGGACCTTGTTACGAACATTGATTAACGCAATCTATAAATATGTTATCTCGTCTTGAGTACTTGGATATTTAATCTGTAAATACTTGCCCTATCTCCCTTATGTATCCTGCACCCTGTCCTCTTTCATTTGATCCATAACTGGATGATGCTATGCCTATTCTGTACATGCCTATGTTTCCCTGTAAAGCGTTCTGATACCCTAACGGGTCAAGTTCGCGCTCTACAAAACACATAAAATAAAATAAAATCCCCAGTTAACATTATTGGAGCCCCTAGATATGGGGAGGCCGCCTCAAAGAGATCACTAAAAAAGGAGGTATTGTCATCGTTCGCGACATAGATATTAATGATACATATTTCTGAGCCGAGTCTCCCATGCAGTATAACATATCACCCATCAGCATCAACCACATGATGTAAATGTTGGAATGGGACCCCCAGTGCCACCCATATGAGGGCACCTCGTGCAAACCCAGAGTACGAAGTAGCGTATAGCTGCCCCTTCCACCTTTTCCTCAAACTTTTGATTGAGTCACCCCAAATGTCGGTTTCTTGAAGACAGGCAACCGACACCTTATACCTCTTTCAATAAGCGAATATTTGTCTACTTTTTCTAATGTAGCAATGCCGTGTACAATCAACGTGATTAACTCAGTCATGGTGGAAACCAGAGCATACTCCTTTTATTACTCCTCCCAGGATGATCCCACCCATCTCTTGAAAAGGTGTGCAGTGAACACCACCCGTACAACAATTGGTGATCTTCGAGCTGTTCCCTATGAAGGAAGGTCTGGCGATCCTAACTTTGAACTACCTCAACATCCCCCCTCTCCTTGTGCAATATCACAATTCCCTCCCCTACAAACCCCAGATCTGTGAAGACATGGAGATGCTGCCCCATTTCCCTGTTGAATACCCCAAACAAGTTTAATCTTATACAACTATAAGAAACAACAGCACATTCGTGCTCATTCCCACCCTCCCCACCCTGTTCCAAGGTAGTGGGTGGTGAGCCACTTAGGTGTGAGGATTAGCCTCAAACTCCATCGACAAACACCAGCCTCTAGGAGGGCAGGCCACCGTCATTCAATATAGTGCATGTGATAAACTCCGTAATGCGATCAACCTTCCTTCTCGCTCTCCAAACCCCTTAATAGTTCAATCTTACCAAAAAGTATTGTCCACAAATGGTTCAGATCAAATGTCCCCATTTCAGGCCCTTATCAGGGTATCTGTGTCTTCGCTCATATTACTTGTTCGATGGGCGTCCCGGTGATGAGGCCCTTGAGTCTGAAACGATGTCAGAAGCCTTTGCAGGGGCACTATCCTGAGAGTGCTCCTGCTGTCAATGACTCCTAGATGGATTCCAAAATCCTGGTTTCCTGGGTGTTACCATGGACGGGACCATGCAGGGTCCCGGTGGGCCATGTGCGTCCAGACAGTTGGTTGCTTCACCTGCCATGAAGAAAAACAGTGCTTTGCCTCCATGTTCCACACTCAGTTTTGCTGGGTAGAAATGACTGTTGTTAAGGTTCAAGTCCCGTAGATGGCGCTTCATAGCCAGGAAGGATAATCTTTGTTCCTGCACCCTCTGATTGCAATTCGGATAAATCGAAATTTGGTGTCCTTCATAGTTTAACTGGCCTTTATTACAGGAAAGTTGAAGTATGGAGTCCCTATCTCGAATAATGAGAAATAGGGCTATGATGGCTCTGGGAGGAGCCCCTGGTTTTGGGGGAGCAACAAGTGCCCTATGTGCCCTCTCCACTGTAAAAAAACTTTGAAAATCCCTGTGGGGCTGATACACCTACCAGCCATTCTTCTAGGAACAACTCCGCAGATGGACCTTCTGCTTTCTCTGGGAATACAATAAAACAGAGATTATTCCTTCTGCACCCGCAGCATGGTCGTCAAGGCACACTCATTTTTTCTGGAGGGTAATCACAGTGTCTCTCAGGATGTGCAACTCTGTCTGCCTTGTGTCCACTGCCTGCTCCGTGGTCGTAACCCTCTCTGAAATTTTCCGCAAATCCCAGCAAAGCAAATTACCATCCATAGCGACAGATTCAATTTTATTTTTCAGTTCATCACTTGTATCATGGATAGCTGTGAGTATTTCACCTATGTATGGGGGTTGGTCAGCATTTTGCAGTGGGTCTTCCGTTTCTGTGGGCATTGGCATTGCTGAGGTCCCGTGGTCCAGGGTGGTCGGCTGGGCATAATTAGAAATGTTGTTAGTTTGAGCCGACTTGCCTCCTTTGTCTTTCGCCATCGTGTATCTGTGCGTGCAGCTCAAGTAGATGTAATCAAAAGCTATGTCTGAGTTTTAATGTTCTCCACCTGTGCGGTGCACAGCAGAAGTATCAGTCCCTGGTCAGTCAGCAGCGGTTCCCCACTCTCCACACTCCACCTCAACGGTTGTACCGCACCCCTATTTGGTCTACGGGTGGCCGCTATGCAGTCGCATTGGGGGATTTGCCTCTACTCCACCAAGCAAGACCGTGGAAAGGAGAGAGACACTGGTAAAAACTAAAGGAAGTTAGAGCGAGGCCATGAGAATAGAAAGACAAAAGCAGGGAAAACAGAGTTTTAGGGAAAATTTGTGCATGCATCACAACACCAAGCTGGAGCATCTGGGTCGGAGAAAGGAAAGCATGACACAGAGTCAGGGGAAAGGGGAGAATGAGGGTGGGGCGTGTGTCAAATAAATTCAGTGGAAGTGGGGGTCAGGAAGCAGACATTCTAAAAAGCAAAGGAAATGCTACCCACATGTATCACCAACAATGAAGAAGAATTATCTCGGATACTTTCATCACAGTTATGCCTTTAAAATTTACAAAGTGGTCACTCAAGTTTTTTTAGCATAAGAATTCAGATTTATTTTTGCTTAGGTCTTATAGCGACCAAGAAAGAACTCCCATAGTAACCAAGAATTACCTTCCAAGACTCTCTCATATTGTGCCAATAGAGGCAACTTGACAGAGCCTCCCTGATATCTTAAGTAGGGCCTCTTGCCTCTGAAAGAATGAGCTTCTTCGACACACTGAGCCTCTCCTCGCTGGTTCGCCTACGTCATTACACCCTCCCCAACATCTGATTGGATCACTGGACAACTCATGTCTGCCTGATGCCACAATCCTTCCCCAGGTAGAATTCCCCCCACGTTCAACATGATAGCACCCTCCATGGGACACATGATGAGGAAAAAAAGACATAATGCCAATATCAGCAACACTCCCCATCCCACATACAGCAATACCATTAGGAAATAAACCACACGACACCTTGTTTGTGGAGACAATTGCTGCAGGTTTATTTGCATAACAAATATGCCAAATGTGGTGGGTTGTCTTACCAGCGATCCAAGGGCAGGCAGCCGCTCTGCCGCCTGCCCGCCTGATTAGCCAAATTACACCGTGGCCTTAGCCAATTGGTGCTCACCATCCAGGATACAGCTGCTGCCGCAGAGCTCTGCACGGAGGTCCCGTTCTGTCCCTGTGACAGCAACACAAGTGAGTCCAATGCCACAACGAACCAAGGGTCTGACATTCTTTAATGTAATACCCCAGTTTTGGGCGCCAAGTGCATGCCCTTCCTCCGATTGTACCCAGGCCAGGGCACAAGTCCTAAAAAAAGAAGTGGGGGGACGCTCCAAGTTAGGTGGTGTCACCGGAAGTGATGTCACGACAAGAAGTGACGTCACGAAATTTGCCGGCCTCCGTCTGAAATGTGGTGAATACATACAAGATACAAGTAGAGGTATAATACTTCAATAAGTGGAAGTCACTCAAAACACAAGAACACACTAATACACAGAACCCATTCCTCAGATTACACGGTTATTACAGACTCGGGCCGTAGGCACTACGGGCATCTGACGGGGTCCCTGGAAGTGACATGCTCGGCGTGTTGACTGCGCAACTCCTTGAAGCCTTGGCGCCCCGTCTGTGCTCTGAGAAAGGCTGGCAAGGGGAGGGCACGAGGTGGCAGGGGAGATTAGTCTGAGCCTCGGGTGCATTTGAAAGGCTATCATACGCTGCAGGTGCAGACTCGGGTACCGGCTCCATCTTTTGGGCAGGGGGGACGGCGTCCACCCCCTAAAATAAGTGGGGGGACGCCGTCCACCCGCGTGGTACCCCGACTCGAGCCCTGATTGTACCCCCGCAGTCTGTGTGTTCCACGCATGGGCCTGTTGTGTTTATAGCAGTCACGGCCCAGGCCCTCTGGATCGGGTTCTGTCCCCCGGGTGTCCCACAACTCACCAGGAAAAATGGTGCGTATCACCGTCCCAGTTTTGCCAGGGCTGCCCCCCACCATGGGCTGACGGCGCCAGCAAGGTCCTTCGTTGCAGTTAATGCGCGGACCAGACCGCCGGGCGGCAATGACTCTTCCACGAGGCAGGGCCGCTGTAGTCCTCGTCAATATGTATTTCCTTCGGCAGGCCTCACCGCTTGTATGTATTCAATGCAAGTCCCTGAGGTGTCGGCCTGTGCAGTGGAGTCCGCGGGCAGAGCTCCGGTGCAGCCCCAGCTCATCCAATTCGCTGTCTAATGCTACCTTCGGCGTCTGTCGTTTCCCGTGTGCATAGGTCCGGGAAGATGGCGGCTCGACCTCTGCTCCCTGCTCCAGACTTACACGGCCCATCGCTGTATGGAGCCCCGGAACTCGGCACACAAGGGCCCCCCAAGTAAATGAGAGGGGCCAGAAAGTTTACAGTGCATGGATTATCGTTTATCTACCTCCAGGATGATTACGGATGAGGAGATGATGGGAGATCTCGGCAAGCACGTCTATTCCGCCATCTTGCTATGCCACCGGACCTGCTCATTTGAGAAGTTTTTGCTGATAGTAATGGGTTTCTGTCACATGATTAGGTTCCCTAGACTTGTACTGAGAGAAAACATATATAACTTGTACCAAATGTCATTTATTTTAGCATTAGACTCCAACTGACCCTTTTCTACAGACAGCTCTGGTCTGCTGAAATGACAATTGTCTTTCGAAAATTCGATGTGTTGCTTGTGTTTTTGCATTAAAGGCATATCAGACTGGAGAGCTTATTACCAACTTGTTCTGTTTTATTTTTAACACACCTTTAGGAGACATGCGCTGCCTGACTAGAGAAGACCCAGATTTGGTTCTTGCTGGTGACAGCGGCACAATATTAACATCTAAAATTGCATTGTCGATAATGCTGTTGTTACATATGGGGCACTTCAAGTCTTCCACAAAAATGTAGAACTCGCTGGCAGTATTTGCACAGGTAGAGCTCCAGCCAGAATCAGAGACAACATATCTTAACTTTGGGATGAATTTCCAGATTCATTTTGAGCCGGTGCTAGTGGACTTGAACCACTGACTTACAACTGCCCCACTCTACAATCAGCAGTGTGACTACTGAAGTATGACACCTTCATGAGGACTCAACAGCTGTCACAGCTGTAGGAGTCCGATCTCATCAGCTTGTTGGTAATCCACAAAGGAGTTACCTTGGAACATAACTATATGTTCTTTACTACAGACTTTTGCTAATCAGCACCAAATACTAATTAGTGCTTGAGTACCTCTGGTAGGATCCAAACCTCCATGGTCTGTGTGCCAGCATCAAAAGAGCAAAAAGCATGGTCTTTTGAGTTGTTTTCAAAGCTGTGCTCCTTAAAGGTACTCTATGCTGGACTAATAATTTGCATAGCACACAACAAAAGTATTTCTCTAGCAAGAGATAGCTTCTGTATCCTACAAGGTAGCTTCAACAAGGCTTCCCTACAAGTGTTGCCAGATTTTTAAAACTCTCCCAAATCAACAGCTGTTTGACTTTGAATCCATATTAAGCCCAACATAGACCCAGGATTGCCCAAATGTAGTCCCCAAAGTCGCACCTCTCAAATAATCAAGCATAGCCATTAATGAAGTTTTTTAAGAACAGTTCTAGGTCATGTTTTAAGACCTCAATGCATGGAGCTATGAAGCTCAAAATATAAACTGTAATTTACATATTTAGAATGTCATTATAGAATTTGGTAACTGTCACTTCGCACAAGGTGGTGCAAGATGGAGAAAAATGTTCTAATATTCTAGGAAAGCGCACATGTGAAATATGTTTTTTTAACATAACAGTTCTTTCCTTTTCTTTCATGTTCATTTAGAGATAGTTAAGACAGCAACTATACATTTGAAATGGTGGAATTTATTTCAAAGAGGGAAAGCATACGTCGAATGCCTAGATGGCAACCCTATGTGTACTTTGTACGCAGTACACCATTCGATTTAGAAAAACAGATTGGCGCTTTTCTGTGCATAAGATTCTTTTGAAACAGGAAAAGTGACATTGCTGGCGTCAGAGCATTTTGTAATGGGACCAGAGCCTACGAGGCCCAGTGGCTTGAAGCTTGCAAGCGGACCCTCTGTTCTCCCAAGCCCCAGCTTGTCTATGCACTGCTCTCGCAGTCACCTCGCCTCTACAGCACTCGCTAATTGGTGACAGGTCCTTCAAGTTAGGGCGCATGTCAAGCATTTCGACTTGCTGCACAGGTACCTGTAGATTGGACTGTGCGACCTTGTCTGCTCTCCCAATGATCATGCATGAGAACAGGCAGCAAACAGGCAGTGGTACACAAAGAAACATAACTGCCGCTGGCCGCCTCACTAATGAGTTCCTGTGCGCAAATGGACACATTCACATGACGCCAATGGCGCGTGATGCGGCCAGGCAGGGCTGAGAGACTCTCGGCAGCAGCGATATGCAGCCAGCCGACGCAGCTGATCCCCCAGGCGGGTGTGACCCATTCATTGATTTGATAAAAGTAACACTTTTAAACAGCCGGCAGCACTGCACAATCAGTGTGCAGTCAGTACAGTGCACTGACACTGGCAGACTCGCAGTGCATGGTCTACCCTGCTCAACTTGCTTGGGTGGATCAGCAGTGCTTCCCATTTGCTACTCTGCTGTGGCGCAGTCGGTGTTAGGAGGCGCTATAATGCGTGACTAATCATTTTCGTTCGGTGATGCGGACCAATACACTAAATTGCGTTAGTCTCACCCCTCATGTGGTACTTGGTAGGGCTGGCCTGTGGTTCACCTGTGCATTAAAAAAGGCAACTAACATTACAGGTGGTCTCCAGAGAAAATCCTGCCTAAAGCTAATCCCACACAAGCAATAAGACAAGAGACCCGCACAAGTTAGTTTAATAGACATTTCTCAGAGTAGAGGAGAAGTGACAGGTGAAAGAATCAGGTGGGTGACAGAAGAGGCAGGAGCAAAAAGGGAAATTTAGGTTTGTAAGGAGAGTAAAACACTGAAGATGTGAGAAATATTCAAGGAGGAGAAGCAACATGATAGGGGAGAGATTGCACGGACATATATACGCAAGGCACATGTGAGGGGACAGAGTGAGGAGAGATAGAATCTAAGCACAGAAAGTTTACCATGCTCACTTTCCAGAGAGTGGAAAGGAGAGAGATACTGGTAAAAATGAAAAGAAGTTAGGGAGGGCCATGAGAATAGAAAGACAAAAGCAGTGAAAAAAAACTTGTTTTGGGGAACATTTGTGCATGCCTCACAACACTTAGGGCCTGATTCCGATCTCGCTCGGAAGAGCTCCTGACAGCATCCGTCAGTAGCGAATCCGAGTCGTACGCGTGATTTCCATGCGACTCATACAGCTGTACGAGCGAGCAAGTTTGATGCAATAATCGCCACACGCTCTGAACGACTCCCACGTGTCAGCAACGGACGACTCCGCCATGGCAGATATGCACAGCGCAACGGGGCGGATTCCCAGACGACCAAGTACGATGAGCGCGCAGAGCAGCTGGATTGAGTCGGAGCCTCCGACTTAAAAATGCTCTGGGAAGCCAACTTAGAGGGTCTGTAGTGGGCCCTCCTTCACCCGGGCCCCTACGACTCGATCACTGGGTCCCCCCTACACATGCATGCACGGTGCCGGTGGGACCGAGGCGTCCCTTTGACAGGGGGCGCCCTTGTCCAAGAAATGCGTTTATTGTCTCTGGGAACCTATGTACACAATGTACACCAGGCTCCCATAGACTCCAATGGGGCCCGAGTGACCCGAGTCAGCGTATTGTACTCTGTTGCTCAGAGCCCAGGAGCCCAAGTCTTTCGGAAAGCTCTACGGGTGCAAGTCGGTTATAGGGCTGCCCAAGCGAGATCGGAATCGGGCCCTAAGCCGGAGCGTGTGGGTCGGAGAGAAGAAAGCATGCCACAGAGTCAGAGGAAAGGGAAGAATGAGGCTGGGATGGTTGTCAAATAGATTGAGTGGAAGTAGGGGTGAAGAGGCAGGCATTCTAAAAAGTGAAGAAAATGCTAACCACATGTATCAGCAACAGTGAAGAAGAATTATCTCGGATACTTTCATCACAGTTTTGCCTATAGAATTTAAAAAGTGCTCACTCAACCTTTTTTAGCAAATGAATTCAGCTTTATTTTTGCTAAAGTCTTATAGCGACCAAGAATGAACTCCCATAGTGACTAAGAATTACCTTCCAAGCCTCTCTCTTATTTTGCCAATACATGGCGACTTGCCAGAGCCTCCCTGATATCTTAAATATACTCTGACTAAATGAGCTTCTTTGACAGACTGAGTCTCCCCTCGCTGGTTCGCCTTCATCATTCCACCCTCCCCAACATATGATAGGGTCACCGGACAACTCCTCTCTGCCTGATGCCAAAATCCTTCCACAAGTAGAATTCCCCCCACGTTCAACAGGATAGAGCCCTCCATAGGATGCATGAAGAGGAAAACAAGACAGAACTTCATTTGTGTTAACACTCTTTTTTTTTTACCTACGATGTGGCTATTTTTCATAGTTTTGCAAACTTCTCTATTCCACAATATCCTTCAGTCTAATACAAATAAAAGAACAAATCACAAGTATCCCTAAACTTTCTCAAACTCTCCCTTCTGGATAATTCAAAATGTGCGCTTTATATGTGGGCGCAGTAAAACAGTCAAAATACCACACAAAAGATATTACACCCAGTTAGAAAAATATCAATCAATCAATCAATCAATCAGTGGTTAGTAAAGTGTGCTACTCACCCGCGAGGGTCTCAAGGCGCTGGGGGGGGTGGGGGGCAGCTCCAGATCAGTCAAAAAGCCAGGTCTTGAGGTCCTTCCTGAACGTGGGCAGGGTCGGGGAGTGTCTGATGTTCACCGGGAGCTCGTTCCAGGTCCTGGCCACGATGTTGGAGAAGGCTCTCCCACCTGCCCTGGTTCTGCATATGCAGGGGACCTCGGCCAGGGCAAGGTCGGCGGAACAGAGGTTCCTCTTGGGTACATGGAAAGAGACACTCTCGTTGAGGTATTTGGATTCGATGTTGTTGAGGGATTTGTAGGCGTGGGTGAGGAGTTTGAAGGTGACCCTCTTCTCGACGGGGAGCCAGTGGAGGTCTCATAGGTGCTGGGTCATGTGTTTGTGACACTGTGTCCCGAGTACGAGTCTGGCTGCGGCGTTCTGGATGGTTTGGAGTCTGTGTAGAAGAGTTCTGGTGATTCCGGCGTAAAGGGTGTTGCCGTAGTCTAGTATGCTGGTTATGAGCGCGTGGGTGACGGTCCTTCTCCATTCGGGAGGGATCCATTTGAAGGTCTTGCGGAGGATGCGCAGGCAGCTGAAATTGGTGGAGGCGATGGCATTGATCTGGCAGTTCATGGAGAGGGAGGAGTTGAGGATGATGCCGAGGTTTCATGCGTGGTCTGTAGGGGTGGGTGGGTTTCCGAGGGCGGAGGGCCACCAGGTGTCATCCCAGGCGGAGGTGCAGGGTCCGACGATGAGGACCTCGGTTTTCTCTGAGTTGAGCTTCAAGCAGCTGTCTTTCATCCAGGCTGCAACATTCTTCATTCCTTCATGGAAGCAGACTCTGGTGTCTTCGGGATTCTTCGTGAGTGAGAGGATGAGCTGGGTGTTGTCGGTGTAGGATACTATGCTGATCCCATGCTGTCTGACGATGGCAGCGAGGGAGGCCATGTAGATGTTGAAGAACATGGGGCTGAGTGATGATCCTTGGGGTACTTCGTAGTTGATATCGGTGGGTTCGGAGAGGAAGGGAGGGAGTCTGATCCTCTGAGTTCTGCCAGAGAGAAAGGATTGGATCCAGTCAAGGGCCGTTCCTTGTATACCCGCATTGTGGAGTCTGGCTGTGAGCGTGCGATGTGAAACGGTGTCGAAGGATGCGGAGAGGTCTAGAAGGATGAGGGCTGCAGTGTATCCCTGGTCGAGTAGCTTGCGGATGTTGTCAGTGGCGGGGAGGAGGGCAGTCTCGGTGCTGTGGTTGCTGCGGAATCCAGGCTGGGATGCGTCTAGGATGGAGTTCTCTTCGATGAAGGCTGTCAGCTGGGTGTTCACGAGTCTCTCGGTGACTTTGGCCACAAAGGGGAGGAGAGAGATTGGTCGGTAGTTTTTGAGGTCCGTTGGATTGGCCGTTGGCTTCTTGAGGAGGGGTTTAACCTCCGTCCGCTTCCATTCATCCGGGAAGATGCCGGATCTGAAGGAGGCGTTGATGGTCCGGCCTAGTTCAGGTGCAATGGCGGCTGCGGCCCTGTGAAATATGTGTGATGGGCAGTGGTCCGTTGGGGCTCCTGAGTGGGTTTTCTTCATGGTCGTGGTGATATGTTAGACGGTGGCGGGATTCCAGGTCCTGACGGTTGGCTCATCGGCGGCCGTGACAAGGGGGTGGTGTCCGGCTTCTGTACACTGAAGTTGTCGTAGAGGGCCTTGATCTTCAGGTGGAAGTAGGAGCTGAGCTTGTCGCAGAGTTCCTGGGAAGGTATGACGTCCGTGGCTTCGCTGGGGGGTTTGGTGAATTGCTGTATGACGCAGAACAGTTCCTTGGCATTGGTCGCGTCGGTCTGGACTTTGTCTCTTATGAAGGTCCGTTTGGTGTCTCTTATGCGCTGGTGGTATTCCTTCAGGGCGTTCCTGGGGTTGTTCCGTGTTTCCGTGGTTTTCTGGTTTCACCAGGTTTTCTCTAGGCATCTGCAGGAGTGCTTGGCTTCTTGTAGTTCTGTGGTGAACCATGCAGCCTTCAGTGGGAGTTGTTTTGCGGGGTGGCGGAGGGGTGCAAGCTTGTTGGCGCAGCAGGAGATCCAGAGGTGAAATTCTATGGCTGCAGAGTTGGTGTCAGTCGTGGCGCTGGGGGGGTCTTGGAGGAGGGTGGTGTTGAGGTGTTCCTCAGTGACTTTGCTCCAGTTCCTTTGTGGCGGGAGCGAGGCTGTCTTGGGTCTGGCGGTGGTATTGAAGGTGAAATGGATGCCGTGGTGGTCCGTCCAGAGGAGCTGGGTGGTGTGGCTGAATCGGATGTTTGTCCCTCCGAATATAGGGTCAAGGGTGTGGGTGGGCATGTTGACCAGCTGCTTCAACCCAAGTTTGGCTAGGTTGGCGAGGAGAGGGGTCGAGTCGGGGTCGTTGCCGTTGTCGAGGTGGAAGTTCGGGTCCCGAGTAGAATGTAGTCCATGGAGGTGATGGCGTGGGGTGCGGCGAGCTCGGCGATGGTATTCGCAAACTGGGTGTGAGGTCCCAGCGGTCTGTTGATGAGGGTGCCACGTAGCGAGGTCCTGGGGCTGGTCTGGATCTGGAAGTGGAGGTGTTCTGTGTTGGAGTTTGGGTCACTCATACCTGATATGGAGAGTTGGAGGGGGTCTTGTGTGCCATGGCGAGGCCTACTCCTGGGCGGTGGGTGCAGTCCTTTCTCTGGATCTTGTAGCAGTTAGGGATGGCAGTGGTGATGTAGGGTCCTGAGGTGGCGTTGTTCCAGGTATCCGTGAAGAAGGCGACGTCGAGTGAGAGGGTGTCGATCAGTTCCCAGATCTCTACGGTGTGTCGGTGCAGGGAGCACACGTTTAGGAGGATGCATTTCAGGGTTTCGACGGTGCAAGCCTCAGGCGGACCTTCGGCGGTAGTGGAGGCTTTGCCAATAGTGAAGGATCTACGGTAGGGTCTGCACAAGAACTGACCATGGGTGGTGTTTGGCGAGGATCTTCGCAGTCGGTGTGTCTTCTGGGATTGAGTGAGTGGAGGGTAGTGGAATCATAGCGGTGGGTCGTAGGAGAGCCAGGGTTCCTGGCACTGGTCGGGTCATGGACGGGCGCAGATGGGCTTGCTTCAGGCTTACCTTTGGCGCGCCAGCAGCATGCTCGCTGCACACGACCGCACAGTGGCCGCCATTGTGTAGGGGAGGGGGCGGGACTGGGGTCGGAAGGCGTGAGCGGGGGTTGCATCGGGGGGAGCGGCCATAGGGGCAGCAGCGGCGGGAAGGCTGAAGCGCTGATTAGGCATGAACTGAACAATAACAGAAACAAAGATAACACTAGGCACAGAAGAGCGTGAAAATAAAATAAACCAAAAGCAGAGAAGAGCATGAAAATTATCGAACCAAAAAAATATCGCAAGGATTAACCTGCCACCCAAGGATAAGGAAGCACTTAAGAGCTGTGGTGGGCGGGCGAGCTGCCGGCACAAACCCACAAGCAGGGCGGGCTCAATGGTTGAGGTGAGGTGGTGCTGCTCGCCGAGCTGCTGGGGAGTACCGAAAAATAAAGCTTAACTTAATGAACAAAACAAGATCAAAAATACAAAAATACAATAAGTAGAAGCGGAGTAAAGAATAAACTGAAATGTAGTGCTTATAAAAGCATTAAGCGCCAACCGGGGCTATCTGGTTGGGTTAAAAATCCAAACGTTCAGGCCAACCACGATGGAGTGCACGTCCGATACGGAGACCAGCCTTGGCCCGCTGAAACAGTACCTTGGTTAGAGGTTGCATTGACTTTGAGTATGAGATGCGAAGAGTGAAGGAGGTGATGTGTTGGCATTGATCCTTAGGATGTAAGCGATGCGTCAGCTCTGAGCCTTACAAAGTCCGAGATGCGTCGGGAAAGGAGGTGATGTGCTGCGCCATATGCGATGCGATATCCTCTATCCTCACGGAACCATTGATCAGTCAGCATCGATGGAGATGCGACCGTTGTGAACGGCACAATGATGGTGATGCATGGATTTTGACAGTTGCCGCACCTTATACCCAATTACTAACCCTGGGCGTAGTTCGCGAAGTAGCACTACGCGAAGCTACGCAAAGTGCACTTCGCACTACGCGAGCTACGTGTAGCACTTCGCGAACTGCGTAGTACCCTGTTCGCACTGTGCAAGATGTTGTTTTCAATGATTGCACAGTGCGGGCAAGCAACCGGCACTGTGCAATCATTGAAAACGGCATCTTGCACAGTGCGAGCTGTAGTTTTCTGCTGGTCGAGTAGATTTTTACTCGAGCAGCAGCTTTCTCAACGCGGACTGGTAGTTTCTCATCGCGAGCGGTCACGAGCATACGCTACCACTCGCAATGAGAAACATGACCTCCTCGCGTTGAGAATCTCGCCGAGAGGTATATTTTCCACGCTCGCGATCGCCAGCTTGAGGTTGCTGATCGCGAACGAGGAAAAAGTCTCGCCTGGATGTCATTTTGCTTGCTCGCGGTCGCCAACTTGACGTTGAGGACCGCGAGCAAGCAAAAAATTACCACTGCACTACGCAACACTATGCTACGCGTGTTTGCACTGTGCTACGTGCAATTCGCGTAGTGCGAAGTAGCGCAAACTTCACAAACTACGCGAGCATAGCGTAGTGCTTTGCCCAGGCTTACCAATTACAAGGGCCCAGCACTGAATTGGCACGACTTCCAATGGTATGACTGTCAGATGGTAGAGTCCAGGTGTTGAGGCAGAGATGGGTAGGAAGTCTTTGATGTTCCTGAGATTTCAAATAGGAGGAAAGCCAGCAAGCCTTTAGAGTCACTCTAGTTTTGAGTTGGAGAGATGCAGGTCTAGTCCTTCTCACTCCCAGGCAAGGAGGGCAGCAGAGAGCAGGTCAGCACAGCAAAGCAGGAGTCCATCAGAGTAGCAGTCCAGCAGAGTGGCAGTCCCTTCAGCACAGCAGTCTTTCTTCCAGAGTATCCACAGGTCCAGAAATTTACTGAGTTGGTGGTGTCAGAGGTCCAGAATTTATACCCAGTTGTACCATTGAAGTGGGGGAGACTACTGCCCTTCCTGCCCTGGCTCCAGAGTCACTACTTGGGGGTATGCAGACCTTTTTGTGGGGACAGGACACAGCCTAATCAGGTGTGTCAGCTCTTCCCTCCCAAGTTACAGTTCAAAACCTAACTTCACAATACGTTGGGTTTTAAATTGTGATCCCAGAGACACCAAACTTGGGGGTCCCATTCCTTCCGAATTGGAAATCACACTTCTAAAATGTAATGAGGTAGTCCCAATGTTATTCCATGGGAGAGATAGGCTTTGCAGTGATGAAAAACAAACTTAAGAGATTTTCCATGCCAGGACATGCAATGCTTAAAGGGACAAGTCCTACTTTATAAATACACTGCAGTCTGCCCTTGGGCTGTAGAGGACCTACCTTAGGGTTGATTTCAATCAATCAATCAGGGATTATTGAAGCACGCTACTCACCTGTGAGGTCTCAAGGTGCTGGGGGAGGTCCGAGGAGCAACTCCGTAGATCATACAAACAGCCAGGTCTTGAGATCCTTTCTGAATTAGTGCAGTGTTGGGCTTGGTCTGATACGGAGGAGGAGTTTGCTCCAGGTCCTGGCTATGATGTAGTAGCTGGATCTGCCATCCGCCCTGCCCCCGTGGATGCAGGGGACCGTGGCTAGGGCTAGGTCTGCAGAGCGGAGGTTTCTCTTGGGGACATGGAACGTGATTCGTTTGTTGAGGTATTGGGGTCCATTGTTGTGGAGGGCTTTGTAGGCATGTGTGAGCAGTGTGTCAGCAGTTTATATGTAGTAAAAAGGAAGATTTGGGCCTGTCAAGAGGGTTAACTTGCCAGGTCGACATGGCAGTTTAAAACCGCACACACAGGTTCTGCAGCAGCAGGCCTGAGACATGTTTGAAACAGCACTGGCACATGCAGGTAGGAGCGGTGGGGCCAGGATGGTGGGGGGGGGGGGGGGGGGGGTTCGACAGACGACCATGAAGAAAAATGAAATAAATAATTTGTTTTGCTCCATCATCGTCTGTCGAAATACTCCCCCACTGAGCACCACCATCCCACCGCTCTCTTCTGCATGGGCCACTGCTGGTTTAAAAGGCTACTTAAATCGGTGGCACAATCAGTGCTGCAGGCCCACTGGTAGCATTTAATTTACAGGCCCTGTGCCCATGTATTGCTCTTTACTAAGGACTAAATTAAATATGGCAATTGTGGATAAGCTAATGTTACCTTATTTGAAGCAGAGAGCACATGCACTTTAGCACTGGTTAGCAGTGGTAGAGTGCCCAGAGTTCTAAAGTCAACAAAAACAAATTCAGCAAAAAGTGGAGGAGGATGACAAACAGTTTAGGTGTGACCCTGCAGAAAGGGCCATTTCCAACAGAAATAATTATAAAAATGTGTTAGCGCACAAATCTTTAGATGGTATTCTGCTATTCTGCACTTAACATATTGATAATACTATATATTAAAAGACACTAACATTACAGACAAAATATAAGTGTGCTCTTTGGAAGGAAAGCCTCAGCTTCGGACTACATCTGATGGCCAGCTGACCTATGCCCCACAACTACCCCCACCATCCACCACCCACGCCTGAAATCTGGGAATTATCCTGGACAACAAGCTGGACCTGAAAGCCCATTACAAAAGTAATGCTACCCAGACACAAAACGTAAATCTGGCAAGGATTTTGAGAAGGAATGTCAGTGCATGACTATCAGATTTCTAGATAGGGGCTATACCGCTAGGTCTATTAAGGTTGCACATGAAAAAGCAGCAAATCTTAAAAGGGATGAGCTGCTAGCTCCGAAGAATAGTGCCAGCAAAGGAGATGACAACATTATTAGATATGTAATCGCTTACCATTCTGGTTCACAAGAGCAGAAAAAATGTCTTAGAAAGCATTGGAAAATTTTGAAAACTGAACCTACTTTGGAGGGGGTGCTGAAAGACTTTCCTAACATCTCATTCAGAAAAGCTAATTCTCTTAAGGATAGGCTTTGTACCAATGAAATCACACTCACTAAACCTATTGGTTCAGGCATCCAAGGTTTCTTTACCTGCATGTCTTGTAAAGCGTGCAAGTTTAGTTCCAATGTTAAAAAGGGTTTGCATCCAGTAACAAACACAAATACATATACATATAGAAAAACATTTGACTTGTCTCTCTGACTTCTGTGTTTATGTGCTAAAATGCCCATGCTCTAAGTAGTATGTAGGCAGCACAATGTTTCCTGCGAAGAAACTTGCATTGGAACATATGTGGGCAATACAAAACAAAGATAAAGGGTACCCAGTGGTGCGCCACTTTGAGGAATCTCACAAGAGTAACCGAAATTTGCTACGCTTTTGTGTAATTGATCAAGTCCCTCCAAGTATCAGGGGTTGGGATAGGATTCGCAGGCTTCGTCAACTAGAATCGAAATATATTTTGGAGCTAGACACCAAGATTCCACGAGGTCTGAATTCTGAAGAGGAATTATCCTGGTTTTTAGGTGACTGATATTAATTAGAAGTATAGTGAGTTTGCTTACTGTTCTTACATTTTCACTCTGTATTTCATTTCTTCTTGTCTCTCTTTCTTAAATTCTCCTCTGGAGTGATCTTATGCCTAGCTTTTTGATCTTTACCGATGGCTGTCTCAAAGAATATGACTTGCTGCATTACAATATTTCACAGAGAAGTAAATTGTGAAATATCTCTTTTTTCAGTTAAGTGATTTTAAGAGGTTTCATGCTAGGTGCTATATGTATCTGAAAAGTTTTATTAAGAATATTTTAATCTGCACCTTCACTTTTCAATATGTCACTTTTGCACTGTTCAAGTTGCCTCATGTAGCATTTTAATTAATGATTAGACCATGACATTTAATTTTTTGCTCCCTTCTTTCTTTTTGTAGGTGTAGAGAGATTATTGATACAAGAGCATTATGAAGATCTTCTCTTTACTATTGTGAGATTGTGACTATACATATTAGGACGGGGAAGAAAGTTATTGGGTTCAAGAGGCCTTGCACAAGCATTAGGCAAATAGCTAGGGAATGCCTCTATTAGCCATATATGATTAGTTGCAATGCCCACTTGGGCAGTATTGGAGGTAAATCCTTTTCACAATGTGTATATTAACCCACTTGGGACTTATCAATGCATAATTACGTCTATATGTTAAAAGTACTCTATGATGTACATAGTGATGCCCCTGCTGAGGACAAGAAAGGGTATCAGTACGGGGGGCTGTTATAATATGCAGAACACGAATTGGTATGAACCTTATATTGCCAGTGACATTTAGCCACTAGGTTGCTTCCGATTTATATACTGTCTCCTTCCGCCTAAATAGGATGCTATAACTGGAAGAAAGACTATTCTTTGATAAAGAAAGGGAAACATATCTATAATCTGTTAAGTCAAATTTTTGCCTTATTGGGGGCTGTATTGTCATACTATTTGTTATCTTTTCTAAGGAATAGGTTGGAAGATGTGTAAAATATTATATGAATAATTTTGTGGAAACCACCAATTTGACAATGCATTGTATGTATTTATTAATTGTTCCACAGAGTATAAAGGGGCAGATTTACAAGAAAGTGACGCATCTATAGAGATGCGTCACTTTCCTTGTGCCACCCTAAAAAATGCTTGTGCCACCATGGATGCGCCGTATTTACAATACGGCGCACCATGGCTGAACAAAGATGTTATGCTACGCTTTCACTTTTTGTCCATTATTTATGTTGTTCACCTATTCACGTGATTTTCTGTGTATATGAATGAAGTAAAAGTTTAATGAATTTACCCATGAGCAAGGCGTGTTGACGCCGAAATGTGTTGGGTTTTTCCGGCTTGGTACCGTAAAATAAAACTATTCCCAAGCACTTTTGAATTTGTGCTACATTTCGGCAGAAGGAGTGTGCACGTGCAATTTTGTATGTGGTAATTTGGATTTGAAACAGGGCTGCCTCGGACCCTGATGTGCACCGCTGCGACTGCGTCCTGGCTGACTCGAGGAGGTGGAAAGGTGATTGATATATATATATATATATATATTACCTACTGCGGTCGCCAGTAGGTAGTTATAGTTAGGACCTATTATCCATAGGAAATCTGCAACATTCTATTTGGAATAACTTTGGCACCGGTTGACGAAATTTTCAAAACTGGTGGGGCTCTCCGGTCAGCTCCTATCCTGAAAGTCTCGGAGTGATTCGTCAAGCGGGGGCCGAGAAAAAAGGGGGGTCCTAAAACATGTTTTCCCCATGCAATTCCCCATAGGAACATTTAATCGCAGCTACAGCCTGAACTGCTGAACGGAATTACATCAAATTTGGCAAAGAGGTAGCCCTTGGTTCACACTCGTGCCTTTTTGTTAAATGGTGTAAATCCATTCAGTAGTTCCTGAGAAAATCAAAATCACATATATATCTATGGCAGCGGTGGATCTGCGAACCCTGCTGAGCACGAGCTGTATGCTAATTGGCTGTCAACACTCCAAACCAGGAAGTGTTGGCAGCCATCTTGTGCCTCGGTAGAACCGAGGCACAAGAAAGCAGAGAAAAAAACGCGCAAAACGCAAAAAGGGGGCAGGGTAGAAACACCCTGATCCCCTAGGCCTGCTTAGGGGGTTCCACAAGGACCCCCAGGGCCAAAAGAAGCATTTAAAAAAAAAAATCGTCGAGATTCGCGCACCCAGCGCGAATTTGTGCCGAAATTTAAAAGAAAATAAAGCGCGGGCTACCGCGCTTCGTTGTTAATTAGCCCCCGGGGGCAATACTTATTATGTAAAGGGGGGCCCAGAGGGGCCCCCCAGCCCCGGGGACCGCCACTCCCGGGGCTTCTTTAAATTAGTTGCGGGGGGGCTCTCAGGCCCCCCCAGCCCCGGGGACTTCCACCCCCCGGGGCTTTCAGAAAAGAATGGCAGGGGGCTCACAGCCGCCCCACAGCCCCAGGGACCACCACCTCCAGGGCTTTTAAAAAAAAAGAAAAATACCCTGTGTGGGGGGGCTCAAGCCCCCCCACATGCCCCGGGGACCACCACCTCCCTGGGGCTCGAAATATTTAGATTGGGGGTCCGTGACGGACCCCCAGCCCCGGGGACCACCACCCCCTGGGGCTTTGAAAATGTGAGGAGGGGGGCCGCGCGGCCCCTCTCCTGGAGCCATTGATGGCCCTGGGAACCGCCACCCCCCAGGGCCGGCTCCTGCGGTGTCCCGGGTGCCCACCCCGGGACACTGTAGTTTGCCATAGCAAACTTGGTTTGAATTTTGAAAGAGAGAGCAGGTAACCTGCTCTCTCTTTCAAAATTCAAACCAAATTGCTTTTCCACACGGCGAGCTGCATCTTAGCAGCTCCCCATGTGGAAAAGTAATGCCGGCTCCCGCAGGACGCGGGGAGCCGGCGGGACCGTTGGGGGATTGGGGCCCCCCCACGGTGGCCAACGGAGAGGGCCAGCCCCAGAGGATGGGGTCCTCGGGCTATTAGTGGACCACGCGGCCCCCTCCCCAAAATTTAAGTAATAAATAAGAAATGAAAAAAAACAAAGGCCGACCCCGGGGGCTGGGGCCCCCGGGACCTTAAGTGGCCTAAGGAGGGGGGCAACGCAGCCCCCCTTCAAAATAATTTTATTTTTAAAAAAAGGCCGTGCCCCAGGGGATGGGGTCACCGGGGCCGATTAAGGGCTCGGGAGGGTGCTACGAGGCCCCCTTCCCAATTTTTGATTTA
Source organism: Triturus cristatus (assembly GCF_964204655.1). Classification (NCBI taxonomy): domain Eukaryota; kingdom Metazoa; phylum Chordata; class Amphibia; order Caudata; family Salamandridae; genus Triturus; species Triturus cristatus. Next base: position 1,757,866,145 of record NC_140589.1, read on the forward strand.
AAAAAAGAAATTGGGGGCAGGTCCTGGGGGATGGGGTCCACAGGGCCAAAATATTAGGAAAAGAAGGGGGGCCATCCTTCTTAAAACAAAAAGACCGGCATGGTGCGGAAGGCCACGCCCCCTTCTTGCAGCACTCTGCAAACGCGCCCCCTGCTGCAGAGCGGGAACGAATTCCCCTTGAATTCTGGGGGTCCCTGGGGGCCAACTAGCCCACCAGGAGCCTCCAGTATGCGCAAGGGGGCTGCGTTGCAGAGAGGTGTTCTGAGGCCAAGCCCCTTTTTACACCTCTCTGCAACGCAGCTCTGTGGCGCTTACTGGAGGTAGCTGGTGGGCTAGTTGCACCCCAGGGTGCCTCAGTATTCAAGGGGAGTTAATCCCCCAACTTAAAAAGAGCCATGGGGCGTGTTTACACAGTGGTGAAGGGAGGGGACGTGGCTGAGGTGATGTCTGCAAACACGCCCTGTGGCGCGTTTTAAGTTGGGGAAAAAATTCCCCTTCAATCATGAGGGCTTCGGGGGGCCAACTAGCCCACCAGGTCCTTCCAGTAAGCACCACTGCGCTGCGTTGCAGAGAGGTGGTTTAGGCCGTGCCCCTTTTTACACCTCTCTGCTACGCAGCTCTGTGGCGCTTACTGAAGGTACCTAGTGGGCTAGTTGGACCCTAGGGACTCTCAGGATTTAAGGGGAATTATTTCCCCAACTTAAAACGCGCCACAGGGCATGTTTGCACAGTGGTGAAGGGAGGGGATGGTGTAGGAAAGTGGCTCTATATATACTGGACCAAAGTAAAATCAGCCGAACTACGAATTCCGATTCACTCACCTGTTATCAGGAGAGACCTCAGTGCTGCATTTTTGAGCCCAGTACTGATCCTGAAAAGTAATTCTAACCGTACTTACCAGTAACTTGAATTTCCTTCCATAGGCTAACATTGACTGGTTTCACTTGGAAATTCTTCTAAGTGTGGAGTTTTGGAACTTTAAAATATTCCTCTAAAATCAGCCGGAATACGAATTCCGATTTACTCACCTATTTTCAGGAGAGACCTCGGTGCTGCATCTTTGAGCCCAGTACTGATCCTGAAAAGTAATTCTAACCGTACTTACCAGTAACTTGAATTTCCTTCCATAGGATATCATTGCCTGCTTTTTGCTGAAAATGTTTCTAAGTGTCGATTTTTGAAACTTACAAATATTCTTTAAAAATCATGCCAACGATAAAAACGTAATTACTTGCCTGTTTTAAATAGAGGTCCCAGTGCTGAGCCTAGGAGTCCAGCACTGGATTAAAAAAGTAACGTGAACATACTTTACCTGCAAATTGAATTTCCTTCCATAGGATAACATTGGTAATTCCAACTGAAAAAGTTTCTGTCAACTTTTAAAATACAATAATATTTCTTAAAAATCATTACAGTAACCAAAAGGCTTTTACTTAACTGTTTCAGCTCATGTCCCGGGATTGAATCTAGGATCCAGTCATGTGATTAGAAAAGTAATCTACAAAGTAACTAGTTGCATTTAACCAGAAATTCCCATTGAGCTCAATGTCGCATTGTGTTTGAAATTGTGTTGCCTATTGCAACACACTGTAACTATTGCATTCAAAAAGTCTATTGCCTATTTAAAAAGTATTTAACTAAAGTAACTCATCCTGAGAAAGTATATTTTGATACCTTGTTGGTTCTAAAATAAAACAACAATATCTTTTGATACAAAACAATTGGCCTAGAGTTCAGTTCTTGAGTGTGTGAGACCATTTGCTGACTGAGTGTGTACAACAAATGCTTTACACTGTCCTCTGATACTGCCTTACTGCTCGACCAAGCTACCACTTTAGAGAGTAAGGTTATATCTAACTTTAACCTCTGCCAAACCTCTGGGAACTGGGCACTCTATACACACTGTACCTTACTTTGGTCCAATATATATAGAGCCACTTTCCTACACCATCCCCTCCCTTCACCACTGTGTAAAGGCGCCCTGTGTCCATTTTAATTTGGGAGATTAAGTCCCCTTGAATCCTGAGTGTCCCTAGGGTCCAAGTAGCTCACTAGATACCTCCACTAAGCGCCACAGAGCTGTGTTGCAGAGAGGTGTAAAAAGGGGCTCAGCCTGGGCCACCTGTCTGAAACACAGTGCAGTGACGCTTACTGGAAGCACCTGGTGGGCTAGTTAGCCCCCTGGGGCTCTCAGGATTGAAGGGGAATAATTTCCCCAACTTAAAACGCACCACAGGACATGTTTTCACACGTCACCTCAGGCCCCATCCCCTCCCTTCACCACTGTGTAAGTATTCATGCAGTGAGCCAGGCCTTAGCACATGGACTGCTTCAAATGCCTATCCACTATGCATGCAGTCCTCTAACCACCTACACACTTGTCTTTCACACCTTCAATTCCCCAGTCAGTATTCATAAACTTCCAGCAAACACCCTGTCACTCCCCTTGCACTCCTCTAGTGACCCATTCAGCATCATGTACTAATCCATTCACTACACCAAAACCCAAACACTTCTAAATTCACCCAGGCACTCTCCTTGCAGTACTCTAGACATTCAGTCAGTACCCAAGTATTCATGCAGTGAGCCAGGCCTTAGCACATGGACTGCTTCAAATGCCTATCCACTATGCATGCAGTCCTCTAACCACCTACACACTTGTCTTTCACACCTTCAATTCCCCAGTCAGTATTCATAAACTTCCAGCAAACACCCTGTCACTCCCCTTGCACTCCTCTAGTGACCCATTCAGCATCATGTACTAATCCATTCACTGCGCCAAAATCCAACCACTTATAAATTCACCCAGGCACTCTCCTTGCAATACTCTAATCATTCAGTCAGTACCCAAGTACTCATACACTGAGCCAGGCCTTAGCACATGGACTGATTCAAACCCCTATCCACTATGCATGCAGTCCCCTAACTAACCAACACACTTATAGTTCTGCACTTATACATTCAACAAAAAGAACAATATTTCAGTTTCAATATTTTAAAAAACATTTTTATTTCCATTTATATTCATATAATGTAATTTAATTAAGAAATAAAATATGTAAAAATTAATAGTTAAAAAACTGTAGAAAAACAGTATCAAAAAATTATATATAAAACTATTATTACATTTAAAAATTATCATTTAAAAAACCTTCGAAATTCACTGAAAAAACCATAGGTTTCAGACATGTTATAGTTAGGAATTAGCATTTAAAAAACCTTAGAAATTCACTGAAAAAAACACAGGTTTCAGGGGTGTTATAGTTAGCTGGACATTTTACTCGTACAAAACCATTGAAATTCCTCGGTTATAGTTAGTTCTGATGAGTTGACCCATTAGTTCTAAAAAAAACTCCTCGTATAAAAACGTTTTTGAGATTTAGAGAAAAGATATCACCTTTTTAAAGACTTATGAAACCAAAAGAACGGCAATAATCCGCCAACGAACACCCACTGGAGGAAATATACAGAAATAAAGACTGAAAAGAGAATAAATTGAAAAAGAAAAAAACTTTATTGATAAATTGAAAATATGAACAATGATGAATTGATCAAGTAATTGGCGGATTTCAGACTTCGTAAAAAAGAACTACTTTAAATTATTGATAATGTTTGGTAAATTAAGTGGATAATCATTCCAAGGTTCCATATGTATTTAATTTTACACATTGTTCACAATGAAAAAATATTTTGCTTTTCTCACTGTGCACACACACACAAAAAAATGAAGTTATGAGGACTACATATCCCATAATGCTAGGAGGTTGACACCTAAAAAAAACAGACAGGGAGTGACATCAGTAATATTTTTAAAGTACTAATACTGTTGGTGTCTAAGTACCATCTTGATTGTGACCAAGGTCTTATGCTAAGATCGAAACGCGTAGATCTTCTGCCTAGATAATGCATTTATAACTGAAAATAAAATCTGCAATTTGGAAAATATCCCAGACGTGAGTGCGACCTGATTCTTCCTTCCCGTGCTGGAAGGATTCATGGTGGATTTATAACGGCTTGGCTCTGCCGTTGGATACCGCACCGTGAGAAGAGCGCTGGCATATTCCGACGAGAGGAGTTGTTGTTTTGGAAATACATATATATACATACATATAAAAAATGCACTCTTGTTCAGGTTCAAAAAGAGAAGAAATGCTGCCAAAAATACACTGCATATTGATCTGCACAAAAATAATCATGATTGTAATTTCTATACTGAGACTTACACTGATGGGAAAGTAAAGAGAAAAAAAACTTATACCACAAATGAATCTTGCCATCACTCCCCCAAAAATAGATACTATTCTTAAAGTTCATTAGTACTTCACTAATTACCACTATGCTGCTCCAATTAAAAAATAATGGATTGATATACTCAGAAAAAGAAAAATGTTAATTTTGAATGAATTGATGCTTTTTTGTCTAGTCTGTCTTCACTTTTTTTTTTAAATGGGCATTTACACTAGCACTTTAAAAATGACATTCTAGGCTCCAGGACTCCATGGTCCAGTGGAAGGCTGGGAGCCAAAACGAATAGACCGCCCTTACCGTCTATGTCACCTTGTGTTGAATAAAGCATTTTGGAATCATTTGCCGGCTGTGGTGCTGTGATCCTTCGCCGAAGCTCCGTAAGATTGGGAAGGGGGTGGAAGGAAAATCGAGAATATATATATTTATATATACATATATAGATAGATAGATACATACACACATACATACATACATGCATAAATATATATATCTATATCGTCAAGATACATATATGTGGAGCTATATATAGTAAAACTTTACTTACTTACAGAAACTTATTTTAACAATATTTTTGTCCTTGTTATTTTGTCCCTTGATATTAGTGTATTCGATATTCTGTCTAAATATCAGTTCCCGCATTGGCCACCTGCCTTTTGGTAAATTTTCTGTAGCAGTGGTTTTTGCAAACCTTTTTGTATGGGAATATGCTGGGCCTTCAAAAAATCATTTCTACATGTAAAATGTTTTTTTTTTATCGTAGTACTCCCTGGTCCTAAAGGGAACTACTTGGTATGTGAATGTTACCAGGGTGGGGCAAGGAGTAACAAAATGAGTGCACCAGCAATCCCTGCATTTGCCATACTTACCTGGAACACCTGGATGGGGTAAGCAGCAAAGAGAAACATCATTGTGATTTTACGAACATGTGCTGCTTTCCCAAATGCATTATGGACACTGTAGTGCGGCAAGTATAGGGCACGTGATATACCTGGTACATTGCACCAATGAGACCATACCTTTGAGAAAGATAATTGGCTGAAACGCGTCAGGTGGTTTCTATCTTCATCGCCTAAGCCAATAGAAATAAAGCCAGTGAATCCAGTGACCGGGCTGTGACAATCTTTTTATGGTGTATTGATTATGGGAAATGCTGTCTCCCGTTCGTCACAGCCGCCCTGCACGGTCGAGGGCCCCCGACGACAGCACCTTGTGTGGATGTATTTAGAAGGGGGCATGACCCGCCCTCACCACCACGAGCCTGAGGCTTGTCCGGCGATACTCTGTGGAAGGAAGAGGGAAAGTGCGCCGAGTGAGGCTGATGCTTCAGCTTGGCAGGAACTGGACCAAGCGTTTATTGACATTGAGGGGCAAGGAGTAACGAAATGAGTGCACCAGCAATCCCTCAAGTTGCCATGCTTACCTGGAACACCTGGATGGGGTGAGCAACAAAGAGAAACATCATTGTGATTTTACGAACATGTGCTGCTGTCCCAAATGCATTATGGACACTGTAGTGCGGCAAGTATAGGGCACGTGATATACCTGGGACTTTGCACCAATGAGACCATACCTTTGAGAAAGGCAATTGGCTGAAACGCGTCAGGTGGTTTCGATCTTCATTGCCTACGCCAATAGAAATATAGCCAGTGAATCCAGTGACCGGGCTATGATAATCTTTTTCTGTTATATATATATTTAGTAAAACTTTACTTACTTACAGAAACTTATTTTAACAATATTTTTGTCCTTGTTATTTTGTCCCTTGATATTAGTGTATTCAATATTCTGTCTAAATATCAGTTCCCGCATTGGCCACCAGCCTTTTGGTAGTTTTTCTGTAGCAGTGGTTTTTGCAAACCTTTTTGTATGGGAATATGCTGGGCCCTCAAAAAATAATTTCTACATGTAAAAAAATGTTTTTTTTTATCGTAGTACTCCCTGGTCCTAAAGGGAACTACTTGGTATATGGATGTAACCAGGGTGGCATGCCGCCACTTGTAGAGAAGTAAGCCACTGGCTGAAGTGGGCTGATACAATTTTCCCTTACTGCATGCTGGAGTGGAAGGAAGTAAAATGTGATGTGAATGAGTCATCCGCAAACTAATCGACAAAGTCTTGGTGAAACACCTGTAAGTAACATGTTATTCACATAATTTTAGTAAAATCAAAAGATCTTGGCTAACACAGACCACAAAATGTCAATCACTCTGGCACTGACTGCAAGCCTCTTGCCGTCGAGAAGAAAAGAAAGTAATAAAGAAAGAAATGGACAGAAAGAAATAAAGAAAAAGAAAAGGACAGAAAGAGAAAAAAGAGAAGGGAAGAATGAAAGAGAGAATGGGTAAACGGACAAGGAAACATACACGTAACAAAAGAAAGAAGAAAAGAGAAGGAAAGTAGGAAACCAAGAGTGAAAGAAATAAAGTAAGAAAGAGAAGAAAAGTAACAAAGAAAGAGAGAACGAAAGAAGAAATGAAAGAAGGTGATAAAGAAAGAAGGCATAAGAAAGAAAGAAAGAAAGAAAGAAAGAAAGAAAGAAAGAAAGAAAGAAAGAAAGAAAGAAAGAAAGAAAGAAAGAAAGAAAGAAAGAAAGAAAGAGAAAAAAGGAAAAAAGAAAAAGAAAATGAGAGAAGGAAAAAAAAGAGAAAAAGAATGAAAGAAGGCAAAAATGAAAGAAAATAAAGAAAGAAGGAAAGGAAAAAAAAGAAAAAATAGAAAGAAAGAAGGAAGGAAGGACTTTAGGAAGGGATGAAGGAAGGAAGGAAAGAAGGAAGGAAAGAAGGAAGCAAGTAGGGACATAAATTAGGAAAGAAAGAGAAAAACAAAAATAGTAAAAAGATGTTAACTTAATACAGAACAGTTTAAAAAATGGATGCATTCTAGAATGCTGTCAAATAACAGCAGCTTGAAATGCAAATCACTTCAAAAGGAATTTACAAGATCATTGACAGGATAGAACACTATCATTGTCTTGGCTGATGTGGTGGAGAACATGGCGGCCGGCTGAGTAGTCCGGTCGGGAGTGCCGATCGCCTCAAGGCAGAAACACGAAACTGACTCGATGTTTCTGCTCTCAAAAAACGACTTCTTCCAGTTTGATGTGAGGACATAAAAAAGATACAGTAGGACAAATATAAAGGAAAGAAAACTACCCCTGATCGCAAGGCAACTCCCAGAGGCGAGAACGCGAGCTCCGACGGTGTGGCTGACTTCGGGTACACAGCACGCAAACAAACCCGGCATGAGAGACTGCGGGGACGCACGCATGCAGAGGCGACGTGTGGGCAGAAGCAGCTGAAGAGCTGCACTGGAGACGGAGAGCTGCCGCCCGAATAATTTATCAGGGGCCCACGAGCGGCTGGGAGAACAGCCCGCAGAGCTCAGGAAAACACAGCAGTGAAGGAAAAAAGGCGAAGGAAAAGACTAAAGTGTGCATGACACCAGTAAGCAGGAGGGTGAGGGGTAAGAGAAGCGAACTCGTCCCCAGAGTCCCCACAGAGCATTTAACTCAGACAACTGTCCTAACAACTGCCCTGAGAGGCAAAAGGGGACATAAACACCTCCCCATAGAAGATTCAAATAAGGGGGTGATACGAGATCAAGGAATTAGTTATTGCCTAAAGAGTAGAATTCCGACATTAAAAACACGGGTCTTAGCACAGCAAGAAAGAGCCCGGTATTAATCCCCACAACCTCTACAATCAGTAAAACAGGAGATAAGCAGGGGGTACACAAGACTTGAGGGGAGCGCTACCTCATCAGCCTCTAAAGCTGTGCAAAACAAACAAGAAGTATAAATCAAGTTTACTCTCTCCCTTCGCTCCTTTTTCAAAATCCAAGACAAACAAGCTCCTCCCACCACCAGTCAGGGGGTGAAAAGAGGAGAGTGGAAACAGAGTTTTCATTTTTAGGGATATGCAAGGAGAGGCACAAAGCACTAGGTGCGGTGGGATAGACATGTATAATATATTTCAAGCATCAACCATGGAAGGGCCAGATGAAGTGATATTGGCTTCCTCAGTATCCCCTCAGGGCGAACCTAAGGAAGGTCTTGAGGCAGAAAAAACAAGAAACCAGAGTACGCCTCAAAAGGAGAACGTTGAGGACACGCCTGGCTGTATGCCAGATCAAGGCACACAGTCAGAGATGGGGAAATTAATGGAAACCCTAATTGCAGAGATGAAAGCAAACGTTGCTAAATCAGAGAAAAATCAAAAGAGATTCAGGCAACAGGCGAGGCAATCGAAATATTAGTAAACGCATTAATGGACGGAGTACTAGTGGTAGAAACAACAGTAGAAAAACTCGAGAAAGATGTTATGGATTGTCATTAATAGAAGTGTCTGTCCCTTATTAGACCCTACAGAGGATAGATCTCCACCGGGTAAAGGCTTAAACCTCTCAAAAATGAGGGCATGGTTGAAAAGATATACAGAGGATTTGAGGATGGTGGATACATGGAAGACTAAAGGCAATAGATAAACCTTAAACAACATTGTTGACAAGGTTGAACATATACCCACCCCCCTTTCTGATCACTCCAGAGCTCACATGATAATAAAAACAGGGAACTCCCAGGCAGCACCGAGATGGACCTTAGACCGCACCCCTCTTCTAGACCAGCAGATCACAGATAAGCTAAAATCTATAACTGAGGAATACTTTGAAACTAATATTAATAAAGAATCACCAATACAAATAGTCTGGGATGCTTATAAAGCAGTGATTAGGGGGGCTTTAATTGGTCTGGCTGCATCTAGGAATAAGGCACTACAAATAAAATCTGCCAGCTAGAGGCTGACATTTCAGATCAACAAAAGAGATTATAGGTTGCTGTGTCCTCACAAGACTAAGAGAAAAGAGAGGAAAAATTAAATGATAAAAAAAATGATCTGATTAATATGTTAGATACCAGAATTAGGAAAGATGGAAAGCTAGCGAATTAGCAAATTATGAATATGGGGAAGGTGAAAGTCAAAAGGGGAAGCTTCAGCGCTTTTACTCTGAAGCATTCTGCCTGCCTTGTGGAGTTCCTCAGGGCTCCTCTTTAAGCTCCAAACTTTTTAACCTTTATGTGGTACCCCTAGCGAACATCATTCACTCCTGTCGAATGGCTGTAGTGTCATATGCTGATGACACAAACGATCATGGTATCATTTCCTAAGAACTCAGGTTCGTTAGCTGAGAATGTCCGATGCTGTATGACTGAGGTGGCTGAATGGATGTCTGGTAATTCCTTAAAAATGAATGGGGACAAGACGGAGTTGATGGTCTTTGGCCCAGGGGCAACAAGCTGTAATAGCAGCTGTTGGCTTCATTCTCTAAGAACGTGTCCCGCACCAGAAAACAAGGCCAAGAACCTTGGAGTTCTGATGAATTTAGAACTAAATTTTAATGCACAAAAAAACCGCACTATCACCGCCAGCACTTGGATCTTAAGGATGCTGAAAAAAATATTCCTTCTTATCCTGCACCCCGCACTCAAGCACCTTGCAATAGCCCTCGTAATGTCCAGATTTGATTACTGCAATTCACTCTACCTCGACTCGAACAAGAATACGCAGTATAAACTCGAATTGGTGCAGAATGCCCTTGCAAGACTGGTTCTGGACATTCCCAAAAGACACTCAGCTGCCAAGGGTTTGGAAACCCTACACTGGCTTACAATTAACAAATGTATCAGTTTAAATCTCTTTGTATGGTCCATAAGGCTCTCCATCTCCCCTACCCAACCAGACTAAAATCCATGTTTAGCTGTCCCCTGACAGACCCCTCCGCTCATCTTCTAACCTCCATCTTCACGTATCCAGAACAACAAGGAAGAAATGAGGTGACAGAGCATTCTCGACTGCCACCAGTAAGCTCTGGAATACCGTTCCAAAAAACATGAAGGCCATCTCCCAGCATCTGCCCTTTAGAAAGGTTCTAAAGACTTGGTTATGTTGCATGTAGCTATCTCCTGTATCATCTTCTCTCATCGACTCTCGTTTTGGATGGTACCTTTTTGGACCAAGAACCCCCTCACCGCCAAAGCCAGCCTCCACTAAGGAATGAAGGCCGATGCCGACTGGATGAAGGCCAGCCGTCTGAAGCTGAACTCGGACAAGACGGAGGTCCTCATCCTCGGCTCCAACCCTTCAGCCTGGGACGACTCCTGGTGGCCGACGGCATTGGGAGCAGCCCCGACACCCACCGACTACGCATGCAACCTGGGAATCATCCTCGACTCAACGCTCTCAATGACCAAGCAGGTCAACGCCGTCTCCTCCTCCTGCTTCAACACCCTCCGCATGCTCCGCAAGATCTACAGATGGATCCCGACAGATACAAGAAAGACAGTCACCCAGGCCCTCATCACCAACAGACTCGACTACGGAAACACCCTCTACACGGGAGCCCCGACCAAGCTCATCAAACGACTACAACGCATCCAAAACGCCTCGGCACGACTGATCTTCGACATACCACGCCACGGCCACATCACCCCCCACCTGAGGGACCTGCACTGGCTCCCCATCAGCAAGAGGATATCCTTCAAGCTCCTCATCCACGCACACAAGGCACTCCACAAGACCGGCCCAGCCTACCTCAACAGACGGCTCTCCTTCTACATCCCCAACCGCCAGCTGCGCTCCGCCGACCTCTCACTCGCCACCGTCCCGCACATCCAAAGAACAACCACCGGCAGGAGATCCTTCTCCCACCTCGCCGCCAAGACATGGCCCACCCTCCCACTGAGCCTATGACAGACCCAAGACCTGCTGACCTTCAGGAGGATGCTCAAGACCTGGCTGTTCGATCAGTAGCCCCCCCCCCACAGTGCCTCGCGGGTATGTAGTGGGCTTTACAAATGATTGTTTGATTGATTGATTGATTGATTGATTGATTGATTGATAGTCTTCAGTGCCTTGATGCCCTTGGGTGACTGCTGCACTTTACAAATTCAAAATCAAATCAAATCAAGGTAGTGGGAAACTCCTCGCATGAAAACTTGAAACCAATCACAACAGAAACAAAATTGTAGCTATACAAAAAGACAATCAGGGTGAACAGGAAGTAGACGACTCGGAGATTGAGAAGGCTTTTATTGATTTTTTGCAATCTTTATACAATGAAGATTTGGTGGTGTCTCATAAACTAGTTGACTCCTACCTGAGCAAGTTGGTTGTCCCCATTTTAGAAGCAGAAGATAGAGAAATACTCAAATAAAAAATAACTCTAGAAGAAGTGATTGAGGTGTTGAAGAAACTAAAGAGAGGGGAGGCAGCTGGCCCAGATGCACTACCAAATGAATTATATATAGTTTTAAAAGAAATATTGGCCCCCAGATTGGTGAATCTGCTGAATACGGTCTTTTTCAATGGGTTAACCCTACCAATATATTGGAATGATGCCACTATTACTTTAATCCCAAAATCAGGAAAATACCCTTTGAAATGTGAGTCATCCAGACTCATATCCCTCTTGAATCAATTGACATAGCTACTCAAGAGAATATGCCACTCACAGTCCTTACATTCGACGCCGCGAAAACCTGTGACCGAGTAAATTGGATGTTTTTACGTAAAATAATAAGTCAATATGGCCTAGGAGAAAAGTTCCTAAAGGCAGTAACAAACATATACAATGCCCCAGTGGCAAAGATATTGCTAAATGGCAACCTTACCAAAGAAATAAAAATCAGAAGAGGCACTCGTCAAGGATGCCCACTCTCCCCATTTTTATTCAACCTATATATTGAGCCTTTAGATAATTCCATAAGAATGTCTGAAGGAGTTATCGCCTTCAATTTTCAAGGATGGGAAAAGAAAGTGGCATTATATGCAGGCGACCTAATGGTGTTCACAAGCAATTTAAGGGTATCTCTTCCTCATATCACAAAACTACTAAATTAATTTGGAGAGGTTTCGGGGTGTCAAGTTAACTCCCAAAAAACGGAGATTATGGAATGGAATTCCCCGTTTCCCCATCCCTTAGCAAAAATTTGAATTAAGTATTTGGGAATAGAGATACTAAAGAACATTGACGAAATCGTGCAAGTAAACTTTGAGATGAAAGTGAATGAGACTAAGAAACTTTTAAGAACCTGGAGTGGACTACCACTGTCTTTTATGGGGAGTTCCAACGCAATAAAGATGGCTACCCTACCTAAATTCTCTTTTATTTTTAACACTATCCCACTAGAATTTAACATGCAGTGGATTAAGAAGATACAAGGCAAATTAAATGGATTTATTTGGGCCTCGAAAGGAGTGAGAATCACATGGAAAAAAACGTGCAGGAGAAAAGAACAAGGAGGTATTGCTAGCCCTGAGCTTTTATATTGCTACAGGGCTTTCCAGTTCAATAATATTATGGTACTACTTGAAGAACATTCCCTACAGCCACATACTACAAAGCTATAATGGAAGGAGACTTCTGTCTATACAAGTTCGGCCACCCAAAGTACTTTAAAAGAATTACGCTGAAGGTCATATGCGCAGCCTGTAAACTCTGGTATCAGATCAGGAAAGTGCTAAAAATTCCATAAGATAGTACCTTTGCACCTATCTGGTAATCCCCAGGTACCCCAGAATGACTGAAGGACATACTGGCAATCCCCATAAAACATGCAGGTATAACGAAGTGGGGACAGCTGATATAAGCAGGAGCTTTGATAAGCTGGAACTCTCTCCTAAAAAGTACTGGTGGAAAATTGTCCAGATTCAAGTACTACCAACTGACAAGCTGGGCAAAGGGCATGGAGAAAATCAGGTGGAGAATATGGACCTAGAGGAAGACCTACAAAGTGACCCAATGCGAAAGGAAAGGAGGTATCAAAAGGGTACTGGCTCATGATTCAAGTGGGAGAAGAAGACCTCACACCACCACTAGAGTTATGAGAGAAAGACCTGCCAGCACAGAATTTTCAACACTTATGGCAAGTATCATTGTCTACATTATGGTACGTATGGCGTGTACATTTAGGCGTGTCTACATTATGGCATGCCCCTCTTAGGAAAAATCATACTTTACATCACACAGAGCATACTGGTCTCCAGAAAGGATAACAAAGATAAACAAGCAAGTGGTGAAAAGATGTCCAAATTGTGGAGCAATAAGCGCAAATGATATCCACATGTTCCGGCAGTGTCCTCAACTTCAACTGTTTTGGCCCAATGTGGGTTATGTTATAAATGAGGTTCTGGGACAAGACATTGAGGTAATCATAGATATAACTATTTTTGGAACTGTGAGTGATAATAGGATTTTACCTTTTTTAAATGATAAGCAAAAGAACCTATTGTTTATACTACTCCTACTCGCCAGATGGGAGATATGCGTAAAATGGATACTCGCAAACCCCCCGACACTAAGTGACTAGCTGACATCAGTGTGTAAGATTAAAAAGTTGGACCTAAGTAGAGAGGAAAATAACCGTAGAACTTTCTAGGAGATATGGGATGGGAATAGACTCTAAGATGGAGAGAAGAGGTATGGTAGGAAGGGATGTCCAATGATTACATACATTACAATAAACAATTTTTGGAACTTTTACCATGGTGGACCCATGAGTGATTCTTGCTGTGAATTTGGAGATTATAAGACATAATCGTACCTCAAGATGGAAAAGCCTTCCCTTCTACCGGATGATGTGAGAAAATCCCTGGCGGTTAAAGTTTCCGAAAAGAGGGATAGTCGTCTCCCTATATCGTACTTTTTGCACAAATGATGACAAAAAAAAATCATTGACAGAAGATGATCTCATAAAGATGGAATGCCCAACCGAAGTGTCCTGCTATTACATCAGGTCTAAACAGAAGCACCACACTAAAGTATTTATGAAGTAAAACCAAAAACACTGGGACTGAAGGGAACTAGCTTGTGAGTGAATGTGTTTGTTAGCGAGAGCAAAATGCAGTCACTGAAAGTGAAGTTAACTAGTGGGTTAAGTAGCCTGACCTACTTCCCCAAGCTATGTGCTGTGGTGGACAAACTATGAATGGCAGACCAATGGATGAAAAGAAGGGGCTGAAAGCCCCTATATTTAAGTATATTGTATATATTTTAGTCCAATCCAAAGGTCTTGGCTGACACCACGCCTAAAAACGTATTGTGTGAGATAGGCTTGGGTGGTGATGTGGCATAATAAAAGTTTTCTGATAAAATACAATTAGCGCACTTAATATGGCACAGGGGAAAGGTTGATCAGTCTTCTGTTGAAAATGGAACCTCTGTACCATTAAACCCTGAGAGAGAATGCTTTCTGGTGCCTGTTTACGATAAATGCGTTGACGGTTTGCCAGATCGTCCAGCTCATCCATGCTTCTGAAAAGATGCCCTGTGACTTGTATTTTTGCAGAGTGCTGTGCAATCGGATCCTCCATGCCCCTACAGTATTGCAATTCTGTTCCTTGTTTCATCATTGAGGCAAGTTTGCCTGGAATGCCCTCATTGCTGCATGCAATGTTTTGTTTACTTTCGTTGCCGCTTTGCTTGTTTCACATACAAATCAAGCACCATTTCAGCCTGGTTGCACTTGGCACACCTGGATGTTGATGTAGGATTTGTGTTCGGGTGCAAACCAACAACGTGTGCAGCATCTGTATTTGTGCCATTCCTTTTCTGCATGCTGCATCATCTGTGGGTTTGCCTAGTAGGCCAGCATTGACTTTTGCAGTGACTTGCTCGCAGATGTTCGGGTGTCTGGGCCACATACTACACTGACATGGATTCCCTATCTGGGCTTCAGCACAGTGAGGGTTTTTGCTAGAGTACAGTCCTCTGAGCCAATTATTATGTATGCCTCTGTGTGCTTACCTCCTGCTACAGAGGCAAACTGATTAGACCTTACTCATGACTGTTGAAAAAGCCTCAACCAGCATTCTTTCTCATTTCTCTCTTTCTTAAGCTCTTTAAAAGTGATTCAACAATCTTCATTGGTTATACTGTTGGGATGGAAATGTCTCCTGCATGATGTACAGTCATGTCCCCAGCCCTGCATGAACCAACTGCATGCCTGTCATCCTCGTTTTTTGATTTTGGTTGTGCCACACTCTAATCCCATGTGCGTAAAATGACGTAGACTCGGTCTGATGACAATGCTAGCTTTTGGACCTAGTGCTTAACCAGGAGGGGCACAACACACTCTCACAGTGACGGAGGACTACCATCCCTGGTTTATGAGTGGAGCAAGGTGGCGGCAGCATACCATGTTGTAAACTATAATGACAGGTTTTTACCTCTGAGATAGGAATGCATGCCTTCTGCTCGAGATGAACCCGGAATCCTAAATGCGACATCCCCTGTGTTGTGCGTGTGCATGTATCCTAGAAGCAGTGGGTGGTAGTAAGTGCTTTGTGTGTGTGCATGTGTACTAGAAGCAGTAGTAGTCAGCCTGCACGTCTCCCTGGGTGCACAGTGTCTCCACTTATTGCATTACTGTGCTTGTGACATAGGACCACCATATTTAACGATATTCAATTTCCTATTAATTTTTCAGAAGAGTTAATGTACTCCATTTTATCACTTGAATAGTAGTGTTTTATTTATAATCCTTTGCATGATTCATCAATTTCTGATATTCATATTTCATAAATTCATACTTTTACTGTTATGAACGATTAACTCCACAATTGTTAGTTAGTAACAGTCAAAGTATGAATTGATGAAATATGAATACAAGGAATCAATGAATCATGCAAAACATCATAAATTAACCACAATGCAGGAGAAAAACATGGCGTACCTTGGTGCTTCTGAAAAATGAATAATAAAATGAATATTGTTAAATATGGCAGTCTTATGGCATGAGCACAATAGTGAAACCAGGGGAGACACCATCCAACCAGGGGACGTGCAAGCTAATTGTATTAAATGTCACTCACCAATCATTGTGTGATATCTAAGGTTGCACACAAGAAACACAGAAATAACCTGCATTACAGCTGTCATTTGGTGCATTGCAGGTGGTACAGGGTGAGGCCTGCAGTATCTCTTGGTCGGGAAAGAAGTCCTTTTAAGGGACATAGATCTTTGCTTCTGTTCTTGATGTCTGTGATGAGGAGTCGTAAACAGCTGTGTGTAGCCTGTTTTCACCTTTTTACTTTTGAAGTGGATATTGGGCAGAGCATCCTTGCAGATGGAGGCCAGGCCTGTAAAGTGGCATGACAGAACACATGAAAGGGGAACTGTCCCTAAACAGTTCCAAGGAGCAGACCGGTAACACACATCCTCCATCTGTGTAAGCAGTATGATAATGGGAGCTCACGACCCATCAATGTTCATTGCTGTGATCTTGTCTATCAAGGATTATGTACTTTGCAGAGTTCTCAGGGTCTATGAAGCAGCCACAGGTTGGTGTCGTACTGATACTTGACTCCCAGAGGCAAAGAAACATCGCCTAGAGTTTGATCTGCAGGAGGAATTACTGGCTGTCCTGGGTGCCAAGATATCCTTTCTGTGAGCCTGGAAAGGAAACGCTACCCCTGCCGGAGGACTGGATCATGGAAGGGACTGCTTAGTGGCAGTATCCATCCGGGAGAGGCTCATGAAGCAAGACTTCTTTAGGAGTCATGGTACTGCTGGGTAGGGCAGTTGTGACATATCTACGACGGAACAGCCAGAGGTCCCTTGCGTAGTGTGCTCATGTGGTGGGCCCAACTAAAGTTAGGAGAAGGTCCTGCTGGGGGCCCGTGTGCCTTGTAAGTGGAATGCATGGCCACAATACTGCCAAGTGTATCGCTAGGTCGAGACCAGTCCTGAAGTAAGAGGACTGTGTGGCTTCAACACTGCTAAGTGTGTTGTTGGGTTGACACCAATCCTGAAGAATAATTGATCATAGAGGTATCTTGGAAAATGCCTCATGAAGATGCGAGGCTGTTGAATTGAGACACTTTGTGCCACTGATACCTCCTGGCACTTACTACAATGAAGAAAGTTCATTGCAGGAGAGTGGTTGGCATGCTCAAGAGGAATCACCAAGCACTCATCGGAGGGCTGGAGCAAGTCGAGATCTGCAGCTGCTGCCCAGAAGTGGGCCACTGTCAGTAATCTACCCTGCTGCTGTGAACCTGCAAGCACAGTGCGGTTTTGCTGGCTACCGTGCTGTTCAAAGAGGACTGCCACTTGCTGCCAGGAGGCTTCTGCCTACCACCTGTGAGCTCCCGCTGCTGCATGGCAGATTGAGTGCAGCCTCAAACCTCTCCTTGACTGCTGCGCACTGCTGCAGGCTCCCTTCACTGCTAAGTATGATACCACTGCAGTGGAAAATTTAATTTCGGTGGCCCTGCACTGTAACCATAGACTAATGAGAGAGAGAGAGAGAGAGAGAGAGAGAGAGAGAGAGAGAGAGAGAGAGAGAGAGAGAGAGAGAGAGGGCTGAGTGCATCCTGGAGCTGCTAACCTGAACTTGGTGAGAGATTTATCAGACCTAGGCTTGGGAGCTGTGTGTTAACTAGATATAAAGGGAAAAAGGGAAGAGAAACACAAGTTGTACCCACCAGTTTACCTAATTTGCATGGAAACCGCTATGAGGGGTGACCCAGTAACAGATGAGGGGACCCACTAGAGCCAGGTGAGGGTCTAATCAGAGTACTAAGCCCCACATCTGGGAATCGGGTGTTTGTGTATAATTGAATGCAGTGACCTATGTTTTAATGGATTAAAAGTACTTGTCTCTTCATACAAAGAGAAGCCCTGGGCTGGACATTGAAATTATTGCACTAGTGGTGGGGGTGGTATTACTTCTTGAGTCTTGGTAACCCCCACACTAACCTCCCTGAGAAACCTGTGACTTCTCAGCTATGCTACCACTAAGAGTCAAGTGCGGAAAGGGTTGTACTTGGCCCAGTTTGCAGAACCATAGTAGTGCAGGCCCCCGAACAGGAGAGGCAAAAGACCTCAGCCCCCACAGTTGAGGCCTCTTGAATGGGGTCTGAAAGAGGTTAGTAACCGAGATGCCAGGAACGGTTATGTTCTGTATTTATCATCCCTGAGAAAGGGCTTCCTTGTACTGTGTCTCTGAGACTCATTCACTAACTTTATAGATCAAGTGGAGATAATTTAAGCTTCCTTGAAAGCCACTAGAGAGGACTTTTTAAATCCAGGTTCACCTTCATGTCTCAACATGCTTAATCATCTGGATGAAAATGGTTTTATGGTGGGGCAGAGATATGCCATAGGCAAGGTGGCCGCTCTGTAAAGGACCTGCATGGCCTGAACTGAAGCAGGCAGTACAGAGGAATTTTACATGAGAGGTACAAGAAGTAAGGGACCCAACATTGAGGGATATCAGAACGCCCCAGATGAGCCTGTAAACAAGCAACAGTTTCATCCACATGTTGGAGTTTCATTGAGGGATGTCATTGCAGCACAGGCAGCTAGCCAAAAGCAGACCACGACCTTGCGGTCTATTAGGCTTCTGTAGAACATTCAGAAGAGACTGAGCAGCGGCACCGATGAGCAGTGGTCTCTCCTGGCACACCTATTGCCAGAAACACCATTGAAGCTGCTGATCACCATAAAAGATGTTGATGGGATACATGGAGTCAGGGGACTGGTGATGTAAGGGACCAGCAAAGCAAGAAAGGAGTGAATGTTCTATTCAGCCTGCACTTGCTCTACAATTGGAACAACATCCACAAGTACAACTCACTGAACTAGTGTTTCTTTTCATTAGGGGCAGAACTTTTATTTAGGGCTCTAAAACTGGCATAATTATTAGAAGAATCAAGCCGATAGTCTTCGGTATTAGCAACTGACAATTGCCATGGTATGAAGAGATTTGATTATATGGAACAAATTACAAGGACTACTCAATATTCTTCCTACTATATTTGCTTCTACAAAAAAAGTCCCTGTTTATTAGAGCTACACCCAAGCAGATGTGCACTACTGTACCTAATGGCTTCCTAGAAGTCATCACATCAACCTATTTTGTTCTGAACCTCTATCTTTGACTCAACCGCTGAGCCAAATGACCACCCTAAAAATTTCAGACATGTCCCTCGACCCACTGATGAAGGAGACAATGGGAATTGGTTTAGCTATCAGAAACCTGGATGTAAAATGAAAAAGAAAATGTCTGAGATGGCAGAGGAGATGAAATCCACAAGAATTGAGTTGCAGTCATAGTGATTGTGAAAACTCCAAGTGTTACACAAAGAGTAGCACTGGCAATGCCAATAGTCTGGCTTTAAAAGAATGTTGCGTGGTAATGTGAGCAAATTTTCCTTTGAAATGGCCTCTTGAAAAGGACACTTTGGGGCATATTTACAAAGAAGTGATGGAGCGTGGCGTTAGCCTTCTTGGCCTAACGCCGCATTCCACTGGAGCTAATTACTGCTGTCTAGAGCCAACGTGCCTGCATTGGGGAGAATTATTTTTTATGTGCAGTATGGTGTCCCTTCCTGCATATAAACAATCTTAAATAGCAATTTGTAACTTCTATGTGTGCAGCCTCGTGCAGCACACATAGAAGTTAATACTTGTAATTTTAAAGATTATTGTTTATGTGCAGGAAGGGACACCTTCCTCCACATAAACAATCATGCATGGCGCTTTGAGGTTTTTATGTGTGCTGCACAATGCAGCACATATAGAAGCAGCAAAGACGAGGAGAAGCATTTCTAATTGTTGTGCCATGTTAGGACCAGGTTTTTATTTGGTCTTAATTTTGGCGCTTGTGAGAAGTTGGCCTGATATATGATGTCACTAATTCTAGAGTACACCCTGTATCAGTCCAAACAACCCTTATGGTGATTGGTTGTAAAGTCAACCTTATAGACCAGCTATCCTAGTGGTAGCATGGACAAGAGCAGTCTTAGGCTAAACTCTGAATGGCATGTGAAGCCAGCTGTTATACCATTTGTAACCCCTTGAATACCAAATGAAAGGACACCACAACAGATATATATATAAAATAAAGTGTATTTATTCTAGTCAAACCCTCAGCACTCTTTATGAGATTCGAGGTAAGTACAACACAGTCTTATTCAAGCATACATTAAGTCACACAGGTAAGTAATACAGTTAGGCCCTAGGGGCCACGCAAACCATATACTAAGTAAGTGGTATAAGGACCACTGTCACCGAAATAGGATAGGCCTAGGCCTAGGGAATCGCTGGGGCTACACTATACTACCCAAGGTTAGGAAGTGGGAGGCCCACGGGATTCAGGTGCAGAGTGGAAACACTCACGCGTAATGCGTATAATCAATAGAAATAGTACAGTTCAGAATTAATAAGATTTAGGACACTTCTGGAGTAGCTAGGAAGTCGAGACTTGAGAACTAGACACTAGGATAGTCAATACCCTGATGAGCACCGGAGTACCTAAGTTACCTAGCCAACGGGCTGCGGGTGCATAGGTGTGAACTTGCGTCGGGTTTCGTCGTCGACTCCTATGGATGCCTGAAGGAAAGATGCTGACAGGCAGTCAGTGAAGAGTGTCTGGTGGATCCCAAGGCCGGGATCAAGAATGATACCTGCAAGCAGAAGGGACAGAGTCTGGGTCACTAGCCAGTGACCACGTGGAACCAGGAAGGAACCAGGCGATGTCAGGAGATTGCAGGTGAAGAGGTGAAGCTTGTCGCAGCAGCCACGGGTACCAGAAGACGTCGAGGACAAGCAGGACCAGGAGGCGAGCTGTCCCACGAAGGCTCGTGCTGTCGGCGGCGTCGAAGTAGATCTAGGACTCACCAAGCTTTGGCAAGCGGAACCCACGAAGAATAGAGGACTTGCTTCTGGTGCAGACCAGGAAGGTCTGGGGTGCTTCTCTTTTGCAGAGGAGCAGGAGCCAGTCTGGAGGAGCCAAACCAGCAGGGGAAAATCAAAGGTGTGTCGTCGCAAAGGTGGCTAGCCAACGGGCAAGCAACCGGACAGACGCGGCAAGCAGGAAAATGCAGAAGGGCCCCACGCAGGACTCATGGAGTGTGGGGGGCTGATCTTCGGTGCAGATGGTGCTTGGGGTTGGGGCTTCTCAATCCCCGGTGCACAACATCGAGGGTGCCTCAGAAGCTGCGCTGGAAGATACTCGCCACTTTTCCCAGGTAGCCGGTCCCACGTCTCTCGTCGCCTCCACGGATCTCAGCTCGGCTGTGGATGTGGATCAGGGTCAGAGAAGTCTGGAAGTCAAGGCTCTGGTCAGGCTCTGCAGTCGGTCCCTCATAGAACTTCAGCAAAGCAAAGGGTAAGTCTCTTGATGGTGCCTGTTCGCACAGGGTAGCCACTCCTTGGCCACAAGGGAGATTCTTCAGTCTTCTTCTTTCGTCGAATGTCGAAGGTCCAGAGTTTCTGTTCAAGTTGCAGGTTCAGGATAATCTACTTTAGCAGGGCCCAACTAGCTACTAATATACTGGGCTA
Source organism: Triturus cristatus (assembly GCF_964204655.1). Taxonomy (NCBI): domain Eukaryota; kingdom Metazoa; phylum Chordata; class Amphibia; order Caudata; family Salamandridae; genus Triturus; species Triturus cristatus. Next base: position 1,757,887,736 of record NC_140589.1, read on the forward strand.
GTGGGCTGGGCTACCTGCAAGGTCCCTCCTATGGGTGGGACCAGGAAGGGGAGTGGCTACACCCCCTTTCCTTTGTCCAGTTTCGCACCAGAGCTGGGGCTGGAGTGCCCCAGCACCGGTTTGAACTGGACAATGCATGGAGCACCTTGTGTGCCCCAGGCATGTCTCATTCCTTTCAGCCCTCCCTGCCCCAATACACTAAAGTCTGTCTGGGGAGGTGCTAGCACCTCCCCAAGCAGGAAACCTATTGTCCAGGCCTCCCTGGCTGGGAGGGCTCCCAGCAGCAGGAGGTCAGACTCGTGTCTGTGGCAGCAGCATCCATTTTGTGATTCTGAGGCTTTGGTGAGAGTTAAACAGCAAAGTAGGATTTTAACATGTCTCTCCCTCTAGAAGGGGGGAATAATATCCTCATCACCAGAAATGGTATGGGGGTATTATTCCAAAGTGTTAGACACCTTACACGACATGTTTTGATAAAGCCAAACCATAGTTACCATATCCGTTTAAGATTATAAGGCACTTTAAGAGTATATGGTAGGCTATATCATAGAACAGCTATAAGGACATGGTTCCGAAAGCTGCAGACAGGCTCAGCTCATGCTAGAGCACCATCTCACATGTTACCAAGCATTCTGCCTCCAGGATTGTTAAGGCCTGCCATAGGAGTGGCTGATAGGTACACATGTGTCTATATATAAGGTAGGTATAGGAATACTACACCTAAGCAAGGGGTGATTACACGACCTTGCCCCAGCTGAGTGATCAGCCAGTTGTGTCTGATTGGAAGGCCAGACCAGGGGTGGCATAATACATGCTGCAGCCCCTGGGAGGCCTAGGGTACACCTATGCCCTGGGTACCCAGGGTACACTGTACAGGGTCCAATAAGGTGATCCTTACCAATTGGGTATGTACCTAGGGTACATGGAGTCCATTTTAAAGAGAGAGCAGACAGCCTGAGACCCTGAATGGCAGGATCTCAGGCCAACTAAGTCGAAAAACCAGCTAGACACTAGGCAAAAAGTTGGGGGTACCCATAGTCAGATATCCACCTTCCTACAGCGCTGTCCCATTGTAAATATGGGGCAGCATCAAAATCAATGAGTGCTGCGGCAGAACGCCCACTGCAACACCCATTGCCCACCCCTCTCATGCTAAGTATAACATGAAAGAGTACCTTATTCACAAGGCACTGTTAAGACACGTTAACTGGCTTACCGCTGCCTTGTAAATAAGGTGAAGCCCGTATTGCTACAGGAATGTAAAAAAAGTGACCTTCCTGTGGAGTTAGAGGCTTGTAGATATGCCCCTAAATTTACAGGAGACATGGTGTGATCCTGCGCATGCTGGCATCTATTTTGGTGAGCTAACCAAAAATATTGAGGTAAAACCTCCCAAGCAGTGCCCACTGTTCCCCCTACTACTTCTGTCCTCACAATGACCCCTCATTTCCTAGAGCACCCTCATTGTCCTCTCACCAATCTGAGCCATAAGTGAGGAATGCCCAGTGTGGAGCACTTGATGATTTCTCCTGCCTCTGAACTTGGGATTCCCTGCACTATGTCTCTATTGCACCTCTGAAATTGTATCCTTTGCACATGTTGATTTCTCCTGCATCCAAACTGTGGTTTCCCCGCACTATGGCTCTGTTGTGCCTTTAAACTTGGGACCATTTGCACAGGATGAGTTCTCCTACCTCTAAACTGGGGACTCCCTGCACTATGTCTATGTTTTGCCTCTGAACTGGGGTTTCCTAGCACTGTGTCTCTGCTGGAGCACCACACAGGCACCTCATCCTACCTACAGTCTCCTTTTTCCCTGGGAGTAATTTGGCCATGACCTCAACAGGCTGTTGACTCATACAACTCATCCTCTATTTTTCCCACTGACAGATCTGATATGTCCTAAGATGACAGCCACTTTGGGTTTTTACTGCCCAGCTTTGCCATCAACCCTTCTTACCTTCAGGCAGACACTTTCCCTCTAACCCGCCACAAACTTTCCCAAAATCAAATAACTCAGTCCTGATTCTCTTCCTGCAGGGCAACAAAAAAGAAGAAGACTCCACCTTATCCACAGGCTTTGAGCTTCACCTAGAGGCCAAATGCTGAATGATGACCTCCTGCATAATAGCCCTCTCGAACCATAAATTACTTACTGACCTTTTGTCCGTTCGTCCTTAGTCAGCCAACCCCATTTTCAACAACACCTGGTCACTCCCCTGTTACACCAAACTCTAAACTCCCAATATAGCAAATGCTGGACTCTCCTCTTCTTCAACACTGTCATGGAAAGATAGAGCCACAAATCATACTGAATTAAATTTCCACAAAACCTCTCCAAACATGCCGCTAAAAAATTCAAACACAAAATCCAGAGACACTAATAACAGACATCTTCTACAGTACAACACACAGAGGCCCTAAAACAGACTTCATCTTCTACACTAAGGAGAGAGAACTTCCTCCAACACCTGCATGTAACTAATACTACTAATGTCTCATATGGAAGTAAACTACCTATATCCCCATCCTAGAACTTTAGTGGAAAATTGTTCATAACCATTTACAAAAATGGGAACATTCTAATTCAAGTCTCTGTACAAAACCTATCCATTTTTGATCACCACTCCCCAGTGCTCCGTGCCTCCATCCCATCTGCTCCCACCACCACCCCTCCACTCTGTCCCAGAGAACCCACTCATGCATCCCCTCCTCTACGAGCTAAACCTTCTACTTCTAATACCCCTCACACTGTCTCCATCTCCACCCCCCACAGCCTCCTTCACAACCAGGTCTCCTGACACCTCAGTCTCATTAACAGAATCACTTCCCCCCTCTCCATGGCACACCGCCACTGCCCAGCCTGATTTATTCATCGCACTTAAATCTTCTCAGCCTATCGACCTCAGCAGGCTGGATTCAAACTTAGCCTCCACCCCAGGCTCTGACGAGCCCATCATACCCCACTGCCCTCATCTGACCCAGTCGCCTCTCAACTGACCCCTATAATAGCTCGCCATGAACATGAAATAAACACTATTCTGGAAAAATCTGGGTACTGCGTAAAGAGGCAAATTAGCTGCATCCTGCCCCAACCTCACGCATTTACAGCTAAAACCAATGCTGCCATTAACATACACTCTGACCCCCTCATCCCTCACCCATAGGCAAACTATCCCCTACACCCATCACCACCCCAAACCGAGTCGCACTACAACTGGATTGCCGTAGCGGTAAGCCGAAATGCAGAGCAACACTTTTGACAATTCTCCTACTCAACCCTGCCACAGCAAGATCCCTTTCATCCTTGCCATGAGTAGGACCATGACTACCACTTTCCCCCAAGGCCTCCTGCCCTAATAACTGCCTTCCAACCTAGTCAGTCTGATCTGAGATCACTATCCACACTTTGTTGCATGTTACTAAACTGTCGGTCAGCAGTCGAGAATGCAACTGATGTAGCTGGAACCATCCTAAAGCACAAAATTTAAATCTGCTTTCTAAAAGACACCTGGCTGAATGGCCACCTATCCCCTTTCATTGGTTGCCTCGCCCATCCGGGCTTCTCAATAATTCAGTGCAACTGCAAGGACCACAGGGGTGGTGGATTAGCCATCATACAAAAAACGATCTTTGCTTAACCCCCATCCGCTCTACCAAATACCCTACCTTCGAATATTTAGGAGCTCAGCTCTCTTCTAAAGGCCCCAACCTCATCAAATTCCATGTCATCTATCACCCTCCACGGAAAAACTCAAAACTCCTTGAAGACTTAACAGACCTAATATCGCAAAACTCCCTAAAAGACAGCACAGACATTATACTAGAACACCATAACCTGCACCTAAAAAATTCCAAAGATCCAATAGTACAAGTGCTGTCCACCCTCCTGGAAGCGAACAATCTCACCCAACACTGCAATAAACAAATTCATGACAAGGGCTCTACCCTTGAAGAAATCCTCTATAAGTATAAAACCAAATCCCTCCACTCTATCCTACTTTCTGACTGGACCAACCATCACCCAATCCTTTTCTATCTCAATGCTATCCAACTGAAGGCCCTCCCCCAAACTATCCATCCAAAGCACTGGGTAAGGATCACAAATCGAATCACCCAGGGAGAGTTAGAAGTATTAGTTAGTTCCCAAATTCTACCACCTCCAGACCTCACCTCCGTTGAGGACCTCACCGCCCACTACAACACAAAAATGGCAGAACTCCTTGATACAGTCACTCCTATGAAACTCAAGTAATCAAGGAGTAACCCTTACAGATCCTGGTTTAATAAAAACCATAACAATGAGAGGTGACAACTCAGGTTGGCTGACAGAAACTGGAGACAACTGCCCTCGCAAACCAACTCTCGATCCTCCGAGCTGAATGCCCAAAATACAAAAAACTAATTTTCTGAGAAAAATCCTCCTTCTTCAGAGCCCATCTTGACCAGTCTAGGAACAGGCCTAAAAACCTTTTCAGCATCATCAAACAGCAAACCTCCTCATTCCCCCAACACTCAATCAATGACCCTACTAATTGCTGTGAAGAGTTCACAACATTCTTCTTGGACAAAAACTAACAACAAACTATCTTTTGACCCAACCTCTTCTATATCCTACACCATGTATTCCCACTGTGCAAGGAAGGCTCATCCAAAGCCTCTCCTCCTACTAACAAAACTTCCCCTCTCAGCAATCAAGAAGTGGAACCTCAACCCCCTGCAACTGAAAAACTATGCAGCTTGGACCAAATTTGATTATATCACTGAAGAAGAAGTCCCGAAACTAGACGCAGGCATGAAGCATACATCACACATCTCTGACCCTCTCCCTGCTGTGCTTGTAAAAAATCTCAGTCACATCATATCTCCTACATGGACCAAAATAATCAACTCCTCCTTATCAAGAGGCTCAATACCGGCCTCTCAAATACGTGGCTAAGTCACCCCTCATCAAAAAAACAGATGCCGACCAAATGACCTTAACAATTACAGACCTATAGCTAACCTCCCTCTCCTGGCCATAATCCTAGAAAAATGTGTGCTGGCACAACTCATCAACTACATTGAAAAATACAACCTGCATGACGCCTTCCAATATGGATTAAGGAAAGGTTGCAGCACAGAGACCGCAATACTGAACTTCACAGATGACCTACACAGATCTCTGGATGCAGGCAAGGCCTGCCTCCTAGTCCTTTGATTTTGTCATAAATGACATCCTCCTTAATGCCCTCTCACAATGTGCAGGTATCAATGGAACTGTCCTTCAGTGGTTTCCTTCCTTCTTGAACGAAAGCACACAGTTAATCAAATTAAACAACTACGCGTCAAAAGCAACCCCTGTCCCACAACGAGGATCAATCCTGTCTCCTGCCCTATTTAATCTTTATATGGAACCACTTGCAGTGATCCTGCAACAAGCAAAAATTACCTATCATCTCTATGCAGATGACACCTAAATCTACATCAAAATCACATAAGTTAAAGACATCCAGAACCTAAACAGCACTATCTCCACGGTTCTATCCTGGCTGACTAACAACCATTTTAAAGCTTAACCCCAGCAAAACCAAACTCCTTGTCATCCAACCAAAAGAAAAGTCCCTTTCCATAGGTAATTGGCTTGACAGCCTCAATGCAAGAAACTGCAAACTTTCCATCTCAAACTCTGTAAAATCCCTGGGGGTTACACTTGACAAAAAATCCTGACCATGAAAGAGCATATTAATGCCTCAGCTAAAAGTGCATTTTACACGCTGAAACAACTTAAACAAATTACATCCCTCAACATAGAAGACCTAAAGAATCGTACAATCCTTAGTCCCCTCCAAACTGGACTACAGTAATGCAACGATCATTGGCGCAAAAACACACTTAGCCCCTGTGATGGGCCAACACTGTAGGATGGTAGGGTGGAGTTGAGCACAGCCCTACTCATACTTGAATAGACAGTGTCCTGCCTCCACACAACAGACTGCATACCCCCTGTAGTTAGTCTGGAGCCAGGACAGTGAAGGCAGGAAGTCTGTGGGCTTCAAAGGAAAACCTCTAGAAGCTTCTCTTACTTCAGAGGAAGGATCAGGCATATCTATTGGACCACATACACCAGCTCTTCAGTACAGTTCTGGCCCTGTGGATACTCTGTCAGGAAAAAGGACTGTTATGCTGCTGCAAGGATTGCCACTCTGCTTGACTGCTGCTCTGGAGAACTGATGCCTGTCATGCTGACCTGCTGCCGGCTACCCCCTTGCCTGTGCGAGAAGGACTGGAACTGCATCTGTTAAGTCCAGGCTAGCAGAGTGACTCCAAGGGCTAGTTGGCTGGCCTCCTGACTACAGCCTCTGGGACGGAAGGCTCCAACTACCTTGACCCCAGCACCTGGACTCTGCCATCTGTGATCCTTACCCTAGCAAGTGGTGACAACCCAGTCCTGGACCATTGAAAGTGGTTCTCAAGGTGCTGTGCCAGACCATCTGTGGATCCAGCAGAACATGGCTCAATCCAGGGCAGGACAGATGCATCACCTCTTCTGTGAGTGTTCTCCACATCGACCTTGCAGCTCGCATCAGAACTGCAGTTGTGCAAAGTTTCTCTGACTCAGGCCCTTGCATCACAGATCTCTCTCTAACGGCAGTCTGAATAACGAAAGCAAGGTCCCGCATTGCAGCCTCGAAGCTCTGCGAAACTGACGCATCACCTCGACTGCGCGACTCATCCTCAACGCCTGTGCATTGCAAGCCCTTGTCAAGGGAATCCTTGACAATGATGCAGGACCTTGTATCGCAGCTCCTCTGAACACATTCACCACTTCAGCTGCATGATACATCCTCAAAACTTAACCTCACAGTTCTTTGCAACCACGACATAAGGTAATCTTGCTCTATGGGCCTAGCTAGTTCCTTGGAGCTGACCCGTGTTCCTTCATGGTTGGCCTGTACTCATGATGTTGTCCCGGTCTGGCGAAGCCAGATATTCACAGTTGGCGTTTTGTGCTTTTTGGCACAAATTTTTCTGAAATATTTAAAATGACAAATCTCCGGTTCTACTGATAGTATTTTTGCCATTTATTTCTTGATTCATTTCGTTTAATTTACTCTAGTATTCTAGACTAGTGTGTGATCTACTTTGTGTTGTATTTTCACTTTATTACTGTTTGAAGTGCTGCATAAATACTTTACATATTGCCTCTAAGTTAAGACTAACTTCTTTGTGCCAAGTTCCTAGAGGGTTGAACACAGGTTAATTTGGGGTTTGTTTGTGCCTCAACCTGAGAAGGATTATAGCTGCTGCTTGAGAAGGGTTTCACCCCCTCAACTAGTAACCCAATTTCTTACATAGTGTGGTTGAAAAAGAAGAACAAGACTATATGATTGGTTTCTGAAAATGTTCCTGCCTCTGCAGCTGGATGTGCTCTTTGACCATCCCTCGATCTTCATAGGACATGCAGAATCCAGCAAGGAGCCTCTAATTCTAAAGGTCCTCATCCTATAATATTTTGTTTATTATGTCATCAGCATGTACTGTACAAGTGGTTTGACATAGTAAAACCCCCTTTCACTATAATTGTCTGTTAATCTCGATCTTTGTAGATTACTTATCAGACATTAACTTGCTAGTAAAACGTTCCTGATGCTTCAACCTCAGTTTTTGTCTAGTCACTGCACCACATGACCTACAGTCCTTTTTACACCACTTAGATTCTGATACTATAGATATGAGAACAAGAATCCTAAACACATCGACAGATGCACAGACTTCAAAGGGCTTGATCTAGGAGTCCAGAGTGATTCATGTTAGCCTGGGTTGTAGACAATTTGACAAAGAAGGCTTAGACACAGTATACGAGGAGATGAACAATATTGAGATGAATCACGTTCTCATGGCAAGAGCTGAAGACTAATGCAATTTGTGTGTACCAATAGCTACATTTTACAGTGCATATAGGGGTCACATATAAAATGGTTATAAAAGTTGTACTGTTATATTATGATTACTTGAAAGAGCATTCCAGGATGTGTACTCCGTCTATGATGTTGATGCTTCAGGCACAAGCAACTGGTGTTGGCAGACAACAGAGCACTGCACAGCAGAATTACTAAACAGTACACTTAGGCCCATATCTTTCAAGGTTTTGTATCACCCTTAAGCAACGCAATCAGATACAAGGGCAATGCAAAACCTAAATGAGATTTATCAAGCCACTCAAGGTCACCTAGCGTGGCCCTGAGTGGCTTGATAAATTTAGAGTAACACAAAGCTGTGCAAATCACTGACTTTCGTTACTCTGCAGTAAGGTGCAGTGCCATGGGTGGAGCGTGGGTATTTCCATGCATCCACTTATGGATTCTGACATATTTCCAGATTGAACAACATTGGTAGACTTGGGAATACGTCAGAATCGTATGCCTTCACACCAGTGACGCAACGAGGAGAAATTATTTGCCGCACACTTAGTTAAAAAGAAAATGCCTCTGAGGATTGTATTTGTGCAGGAAGGTGCCCCTTCCTGCAAACAAACATTTCTCCTTTCAAGGCAGGTACCCTTGCACCATGGTTCAAGGGTGCCTGCATTGACGCTAGGCAGCAGTTTGTGCATCAGCGCAGGCAGAGAGCAGAAATACGCAGTATAATAATAAATACAGCATATTTCTGAATTCTCTCTATCATTCAGTGCAGCAAGGTGTCTTGCTGCATTACTGTTAGATCTGGGGGTCTCTAGTTGGCAGAGGTATACACCTTAGACCAAATAGGGACCCTTGCTTCTAGTCAGGGTACAGGGACACACACGGTAGATAACCCCTGCTCACCCTCTAGGTAGCTTGGCTCGAGCAGACAGGCTTATCCCCAAGGCAATGTGTAAGGTATTTGCACGTAGACACCACAATGATCCCCCCTCCGCACACCACAAACTTAGATCACACAGGTGAGTTATATCAAAAATAATATATCTTTATCTAGTTTCCGCAGTTGAAATCAAGCATCACAGGTTTATACAATATTCGCTTTCTTGGTTGGTCGGGATCGTCAGACAATAGTCTCTAGTCTCTTGAGTGATTCGATACTCACTGAGAATGAATCAGTTTGTAGGCTCTTGATGTTTAGGCAGCTACGTTGCTCCGGCGGTGTCGCTGCACTCGTTGTACAAGCACTCCTCGGGCTATTCGGTGCAAGGATTCCACAACTCCCTCGACGAGCCCCCAGTGACGATGTCGACGTCACCGGAGTCAGCCACTCACAGCGCGGCTTCGTAGAGCAGGGAAGTACGACTCTCGATCTGCTTCAGGCCTCCGGTTCGCGGCAAAGCACGTGCCGATGAGCACGTCGATCTTCTCGGTGCGGCAACCGGTGTCAGGCCCGGATCGGTGCGGTACTCTCCAGCAAGACAGAGAGCAGCCAGCCCACCTCACAGGCAGATGTTGAGAAGCTTGGTCGAACAGTCCACGGTCCCTGCGGCAAACAGCAGCGCAGGTGGGACACAGCAGAGTCTTGAGTTCTTGGCAACCTTTCTATCCCTGGGTTGCGAAACAGGAGGCCAGCTCTTCTCAGGCCCTTGGAGATTCAGTTGAAGGCACAGCACACAGCAAAGCCTTGTTTGGTCAAGTGGATAGGGTCAGCACACAGCAAGACCCCTTCTTCTCCTCAGCTTCAGTTGTACAGCAGAACAGGTCAGCCTTTTGAGCACACAGCACGGCAATCTTCCTTTAGTTCTTCAGCGGTCCGTCTTTCAGCAGAGGTTTCTCTCGATGGTCGAATCTGAAAATCTGTTGTCAGGGGTCGTGTACTTATACCCCTAGAAGTCTTTGAAGTCTTTGTGCAAGTGGGTCCTGAGCCCGGTCTGATCCAGTTCTGGGTGTTGCTGGAGCACTTTGTTTTCCTGGCCTCTACATTCTTTTCAGAGCGAGGGGCAGAGTCGTCAGCCGCCCAGCAGGAGGTGGAGCCAGCAGAGTGGCAGGCAGGCACAGCCCTATTCAATCCCAGGTGCTATCTCCTCCCTCCACTCTCCTTGCAAATGTTGCCATTCAGCAGAGGGCTGACTCAGCCAACCTCCCGGGGGATCCCCAGCCCCTGTCACTCTCAAACCAGACAGTCAATCCACAAGCGCGCCCAGGCACACAGAAGACAAGAGAACAGCTACTCTCTAAAAAGTACTATTCTCCAACTCAGGATTTAAAAACAACCTCTCCTAAAAGATGTGTTATTAAATGCTGAGCTCAGGGATATCAAACACTCATGTCTTATCTTGTTCTTATGAGAAGATAGGCGGATAGCCATTGGCACCCGCCTCCCCCATGTTAGCCTACGGAACAAGATAACCTTGCAGTAGTGAACACACAAAATGGCCGGTGTTCACTACCAGAACATGTTACCTGCACTAGTACATGCTCTACCTTCTACATACACTGCACCCTGCCCAGGGGGGTACCTTGGGCCTTCCATAGGGATGACTGACGTGTACGAAAAGGGAAGGGTTAGGCCCGGCCAGTGTGGACACTGGCCAGGAGGACATGGCAGTCCGGGGACTGCAGGCAGGCCTGCGGCGGCAGGCCTGAGACACTGTTTTAGAGCTACCCAGGTGGGTGGCGCAATCAGCGCTGCAGACCCACTAGTAGCATCTGTCATCACCAGCCCTGGCACACACAGTGCACTTTACTAGGGACTTCATGGTGATACAGATATGCCAATCAGGTATATCCAATCAATACGATATTTTACACAGGGAGCACTTACACTCTGGCACTGATTAGCAGTGGCAGAGTGTCCAAAGCATCTAAACCAGCAAAAACGAAATGCCCCTAACGATCCATCACCAAACCAGTAGTTGTCCCCTCATTAATTGGCATTGGCACATATGTAAAAAAGCTGAAAATATATCAATAATTTAGGATTGGATATGTTGAGTAGTCAGTGGGGTCGATCGGAAACACATTCAACAGTAGAAAGGGCTGAACCTTCTTAATCCTAATTAATGAGTTATTATCTCATAAGATTCTAAAAACTTGGACAGGCCCACATTATCGGTATGGCTTTGTGAAAATTATATGGAACTGTTGCAATGAAAGAAGAACATGTTATCACATTCAAATTTTTAAAAGTGAGCCTCCAGATATTTCTACCATAGGTTTCACACACGTTATAGTTAGGAATTAGCATTTAAAAAACCTTGCAAATTCACTTAAAAAACCATAGGTTTCACACATGTTATAGTTAGTGCAGGCAACTATAACTCACGCGACCGCAATCCTCTGCTGATGACGTCAGATATTACATCACTGTATTTAGACACTTATTTACCCATGTCTTCTTCCATTCATTTTTAGCTATACATATATTACAAATATTTTTTTTTCAGAAAGACACATATGTCATCAGTGATGTAATATCTGACGTCATCAGCAGAGGATTGCGGTCACGTGAGTTATAGTTGCCTGCACTAACTATAACGGGGGAATTTCAATGGTTTTTCACGAGTGAAATGTCCAGCTAACTATAACATGTGTGAAACCTATGGTTTTTTAAGTGAATTTGCAAGGTTTTTTAAATGCTAATTCCTAACTATAACGTGTGTGAAACCTATGGTTTTTTCAGTGAATTTGTACGGTTTTTTAAATGCTAAGTTATGTATTTATTTTATTTCTTTTTTTAAGGTTTTTCACCGTGCGCGTACCGTACGCGCACGGTGCGCTTTGCGCACCGTGGGCGCGCTGCGGGCGCGCGGTGCACTTTGCGCTCCGCGCGCACACGTTACGCAGTTCGCGGAATTTTTCCGTTTCCACCGTACGCGCACGCTACGCGTACTCCGCGATTTTTCGCAAAAAAATTAAAGGAAATTTTGGCCCTTGGGGGTCCTTCTGGGACCCCCTGACTAAGGCTAGGGGGTCAGGAACTGTCCACCCTGCCCCCTTTTCACGTTCTCCACCTTTGTTTTTCACCCCCTCAGACTGCGAGAGACAAAATGGCGGCCGACACTTCCTGGTTTCGACTGATTCGAATGTTTACTAAGATCTAACAACCAATCAGAATCGCGCTCGCGCACGGCAGCGTGCGCGTACGGTAAGTTTTACCGTACGCGCACGGTGCGCGCTTATAGATATATATATGCTTTTAATTCTATTTTCTCAGGAAATACTGAACAGATTTACACCAGATCTGCAAAAGGCACATCCCTGACCTGAGGACTACCTCTCTGCCAAATTTCAAGTAATTCTGTTCAGCCGTTCGGGCTGTAGCTTGGACTAAAGGTCCCATGGAAAAATGCATGGGGAAAACGCGTTTTGGGACCCCCCCTTTTTCTCAGCCCCCGCTTGACGAATCCCCCCGAGACTTTCAGGGAAGGAGCGGAGCGGAGCGCCCCACCTATTTTGAAAATTTCGCGAAGATTCGTCAATCGGCGCCAAAGTTATTCCAAATAGAATGTTGCGGATTTCCTATGGAAACACGATCCTAACTATAACTATCTACTGGCAACCACCAGTAGATAATAATGTTTAAAATGGTAAATGTTAAATATTTTCATATATAACATTAATATAATGTAAATTAAATAACTGTAAACTACATTTAATACCATATATAACTGTATACTTATATATACATACACACATAAATATATGTGCATATATATTTACATATGCATATATATTTATAACACTATTATTAAAAATATATATTTTACATTATATATTATTTTATTTACTGCTATAAAAAGCATATATATAGTACTATATTTAAATATATACATACATACATACATAAAATATAAAACGGATTAACAAAAAACATTCAAACTATTAAATAAATTAAAAAACTAAATAAACATCAAATACAATTTACTCCAAATATAAAAATAAAAAAATATACAAAAGAATATCCGTATATACAAATATTATCAAATGAAAAAATACACAAATAATATTTTTTAAATGTTTAATCAATAATAATAAACTCTGGGGAAAATACATATACTGCACCAAGCCAGTCTGTGAAACTGTAGGGGAATTGTACTTCAGAGGGGTAAACTTTACTATTCCCACTCCAGTCTATGCAACAGCTGGGAAAGTGTTGGACTTCAGAGGGGTTACATTTACTATTCCCACTGTACAACAGTAGGGAAAGCATTGAACTCCGGAAAGGTAACATTTACTATTCTCACACCAGTCAGTCAACAGTAGGTAAAGCACTGTACTCCAGAGGAGCAACATTTACTTTTCCCACTCCAGTCTGTGCAACAATAGGAAAAGTGTTGGTGTCCAAAGGGTTAACATTTACTACTCCCACTTCAGTCTGTGAAACAGTAGATAAAGCGTTGGACTTCAGAGGGGTAAAATGTACTATTCTCAGTCCAGTCTGTGCAATAGTAGGGAAAGCATTGAACACTGGAGGGGTAAAAGTTACTATTACCACTACACTCTATAGAACAATAGGGAACGTGTTGGACTTCAGGGAGGTTACATTTCCAATCCCCTCTCCAGTATGCACAACAGTAGGAAAATCATTGGACTCTGGAGGGATAACATTTACTATTCTGTAGTGAAGATTGCTATCTATATACGTACAATGCTAAGTTAGCACAACCGCGTTAGATATTAGAAAGCCATCTTGCCGCTTTTGTTGCTTTTGCACACGACACTGTAGTCACATGTTATTAATTGAGAAATGCTTGCTCGACTTTGCTTCACATGAGAACTGTCTGTTGTTCACATCGCTAACAGTGAGTAGCGACCTTGGTCTGCACATTGTGTAAAGAAACAGTCTGGGTCGCTAGACGGTGCATGTTGTTGGGTTCAGGTTGATCAGCCCACTATTTAGCCATAACACGCACGCAGCTGCAAATACCTGAAAGTCGAATGCTTTTAATATTGCAGGCAGCATGCTTTAGACACATTTGGAAGAAGAGCTTTCCCAGGAGCAGAGTCTAAGCTGATCCTGTGATGTGATTCCACTAAGCTGATCTTTACGGTATGGGGTTCCCCATTCAAGCCTAGAGACCTTTTATTAGTCTAATAATAATAATATTAGTTTACTAGCGGAAGAAAGGTGGCTGACATCCAGTGTCATTTTATTATGATTACTCCTTTCATTTTCTATGGTATTGTAACTATGCTGATGGTTTTGATCTTAATCATTTGTCTGCTTATGTTAGCCAAAGTACTGCATCTTAGGACACGAGGTTTATAAAATAAACTCTTTAAACTTTACCGTGTCTCTGTTTATTCTGTTGTGGACTGATATGAGAATAATTACGAACAGGTATTTCTGATTCCCACCATTCCTGAGAATACCCTAAGTCGCTTGTTCTGGGTTGTCTATACATTGGGACCGCCGAGATAAAACTTGGATAACGAATGGGACACTGATGCTGGTCGGATAAAGGGTTCTGGGTTCTGAGGTGAGTTTTTGGTACACCACAATTCACTGAGGTCCTGGTTTCCTGTGCATAGTTCTGTGCATAAGCAGAATCCCTGCAACATGGTGCCCCTAACGTTTGCTCAATTGATTTGAAACGCCTTGGCAGTGCTTGTATTAGTCCACAACCCCCTCACTCGGGTTTCCGGTTAACGGGAGTGGCGGGTTTAACCTACCTGTGTTTCGACTAATAGGTTCTTTCAAGCTTGATCATTAAAAAGGTTATTTGTACTGAACCCCAGTGCTACTGTTGATATCGTTGATACTCTTTAGTGTGTCCCTATGACGGTTGATATAGCCGCGCATAGTCGTACACCTCTGCGCCGTCATTTAACGACGTATGGGGTGCCGGATGATGGGATAGCTGTTGTTTTTGTGGTGAGCGCTGATGCGTCTTACCCATATGAGTTGTTTTACTCTTGGGTGACTTTTCCGGCGGTGGATGTGGACGATGATACGTTTCATTCCTTTACTCCCACTCAGCTACCTGCGGTCTATACGCCGTATAGGACACAAGAAATTCCAATCTCTGCCTGGCAGCATACCATTTGGTTTAATGGCGCCCTTCCCCATGCGGTTGCACCGGCTAGAATGGGCCCGTTGTCTATTGCAGGGGCCTCATGGCCGTTGCTAGCCGGATTTACGCCTCATCCATGCTATCTCACGGTGGCTGAGTTGCGGGTACTACACACAGCCCTGATTACAGTTCATAGGGCTTTAGTGCAGTACGTGTCACGCAACGTACAGGTGGGGGCACCTGCGGTTGCGGGACAACCAACGGACCACCATGCGGTGGTTATTAGTCCTGTTATGGTTAATTCGGTAATGGGCAAGCGCCCACAAAATAAGGATGATTTTCCTTACTGGCTTGCTGAGAAATTTGACCAACTGGAGGCGGTTTTTCCGCATACCACTCCTGTGGAGAAACACAGGATTCTCACCATTAGTTTGCCGAAAGACTTGTCCCAGATATGGCCGATTGCACAATCTGGGGCAAGGTCTTTGCAGCGACCTACTCGAAGTGCTTTGGCACTCCGTCTATGTCTGTACTACCCTCCGTTATTAAACGTGTTCAAGAGAATCATGGAGCGGAGGCTGCTGTTGAATTAGGAATGAGGCTTGTCGGAGTGTTCGATGTGGTGGCTTCCATGGTAATGGGCAACCTCAAAGGCGATGCCATGCAGTTCCAAGTGGCTAATAAGCTGGACCGCGTGGATGAACTCGGCAGGCCTAAAGAGTTCGCTAAAATAATTGCGCAAGCCTATAGGACCGTGGGCCGTAGTGCCTTGGGTGTTAAACCAAATGTGGTAGTTCCTGGTATAGTACAGCAAACTAAGGTGAGCTCGTCTACTAAAGATGAACGCCCAAATTTTCCTAAAGAAAGTTGGCGAACAAAGAAACAGGGGAAGCTGCAAAAGAAACAGGGGTCTCGTCCTGCTTTGCCCGTGCAGTCATCTAGCGAACGCACATATGATCTGCGCGATCGATCTCGTATTAAGTCACCTGATAGATTTCAGGTTTCTGAACAACGCTCTCCTCGTTCTTCACAGGAAACACCGGCTTCACAATCTGGTGGCGGAGACCGTGGGAAAGTAAGGGGTGCTCAAAGTCGTGAGCAACTCCGTCAGACTGATGGCAAAGGCAAGCAGGACGAGTCTGCACGTCAAAGACCCCCGTTTCAGAAGAAGAAAGTTGCTGCGCTAACAGCGAGGTATGCCACAGATGGTGCGGACGCAGCTTCAGAACCTGACATGGGCACTAACGCTGCTCGACAGAGCGGCGGAAGTTACAGTAGTGCGACAAGCACTGCGTCCATATCTGGTGGCGACAGCAACTGATACATTCATAACTGTAGAAATTGCTGACACTAGAGTGGCTCCCCCTGATAGACTGTATAATATAGTCCTTTTAATTGAAGGTGACATACAACGCACGATTAAAGGGATTTTTTGGGGATAATCTGACCTCTTCCTATGATATTCTATTGGCAGAGGCTGATTGGCCCCCGGCTTTCGTTTTAGATGCTCCGAGAGGGGAGGAGGTGATCCTCCCGTCCTTTGCGCACACAGTGCCAAAGGACCAAGCTAAGAAGTTCGCCGAGTAGTGGGCTCTGGTGCTTGCACCTGCGTTGTATCGTAATCAGGTAAGCTGGGATAAATTGTCCCCCAGCCATGAAATTCCGTTGCGGTCCACGCCCCAGCCACAACCCCAATATCCCATGCGTCGCGAAGCAAGACCTCACGTCGCGGCTATCCTTGAACAATTGGAATATCAAGGTGTAACTGAAACATGTGTGTTGCCAATGAATAATCCTTTATTCACTGTGACGAAGCCTGACGGGTCGTACCGCCTGGTTTTGGATTACCGGCATTTAAACTCACATTGCCGGACATGCGCAGTACAAAATACCCACAGTTCGGCTCTCGTCGATAGTCTCGTGAGAAAACGGTTTAAAACCACACTTGACATTTCCAATGGCTTTTATAGCCATAACCTGTCCTCTCTTAGTAGTGAATGGACGGCGTTTACCTCGGGTGGCAAACAAAAACATTTCAAAAGGTTACCAATGGGCTATAAAAACAGCCATGGTGTCTTCGCAGCTCGTGTTGTCTCTCTGTTAGAGAGCATAGACCCTGATGCGTACTCATATGTGGATGAGATTTATCTCACAGATGACGAGTTGTGGCCGCATCTGTGTCGCGTTGATCGCATTATTGTTTTGTTTGCAGACTTCGGTTACAAATTTAACTTTGCAAAGTCTCACATTGCGGAATATACAGTGTTGTTTTTGGGATACGAACTCAACAATGAAGGTCGAGGATTGGCTCCGCACTTCCTAGATAAATGCGCATGCCTACATGCTCCTATGACACTGAAGAAATTACAATCTCTGCTGGGCTTTCTGAATTTCGGTCGAACGTACATTCCTGACTATGCCCAGCGTATCAAGTCGCTTTATGCCTTGGTACAACCTACTTTTTCCAAATCATGTTGGCTGCCGGAGCATTCAGCTATATTGCAATCATTGCAAGCTGACCTTCTTGCTTCAAAATACTTACTGACGCGTGATAACCACACTAACCTGGTCATAAGAATTGTGCCGGGCGCAGTGGGTTTCACATACTTAACGTTCAATGAGGGCAACACAGTCCCCATTGCCTACAAATCACACCTGTACACTTCGGCTGAACTGCGATTTTCCGCTGTCGAGAAAGTTCTGACGGCAGTGCAGATGGCGATTCTGAAAGAACGAGCGCTATCGCAAGGTAAACGCATGTTGGTGGAAACACCATATCCTGCCCTTGAGGCGGTGACGAAAGCAAGTGTACCTAATTCTAAGGCTTTGCATCCAAGGTGGATACAATGGGCCACTTCCTTGACATCGCCTGACATCACATATATCTTTGATGCGGCTCTACAGACGCAGGAGTTCTTACAGTATGAATTAGTTCATCCAGCTCCTCTGTCTTTGCGCCCACTCGAGGATTACCATGGTGTCATTTACACTGACGGTTCTGCGCAACCAGCTACTGGATCGAAGCATGCCTATTCAGCGGCCTGCGCAATTGTGGTCGGTACTTTCGTGAATGGTGAATTCCAATCCGATGTTGTGCATACGCAGTCATTGGGTGATTGTACCGCACAGTTGGCGGAGCTTCCTGCTCTGTTGCTTGCACTGGAGTTTGCTGATCCTCGAGTCACTACTATAGTGAGTGACTCGATTTATTGTGTACAATCTTACAACGACAATCTACATTTTTGGTCTCAAAATGACTATTGTGATTCCAAAGGTAGCACAATTAAGCATAAAATGCTTTGGGTTCGAGTGGCAGAACTTAAAGAACATCTGCCTCTCGTGAATGTTATTCACACTCTTGGTCACCAACGAGTTGGTGTCCATGCTGTCGGCAACAGCCTAGCTGACGAGGCAGCAAAAACAGCAGTGGCGACATACTTAGTAGCAGCAGTTACAAGATCACAAAGTAAGATCGATGATGACATCTTGGCAGCAATTGCTGCTACAGAGAAGGGAACAAAATATCCTAGAGGTTTCCCTTCTCGTTACCATTATCGCCTAAGTCCTGATAACGTCCCATTAGTGAGGATTAACGACGTTGGTGACAGATTGATTCCCAACGTGGACTGCAGACCATCTTTGATATTAGCGGCTCACGAGGGCATGGCGTCTGTGCATGCCGTCGTTGCAGCTACTATATCTCTGTTACAACAACGTTACTGGTGGTGCGGTTTATATAAACAAGCTTGCGCTTGTGACATTTGCCAGCAGGTAAAACCTTCAACTGCGGCATGCCCACCACAAACTCAGTTGTACATATCTAATAAACCACTGGGTTGTGTTTATTTAGATCATTGCGGTCCATTTACCTGCGTACAAATACATCTTGGTTGCAGTGGATTTGTGCACACGTTTTCTGTGGGTGTGGCCACAAAGGAGTGCTGATGCCCGTACTGTCATCAAGGATTTGCGTGTCTTTGTTGGAAGTTTGCATGTGGTACCTTTCATTCTGATCAGGGCCCTGCGTTCGCCTCTAAGGTGTACAAAGAAGCCATGAGAAATTTGGGGATCCAAGTCAAATTTTCGTCTCCATACCGACCTGAGGGTAATAGTGTGGTGGAGCGAATGAACCGTGACTTAAAGCAATCTTTGACAGCCAGGGTTTTAGGTACTGGCCGGAACTGGCTAGCCTACTTGTATGACGTACAACGTGCACTTAATAATCTCCCTAGAAGGTCTCTGGGTGGGCGGACCCCATACATGATGCTCTTTGGCATACGAATGTTTGTCCCGGACCTTGATGGTCTAGACATGGCGGCGTCGGCCGCACCCTTTGACGTAGATGATCACTGTGCTGTAGTGCAGAATCTACAAGAAGCCAGAGACAGTCTAGCGAAGGAACACGTACCCTCCACATCTGATGCTGCGCTTCAGATTCCGGTAGTAGGCTGGCTACCTCGAGTTGGTGATCTGGTCCGTGAAAAGGTGGAGAACAAGAAAGAGTTCGGCCCCTCTTATCGTGCACCAGTTCCGGTGCTTGGAGTACAGGGTACACGTACAGTCACTTTACCTCCACTTCCTGGTTGCAAGCATAACAGGTACATCTCTATTGACAATGTCAAGCTACAGCGAGTGGCCGATTCTTCTTAGTATGACACCAGCGGTTTCTTGCCCTTCGATGCTGAGAAATTCTGTCGTGGCCCCAGCTTCTAACACCTTGCCTGATGTTGCCGTCGAGATGCATACAGTTACTGGTCCTTTATTACCACCGACACCTGGTGGTATACCTGAAGATATTGAGTATGCTTATCCTGCGGATGTCCCGTTGCCTGTTTTACAATCCACCACAGTTACTCAGTCGCCTTACTCCTTTGACACCAATTCAATGACTTCCATTGCCCCATCAAAAGTTTCGATTTTTGTTGCCTGGTTCAAAAGAAATGTTTTAATTCCCACTTGAACTTACATTTGGCTGGTGCTCATATGTATATTTTTGATTATGTCCATTGGCTTTGTGGTAGTGTTTTTTAGACTTATAAATGGACACTACCTGAAAGAAAGATCTACAATTATACTAATTGATGGAACTTTGGCTCCCAACTCCTCATCACACATCATGAAAAGGGACCAGACTTTTGTGAACATTACTGCCGGGCCTGTACGTGATGGGATCGCTTGGGATGCTTTAAAATTTCAAATTCATGGCCCCACTGAAGTAATCAATGTGCCAAATGTATTTCGTGTTTCTATGGGTGATGTAGTTAAGCAGAACATCCACTCGGATGATTGGGATGTACATGCAATAGAAGCACTGTTTTCTGATTTGAAATATTATGCTGCATTTGATGCTGAAGATTTGTATTTAGATACTGCTAATTATGATGAGCAATTCTGCTACCAACATTATGGCACGCATTTCCTACACAAAGCAAATACGTTTAAAAATGTTGTAAATTATACACAATGGGAACACTGTCCAGCCCCTAGGCTGGGCAGCTCCACCACGTTAGTGGACAGATTCACATATTTTTCTGATTTCAGTGTGTCGGCCTCCTTTTATTTAAAGGTTGCGGTTGAGTCTGCTTCTAAAGTTAGACTGACACACTCCAAATTGTTGTATTCCAAGTCCTTTATGGACGAGTTGGCAATCGGAGGCTATGATCTGTGGAAAGCTACTATCGATCTTAAATCGGTTTGGGGTTCTAAACCGTGGCAGGTACAGGGAACAGAAGCTTTGCATCGTGCCTGCCTCATCCCGAACCACATGTTATTTTTTAATTCGTCAATTTTTCAGACCACCTGTTTTGGATTGGCTACTTCTAAAAAATTAAATTCTCCCTCCACTCCGGGTCTGGGTGCTTATCCTAATTGGGATAATCATACGGATCTGTCCCTTGCTACGTTGCAGTCATACATTTCCAACACATCCTTCAATATTTCTGAATTAAATCCGGAAGGGTGGCTAGTATGGCAAACAAGCTCAGATTCCTGTCAACATCGGTTTCTGGATTTAGCACCGGGGTATTCACAAGTTCGTGTAGACCCCCGTTTTGAATCTTCTCACACTGTAACTACCTACTCAGTAGGGAAGTTATGCCAATCTTGGCTGCAACATTCCACCTTAGCATCTGTTAAACTTCATTTATCACAATTGACCGACAAAATAGATTTGAATGATTTTGTTAAGGTTCCTGCGGTTGGCAGGTCCAAAAGATGGGTATATGCTATTTACAATGAAGTTTGGAAGCTATCACAGATTGAAGCTGCATCCATATTACGAGCTATTGATCAAGCCAATATGGAAAAGGTATTGGCTGTCATAGATAATAGCATTAACACCTTGTCTTCCAGAATTTATACCTTAGATAATATTGTTTCATCTGTGGTAGACATTGTGCAGGATTATTTGTCTGTTTTGTATCATGGTCAAAATCAGTTGCGTTCAATTATGCAGTTTGCATGGACGTTGCAAATGTTAAAGGCTGGGAAAGTCCGTTGGGATTACATTAATACTTCATCTTTGTTCCTCCCTTTTAATTTAACTGCGAAACAACAGTTCATGTCCATGAAAGATGCAACATATTCATTGCTGCACATTGAAAAGTTAGAACCTTTACCTTTCTCTGTTGCCGAAATTAAACTCCGCTGTGTGGCTTATCCACGGGTTGATCACATTACCGTTCCCCCTGTTTAAGTTCAGTTTGTGCATGAAACATTATGCCCTTGGCAGATATGAACAACTAGGTACTGCTTTTCTGCACGAAGTTTGGTCCCTCCCATTCATGTATAGATGCGTGAGGGACGGAAAGGAGGTTTACTTTAAAGGTGAAGAGTGCACTTCCACTCCAGATCACTCTGTGGTGTGTAGGCACATTCAATTGCATGGTGCATGTAATGTGCACGCTCCTAATTTAGCTTGCATCCTGAAGGGGATCCCAGTGCCGGTTATAACACCGTCTTTTACGCTGCTTGCCAACGGTAGTTATTTACTTTTAAATAATGAAGCTTGCTGTGGGATGTTAGTGGGAATTCCCTACATAGTGACTGTATCACAGAGAGTAGTCTGCTGTAATAATGTCCTTTTCCCACCCCCGCATGGACGTCTCGATGTATCCATCTGGCCTTCCATTCCAACCTTGAAAGCAGAGTTCAACAAGATGAGCAGAATAAGGGCTCTATTGTCTCAAAAAGAAGTCGCGTTGACTTCATCCCGGGAAACATTTGTCCTTCATGTAGCAAACACTCGCACAGAGGTGCAAGTGCTTTTGAATACTGATCTCCCACTTCATTTTGGGGCCCTGATTCAGACTATCTTTAATGCCTCGTCAAAAAGTGGCCTGGCACATTGACCTCCTTTCAAACTATTTTTGGTTTGATCCCGGCATTTTTTCATTCTTTTTTTTCCAGCGTCTTCGGAGGTCTCCCTTTGATTCTCGCCCTCGTAGCTGGGGTGCTTTTGTTGATCTGCGTACTACGCTATGGATGCACAACTTGCGTCACACGACAGCATGTCCCGGCTGCTCCATCTTCGTAACCGGATGCCTGAATACTATGGCACTCTACCACTGGCGACTTTAAGCATAGCCTATGGATTGTCCTTCCGGTTTCCCTACTTTACTTGTGTGCCGCCTGTCTTTCGTTGCCTAGATTGTCCGTTCCAATGGGCTCTGGATTTGTGCTTGTCGAACTCGGTGTCTCCTGCCCCGGATTATGATCGGCTAATGAGCCCCTTAGTGGCTCATGAGTTGGACTGTTCTGGCGTCAGGATTATGGCCTGTGGAGCAGCATATGGAGTCCTAGGGAATTGGGACATCGGAACGGCGGCAGCTGAATTCTTAGCGAGAAGTTATCTTGAAGAACACACCAGTTGTCCTCTGATGGTGCTGGAGGCTCCGGTTGTCGAGGAACATGTGTGTTCCTTCCCCGTGCTGAATTGGATGGCAGAAAGTTTTGCAGAACGTTCCAATGATTTACTCTTGGAAGCTGTTGCAACTTATTGTGCTTACACCTTGCTGGATTAACTTGGAGGTGATCCAGATTTCAAGTGGAATGACTGTGTATTTTTTAACCCCCTTCATTTCGTTGAACATCCATCGATGATATTTTTTTCCCCTTTTAATGTTTTTTTTTTTCTCTCCTTTTTTTCTTCGAACTTTTCACTTACCTTATGTGGACTCACAATTTATGCCCTTGGTTCCGTTATATCAAACTTGAACTCTGGGTTCTTGCAAATGCGCCCCTACTGGTTGGTGGTCCGATCAAGGGGGGTGTAGTGAGATTGCTATTTATATACGTACAATGCTAAGTTAGCACAACCGCGTTAGATGTTAGAAAGCCATCTTGTTGCTTTTGCACACGACACTGTAGTCACATGTTATTAATTGAGAAAAGCTTGTTCGACTTTGCTTCACATGAGAACTGTCTGTTGTTCACATCGCTAACAGTGAGTAGCGACCTTGGTCTGAACATTGTGTAAAGAAACAGTCTGGGTCGCTAGACGGTGCATGTTGTTGGGTTCAGGTTGATCGGCCCACTATTTAGCCAAAACACGCACGCAGCTGCAAATACCTGAAAGTCGAGTGCTTTTAATATTGCAGGCAGCATGCTTTAGACACATTCGGAAGAAGAGCTTTCCCAGGAGCAGAGTCTAAGCTGATCCTGTGATGTGATTCCACTAAGCTGATCTTTACGGTATGGGGTTCCCCATTCAAGCCTAGAGACCTTTTATTAGTCTAATAATAATAATATTAGTTTACTAGCGAAAGGAAGGTGGCTGACATCCACTGTCATTTTATTATGATTACTCCTTTCATTTTCTATGGTATTGTAACTATGCTGATGGTTTTGATCTTAATCATTTGTCTGCTTATGTTAGCCAAAGTACTGCATCTTAGAACACAAGGTTTATAAAATAAACTCTTTAAACTTTACCGTGTCTCTGTTTATTCTGTTGTGGACTGATATGAGAATAATTACGAACAGGTATTTCTGATTCCCACCATTCCTGAGAATACCCCAAGTCGCTTGTTCTGGGTTGTCTATACATTGGGACCGCCGAGATAAAACTCGGATAACGAATGAGAGACTGATGCTGGTCGGATAAGGGGTTCTGGGTTCTGAGGTGAGTTTTTGGTACACCACAATTCACTGAGGTCCTGGTTTCCTGTGCATAGTTCTGTGCATAAGCAGAATCCCTGCAACAATTCCCACTCCAGTCTGTGCAACAGTAGGGAAAGCATTGGACTCCAGAGGAGTAACATTTTCTATTTTCACTCCAGTCTGCTCAATAGCAGGGGAAGTGTTGGAGTCCGGAGGGGTAAAATTTACTATTCACACTCCAGTCTGTGCAAAAGTAGGGGAAGCCTTGAATTTCAGAGAAGGTAACATTTACTATTCCCACTTCAGTCTATACAACAATAGTGAAAGTACTTCACTTCAAACACATAACATATGTAAAAAAGAAATCCTATTAATTTAATACCAATATAGAACTGTTAATATAAACTGTATTAATTAACCACAATGTATATGTATATATATTTTAAAAACTATTATACAATTAACATAATTATTAACAAATGTTATAATTAATCATCAAATAAAGCAAATGTGCCATAATGTTTACCTAATTACCTTACCACACTATACCCCCTGAAACCTAGCAGCCCACACTTAAAGTATACCTAAAATAAATAAATGTAACACAATTAACATTGTTAACAGCTAATTAAATATTACTTAATAAATAGAAATGCAACCATTAATTAATCAATTAATTATTAAGTATTAATTCATTACTCATTAATATGTAATTATTAATCAATTTTAAACTAAGTTTTAACTAATGATGAATTTCCTACCCTGTACCCATACAAACCCACCAACCCACACCTAACAAATACCTTAAAAAATATAACACAATTTACATTATTAATATTCAATGAAATATTAATAATAATAATTATTAATTAAGTATAATTAATTAACTTCCCACCCTACACACGTACAAATCTAGCACCCCGCTATAACAATATACAATACTAAGTTAGTTCGAAAGAGGCGAGTCCGAAAGAACGACAAATTAGAAGATGATGTGAGTGCATGGCAGGGAATGATTCTAGAGGCTCCGCTTCGGGAGGAGGGACACCTCCCCTTCACGGAATACTTAGAGGATGCAGTGGGTTCAATCTGAGCAAGACGACAGGGTGCGCACGCTGCTCGTGGCGGCTTAGGGGGCACATGGTGAAACTGAGTTATTTCACTGGTTCCATACTGATTTTCATGCTAGATAGGCAATGGAAGGGGTGTATCTATTTGACCCTGGGGGGTGGGGCGGGTGGGAGTTCTTAGTTTATTTGCATAGGATTTAGATACTGTTCTTTCGGATCCCTTTATTTAGGGAGTGTACAATACATGGCATCTGATAGCTGCTGTTCCTACAAAAGGAAACTGTATTGAATTGTTCTTGATTTATGTATTGTGAAATGTTGTTTTATGATGGTGGGAATTAGGATGGTAACATACTGTGAAGATTTGTGGAAGAACAAGTTAAAAAAAAACATTCAATGAAAAAAACCAACATACAATACTAATAAAATAAAATTAAACATTGTATCACTTAAACATTACAAACTATATTTGAAAATATTAACAATTAGACAAACAGTAACAACCCAAAAAATGAATATGTAGATTAACACACATAAAGATAATTAATAAACAATTGTTTTTAACTATATTATTGAAAACAATATTTACAACAACGAAATGCTTGAAAACGATATTACTTACCTAAAAATGTACATTTCTGCATCACGATATTGTTGTATCACTATCATTTTTCCAATATTTTGCCATCTGATATTTCCAACTCAATATTTTGTCCAAACACTGCTAAGTACAATGCCTCACAGAGCAATAGTCTTCCAGATGGTCCCCAGAAATTTGAAAAAAAGTAGAAACAGAAAAGGCAGCGTTGAATGCTTTTTTCTTGTCCAAAGCTGAAAAAACGTTGGTCAAATTGAGACCGCATAGCTATGAAAAGGGTTATAAAGCAGGTCAGTAATGTGTTTCAGTTAAAACAAAGAAAATCACAGTTATCCATCCAAGCGATATGTAACAAACAAGACCAGACACTGACACACCCCAGTGAAAAAGCTGAGATGTTTTCCTCCTTTTATGAGGGGCCTTATAGCCCTGGAGAATTTAATACAGAAGCAATAGAGGAAACCTTATTTGGCAACTTTAAGGTTCACTCCTTGTCTAAGCAAGTGGAGGGGAGATTATAACTGATGAAATTTAGGAAGTGAATAAGAATCTACTCTCTTGTAAATCACATGGGAATATGGTTCCCTGTGTAATTTTCCAGAGTGTGCTCACCATTCCTGGCACCAGTGTAGTATACAGCATACAAGGAGTCAGAAGATACTGAGGCTCTAGGATCTACTACCAACAAAGGGGCATATTTACAAGACCCTATCGCCCCCAGAGCGTCACTTTTTTTGACGCTCAGGTGGTAAGTGACATTTCTTATATATACAAGGTGGCGCGCCACTAAGCCACATAACGTGGCTTAATGCCACCTTGTAAATATGCTCCTTTCCGCCGTAGTCCTCTGCAGCAAAGGGGAGTGCATTGGGTGTTGCTGTGGGCGTTCCACTGCAAAACCAATTGCTTTTTGATGCTGCCCCAGATTTACAAGGCTGAGGCAGTGCCAAAAACAGTGCTATTCTAACACTATGGATTGGCAGGCATTAGAATGCCGATTCGAGGAGAAATTAGTAATTTCTCCTCGTTTTTTGCTCTTTCCATGTGTACTGCATTCTGCTGCATACATAGATAGAGCAAATTGCTATTATTGATTGTTTATGTGCAGGAAGGTGTCCCTCCCTTCACATAAAAAATTGCCCCTGCTGTGCAGGCACCCTTGCAACATGGTGGCAGGGTGCCTGCACTGGAGCGAGGCAGATTTTATTGTGCCAGCGCTAGGGGGAACACAAGGGTGCACCAAATTCTTGTGAATACGGTGTATCCCTGTGTTTTAAAAATGGTGGAGCCAGTCGCTGCCAAATTTAGTGTAACTCTGCATCCCAATATTTTTTTGTAAATATGCCCAAGGTGTCTATTAATTTATTGCAAAGGAGTGGGAAGACCCATTACAACGTGGGAGCTATCTACCCATTTCTGTGGCAATATTTTATATAAAAATTCTAGCTAAAATCCTAGCGATAAGGTTGAGAAAAGTTATCATCCCTTCTATTGTCCTTTACTCTCAGGTAGGGTTCTTGTCTGGACACTCCGCAAGGAATCACTTGCGTACATTGGCACATGTTCACATCAGACTACAGAATCACTGAATTAATCATTTGCTTTGTAACTTGATGCACAGGAGTCAATCAACTACATTGAATGGTATCATCTTTTTCACAACTCGCCAGAAGTGGTCTTGGAGATTAACTCATCTCTAAGATCACAAGGTTATATAACTCGCTGACAGCATCCTCCTTGTTGTTTCTCATAGTGCTAAAACCTGTGTCTATTTCCATATGCACATCCTCTGATAGTAGAAGTATAGAGATGAATGTCGGTTAAGTAAAGTCTTTTCTATATGACAATGGCATCTGACTAATACTGACTCACACAAAAATGTCCCTCCTATCACTTTTATCGATGATTCATGTTTTTTTACTTTTTATAAAATTATGTAGACGTGTTTGACAATGCAAATATCCAATCTGACAAATAAAGCTGCACTTGTATATGTAATTTGATACAGATGCCTAAATCTTCAAGATTTCCATGCATGGACGTCATTTGGAGGTAGTAACAGGTTGCAGCTGTGACCTCTAGCTTGCTCCCTGCTACTCCTAGAACTTCCTTCACAGCGCCTGGCCTCAGAGGAGGCAACAGTTTTGCCGCCTCTGAGGCCAGGGTGTGAAAAGGAAGTGCCAAGAGTAGCAGGGAGGAAGCAAGCTGTCACAGCTGTGACCCCTGACTACCTCCAAATTACGTCCATGTATCCATGTGTCTTAATCAATCTGGGACTGGAAAATATGGTATATGTTAGACCTGACAACCTTGGTGTGGTTTTCCCACCTACATTTGGCCTTCACCCCTC
This sequence comes from Triturus cristatus, assembly GCF_964204655.1. Lineage (NCBI taxonomy): Eukaryota > Metazoa > Chordata > Amphibia > Caudata > Salamandridae > Triturus > Triturus cristatus. The sequence continues at coordinate 1,757,915,773 of NC_140589.1, forward strand.
CAGTTTCCTGAATTTTTTTGCTTGCCATTAGGACTTTGTGCACTTTACAACTGCTAACCAGTGGTAAAATGTTTGTGTTTTCTTTTGGAGTTCTATATAGTGCACTGTACTTCAGGAACACAAAAAGGTACACAGATAGGAGTATACAATTGATGGAGAACAACAAAGTCAATATAGAACATAAGTTTGCATTCGTAATGTCTGGATTCGGGGAGGTCCAATAAATAATATGTAGGGTGTCATCATAGAAAAAAGTAAAATTGGGTATGTAGAAGGACCAGAGAGTCTTGTGGAGGGTCCGGCCATGGACATTAAAGGCTGAGACGGCTGCATCTTTAATGGGGCAGAATCTGTTCATTATTAGTTTCTTTACTTTTCGTTTTGAGATGGCAGTTGAGGGATTGGTTCTGGCCTTGGAAGGAAAAGAGTTCAAAGTGATGGGAGTGCTTTCTGTAAAGGAGTACTTGTAGGTTTTCTTTCCTTCTAATTTGTCGGGCTTCAGTAGGAGGGAGTCAGTGCTTCACAAAGTTCTGTTCTCGCATTATAGGACAAGTTTCTTGGCCAGGTTAGTTGGGGTGTTGTGGTGAAGAGCTTTGTGAGTCAAGCAAGCAATTTTTAGATGGATTTTTGCCTCATAGGGTAGCCAGTTAAGTGCGTTCAGGTCTAGGGAGATGTGATCATTTGTTTAAGAGGCTGTGATGAGTTAATCCACTACGTTAAAGGTTGCCTTTGGAGGTGTCAATTTTGCCTAATGTAGTCCCTCGAGGATGGTGCTGCCGTAATCTAGTTTGAAGATCACTTGTGCTTGAACCGCTGTCTTGAGAACTGAGGTCGTAATAAAAGGTTTTAATTTTCTTAGTATGTGTAGATGGAAGATGGCGCCCCTGGTGGAGGCACTGATGTGATCCTGAATTGAAAGGTGATTTTCCAAGGTTATACCTAAAGATTTTGATCAGGTTATGATGCGTGGGGTACAATTCCAGGTTGTTAGCTGTGTGGGCCATTCTGTGATGTGATGAGTGTGGTTGGGTGGGGAATTCAAAAGGAAATCAGTTTTGAGGGTGTTCAGTTTGAGGTGGTTGCAAGTCAGCCAATTCTGGGTTTTTGTCAGCGTGTTGTTGAGGATGCTAATGTCTTCTGGAGATGTTATTTTCATGTAGAGCTGAGTATATCAGCATACATATGGCAAGAGATGTTAGAGGGTTTGAGAATTTTGGATCAAGGGTTCCATGAGCAGGTTGAACAGTGTGGGGGAAGGTGAAGAGCATTAACGGACGCCAATCGTGACTGGCGTCAGGGTGGATAGAGTGTGATTGATCATAACTCTTTGAGAACTGTTGTGTAGGAATGAGGAGAACCATTTTAACACAGTACTAAAAAGACCCATTCTGCATTCTAGGACATTCAGGAGGTTCTCGTGTTTGACCATGTCAAACGCAGCAGACGGATCAAGTATGATTAATAGACAGGAATCATTCAGGTCCAGAAATCTCAGGGCATCATTGATTTATGGACCAAAACATAAAACGTAGTACAAATGGCTTACACCTGTTTGGCACATTTATTTTACTTCTAAGTCCCTAGAGCATGGTACTACATATACCCACTCCCAATCTTGGGACTTAGAACCTTTCCACCAAAAATGGCATGAGAACCGACAAAAGACTGGGACCTACTTCAAGCCAATTCACCCAAGTTGCATCGCCAGTCAGCCTGAACGTTCTTCTCTCAAGAAGCAAAACCTGTTCAGTGGAGTCTCTTAGAAGAGGTGTTCAGCCTTGTGGAGTCCTCGTCATCAACAGCCTGCAGCTTTGTCCCACTTTAGGGCTTTGACTTCCAAAAAGGTGACAAAGTCCAAAGGTAGAAATCTTCACCACGACATTACCCAGCAGCTCCCCCAAAGACATTGCCTCCTCCTCGGACACTGCTGGCTGCCTTGACGCAATGAACTTTACATTCTTTCACTTCAAAATTTCGTCTAAGTCCAAAGGTAGGCAAAGACCGAGTCCAAATCACCTTGATTATCTGACCTGGGCTCCATTATGGTCAGCCTTAACTTTTGACTTTGCCTCGGACTTGAGCGACTGGATACTAGAGCTAATTTTCATAAAAAATGTAAAAAATTCAAAAATCCAGTTCTATTGATTGGATTTTGGTGTCATTTCATTTATCAAAAAGTTCTCTATTTTTCAAAGTTGGGATTTATTTTGTGTTTTACTCTTTGTGTGCTGCATAAATACTTTACATCACTTTTTTTGGTAACAAGAGCTACTTATGTGCAATGAAAATTATCCTGAGCTACTAATAATATTAGTATTCTATTAGTGGCGACATCAAACAAGATTATAATATTGGTCACCCTAGGCAAGACTGTCAGCGGTGATTACCTCAGTGCGTCAGGCAGGATTACCAGCAGTAATGTTAAAAAAGAAAGAGGCTGTTAATTTTCGATGCCTTTACATAGAAAATACAAAACAGCCATAACTGCAATGCTTGTGGCACCAAGTTAATATTAGTAAGAAGTCTCCCGAACAACACATGTTTTAGCATACAAATATCAGCTTTTCATGGATTTTGGAAATTCAACCATTGTTCTCCAGACATTCATTGTCTGTGTTCTGAAAATACATACATTTCCGTCTCAACTACACATTTTTCAATGTTAGTATACATATATATTGTTCCACCAAGAAAAAGTTTCTAATTTAGTAGGATGAGCCGCACAAATAAGAGCTACTCAAAGGTTGCTGGAGAGCCACCAGTAGCTCACGAGTTAATCGCTGGAGAAGCCTGCTTTGCACACTGTCTCTAAATTAAGCCTAACTGTTTTTCTGTCTACCTACCAGGCGGTTAATCTCAGGTTAATTTAGTGACTTTTGTTGTTCACCTTGACAAGGATTGTGGTTGTTGCCTCGAGTAAGGGTTCCACCATCCTTTACCAATAACCCAATTTCTTACAGTATGTGACAATTTATCTACTTTAGTCCAGCACACCCAAAATGACTTTTCCCACTGTAGCCAGCTGAATCTGTCTCCATAGGGGAGAGGTCAAAATAATAGAAGACAGTTGCACCATGATAGATTTTTGGTATACCCCCCTCACCCCTCTCATAAACAGAAAAATACTGAACCACATTGATACTTATATATCATAACCAAGACTGAAAATGTCAAAATGATATGCACATACAGAATCTGCTGTGAAACGATTGCCTGCTATGAGGATTTACTGTCGGGCACACCAGCTTTCACAATTCCCGTTCTATTTCCCCTGCTCATATGATCAACCTATATGGTTAGTATTGGAAAAATACATGCTGAGAGATTCCAGAGAGGGTGTCCTAATCTATAAGCATAAACTTATTGGGTCAGACAGATCTGATTGTCAGAACAATGTTGAATAATTGGAATCAGGTATTAAAATTGCTTAAAGTAAATCTGAGAATCCATAAAGGTGTCAAAATATGGAATAATGCAGAAATCTGCAAAGGAGTAGTACCAATATATTGGAAGCCTTGAGAGACTAAAAGTTTGTTATACATTTGCTAACTGTTCCATGACACATAGGGTCTTATTTTGAGTTTGACGGTCCAATGGACCACCAAACCCTCAGAGGAGGTGCGGCTACTGCTGCACCGGTGGTCCAACCACCATATAACAAGTTGGGCATTCGGAACACCATGGAGCTGCTGCTGCCACCAGGGATCCGTGATTCCTGGCAGTCTTGCAGTGGTCTGAGGATCCTAATATGCTGGTGGTATTGTTGCGGTACCGCAAAGCATATTTAGGTGTTTCCTCACCACTATAGTTTTCATGGTGGTGAGCCCGCCATTAAAAGTATAGCTGTGAGGAAGCAAACAGGGCCCTACGGGACCCCTGGTGCCTCTGCTCCATGGGATGCATGCAAGGGGTCACATGGTGTGCCACCCTGTCTGCATGCACCCCCAGATCCTGCAGGGCATGGACTTGATAGTGCAATGGTGTAACCATTCAGTACCCTGTTAAGGCTCACGCATGAGCCTTAGCACTGCACTGCTATGAGCCAGCTGCTGCAGGAACACCCGACCTGGATTCCTGTCGGAATCTGACAGGTGGTCACATTATGGCTTTGGCAGTGTGGCAGCTGTGCACTAGCGTGGCGGCCACCTGCCACACTGCAAAAGTCATAATAAGGCCATAAGAAGAGACCCTGGAAGACTCACGCACTGTCTGACTGAAAATCATTCCTTGGGTCAGAGAGTTGCTTTACCACGCCTGAATAGGGAATATCTCAGGATGTATGGAAATTATAGTGGTGTGATATTGAACGTTTGAAGCCTAATTGTTGAACAGATGTACTCCACACCCACACATGAATCTTCAATAATCCACTGGGGATGACAATGTGGGAAGGACTATTCCCAAGAAGACTAGGCAACAATAATTAAACCTCCGTATAAGCATATTAGAGAATCAAGACCAAAGTTGCTTTAAGATTATGACATGACTGGAATTGGTCACTCGAATGACTCAATAAGGCAGGCTTAACTTCACAGAGTAACTGTTGGTGATGTGTTAATGGAGGTGTGCTACACTGCATATTTGATGGTACTGTCAAACTAAACAAGCTTACTGGACGGAGATACTGAATACATTAAGAGACAGTGTTTGTCCAGCAGTACTGTTGCCATACTATATGATTTGGAAGCTATGACAAGACTGAATACACACGCTGACAGGTGACTGGCAACAGCATTAACAACAGCTAAAATCTGCATATTAAGTTTCTGAAGATCAAGGTCTGTGTTAATATTAGAATAATGGTTAAAAAAGATGTGCTTGATAGCCTATTGTGAAAAAGTCATATACCTGGTAAATAATCAATTGGAAAAATTGACCTTAGTATGGAATCAGGTTTTAGTAATTCATTACCTGATTTTCAAATGAGCAATGCCTCTGATGTCAGATAGAGTCACATTTTTCATGGAGGAAAACTGTCTCAAAAGAAGGATCTGATTGTATTGGATTAGAATCAAGACTGAGGATAAACACTTGGAGGTTTGATGGAGTGATTTCCTTCTGTATTGCAGGCTGTAGATACTATTGCGTATCTTGTAATGAGGCTGATTTGTGTCATAGCTTGGTGTGATTTGATGGGGTTATGCAGTCTTAACTAATCAGTTGTTGTATGATGTATAGTCTTGAGGAAGATGTTGTATTGCGTGTGACTTATCACATTGTTTTATGCATCACATGAATAAAACTTCTGACAGTCATCCTGTATATAGCCATTTGTTTTATGTTTAAAATTAAGAATTTATTCTTTCATCTCATTATAATGACACCCTATTTGTCATTTTCATTAGGCTAGTCTTGTCATGTATGCCCCACAACAATAACAGTTCTGGGAGGTGACCTTTTACCTAGTAGTTAGCCCTGTCTCTTCATGAACAGGCTCTTAGTATACTATCAAAATATTGCCGTACCTGACGTACATAAACATGTCCTCAGGCACTGCATAATTATTCTGCATAAAGGTCACCACTTTCTTTTTTGATCCTTGGCCAACAGTCCACTGTGCATGATCACATTTGTTTGGGAAAACATTTATGATTGTTTTAAAAACATTTATGATTGTTCTAAAATCATATCGATTCGCAAAGAAACCCTGGAGTGGCCGCTCTAGTATAAAAGATCCTTAATCCCCCGTGCAAATGAGAGGAGAATTTCTTCCACGCTGACACGGGTCCTGCATGCCGAATCTTCGACACGCAGCGGTCTGACATCCCTTGCGGGGTGTCATTCTCGGAGCAGAGACGGGGTCCTTCGTTCTCGACCGTCAGGTGAAAGGGTTGGAGCTCCCCTAGGGGATTTTGGCTATACACACATATGCACATTTACCTGCTACACCTACATATCTAGGCTAAGTACATTTAGGCCAATTATGTATGGGGCGCATTATAGGAGAATGCAAATACTACTGTTTATCTGTACTTTTTATGTTCATCTTCTTAACACTGTGGTAGAAATGTTTACTATATTAGCACCTGCGATTTCTTGCGATTTCTTTCATATGCTTCTGTATCCTGATTGTCGCAGCACAAATGTTTTACCCAAGACTGTTGCTGGACCAATAAATACCTATTGAAAACGTTGTAATCACCATCCTATGTACTTCCTGAGAATAAGTAAGTAAGAGTGACTGAGCGAAAAGTACTGTACTGTTTTCCACGATCCCTGAGGAGTCATTGTTGTCATGTTCAGTGGTTGCCAGAAACTACCTTCCCCAACTGTAGGATACAGGGGGGGTGGTAGCGGCACTGTAGAGCTAGCTGGTCTAATGGCTGACATATCGTGTGAGGGTGCCCGGAAGTGGTTTAGACACCAAACCCTCAGTTTAGGTCATTCAAAACCCACAGGTCCTGGGGATTCCTAGGAACTACCCGACATGTTAGGAAAAGAATGACTTGCCTAATGCAAGGAAATACTACACATGGGAACTGCTCACTCATTATCTTGAGAAGAAGCTGGATATTCACAGGTGCTCCCATCACTCCTGAGCTTTGAATCTCTTTTCCTTAGGTTTTTCCAAAAAGTACTGTACTGTTTTCCACGATCCCAGGGTTTTCATGTTCAGTGGTTGCCAGAAACTACCTTCCCCAACTGTAGGATACAGGGGGGGTGGTAGCGGCACTGTAGAGCTAGCTGGTCTAATGGCTGACATATCGTATGAGGGTGTCCGGAAGTGGTTTAGACACCAAGCCCTTAGTTTAGGTCATTCAAAAACCACAGGTCCTGGTGATTCTTAGGAACTACCCAACATGTTAGGAAAAGAATGACTTGCCTAATGCAAGGAAATACTACACATGGGAACTGCTCACTCATTATCTTGAGAAGAAGCTGGATATTAACGGGTGCTCCCATCACTCCTGAGCTCTGAATCTCTTTTACTTAGGTTCTTCCTTGGCACACATTTCTGATATGGTAACTCCTGTTACTGCATGCACTGAAATTAAGACTTCTGCCTTCACTAGCGCACCCGTCGCATACTGTGTGTGATTAAATATATATCACAAAGATATGTTTTGGGGGGGCAAAATTGCCAATATTTATCAAGAGAAAATCCCGGGCCAATACTGTGTTATGCCTCATTTTAAAGAACGGTGTTGGTTTTTATTGTGTGGTAATTATTACACATACATCCAGGCCATATGTAATGAGGGCCTTTGGCAGCTAGAGTCGGCCCTCGCATGTATGGACTTTCTTTTAAATGCGACAACACGGGTTTGATGATCATCTTGAGCAGTTCTTGTAAGTATCTTAGAAGAAATTGCTCAATATTTTAATGAGATCCCAGAACTAATCTTGTACATATCGCCACATAGAGCTGAAGATGATTTGATGAAAGAATTGTATGTTCTAATTGCAAACTATTATGATTTACTATATGATATGTCACTTTTTTGAATCCTCTATTCTGTTTGATAATACCCCATCAAACCCAGTTTTACACCTTCTTCATTGTACATTAAAGTGCATACATAAACATAACTATATTATTACTTTCAAAACTTTGGATATTAGTTAAGAGATTACTGTACACATGCACATTTTTAGTGAGGCTATATTGTCTGAAATGTGTGCTGTTTCAAGACTTTATTTTAAAAGCCAGGAGCCGCTATTCAGAGAGGGATGCAGATTGCCAATGTGTGTGGTAACTCAGCATATATCCAATTCTGCATTTTCCGCAGATCCTCCCGCTCCTGCAATTTTTCCCAGCTAAATTTTGCCCGGTGACCCCTGCAGAAATATATTTGGGGAGAGTGGCCAGTAGAGCAGCAGATGTGGAATTTGATGCAGTAGGCCCCGAATTTAGCATCTTATGGCACATTTTCCAAGGGACTACTCAGAGCAGGGGGTATTTATATATACTGTACCCAATTCAAATTCAAAAAGTACTTTATTCGGTTAAAAGACAATAACCATAAAAGCAACAACATCAATTTACAATTTACTGTACCCAAGAAATATCCTACCAACCCCTGTCATTATTTACTGTGTGCGGAAAACACATAATCCATACCATTCATGTTCAGGGCTGAGGTATTAAAAGTGCATTAGAGATCCAGGACTGAGCATAGGTGATATAAACCAAATTATAAAGTAATGGATATATTTGATCGCTATCAATATGTATGTGATATATTAAAATTTGTGTGCCGTCATCTCAATAGCCAAGTAAATCGGATAGGTTGATATATTTGACCTGGTTTTGTTTGAGCTGCCTTCTCACTACTAACATGCCAAAATGTATCCTTTGAATTTTTTTCAAATCAATAATTGACTTTTATTCAAACTGGCAGCACATTTATTATATTATTAAGGCAAGAAAAAAGGCTGCAGCAGAGCTTCAGCGGCTCTCATCCATCATTGTAAAACATGGCACCCTTTAAAATTGCACTGTTTAGCGCAAAGGATTTCCAATTAGTTTGTCTTTGCAGAAGCCTTTGTCAGATTATACCCCTAGTATATCAAAATGAAACAAGAAGAATGCAAGGCCAGAGAGTTCAGAACAGTAGAACCAGACACCTTAGAGGGACATTTAATTTGGAATTAATCATGTCCTCTAAGTATATTGCTAAACTGTAAAATATGGTGACATCATATTTGAGACAATTAAGCAAACAAATATCATTTTTTGATCAGCGTTCCACCTTACACAGAGTCTATACATCATCACATCCCTAGCTTACGTTCCAGGCAACATTTCACTTTGCCTGACAGTGTGCCCCCCTGAACCCCCCCTCCCCTTTTCCTGAAAAAAAAGCTATTACTCCAATTTGGCACCATCTGCAGACCAAAGTACCAACCCTGATCACTCCAAATCAATGTATTGACATAAATAACAAATTCAGTGGCCTAAAACTTTTCTTCGTCTTTTGCAATCTCCACCAAACCTGGGTTAGCAAAATTCATTTTGCTGGGGACGCCAAAACTTCTGAAGGAAGTTTTGCTAAATCTAATGTCCAATCAGTGAGTTAAAATTCCACTATTAGGACATTCCATGAAAATTAAATCTATGCTGAACACATGGGACCTAGAGATACATGTCAATTGTCCTTTCTGATCTGGGATTTGCAGATATGGTCGGAAAACCAACTCAAAAGAGTTTTAATTTCTGATTTATCGAGAGCTTCTTGAGTTATTTTCAATCACTCCCATCTTTAATTCACAAATCTTGATGCAGACCCATGAATACTGTGATAAAGTAGCTCAAAACATAACGTTGTGTTTTGGCAATTTGACCATCCTTGGCATGTTGAATAAAAATCTATTGGTTTAGGGTCATTGGATGTTTACAAATGCGGAACCCATGGTCAGCAGTTAATGGCAGACGGATTCTTTGATGTATCGGAGCAGCACACAGAGCTCAGTTGTAGTCAATGTATGGTGCATGATAGACTGATGCTGTGCTAGATAAACTGATGCACTGCCAGTGTTCAGTTCTATTTTTGGTACTGCTGGAGTCACAATAAGACAATGACAATGGCCCCCAGTCATGGGATATGGCCCATATGTGTGCCTCTGAGTTTTAGACATGGTGAATGGCTTTGGGCTGCAGAGATTGGCAGGGGTGCATGGTTCTAGGCCACAAGTAAGCACCACACAAGAATCAAACGTGCCTTCAAACAAATGCTGGGGATTCGCCTTTGTTTACAAGTGTGGTGCATTGTTTGATTGTTTGTGCCCTGTGCTTCACGCGCCAGCACACCAGGGTGCCGATCACGATCCGGTAAAAAAATTCCCCGTACGACTCGTATCCGGTCTTTTTACCGTACGAATCGCACAAGTGCCGTACAAACTGCCAATTACGATTTGCATGGTAAAAAGTCCATACGAATCGCATTGGGAAGTATTCCCCACACGTCCTCGGGTCGGAAAATGTGTCCGACACGTCCACGGACGATTTACCGTACAAATGTGAAAAGTGAAGTCCGACCGCGGAATTACGATCCATCCCGTGCGTCCGATGTCACAACCGTATGGAAAAAACACCATACGCGCCGACCCCCCCATCCCCCGTACGTACGCGCCGACCCCCCCAACCCCCGTACGTATGCGCCGACCCCCCCCAGCCCCCGTACGTACGCGCCAACCCCCCCCAGCCCCCTGTACGTTCGTGCCGACCCCCCCAGCCCCCGTACGTACACGCCGACCCCCCCCAGCCCCCGTACGTTCGAGTCGTACCCCCCGTGTATGTACACCCGTGTACGTGTCGAACCCCCCGTGTATGTACACCCTTGTACGTGTCGAACCCTCCGTGTATGTACACCCGTGTACGTGTCGAACCCCCCATGTATGTACACCCTTGTACGTGTCGAACCCCCCGTGTATGTACACCCTTGTACGTGTCGAACCCCCCCGTGTATGTACACCCTTGTACGTGTCGAACCCCCTGTGTATGTACACCCGTGTACGTGTCGAACCCCCCGTGTATGTACACCCTTGTACGTGTCGAACCCTCCAAGTATGTACACCTGTGTACGTTCGAGTCGTACCCCCACCTGTGTATGTACGGTGCGTACCCCCAGCGCGTACGCACCGTACATACACGGGTGGGGGTACGACTCAAACGTACACGGGTGTACATACACGGGGGGGAACGACTCGAACGTACGGGGGCTGGGGGGGGTACGACTCGAACGTACGGGGGCTGGGGGAGTACGACTCGGACGTACGGGGGCTTTGGGGGGGTCGGCGCATACGTACAGGGGCTGGGGGGGTCGGCGCATACATACAGGGGCAGGGGGGTCGGCGTGTGCGTACGGGGGCTGGGGGGGGTCGGCGCATACGTACGGGGGCTGGGGGGGCGGCGCGTACGTACGGGGGCTGGGGGGGGGTACGGCGCATACCGGGCCACCTACTCTGGTCGTTTCACGACGTACTTCGCTTTTCCGGCACTTTTTTGGTGCCGTGAAAATATTGCCGTCTGGACTGCTGTCGGTTCGAATCGTGGTTCCTGGGTCGTGAAACGCTGCCTGACAGCGTCCCGACGTCACGTCGCAGCATTCCCGGATCACATTCGTATGTATATTTTCGTCGGTCGGTGTTTTTTTTTACGATTCGTACGGAAATGGTGTTTCCGTGCGAATCGTAATTCCATGTTTGTGAAGTTTTACGACCGGGTACGAGTCGGACGGAGAAAACGCTCCGACCGACGGTTCGTACCCGGTTTTTCAATGTTCCATTATACCAGCTGTGCTAATTTATAAGGTCTTTGCTTTGTTTTCTTGTGGTTGCACACACCAATAACCTGGAGTTCTCTTGTGGGGCAGCGGTGCTCAGCACAGATCGGAGGTAGGAGGGCACGGGCGGTTGGGGAGTACGTGGGGGAAGTGGGTATAAAAAAATCAAAGAAAAAGTAAAAACTTACATTCTCCCTGCTTCCTCGCTCCGTCTCTCCTCCGTAGTCCTCCCTCGCTTGGCCTCAACAGGAAGCACCTCCAAGCTCCCACTCAGCCAATCACCGCACTGCCTTAGCAGCATTGTGATTGGTCTGAGTGCCGTGTTTCTGCACTCAGACGCTGACTTGAGAACAGGGCATGATCTCCACTTCACTGTAATGCAGCCTGCATTGAGAACATGCCAAGTGCGAAAGACTGTTTTGCGCCGCCCACAGAGGGCCAGCTAAGCAGTCATTGCTCACTTAGGAGGGTGCTGCTTACCACTCCTTCCCTGCCCCCGCCCTCTCACGCAAAGCCACAGAAGTAGTAGAAAATAAAATAACACAAGTTATTGTCATTTTTAGGTCTCGCTGAGACAGCGAAAGCTGTCTCTTTGAGACATTTTGTAAGTGGGCTTTCAAAAGTGCTACCCACATGGGTTTGCTGGCCTAGGGCTTGAGTGCACGATGGCGTGCACGTGCACAGCTGCTCCTCTGCTCGTTGCATTCCCCCTTCCCTTCTCACCCAGCCCTTTGATGCTCTGCTCGATTACTTTCGCTTTAGCCGCTTTGACCCTTGCATTCCCCCCTCCCTTCTCACCCAGCCCTTTGATGCTCTGCTCGATTACTTTTACTTTCACCGCTTTGATGTTTGATCGCAAACGCGATCACATCCGCTTGGCATAACCTGTACTTGTTCTCTTTGTCCTCACATATGCTCTTCCCTCTATGTTTTTCTCTCTGGTCTCACATGTGCTATTCCCTCTGTATTTTCACTCTGCCCTCACATGTGCTTTTCCCTCTCCATTTTTCTCTCTTTCCTCACACATGCTATTCCCTCTGTATTTGTCTCTCTTCCCTCACATGTACTCTTCCCTCTGCATTTTTTCTCTATGCTCTCACATGTGCTCTTCGCTCTGTATTTTTTTGTCTGCCCTCGCATGTGTTCTTCTCTCTATATTTTTCTCTCTGCTCTCACATGCTCTCTTCCCTCTATGTTTTTATCTCCGGTCTAACATGCGCCCTACACTCTGTATTTTTCGCTTTGCTCTCACATGAGCTCTTCCCTCTCTATTTTTCTCTCCTCCCTCACATGGACTTTTCCCTCTGTATTTTTCTCTCTGCCCTCTCGTGCTTTTCCCTCTGTAATTTTCTCTCTGCCCTCACATACTCTTCCCTGTATGTTTTCCTCTTTGCCCTCAAGTGCACTCTTCCCTCTGATCACATGCATACACAACTATGCGCACATACAAACACACACATGCATTTACACACACATATGAACATATACAAACACACACAGACATGCATAAACATATGCATATACATGCACACCAACACACCAACCCCACATCCACATATAAACAAGCACGCACACCAACATACTCAAACACATATACATACACACAAACATGCATACACAGACATAGGTATACACACAAACATATGTGTACACATCCATGAAGACAAATGAACACAATGACACACCCATACTTGCACACCAACACACACATGCATACACAAACATATACACATACGAACACACACACATGCATACACACACAGATATATACATATAGACACACACACTATGCACACACACGCATCCCCCGTACTGTCTCAGGGGAAGAGTCGGTGTCAGCTGTCTCCTAGAGGGAGATCTCGCATGAGACAGTAAGACTCAGAGACATGTGGCGGTGGGGCGAGACAGACATGCCTCCCTTTAATTGTGTTGTTGCAAGATGGTGACTATCTTCTGCTACTGGTGCATTCAGATAAGCGGCAGGAAGTTCGTCGGACACATGCACTGGTTTCAATTTCGAGAAAGTGGGGTGAACGTTTCACAGATCGGGAGTGTGTGTCAACACGGGTTTCTCCTTCACGGCAAGGCCAATCAGTACGCTTTGTTTAACCGTGTGGTCATGAATCCTTTAATTGCATAAGTGAGCGGGTATGGATGTAAACAAAAATGTAACACTAAAACCACATTTTCTGTAACTCTTGTGAACAGGTTTGCTGTGAATGTATGAATGAGAATGGCGTTTTAGAATATGTTGCATGGAAAAGTGTCAACATGGTGTATACGTGTTTTTTGGTGTTTTTTTATTTTTTTTTAATTTATTTTTTATTGCATGGTTAACGTCATGATATACCGGATTCGGATGCTTCATTGCAGATCAGTTGTTTGGCCCGTGGTTATTTACGAGTTTGGAAAATACTTTTGTATTGTTTCGATTCTTTTTGTCTCTGCCCTATCTCTTGGCTGCGTCCTTACTCTCTCCCATCTTCTCTCTCCACCTCTTTGCTACATGTTCTCTCGTAATGTTTTCATTTTCCCCAACTCTCCTCTTTACTCTCTCTAATTCTTTTTTTGCTCCTTTTCTGTCTCTGTCCCTTCTCTCCTCTTTCTCTCCCCACCTGTCCCTTCTCTAACCCCACTCCTCTTCCTCTGCCCACCCCCCCATCCCTCTCTCTCGCAGTACTGCAGCATAGGCAGCACCAGGTCTCTGATGCCTTCTTAGTGTTGGCCCTGGGGGTGGAGGAGGTAAGTCAGCCCCCCAAGTGAATCCCATTATCAACAGATAGTGAACCTCTATTTACCAACAAGTACGGAGCGGTCTCGGGTGACGGCTGATGTGAACAGTGATCCGCTCTCGGCCCTGGCAGGGCCTGTGGGGTGGGGGCGTTACCTTACACTAGGAGAGGAAGTAAAAGTGATATCCTGCCCTCCCCCCCACTCCACCACTGTCTCTCCTCACCCTCCACCTCTCTCTCTCCTCCACTTCTGATTCCCTTCCAACTCGGTCTCTCCTTACCCTCCACCTCGGTCTCTCCTTACCCTCCACCTCGGTCTCTCCTCACTCTCCACCTCCGTCTCTCCTCACCCTCCACCTCTGTCTCTCCTCACCCTACACCTCTGTCTCTCCTCACCCTCCACCTCCATCCCTCCTCACCCTCCACCTCCGTCTCCCCTCACCCTCCAACTCTGTTTCTCCTCACCCTCCACCTCACCCTCCACGTGTCTCTCCTCACCCTCCACATCTCTCCTCACCCTCCACGTGTCTCTCCTCACCCTCCACACGTGTCTCTCCTCACCCTCCACGTGTCTCTCCTCACCCTCCACATGTCTCTCCTCACCCTCCACACGTATCTCCTCACCCTTCACACGTCTCTCCTCACCCTACACACGTGTCTCTCCTCACCCTCCACATGTGTCTCTCCTCACCCTCCACACGTGTCTCTCCTCACCCTCCACACGTGTCTCTGCTCACCCTCCACACGTCTCTCCTCACCCTCCACACGTCTCTCCTCACCCTCTACACGTCTCTCCTCACCCTCCACACGTCTCTCTCCTCACCCTCCACCTCACCCTCCACACGTGTCTCTCCTCACCCTCCGTGTCTCCTCACCCTCCATGTGTCTCTCCTCACCCTCCACGTGTCTCTCCTCACCCTCCACGTGTCTCTCCTCACCCTCCATGTGTCTCTCCTCACCCTCCATGTCTCTCCTCACCCTCCACGTGTCTCTCCTCACCCTCCTTGTGTCTCTCCACACCCTCCACACATCTCTCCTCACCCTCCACACGTGTCTCTCCTCACCCTCCACACGTGTCTCTCCTCACCCTCCACGTCTCTCCTCACCCTCCACACGTGTCTCTCCTCACCCTTCACACGTGTCTCTCCTCCCCCTCCACACGTGTCTCCTCACCCTCCGCCTCACCCTCCACATGTGTCTCCTCCTCACCCTCCACATGTGTCTCCTCCTCACCCCCCACAACTGTCTCCTCCTCACCCTCCACACGTGTCTCTCCTCACCCTCCACACGTGTCTCTCCTCACCCTACACGTGTCTCTCCTCACCCTCCACGTGTCTCTCCTCACCCTCCATGTGTCTCTGCTGCACGCCTCACACTGCTGCATGCCACACACTGCTGCACGCCTCACACTGCTGCACGCCTCACACTGCTGCATGCCTCACACTGCTGCACGCCTCACACTGCTGCATGCCGCTGCACGCCACACACTGCTGCACGCCTCACACTGCTGCACGCCACACACTGCCACAAACTGCTGCACGCCGCACACTGCTGCACGCTGCACACTGCTGCACGCCGCACACCGCTGCACGCCGCACACTGCTGCATGCCGCACACTGCTGCACGCCACACACTGCTGCACGCCACACACTGCTACACGAAACATTGCTGCACGCCACACACTGCTGCACGGCACACACTGATGCAACCGGCACACTGCTGCACGCCACACACTGCTGCACACTGTTGCATTACTCACTGCTGCATGCTGCACGACACTGCTGCACGCAGCACACTGCTGCACGCCGCTGCATGCCACAGTGCTGCATGCCTCACACTGCTACACGAAACACTGCTGCACGCCGCACACTGCTGCACGCAGCACACTGCTGCACGCCGCACACTACTGCACGCCGCTGCACGTCACAGTGCTGCATGCCTCACACTGCTACACGAAACACTGCTGCACGCCGCACACTGCTGCACGCCGCACACTGCTGCACGCCGCACACTGCTGCACGCCTCACACTGCTGCACGCCGCACACTGCTGCACTCCACACACTGCTGCACTCCACACACTGCTTTTATGCGAGTTTATGCTACTGACATTGTAAATGACAATGGGCCCGATTCACAGAACTAACTTAAGACAAAATCCTAAACTTACTACCATTTTGGTATTCACAGAAGGCACTTACTCCTTTTGGTATTTACAGAAGGCACTTACTCATTTCGGTATTCACAGAAGTTAGGAGTCCTAACTTTAGGACTCCTAAATGCCTTCTGTCCGTCCCCACGACGCCCACAAATGGTTTTCTTATGACCTTAAAGCCCTCAAACTTAGTCTCAGGCGCGCTGAACGCCATTGGAGACGGAACTACTGTCCGACTCTTCACGCCAAATACAAAGCCCTTCTTTGCGACTATAAAAGAGCCATCCTTTCGGCTAAGACCAAATACTTCACAGAGAAAGTGGCCCTCTCTGCCAATAAATCCCGCGAAATCTTTTCTCTTGTTCACAGTCTTGCCTTTTCTGATCTCACTTCTTCACCCCTTGTTCCATCTCAAGCTCTTTGTTCTTCCCTCAATGACTATTTTATTGATAAAATCTCCAACATTAAAGCTAAAATTCCCTCTGTTCCTTCACCTGAACAATCCGGTTTCTCTCCTTTTTCTACCTCCACTCTGGATCGCTTTCAACCTATTTCTCCCCAGCTTTTCCTTGACCTTTTGGCCAAGGTTAAGTCGGGTTCCCCTACGGATTGTGCTCCTGCACGGATCCTTAAAACTCTCTACACCAACTGTCCGGCTCCCCCTCTTGCCCTTCTTAACACGTCCCTGGCTCTTGGCTCCGTTCCCTCTTCATTTAAATCTGCTATTGTTTTGACTATTTTAAAAAAACCTGGTCTGGATCCCTCTCTTTTATCTAATTTCAGGCCTATTTCTTTGCTTCCCTACCTTGGGAAGATTTTGGAAAGCTACGTAACATCCTGCTTGTCCGCCTATATTGAGGAGAATTCCCTTTTGGCCTCTCATCAGGCAGGCTTTCGCCCAGGCCACTCCACTGAGGGAGTGGTTCTTGCAGTCCTTGATGAACTCAAGGGGATGGCGGACAAAAACCTCCCTCAAGCCCTGGTTCTTCTTGATCTGTCCGCTGCGTTTGACACAGTCGGCCATGCCATCCTCCTCGATCGTGTCAGTGCGGCGGGCATCCAGGGCCACGTTCTATCTTGGGTGGCGTCCTTCCTTCAAGGCAGGTCACAAGCGGTACAGCTCTCCGGCTTTTCCGGTCCCCCGCGTCCGGTCACCTGCGGGGTTCCCCAAGGTTCTTCCCTTTCCCCTCTACTCTTTAATCTTTATATCCGTCCCCTCATCTCCTCACTTTTGGAGCTGGGGGTCTCTGTGTACAATTACACAGACGACCTCCAGCTCGTCTTCGATCTCTCTTCCCCTCTTGATTCTCTTCCCAAATTCTCTTCTACTCTTATCTTTATCTCCCAATGGATGAGCTTCAATCATTTGAAGCTCAACCCTGATAAAATGGAGCTTGTACTCACGGGTGGCCCCTCCAACCCTTGGTCCCCTTCCCACTGGCCCCTCTCCTTTGGTCCTTCTCCATCACCGGTTTCCTCTGTTCGGACCTTGGGTATTAAGGTTAGCCAGGATCTTTCTATGCACGCCCATATAAGTTCTGTGGTGTCTTCTTGCTTTCTTTCCCTTCGTTTAATTCGTAAGATTTCAAGGTTCTTTTCTGTTGATGCCCTCAAAACTATTAGCACTGCCCTCATCACGTCCCGCCTGGATTATGGGAATGGCCTGTACGTTGGCATTCCTGCCTACGAAACCCGCCGCCTGCAGGCCATCCAAAACCAGGCGGCTCGCCTTATCCTTCGTCTTCCCAAAACCTCCCACATCACGCCTGCTCTTAAATGCCTCCACTGGCTCCCCGTGCATTTCAGATCCTATTTCAAACTTGCTTGTTTTGCTTTTCAGGCTCATGCCCGTTCTGCTCCTTATTTCATCAACTCTCTCATTGCTCCCCACGTTCCTAGTCGCACTCTCCGCTCCTCCTCACTTTCTCTTCTCCATGTCCCTCGATTCCGTAAATCCCGCATTGGTGGCACTCGTTTCTCAGTCCTGGCCCCCCGGTTTTGGAACAGTCTTCCTCTTTTCCTTCGCTCTATTCCTATTTACACCCACTTTCGTAAGGCCCTTAAAACTTTTCTGTTTTCCCAAGCTTTCCCTAACTAGCTCTCTGGGACTGTTCTTGTGAGTCTGGACGAGGTGTCAGCGCCAGGAAGCCGCTTGGCAGCAGTGCGCTTTAGCAAATTCCTTTTTTCATTTCATTTCATTTCTGTGAATACCGAAAGTCTTAAAATTAGGATTTTTTTCAGTTTAGGAGTAGTAAAGTTAGGACTCTTAACTTTACTACTCCTGAACTGAGAAAAATCCTATCTTTACGACTTTAGGTATTCACAGAAGGCATTTAGGAGTCCTAAAGTTAGGAGTCCTAAGTTTACTACTACTAAATTGAGAAAAATCCTAATTTTAAGACTTTCGGTATTCACAGAAGGCATTTAGGAGTCCTAAAGTTAGGACTCCTAACTTCTGTGAATACCGAAATGAGTAAGTGCCTTCTGTGAATACCAAAATTAGTAAGTGCCTTCTGTGAATACCAAAATGGTAGTAGGTTTAGGATTTTGTCTTAAGTTAGTTCTGTGAATCGGGCCCAGAGCCTTTTATTTGTTTTAAAACCAAAACATAAATAAAAGGCATTGTAATTTTACAATGCCAATAGCTCAAACTCTTATAAATGCGAGACCTATTGCATTGCAAATGCTTGTTTCACTTTGTTTCACTACAAAAAAGCAGTGGGGAGTCGCTTCTCTGCCTTAGCGGAGGAGCCGTCACTGTTGTGGGGTCTCCTGGCCTCCACATTTTGATGTGAAAAGTATTCCTGCTTTGATTACAGATCTTGAGACGGCTGCGTTCAGTCCTTTCTCGGCATTCCTGGACAGCTGTGCGGTGACAGGCTCGCTCTTAACTCCTAAAGAGTTTGGAAAGTTCACGCATTAGCCGTTCTAATTTGCTTCCATTACACCATCAGGACGAGCCTAACGTGTGGGCCTGTGGTGATTAGGTGAAAGAGTTTCCAGACAAATTGTTGCAAGAACAATTGGCCACTTTTCCAACCAATTAGAATTGTTTAGTGTTGGGACCTACATGGGAGGCTCGAGCAGTCTGAATACAGCTGATTTTCTGTATTTTTTAATGAGATTTTGACAGATTTTTAAATTCAATTATGCACCACAGGTTAGGTTAATAAAAAGGACTCATTTCGACCTGTTTCACTTTTTGGGGTTGAACAATGAGCTCAACTCGAAGGGTCAGAAGTTCTAGTAACTTAATGGATTACCATTGTTGCACCTGGTACAACTAACTGTTCTAGTATAATTCGAGAAGGCCTTAGATCTTGTGAACTTGCAGCAGAGCTTAATTTGAGCAGGTGGTTGCCAGTGGGGGCCACTGCGCTCATTTTTGGGAACCGGCACTTATTTGTCTACATTTAGACAATTTCCGAGAGCAAGAGAGGGAATACAAAAAAGAGGAAGCGAAAGACTGAAACACCATCACAAAGGGTGAAAACTCAAGTAAAAGTATTTTGCCTCCCATCCCAATTCACCGGGTGATTAATGCTCTTGTATAAAGATAGTTCTGCTAATATAATTTGAGCTGGTCAATCAACTGCGGAGTTAGAATTATGACAGTAGCACATAAGAGGTGTCCTTTCACGTCACTATCACTTATACGGGCAACAGCAATTTTCCTTAGACTAGGATGAGATTTACAGTTTTTGGGAACTTTAGTGATGCATTAACTTGGGGAACAGCCATTACAACGCGGTTTTTACCACGCGCTGCTTGTAAAACGCATGCGTTACAACGCATGCGATGTTACAACGCAATGCCATTACAACGCAAGTCTTTACATCGACTTGCGCTAGATGGCGTGCTAACATTACAAATAGTGTAGTTTACTATCCCAACACCTTCCCTACTGTTACGTGGACTGGAGTTGGAATAGTAAATTACACTTTTCTAATGTTAGCACGCCATGTAGTGCAAGTCAATGTAAAGACTTGCGTTGTAATGGCATAGCGTTGTAACATCGCATGCGTCGTAACGCATGCGATGTAACTGCACGCGTTGTAATGACATGCGTTGTAATGTCATACATCCATTAACTTGGCTGTGTGCAGATGGCATTGCATTATAGTTAACATCAGCTAAAGAGAATTTTGCTTGACTCAAATAAGTTAGATGATTTCCTGGTTCATACCAACTTGGGTCAATGAAGTAAGTCTTACTTTTAACTTTATTTCGATTGAATTTACAATCATAAAAAGTACATTTAAAACAGTACAACATTATAAAAATCAGTTTGCTCATTGACTGCTAAGAAAGGCAGGCATTTTACATATAAGCACTAACACTCTAAATACAAAAATAATAACACAGTAGTCAATAAAAATTCGATTTGCTCAGTGGCTGTTAAGGAAAGCAGGCATTTAGAAGTAAACGCTAACACTCTATATACAAGAATAATAACAGAATAGTCGATAAAATCTTAGGAAACAGTTGCCAATAGTTGGGAATAAGTTTTCAAGCAGGCTTTGAGAAAGCAGGCTACGGTTTTGGCAACGTACGGGGTGTCTAGATATTGAAGTGCCAAAAGAGCCGGTCTGCATCTTCTCAGTCCTAAGTGTCGGAGCAATGGAACCAGCCATCGTTTCCGCGGGGACTTATAGAAACCGCAGAAAAAGGTTACGTGCAGAGTTGACTGGCGAGTAAGACCGTCACAGGGACAGTTTGTTAGTTCCCGTGACCAGTCTAAGGGCACAGGCAGTGAGACAAGGCGATAAAATACATCAAACCGAAATCTGGTTAAAACATACCTCTCATAATTTGACAGAAAAAATGACAAATAAAGTTGAATGCCATGAGGAGATTGGACCATCGTTAAATGAACATTTGACTTTTTGACGAGTTCAGAACACAAACGAAGATCGCTTAAGTGGTCAGCACATAGCTTTTTCAAAGATTTTCTAGATATATCCGATAAGGATTCAGGGTCAGTGAAATATGCAGGGTGATTCAAATCTGTCAAAAATCTTGAAACATATAGCAGCCAAGGAATCTTTTTCCAATGGGACAAAGTGAGACAGTCAGATATTAGTGACCTAGTTAGATGACATTGCTCCTGAGTCCATATACGGTGCCATAGTAGAATCGGCTGGTAACTAATGATATCAGTCAGATACTCCCGACCGAGTTCCACATGGGTGCCGAAAGTAGGAGCACTACGGGGGAGGGCTAATATGTATTTCAGAAAGTAGTTTTCTATAATTTGTAGCTCGTCTGTGGACACATAGCCCCAGACTCCGGCGCCATATGTAGCCACACTCATGCATTTGGCTTGGTAGATCTTCAAAAGCACAGTAGGAGCGGGCTTACCCAGTTTCCTAGAGAACGAAGTCAGTGCAGATGTTGTGCGTTGAAACTGCAGTTTTTTGCTGGATATGGCAGATTTCCAGGACAGATGGTAATTAAGTCATAAACTTAAGAGATGTCTGCATTAGGCAGAGGAAGGCATTGAGTCGTAATTAGTGACCTCTAGACTGGCAGGTCAGCCTAAAGCTGTGTTTAGCAAACACTAGCCGAAACAAGGAGAATGCGCCATATAGCTGAGTCATAAACAGGTCGCCCTTTCTCTTTCATAACAGACTTAATAGAAGGAGAACAGTGCCGAGTATTTCTGGATAGAAGGAACCACAGAAGGGGATGGCAGTCATCAGGTGAAGTAGCTTTGGTTTTTCAGGGCAGGGTCGGACAAGATTTTCATGAGTTGATTTGGAGGTGGACTTAGGGTACTCAAGGAGGAAACATGGCTAAGCCTCTAAGGGGTCATTTTGGAAAGGCAAGACATTTTGATTCATGAGACTGTTTTTAATATAAAATGCATAAAATGGGGCAAATGATGCATGGGAATTTTCCTTTAACAAGTTTAGGGAAACGCGGCAATAATTTTTGAGCTGTTACTATAAATTATGACTCCTACCACTTTGTAGAGAGAATGCTGTTGGAAGCCGGTAGAACAAAAAGTGACTGCTGGCGGCACTCTCCTGATATCTGCTGCACGACAAATGACTGAATCCTACTTTATTTTGTACTCCAAGTTTTCAGGACCCTGGAAGCTATCCTTCGGCCAAGCTTCCCGGAAGAAGTCCACATGGAGAAGACAACACCTTCACCTAAAGACTTAAAAGACCCATTTAGCGCTATACGTCGACTGGAGACCTCACTGAACAGAGTGCTTGAGAAGTGTTTATCTCACTGCAAAATGTGACTTGATGCTAAAGGAACTGCTCCTGGGAGTTTCAGAACAATTGGGTTGATAAATACTGAACAAGATAAAAACTACTTTCAGCCAAAACAGTGTATGCTCTAAATCTCCACCTGTACTTTTATGTTGATATTGGTGAATAAACAGTGAGCACCAAGGTGTCTGTCCTCATGGAGCCCTGCATGGCCATGTCTCCAGGCCTCGCCTGGCTGACGAAGGTCCAGTGTGAAAGGTAAGAGTGGGAAAAGACAACAAAGGGTCCCCAGGGAAATTGCAACATAGGTGGCTACAATTTCCACGTTCCTCCCAGCTGAAGCGAAATATAAAGATTTAGCAGGATCGCAAAATTGATGTACTTAACCACATGGAGCTGCTCTGAACAAGGCTGTCCTGCTGGAGATGTTTGACTTCCGAATAGAATTGTAGGTCAGAAGGTAAACATATGGATTGGGGTGAAATAGTAGGTTTACCTGATCTCTCGTCTTCCAAGCCACATAAAATAACATTGACTTTTAGGTACTCCATTTGTCAACTCTTTATACCATGTCTTTACTCATTGGTAGATCTTGATTACGTTGACCAATTGTTAGCATTTTGGTGCCTAAACAATCTTTAAATAGCATTGTTTCCTTTCTGAATTGTTTTGGGAATTTTGTCTGATACTACAATGTTGATTGGGATTGTTAAGTGCTGCGTGCATTGTGTCTGTGAGAAGCCCGGGGCTTCAGTCGAGTTACCAAGAGTTCGTCCAAGACTCTTTATATAAAAGTGAAAGCTTGTGTAAGGTGTGAGATCTCAGACACAGCTGACATCAAGACTGAGGCCCCTCTCCCTCCCCATTTATCAATGACATTTTCCTACAGGTGTCAGCATTTCTACTTTTAGAGCAGGTTGATGCAACTTCCCAGAGGGGAAATAAGAGTAGCCTTTGTCAGAAATGCTCCTTCCATCAGGCTAATGTGTTCTTAGCGCTCTCCTCCTAATGGAGGTACCATGAGTCTTCTCTAGACCAATATGTATAAACAGTCCTTGGCTCTAAAGGACAGGAAGGGGGAATAACAGCCCTAGGGGGAATAACAGCCGTGCATTTCCCTGAAAAGCGTGTCAGCCATGTGCATCCACTAGGGAATAGAAGCAACAGGCTACAGATGGGATCAAGGCACGGACTCTGTGACATGTTCACCTCCTCTTTCATGCATTGAGGATAGGGGTCAATTTCAGGCAGATTTCCTTTAGACACATGGGTTATACAACGGGTTCCTGGTTTTATGGTTTTTATTATTTTGACATTTCCGTCTGTATTTATCCATATTACTTTTTTGTTAATTTATAAGTATAAGCTCACTGCGTCGCTTTATTTACACATCTATTTGGCAATATATGGCATAACAATTAAATGTAGTGATAACCGTGTGATATACATATAATATTCCTCAGAAGAGCTAATCCCTGTAACAAGGTGGGATTTCAATGCTAAAAAAACAATACAACGTTTTCAGAGATATCCCTGAAGTGCACTTTTTAATCTTCTGAAATATATTGGACTTGAAAAGACAAAGAGCTAAGGGAGGATATCAGAAAGGATTAAAATCCTGCTATCGAAACATCAGAGTGCAGAACTAATGGTATTACAGAGACAGTAGTTGGCTTTGGTATGAAAAAAAGCAAGAAAATCCAGGGGCGAATTGTAATTAACCTGCTCTCGATAGCATGGAGCATCCTTGGAGATTGCATTTCGCTGCTTCACTTTTCACTGACGTACTACCGTTTAAATAAACAAAACTAGAAAATGCTCTACTGAGACACGAGTCCATTAAACTAAACCTTTTCTTACACAAGTAGTAGGAAGGACATAGGAACAAGGAAACACACAGCTTTCTCGAACACAACATAATAAAATGACCTGACATAGTGAGAATTAAAAAAACTACCTCAGACAAAGGATACATTTATGTGTCATTGTGGCACTAGTGTTTAAACAAGCACTGGCAAAGCCAATAAGTCTGACCTATTTTGGCGACCCACTGAGCTATTGGCTTTGCCAATCCTAGTAGACCCTGTAGTGTCCGTCTGGACACGTTCTAGTGTTCTGCTTTGCTGTAGCCCACACTTTACATCCACCCACCACAGGCGTCACTGGTCAGGTGACCCTGCAAATAAAAGGGGCCGGGCGCACGTGCCCTAGGTCAGTTCCAGCATCATATTCATGGTGTCTGTGTCACTCATTATAGTAGCATGTGGGCCCAAGGCCCACAACACCACAATGGCGACGAGCGGGTCTGACCCTGCATGCACGCTGGCTGCAGCTCTGTCGTGCCTTGAGGGGGAAAGGCAGGTTGAGGCACCCCCCACCGGTTTCCTGTAAAGCTCTGTACCCCGTAGGCCTGCACACACTCGGCCAAAAGGAAAGAAAGGGGTGAAGTGCCTTCCCAACATCGAGCGACCTCCATGGCACCTACGTCACCTGCATGGGACGAGTAAACCACGCCACCAGTGTCTGCACGAATCACAATGGAGTGAGCAACCCGGTCCATCATCGGAGTGAGAAAAATGCAGCCGCCGAATACCCGGTGACCCCGCCAGCAGAGAAACAAGACTAAGTTGTGCTGGTAGGGAAAGCCCTGAGCACTGAAGGCCCTCGCCCGCCCCCACACATGCACCTCGCCTCACCAAGCTGACCTTCATCTGCAAAGATCCCGGTGTACACCACCATACTCATCAAACGGAGCGGCGAGGCAGTAAAGACGTCTCGGAGCTGTGGCGCCCTACAGTGGACAAGGTACAGTGAAGACCGTAGTGTACGCAGTGCCCAGTACGGCAGAGGAAAGCCCCTGTGCCCCCCGAGGCACATGCGCTGCATCAGCATTGCCATGGTCCCAGGACAGGAGCAGAGAAGCGCTCCTCAGCCAATGGTGCCCCCTTCAACTTGTGAAACAACCCGCCGTGTGCCCAGCACGTCACATCCACACAGCATGCTTGCCTAATCTGGTACTCACCACTGCAAGCCGGTGCTCATATCCCCGGAGGCCCGAGGCATCAAAGAAGCCGCAACCAACATGTCGAAGCCACACCGGCAGTCCCAGCCCGATACTGCCTGCGGTTCACCTGAGAAGGGGGAGCGTGCCATCTCTAAATTAAGTAAACTGGTGACGGAGTGAACTGGTACTGTTACCGGGTTGGCCAGAGAGGTCTGAAAAGCACCCACTGAATGAAACCGGCATCTCTGGAGGCCCGCAGCATCAGGGAAGCTGCCGCGTCCTCGGGGAGAGAAGAAGCGCTACAACGCCACCCGGCAGCAGCCCAGCAAACCACATCAGTGCTGCCCAGATCCCCGTATCGTCTTCAATATCGGAATGAAAGGGAAGAGCAACATACAGATGCCCCCGTCACCCCGCATGGAAGGGAAGGGAGCCTGCATGCCTGCATTTGTTCCCGCAGCGGATGTAAGTAAATATACAGCCCATTGTATTCCTAAAGCTGATGTGACGTGACAGAGGAGTCTGCAGGGCATGGACAGCAGCGCTCGCGCCATAGCTGCAGCGCTCCGCCTCACACACACAAAAAAAGAAAAAACAAAGTGAAAGAGGAGCCATGAACTGCAGACTTCCACCCCATCCGCTCTCACCTCGAAAAGTGGAGGCATCTGCCGGTTTGGGGAGGTGTCGAGGCAACTGAAGCTGACATTGGGAGGGAGGGGGGCAAGCCAGCAAGAGACCAATTTTTTGTGTGTGTAAAAGGCCGCTTTATTGAAACAGGTGCATATCACAATTTATACCTTGGCAACTGCCTTCCAAAACTAAACCCTCACTATACATGAATTACCTGACCCCGTGTTCCCCCCCACCCTTATGATCCCATATCACATCCCCCACCCCGCAAAATACAACATAACATACCATAACAATAATATGACACAATCCTACACAATTTAGCATTTACAAATCCTAACATCTCATGACCCAAACCCCTACCTGCCTTTGTGCAACTGTAACTAACAAACCTCTAGTCTAAACTTAGCCTACCTGGTTACCCTTTCCCTGCTCCTGCTCACAAACTACCAACATTTCACTAAAAACTACAGCCAATCCTGGCCAACTTTCCACAACCCCGCCACCCAGGAAAAGGCGGGAGGGTATGCAGAAACGCCGCTTCCCCATTTTCCTGCCCCCCCGCCTCCTAGGGAAAAAACCCCTTCAACGTCTATGGACGGCCAACAAGCTGACCAAAACTTCCCTCAGTTCCAATAAATACAAGTCCATACCCAGCCGGGATAAATGGACCCCATCACCCCTGAAAAAATCAGGTGTGTTATACCTAATGTCCCTGTGCGAAAGCCTAAAAATTCCCAATTGACGACAAAAACGCACCATCTCTGTGTTGAGTTTACGCCTGGCCTTGTCCACCACCCCTGGGCTCACCGCCCCTCTTCAGACCCTACGAGGAACAAATTCCGTCCATATGATGGTACAACCAGGCCACTGACCGTTAATCAACGCCAAATCACGCTTCATACACCTCATCAACGCCAAGTCAGTTTGCCTCACTAGATCGTTCTCCCCCAAATGAAGGACCAATACATCGGGGCACCTACCAGCCACCAAAATCCTGTGTAGCACTTGCAGCAACTCCTTCCACCGCATACCACCCCTTCCCCTCCAACAAACTGTAAACATGTCTTTATTAAAACCCAGGTTTTCCCCAAAATAGCTGGCGCGGGCCTGGATTTGCGCCCACTTCACAAAGGAATGGCCGACAATCCAAATAGACATCTCCCTGGCGAGGGGACCCATCACCGAACCTGAAACGAGAAACATGAATGAACAAAAGGAAAAAAGTACAAATCGCGCTACAACCCCCCAGCTGCGCTGTGTACATAACGCTGGTAGCAATCAGAGGACCACCTACCCAACCTCATGATGTCCCCTTGCCCCGAGCCCTGATTGTTCACCTCAGATGCTGCCCAATTCGAAATGAATGGGTCCCAAAACCCTTCCCCTCAATGCTCAGCCCGCCCACCACTTTCCTCAGCACAGCCAAAAGCTGTGAAGCTTTCACACCCCGTCCGTCCCCATTCCTAAAAACTAAACCAACTGTATCCACATTCAATGACCTCCACCTCAAACCCCACCGGTAAGGACAAGCCGGCTGAGACACGCCAACTTGCAACAAAACCCATTTACCCCCTCCCCTCTGATCGGTCTTGGATTTCCTAAGCCGAATGCTCATCCTATCCCTACAAAAGGAAACCTCACTCGATAAAAGCCCCTGTTCAGCTTTGGTTCCTAGCAGTTCAGAAACCCGAAAAGCCCCGAAGAACATCCAGGACATCAGCGTGGAGAAAAGACAAACTTCCACATCTGCGGAATATATCCCAGACAAAATCCCAATCACCCTCTCTAAAAGCTCCCAAGACAGAGGATTTCGAACCCTGGTTGTGCGGCCACATTCACGGGCCCAACTTTCCAACATGCGCGTCCCAAGTTCCCCTGCGGAGGGTGCATAACCTCACAACAGTTTCCCAACAAAGGCAATCCCCGCCAGCTTGCCCGCTATCGTAACCCTAGACAGACCTTTTTCAATCAAATCCAAAATAAACTGAATCACATCTTCTTGTCTAAGCTCAGGGGAGTCCCGCTGCATAGCGCCGGAGTACAGAAATTCCACCCATGCTGTCCTGTACGCTGCTTTCGTGGATCCCGCCAGATAACCTAAAACCAGCTGCAACATCCTGTGTTGCCTACGTACCACAAATGCTACAGCATTCTGGTCGGAGTCCCGTACACGTCCTTGGCCAGCCCATGGAATCTCCCCCACTGTGAACGAGACAAAGCATCCGCTATGTCATTGTCCACACCCGGCACATGCACTGCTCGAAAAGAGATAGCATGCCGTAAGCAACCCAACACAAACACCCTCAGCAGCTTCAAGACCTGTTCATCCCGGGTAGACTGGCGGTTCACAATTTGAACAACCGCCATGTTGTCGATTCTGAAGGCTACCTTCTTGTGCGCCAGCTGGTCCCCCCATAAGGTGATCGCAACCTCCAACGGGAAGAACTCCAAAAAGGCTCTGCTCCTGCCCCCATCCACCTACTCTGGGGCCCACTGCTCCGCACACCACCTCTCTTGCCAATACAAACCAAAGCCGGCACTCCCCGCCGCATCGGAAAATATTTGTACATCCAAAAGCATGTCGCCCTTCCTCATCAAGGGTATGCCATTAAAGTTTTGTAAGAAAAACTGCCACATTCTCAAGTCCTCCCACACCCCTGCTGACAAACGCACATGATGATGCGTAGGCCTCTGTCCCGCTAGTGCCCTTCCCAGTCATCTACAAAACGTCCTCCCTACTCTCACCACCCTACACGCAAAATTCAGGTGACCCAGCAGCACCTGAATCTCCTTCACTGTGACCTTATGTTTTGCCAACATTTTTGCCGCAGCCCCAACATTTGCTGCTTTTTGTCTGCCGGAAGGCGCCCCTCCATCAATTGAGAGTCCAACTCAATACCTTAAAAGGAGAGAGCCCTGCAGGGCCTCATAGTCTTTTCCGGTGCCAATGGCACGCCCAGTTTCCTCATGATCTCATTGAAACTATCCAGTGCCTCCTGGCAGTCCGTGGAGCCTGAGGTGCCAACAAAGAAAAAGTCATCCAGGTAGTGTGTTACTCCTTGGTGACCCGTCCGTTCCATAAACAACCATTGTAGGAACGTGCTGAAACACTCAAAAAGTGCGCAAGATATAGAACAGCCCATCGGCAATGCTTTGTCAACGTACCAGTGACCCTTAAACTGGATACCCAAAAGATCCCAATCATCTGGGTGGACTGTAAGCAGCCGGAAAGCCGACTTTATGTCGCACTTTGCCATCATCGCCATTGCGCCCACGGTCACTACCAGTGACATGGCTACGTCAACAGATGAATATGATACAGCGGCCTCCCGCTCGTCGATGAAATCATTCACCGAACCTCCTTCAGGCCACGACAAATTATGTATTAGGCGAACCTGTCCTTGTTCTTTTTTAGGCACCACTCCAATGGGTGACACAATCACATTTTTTAGAGGCCAATCCTCAAAGGGCCCCGGCATGCGGCCCTCACGCACTTCCTTATCCAGCTTTTCTGGCCGATTTCAAATTGTCTGCCCACCGTCTTGTCCTAGGTCCGTCGTACCCCAGTCTGAAACTTTCCAGAAACCCCACCCTCAAACGTTCCGCAGCCTCCACGTCAGTATATCCCTGTAAGGCTGCAATCAAAATGTCCACCTTAACCGGAGTACGAGCCCTTTGGCCCAGGCCCCTTAGCTCCTCGCCCTCCCGCGAGCTGCTGCTGCTGCCCCCCTGTCTTGAAACCCCCTGCCTGCCACTGCTGTGTCCCTTGCTGCTAAACCTGGCCACCCCCCCCAGCAATTGACCAACGCATGCCTAACCCCACACCCTGAGCAGTCGTGCCTGAAACGGCAGTACTCCAGAGTGCACAAACCCTTGTTGTAATCCCAACAAGCCCCTTTTGACCCAGGCTGGCCCCTTCCTGCTCCCCCCACCCCTCCTCGGGTGGGGCCCCCCCAAAAGGGCCGATAAACGAGTGGGAGACCGCTGGCCGTGAAAATGGTTTTCCCAGACCCAGCTAAGCCCATAGTGTGTTGCCACAAGTCTGTGTCCTGCTCACCCCATTTAGCCTCCGGGTCCCACGCCATGCATGCCCGAAACTCCTCATCATATTGCGCCCAGGCATACCCACCCCCAGTAATCTGTGCCTTCCTAATCACGTCCATGTACTTGAACATGGCCACAGACCTTTCAGGGTATTTTTCACAGTATACGCTGGCATATATAAGGAACGCCGCCGTCCAATTCTCAATCGTCAAAGGCACCTTCGGCCGTTTTGCCAACTCCTCTTCTTTAGACCCCTCTTTGCCTGAACTTCTCTGTGGAGGAGTTTAAGCATTTCAACATATTCCCCCTTCCATATACGTTCCTTGGTAGACAACTTCAAATGGGCGCCCAATGGCTTAGTAACGCCAATGTATGGCAACCGTTTAATTTTCAACTCCTTACTCTCTAATTTAGTCTCCGCCTCCCCTGTTGGAATCTTTACCGTCACCTTATTATCCATCATGCTGTCCTCCGTGCTTACAGACGCCTTACCTGTGCCCTCCACTGACCCCTTACCTGGGTCCTCCGTTCCTACCCCTACATCCACCACATAGGTACCCTTGCTCAACCTACCCCCCACCCCTCCTCCCTGTCAGGCCCACCCACACCATTACAGGACACAAGCGCGCTGACTGTTTACCTGGCGCCAAGGATTCCGCCCGCCACTCTACTGTGTGTCCTGGCAGAGGGGCCGACCTCTCCTCCCAGTGCGATGTCCGACCCGTGGGCCTCGCCTGGCATTGTGACACCTGCAAAACACTATGCACAGCATTACTCGGCCCCCCTCTCCCTCAACTTCAACATCCCGCAACTGTCCCTCCTCCTTACAATCCTCCTCGTAATCCAGCTCTTCCTGCCTAGCACCACTGGCCTCCCCCGCTTGGGGCACAGAATGCACCCTCCTAGCAACACACAACACATCTCCGTCGTCGCTCCTCCTTCGGCGTTGTCCCCCCCGGACTGTTGAGGCCCAGTGGGTGTTGGGGCCGGCGAGCCCGCCCTGGGCCTACTTGTGCCAGCCGCAATGGGATCGACCGCCGGTACTGTGTACGCCACCCGAGGCTCCACCCTCCCTTCTCCTTGGTGCCAACGGGCCGCTTCCAGCCCTGCCAAGTCTGGTACCCCGCATCGCTCCGCCGCCTGCAAAAGAAAAGCATGGTCTGCTGTGCTGGGCCCATCACAACTCCCCTTCCTACCACCACCTAATGTGCTAGCAACCCAGGCCTGCCCCACCGCACTAAGATCCACCAACCCCTCCCTGTCCCAAAACTCCTCCTCCCCCTCACTCCAATCCAAACCCACTGCACCCTGGCTGCCCACCCAACTCGGCCCAGTCTCCTCGTCCCCCTGAACCTGACCCAACCCCCCCTGCGCCCCTCCACCGGCACCGTCAGTTGAGACAACCCCGACCCCTTCCCCTAAAACCTCCGACCCCACTCCCCGGCGGTACTCCTCCAACCCACCATCGCCTCACGCCCCCGCAACCCCCTCTGCCCACGATGAAAAAAAATCCAGGCCATCCCAGTCTCTCTCACTCCCCTCAGACTCAATCAACAAAGGGGAAACGCCCCCTCTGCCCCACCCCACCTGCTCCGCCGTAGCAGACCCCACCAACCCCCCCAATGTGCCTGCCTGATCCTCAGCCCCTGCGCCTACCTTGCTAAGGGGCTTCTCCTAAGC
Source organism: Triturus cristatus (assembly GCF_964204655.1). NCBI lineage: Eukaryota > Metazoa > Chordata > Amphibia > Caudata > Salamandridae > Triturus > Triturus cristatus. Next base: position 1,757,947,468 of record NC_140589.1, read on the forward strand.
CATCTGCACAGGCCCCCTTCCTCCATGCACAGCAAACTGCACGGCCTGGCTACCCCCACTCTCCACCTCCAACTGCCCCTCTTCAAACAGACGAGCCAGAGCCCCTCCCGCCCTCTCCTCACGCTGCCGCACATTCCCAGATCCCCTTGGGCTGCTCTCCGTGCATAGGAGCGGCCCCTATCAGCCTGGGATGGCGGTGGGGATATGTGCGACACGCTCCCCTGCCGGGCCTTCCCACTAGATTGCGGCATAAAATCAAGGGCCCCCCCGCTCCCTGGACGCGTCTCCTCATAACCTGGGGCAGTGCTTTCAATACTCTCCGTACACGGGGCCGCTCCTCTCGCATATGAGCGGCCCCCAACCACACGCGACCCCGGCGGGGAGACGCCAGACACGCTCCCCCATGTGGGACCCCTCCCCCTTGCCACTGAAGCCCCCACACCTCCCGTGTCCCCACGAGCGACCGCAACACCCATCGGGCCGCACTCCTGGCATCCGCGCGGCCCCTGAGACTCACCTTGGCCTTGCCTGCTTTCCGGGGGGGGGGTGAAAAAGCCGCGACAGTGGCCGCTACTCCGGCCGACGCGCACCTCACCGGGTGCGTGGCATTGGAGGCATCAATAGATCGAGCCAGCTGGCCTCACTCAGCAGTCTCACTGCCTCCAGCACACAATAGTCCTCTCCTGACATCCTGCCAACCATAAAACTCCGCCAATGCACAAAGTAAAATACTACCTGCCTCAAACTACCACTAGGCCCTGACAAAAAACCTACTCTACGCAGCGCTCCCAGCCACCAGGTCAGGGCTCACGGGAGGTTTCCTCCTCGCAGCCCTGTTGTGGCTATCACTTCCACTTCTTTCTCCCAGCGGTCTTGCCCAAAGATTAGTTGTGTCCGGAGTTGAAGAGTGTGCTGGCAATGTTGGACATCTAAGATGGCCGCTAGCACACTCGTTGTCTAGCAGTCTAGTTCTTTCCTTGTGTTTTGAGCAGCTCAGGTGAAGCGCGCGCTAACGTTTCAAGGCGCACTTCACCGAGAGCTTCACCCGAGTGAGACCTACCTCATAGTCGTTGGATAAAAGTTTAGTCAGCGAGCGTTGCGGAGGCCGTCGGTCATCCTGCGTCAGTTCCCGTCACTTCGAAAAACCTCAGGTTAGTGTACGAAGTCCGCGCATGCTCTGAGAACTGAAGTAAGCGGTGCTCTGTACTAGGAAGGAGATGTGACTGGAAATTCATTCGGGAAATATCGCGCAAGACCAAAAGAGTAGCGTTCGAGTTAGAAAGGCGACGCTACCCAACGGAAAAGATAGCGAACAGCCTGTGCGTTTTACTGGTGAAAGCGCAGGGTGAAAAGAGTAGTGTTCCGGTTATGCCCTTCATGCGCAACCTAAAGAAAAGTAGTGTTCTAATCAAACTAAGCTACATTCCTCAAAGATAGTGAACAACTCGCTAATATTAAACCAGTCATTGCAAGAATCTAAGGTAGCGCTTCAGTTAGTTCAGCGCTACTCAAGTCAGGAAGCAGAAGATAAGCCGGCACAGTTTATAGTCAATCAATTAGAAATAATTACACAAGTCATAGAATCTTATTCCCCCTGTAAAACTCGATAGCTACAGATACTCCTGATTAGTTGAAATAATCTGAGTTTTACAGGGCACATCCATAGGAGAGTAGAGTGAACAGGAATACAGAAAAAAGAAAAACAAGACTGACGACATTATTTGATGGGTGCTAAACATACTGTGACAGTTTTCACGGACCATCGTAATTTAAATTTTTTACGCTCAGCCCGCACCCTTACCCCACGTCAATTGCGTTGGTCGCTTTACTTTGCAGACTTCATTTTGTCATCACCTTTCGCCCTGGTGCAAAAAATGGAAAAGCGGATGCCCTCTCCAGATTGGATATGGACAACCACAGAGTGATCATTAATAATCAGCCCATAATTCCCCAAGATAAAATCGTTGGAGCCATTACCCAAAGTTCCTTCGAAGCTCAAATTCGAAAAAGTATGACTACCACTGAAATGTGAAATGGAAACTTGGGGTGCAAAAAACTCACAAGGTACCATTCAGGATGGTTTGCCGTATCAAGATTCCGCCCTGTTTTTGCCTACAAAAGATCTTCAAGTACAGGCGATGAAAGACTGTCATGACCATCCGATGGCAGGCCACAAAGGTATATTGAAGACTGAAGAACTACTCAAGCGCCGTTTTTGGTGGCCCTACATGTGTTGAGACATCCCTCAGTATGTTTTGGGATGCGAGATCTGTGCATGGGGAAAATCCGATAGGCAGGCTCCTAAGGGTCTTTTGCAACCTTTGCCAACACCCCCATACCCTTGGCACACAGTGTCTTTAGCCTCATAGTGGATCTGCCCTCCTCTCAGGGATTTGACACTATCTTGGTGTGTGTAAATACCTTTAGTAAAATTACACATTTCTTACCCCATAAAGGTTGTGGCTATCACTTCCACTTCTTTCTCCCAGCGGTCTTGCCCAAAGATTAGTTGTGTCCGGAGTTGAAGAGTGTGCTGGCAATGTTGGACATCTAAGATGGCCGCTAGCAGACTCGTTGTCTAGCAGTCTAGTTCTTTCCTTGTGTTTTGAGCAGCTCAGGTGAAGCGCGCGCTAATGTTCCAAGGCGCACTTCACCGAGAGCTTCTCCCGAGTGAGACCTACCTTATAGTCGTCGGATAAAAGTTTAGTCAGGGAGCGTTGCGGGGGCCGTCGGTCATCCTGCGTCGGTTCCCGTCACTTCGAAAACCTTCAGGTTAGTGTACGAAGTCCGTGCATGCTCTGAGAACTGAAGTAAGCGGTGCGCTGTACTAGGAAGGAGACGTGACTGGAAATTCATTAGGGAAATATCGCGCAAGACCAAATGAGTAGCGTTCGAGTTAGAAAGGCGACGCTACCCAACGAAAAGATAGCGAACAGCCAGTACTTTTTACTAGTGAAGGCGCAGGGCCAAAAGAGTAGTGTTCCGGTTATGCCCTTGATGCGCAACCTAAAGAAAAGTAGTAGAGTGATCATTGATAATCAGCCCATAATTCCCCAAGATAAAATTGTTGGAGCCATTACCCAAAGTTCCTTCGAAGCGCAAATTCGAAAAAGTATGACTACCACTGAAATGGAAACTTGGGCTGCAGAAAACTCACAACGTACCATTCAGGATGGTTTTCCGTATCAAGATTCCGCCCTGTTTTTGCCTACAAAAGATCTTCAAGTACAGGCGATGAAAGACTGTCATGACCATCCGATGGCAGGCCACAAAGGTATATTGAAGACTGAAGAACTACTCAAGCTCCGTTTTTGGTGGCCCTACATGTGTCGAGACATCCGTCAGTATGTTTTGGATGCAAGATCTGTGCACGGGGAAAATCCGATAGGCAGGATCCTAAGGGTCTTTTGCAACGTTTGCCAACACCCCCATACCCTTGGCACACAGTGTCTTTAGACCTCATAGTGGATCTGCCCTCCTCTCAGGGATTTGACACTATCTTGGTGTGTGTAGATACCTTTAGTAAAATGACACATTTCTTACCCCATAAAGGTACACCTACAGCGAAACAACTTTCCCAGCTTTTTAATCATAATATTATTCGCCTTCATGGTATTCCCAAAGTTTTGATTACCGACAGGGGTTCACAATTCCAGTCTCATTTCTGGAAAGCCTACACTAAGGGTCTAGGTATTGACTATTGCTATTCTACTAGTTTCCATCCTGAAACCGATGGTCAAACTGAGAGAACCAACCAAGTGTTAGAGCAATATCTCAGACTTTATCTTCTGGATGAGGAAGGTGATTGGCCTGATTTCCTTTGGACGGCTGAGTACGCTCACAATAATGCCCAAACTGTGTCCACTGGCTATTCGCCCTTCTTTATGAATTATGGTAGACACCCCAATTCTCTGATAGATTTTGGAAACGTGAATGTTCCAGCAGTTCAGGACCTTGCCCAACACCTAACTAGAATTCATCACACTGCCACACAAAATTTGACCTCAGCTAAACATAAATACAAATATTTTGCAGATTTAAAACGTAGACAACACCCGGACCTCAAGGTGAGGGATAAAGTCTGGCTCTGTACAAGACATTTAAGATTGAAAGGTACTCGCAAATTTCAACCACGCTTTATCGGTCCTTATCCGATAGCAGAGTTTATCAATCCAGTTACATTTTGGTTACTCCTCCCAAGTACTGCCAAATTCCACCCAGTTTTCCACATCTCGTTACTCAAAAAGGTCCATCCGAACCTACGACAGACAAACCCACCTCCCCCTCTGGTTCTTGATGGTGGAATCGAATACGAATGTCAAAGGAATCTTAGACTCTAAAAAGATTCACAATGATCTCTTTTATCTCATTGATTGGAAAGGTTATGGTCCTGAAGAACTCTCTTGGGAACTCAGTTCCAATGTTCATGCCCCTCGGTTGATCAAAGCCTTTCCTGCTAAATTTCCTTCTAAACCACGACTGGAGGAAAGCCCGTTGGGAGGGGTACTGTCAGGGCTCACGGGAGGTTTCCTCCTCGCAGCCCTGTTGTGGCTATCACTTCCACTTCTTTCTCCCAGCGGTCTTGCCCAAAGATTAGTTGTGCCCGGAGTTGGAGAGTGTGCTGGCAACGTTGGACATCTAAGATGGCCGCCAGCACACTCGTTGTTTTGCAGTCTAGTTCTTTCCTTGTGTTTTGAGCAGCTCAGGTGAAGCGTGCGCTAATGTTCCAAGGCGCACTTCACCGAGAGCTTCACCCGAGTGAGACCTACCTCATAGTCGTCGGATAAAAGTTTAGTCAGGTAGCGTTGCGGAGGCCGTCGGTCATCCTGTGTCTGTTCCCGTCACTTTGAAAACCTTCAGGTTAGTGTACGAAGTCCGCGTATGCTCTGAGAACTGAAGTAAGCGGTGCGCTGTACTAGGAAGGAGACGTGACTAGAAATTCATTAGGGAAATATCGCACAAGACCAAAAGAGTAGCGTTCGAGTTAGAAAGGCGACGCTACCCAATGAAAAGATAGCGAACAGCCAGTACGTTTTACTAGTGAAGGTGCAGGGCGAAAAGACTAGTGTTCCGGTTATGCCCTTGATGCGCAACCTAAAGAAAAGTAGTAGAGTGATCATTGATAATCAGCCCATAATTTCCAAAGATAAAATTGTTGGAGCCATTACCCAAAGTTCCTTCGAAGCGCAAATTCGAAAAAGTATGACTACCACTGAAATGGAAACTTGGGCTGCAGAAAACTCACAACGTACCATTCAGGAAGGTTTTCTGTATCAAGGTTCCACCCTGTTTTTGCCTACAAAAGATCTTCAAGTACAGGCGATGAAAGACTGTCATGACCATCCGATGGCAGGCCACAAAGGTATATTGAAGACTTAAGAACTACTCAAGCGCCGTTTTTGGTGGCCCTACATGTGTCGAGACATCCGTCAGTATGTTTTGGGATGCAAGATCTGTGCACAGTGGAAAATCCGATAGGCAGGCTCCTAAGGGTCTTTTGCAACCTTTGCCAACACCCCCATACCCTTGGCACACAGTGTCTTTAGACCTCATAGTGGATCTGCCCTCCTCTCAGGGATTTGACACTATCTTGGTGTGTGTAGATACCTTTAGTAAAATGACACATTTCTTACCCCATAAAGGTACACCTACAGCGAAACAACTTTCCCAGCTTTTTAATCATAACATTATTCGCCTTCATGGTATTCCCAAAGTTTTGATTATCGACAGGGGTTCACAATTCCTGTCTCATTTCTGGAAAGCCTACACTAAGGGTCTAGGTATTGACCATCGCTATTCTACTAGTTTCCCTCCTGAAACCGATGGTCAAACTGAGAGAACCAACCAAGAGTTAGAGCAATATCTCAGACTTTATCTTCTGGATGAGGAAGGTGATTGGCCTGATTTCCTTTGGACGGCTGAGTACTCTCACAATAATGCCCAAAATGTGTCCACTGGCTATTCGCCCTTCTTTATGAATTATGGTAGACACCCCAATTCTCTGATAGATTTTGGAAACGTGAATGTTCCAGCAGTTCAGGACCTTGCCCAACACCTAACTAGAATTCATCACACTGCCACACAAAATTTGACCTCAGCTAAACATAAATACAAATATTTTGCAGATTTAAAACGTAGACAACACCCGGACCTCAAGGTGAGGGATAAAGTCTGGCTCTGTACAAGACATTTAAGATTGAAAGGTACTCGCAAATTTCAACCACGCTTTATCGGTCCTTATCCGATAGCAGAGATTATCAATCCAGTTACATTTCGGTTACTCCTCCCAAGCACTGCCAAATTCCACCAGGTTTTCCACATCTCGTTACTCAAAAAGGTCCATCTGAACCTACAACAGACAAACCCACCTCCCCCTCTGGTTCTTGATGGTGGAATCGAATACGAATGTCAAAGGAATCTTAGACTCTAAAAAGATTCACAATGATCTCTTTTATCTCATTGATTGGAAAGGTTATGGTCCTGAAGAACGCTCTTGGGAACTCAGTTCCAATGTTCATGCCCCTCGGTTGATCAAAGCCTTTCATGCTAAATTTCCTTCTAAACCACGACTGGAGGAAACCCCGTTGGGAGGGGGTACTGTCAGGGCCCACGGGAGGTTTCCTCCTCGCAGCCCTGTTGTGGCTATCACTTCCACTTCTTTCTCCCAGCGGTCTTGCCCAAAGATTAGTTGTGCCCGGAGTTGGAGAGTGTGCTGGCAACGTTGGACATCTAAGATGGCCGCCAGCACACTCGTTGTTTTGCAGTCTAGTTCTTTCCTTGTGTTTTGAGCAGCTCAGGTGAAGTGTGCGCTAATGTTCCAAGGCGCACTTCACCGAGAGCTTCACCCGAGTGAGACCTACCTCATAGTCGTCGGATAAAAGTTTAGTCAGGTAGCGTTGCGGAGGCCGTCGGTCATCCTGCGTCTGTTCCCGTCACTTTGAAAACCTTCAGGTTAGTGTACGAAGTCCGCGCATGCTCTGAGAACTGAAGTAAGCCGTGCGCTGTACTAGGAAGGAGACGTGACTAGAAATTCATTAGGGAAATATCGCACAAGACCAAAAGAGTAGCGTCCGAGTTACAAAGGCGACGCTACCCAACGAAAAGATAGCGAACAGCCAGTACGTTTTACTAGTGAAGATGCAGGGCGAAAAGAGTAGTGTTCCGGTTATGCCCTTGATGCGCAACCTAAAGAAAAGTAGTAGAGCGATCATTGATAATCAGCCCATAATTTCCCAAGATAAAACTGTTGGAGCCATTACCCAAAGTTCCTTCGAAGCGCAAATTCGAAAAAGTATGACTACCACTGAAATGGAAACTTGGGCTGCAGAAAACTCACAACGTACCATTCAGGATGGTTTGCTGTATCAAGGTTCCACCCTGTTTTTTTTGCCTACAAAAGATCTTCAAGTACAGGCGATGAAAGACTGTCATGACCATCCGATGGCAGGCCACAAAGGTATATTGAAGACTTAAGAACTACTCAAGCGCCGTTTTTGGTGGCCCTACATGTGTCGAGACATCCGTCAGTATGTTTTGGGATGCAAGATCTGTGCACGGGGAAAATCCGATAGGCAGGCTCCTAAGGGTCTTTTGCAACCTTTGCCAACACCCCCATACCCTTGGCACACAGTGTCTTTAGACCTCATAGTGGATCTGCCCTCCTCTCAGGGATTTGACACTATCTTGGTGTGTGTAGATACCTTTAGTAAAATGACACATTTCTTACCCCATAAAGGTACACCTACAGCGAAACATCTTTCCCAGCTTTTTAATCATAACATTATTCGCCTTCATGGTATTCCCAAAGTTTTGATTATCGACAGGGGTTCACAATTCCTGTCTCATTTCTGGAAAGCCTACACTAAGGGTCTAGGTATTGACCATCGCTATTCTACTAGTTTCCCTCCTGAAACCGATGGTCAAACTGAGAGAACCAACCAAGAGTTAGAGCAATATCTCAGACTTTATCTTCTGGATGAGGAAGGTGATTGGCCTGATTTCCTTTGGACGGCTGAGTACTCTCACAATAATGCCCAAAATGTGTCCACTGGCTATTCGCCCTTCTTTATGAATTATGGTAGACACCCCAATTCTCTGATAGATTTTGGAAACGTGAATGTTCCAGCTGTTCAGGACCTTGCCCAACACCTAACTAGAATTCATCACACTGCCACACAAAATTTGACCTCAGCTAAACATAAATACAAATATTTTGCAGATTTAAAACGTAGACAACACCCGGACCTCAAGGTGAGGGATAAAGTCTGGCTCTGTACAAGACATTTAAGATTGAAAGGTACTCGCAAATTTCAACCACGCTTTATCGGTCCTTATCCGATAGCAGAGTTTATCAATCCAGTTACATTTCGGTTACTCCTCCCAAGCACTGCCAAATTCCACCCAGTTTTCCACATCTCGTTACTCAAAAAGGTCCATCCGAACCTACGACACACAAACCCACCTCTCCCTCTGGTTCTTGATGGTGGAATCGAATACGAATGTCAAAGGAATCTTGGACTCTAAAAAGATTCACAATGATCTCTTTTATCTCATTGATTGGAAAGGTTATGGTCCTGAAGAACTCTCTTGGGAACTCAGTTCCAATGTTCATGCCCCTCGGTTGATCAAAGCCTTTCATGCTAAATTTCCTTCTAAACCACGACTGGAGGAAACCCCGTTGGGAGGGGATACTGTCAGGGCTCACGGGAGGTTTCCTCCTCGCAGCCCTGTTGTGGCTATCACTTCCACTTCTTTCTCCCAGCGGTCTTGCCCAAAGATTAGTTGTGCCCGGAGTTGGAGAGTATGCTGGCAATGTTGGACATCTAAGATGGCCGCTAGCAGACTCGTTGTCTAGCAGTCTAGTTCTTTCCTTGTGTTTTGAGCAGCTCAGGTGAAGCGCGCGCTAATGTTCCAAGGCGCACTTCACCGAGAGCTTCACCCGAGTGAGACCTACCTTATAGTCGTCGGATAAAAGTTTAGTCAGGGAGCGTTGCGGGGGCCGTCGGTCATCCTGCGTCGGTTCCCGTCACTTCGAAAACCTTCAGGTTAGTGTACGAAGTCCGTGCATGCTCTGAGAACTGAAGTAAGCGGTGCGCTGTACTAGGAAGGAGACGTGACTAGAAATTCATTAGGGAAATATCGCACAAGACCAAAAGAGTAGCGTTCGAGCTAGAAAGGCGACGCTACCCAACGAAAAGATAGCGAACAGCCAGTACGTTTTATTAGTGAAGGCGCAGGGCAAAAAGAGTAGTGTTCCGGCTATGCCCTTGATGCGCAACCTAAAGAAAAGTAGTAGAGTGATCATTGATAATCAGCCCATAATTTCCCAAGATAAAATTGTTGGAGCCATTACCCAAAGTTCCTTCGAAGCGCAAATTCGAAAAAGTATGACTACCACTGAAATGGAAACTTGGGCTGCAGAAAACTCACAACGTACCATTCAGGATGGTTTGCTGTATCAAGGTTCCACCCTGTTTTTGCCTACAAAAGATCTTCAAGTACAGGCGATGAAAGACTGTCATGACCATCCGATGGCAGGCCACAAAGGTATATTGAAGACTTAAGAACTACTCAAGTGCCGTTTTTGGTGGCCCTACATGTGTCGAGACATCCGTCAGTATGTTATGGTATGCAAGATCTGTGCAGAGGGAAAATCCGATAGGCAGGCTCCTAAGGGTCTTTTGCAACCTTTGCCAACACCCCCATACCCTTGGCACACAGTGTCTTTAGACCTCATAGTGGATCTGCCCTCCTCTCAGGCATTTGACACTATCTTGGTGTGTGTAGATACCTTTAGTAAAATGACACATTTCTTACCCCATAAAGGTACACCTACAGCGAAAGAACTTTCCCAGCTTTTTAATCATAACATTATTCGCCTTCATGGTATTCCCAAAGTTTTGATTACCGACAGGGGTTCACAATTCCTGTCTCATTTCTGGAAAGCCTACACTAAGGGTCTAGGTATTGACCATCGCTATTCTACTAGTTTCCCTCCTGAAACCGATGGTCAAACTGAGAGAACCAACCAAGAGTTAGAGCAATATCTCAGACTTTATCTTCTGGATGAGGAAGGTGATTGGCCTGATTTCCTTTGGACGGCTGAGTACGCTCACAATAATGCCCAAAATGTGTCCACTGGCTATTCGCCCTTCTTTATGAATTATGGTAGACACCCCAATTCTCTGATAGATTTTGGAAACGTGAATGTTCCAGCAGTTCAGGACCTTGCCCAACACCTAACTAGAATTCATCACACTGCCACACAAAATTTGACCTCAGCTAAACATAAATACAAATATTTTGCAGATTTAAAACGTAGACAACACCCGGACCTCAAGGTGAGGGATAAAGTCTGGCTCTGTACAAGACATTTAAGATTGAAAGGTACTCGCAAATTTCAACCACGCTTTATCGGTCCTTATCCGATAGCAGAGATTATCAATCCAGTTACATTTTGGTTACTCCTCCCAAGCACTGCCAAATTCCACCAGGTTTTCCACATCTCGTTACTCAAAAAGGTCCATCTGAACCTACAACAGACAAACCCACCTCCCCCTCTGGTTCTTGATGGTGGAATCGAATACGAATGTCAAAGGAATCTTAGACTCTAAAAAGATTCACAATGATCTCTTTTATCTCATTGATTGGAAAGGTTATGGTCCTGAAGAATGCTCTTGGGAACTCAGTTCCAATGTTCATGCCCCTCGGTTGATCAAAGCCTTTCATGCTAAATTTCCTTCTAAACCACGACTGGAGGAAACCCCGTTGGGAGGGGGTACTGTCAGGGCTCACGGGAGGTTTCCTCCTCGCAGCCCTGTTGTGGCTATCACTTCCACTTCTTTCTCCCAGCGGTCTTGCCCAAAGATTAGTTGTGCCCGAAGTTGGAGAGTGTGCTGGCAACGTTGGACATCTAAGATGGCCGCCAGCACACTCGTTGTTTTGCAGTCTAGTTCTTTCCTTGTGTTTTGAGCAGCTCAGGTGAAGTGTGCGCTAATGTTCCAAGGCGCACTTCACCGAGAGCTTCACCCGAGTGAGACCTACCTCATAGTCGTCGGATAAAAGTTTAGTCAGGTAGCGTTGCGGAGGCCGTCGGTCATCCTGCGTCTGTTCCCGTCACTTTGAAAACCTTCAGGTTAGTGTACGAAGTCCGCGCATGCTCTGAGAACTGAAGTAAGCCGTGCGTTGTACTAGGAAGGAGACGTGACTAGAAATTCATTAGGGAAATATCGCACAAGACCAAAAGAGTAGCGTTCGAGTTAGAAAGGCGACGCTACCCAACGAAAAGATAGCGAACAGCCAGTACGTTTTACTAGTGAAGGTGCAGGGCGAAAAGAGTAGTGTTCCGGTTATGCCCTTGATGCGCAACCTAAAGAAAAGTAGTAGAGCGATCATTGATAATCAGCCCATAATTTCCCAAGATAAAATTGTTGGAGCCATTACCCAAAGTTCCTTCGAAGCGCAAATTCGAAAAAGTATGACTACCACTGAAATGGAAACTTGGGCTGCAGAAAACTCACAACGTACCATTCAGGATGGTTTGCTGTATCAAGGTTCCACCCTGTTTTTTTTGCCTACAAAAGATCTTCAAGTACAGGCGATGAAAGACTGTCATGACCATCCGATGGCAGGCCACAAAGGTATATTGAAGACTTAAGAACTACTCAAGTGCCGTTTTTGGTGGCCCTACATGTGTCGAGACATCCGTCAGTATGTTTTGGGATGCAAGATCTGTGCAGAGGGAAAATCCGATAGGCAGGCTCCTAAGGGTCTTTTGCAACCTTTGCCAACACCCCCATACCCTTGGCACACAGTGTCTTTAGACCTCATAGTGGATCTGCCCTCCTCTCAGGGATTTGACACTATCTTGGTGTGTGTAGATACCTTTAGTAAAATGACACATTTCTTACCCCATAAAGGTACACCTACAGCGAAACAACTTTCCCAGCTTTTTAATCATAACATTATTCGCCTTCATGGTATTCCCAAAGTTTTGATTATCGACAGGGGTTCACAATTCCTGTCTCATTTCTGGAAAGCCTACACTAAGGGTCTAGGTATTGACCATCGCTATTCTACTAGTTTCCCTCCTGAAACCGATGGTCAAACTGAGAGAACCAACCAAGAGTTAGAGCAATATCTCAGACTTTATCTTCTGGATGAGGAAGGTGATTGGCCTGATTTCCTTTGGACGGCTGAGTACGCTCACAATAATGCCCAAAATGTGTCCTCTGGCTATTCGCCCTTCTTTATGAATTATGGTAGACACCCCAATTCTCTGATAGATTTTGGAAACGTGAATGTTCCAGCAGTTCAGGACCTTGCCCAACACACCTAACTAGAATTCATCACACTGCCACACTTAATTTGACCTCAGCTAAACATAAATACAAATATTTTGCAGATTTAAAACGTAGACAACACCCGGACCTCAAGGTGGGGGATAAAGTCTGGTTCTGTACAAGACATTTAAGATTGAAAGGTACTCGCAAATTTCAACCACGCTTTATCGGTCCTTATCCGATAGCAGAGATTATCAATCCAGTTACATTTCGGTTACTCCTCCCAAGCACTGCCAAATTCCACCAGGTTTTCCACATCTCGTTACTCAAAAAGGTCCATCTGAACCTACGACAGACAAACCCACCTCCCCCTCTGGTCCTTGATGGTGGAATCGAATACGAATGTCAAAGGAATCTTAGACTCTAAAAAGATTCACAATGATCTCTTTTATCTCATTGATTGGAAAGGTTATGGTCCTGAAGAACGCTCTTGTGAACTCAGTTCCAATGTTCATGTCTCTCGGTTGATCAAAGCCTTTCATGCTAAATTTCCTTCTAAACCACGACTGGAGGGGGTACTTTCAGGGCTCACGGGAACGTTTCGTCCTCGCAGTCCTGTTGTGGATATCACTTCCACTTCTTTCTCCCAGCGGTCTTGCCCAAAGATTAGTTGTGCCCGGAGTAGGAGAGTGTGCTGGCAACGTTGGACATCTAAGATGGCCGCCAGCACACTCGTTGTCTAGCAGTCTCGTTCTTTCCTTGTGTTTTGAGCAGCTCAGGTGAAGCGCGCGCTAACTTTCCAAAGCGCACTTCACCGAGAGCTTCACCCGAGTGAGACCTACCTCATAGTCGTTGGATAAAAGTTTAGTCAGGGAGCGTTGCGGAGGCCATCGGTCATACTGCGTCAGTTCCCGTCACTTCGAAAACCTTCAGGTTAGTGTACGAAGTCCGCGCATGCTCTGAGAACTGAAGTAAGCGGTGCGCTGTACTAGGAAGGAGACGTGCCTAGAAATTCATTAGGGAAATATCGCGCAAGACCAAAAGAGTAGCGTTCGAGTTAGAAAGGCGACGCTACCCAACGAAAAGATAGCGAACAGCCAGTACGTTTTACTAGTGAAGACGCAGGGCGAAAAGAAAAGTGTTCCGGTTATGCCCTTGATGCGCAACCTAAAGAAAAGTAGTAGAGTGATCATTGATAATCAGCCCATAATTCCCCAAGATAAAATTGTTGGAGCCATTACCCAAAGTTCCTTCGAAGCGCAAATTCGAAAAAGTATGACTACCACTGAAATGGAAACTTGGGCTGCAGAAAACTCACAACGTACCATTCAGGATGGTTTGCCGTATCAAGATTCCGCCCTGTTTTTGCCTACAAAAGATCTTCAAGTACAGGCGATGAAAGACTGTCATGACCATCCGATGGCAGGCCACAAAGGTATATTGAAGACTTAAGAACTACTCAAGCGCCGTTTTTGGTGGCCCTACATGTGTCGAGACATCCGCGAGTATGTTTTGCGATGCAAGATCTGTGCACAGGGAAAATCCGATAGGCAGGCTCCTAAGGGTCTTTTGCAACCTTTGCCAACACCCCCATACCCTTGGCACACAGTGTCTTTAGACCTCATAGTGGATCTGCCCTCCTCTCAGGGATTTGACACTATCTTGGTGTGTGTAGATACCTTTAGTAAAATGACACATTTCTTACCTCATAAAGGTACACCTACAGCGAAACAACTTTCCCAGCTTTTTAATCATAACATTAATCGCCTTCATGGTATTCCCAAAGTTTTGATTACCGACAGGGGTTCACAATTCCTGTCTCATTTCTGGAAAGCCTACACTAAGGGTCTAGGTATTGACCATCGCTATTCTACTAGTTTCCCTCCTGAAACCGATGGTCAAACTGAGAGAACCAACCAAGAGTTAGAGCAATATCTCAGACTTTATCTTCTGGATGAGGAAGGTGATTGGCCTGATTTCCTTTGGACGGCTGAGTACGCTCACAATAATGCCCAAAATGTGTCCTCTGGCTATTCGCCCTTCTTTATGAATTATGGTAGACACCCCAATTCTCTGATAGATTTTGGAAACGTGAATGTTCCAGCAGTTCAGGACCTTGCCCAACACACCTAACTAGAATTCATCACACTGCCACACTTAATTTGACCTCAGGTAAACATAAATACAAATATTTTTCAGATTTAAAACGTAGACAACACCCGGACCTCAAGGTGGGGGATAAAGTCTGGTTCTGTACAAGACATTTAAGATTGAAAGGTACTCGCAAATTTCAACCACGCTTTATCGGTCCTTATCCGATAGCAGAGATTATCAATCCAGTTACATTTCGGTTACTCCTCCCAAGCACTGCCAAATTCCACCAGGTTTTCCACATCTCGTTACTCAAAAAGGTCCATCTGAACCTACGACAGACAAACCCACCTCCCCCTCTGGTCCTTGATGGTGGAATCGAATACGAATGTCAAAGGAATCTTAGACTCTAAAAAGATTCACAATGATCTCTTTTATCTCATTGATTGGAAAGGTTATGGTCCTGAAGAACGCTCTTGTGAACTCAGTTCCAATGTTCATGTCTCTCGGTTGATCAAAGCCTTTCATGCTAAATTTCCTTCTAAACCACGACTGGAGGGGGTACTTTCAGGGCTCACGGGAACGTTTCGTCCTCGCAGTCCTGTTGTGGATATCACTTCCACTTCTTTCTCCCAGCGGTCTTGCCCAAAGATTAGTTGTGCCCGGAGTAGGAGAGTGTGCTGGCAACGTTGGACATCTAAGATGGCCGCCAGCACACTCGTTGTCTAGCAGTCTCGTTCTTTCCTTGTGTTTTGAGCAGCTCAGGTGAAGCGCGCGCTAACTTTCCAAAGCGCACTTCACCGAGAGCTTCACCCGAGTGAGACCTACCTCATAGTCGTTGGATAAAAGTTTAGTCAGGGAGCGTTGCGGAGGCCATCGGTCATACTGCGTCAGTTCCCGTCACTTCGAAAACCTTCAGGTTAGTGTACGAAGTCCGCGCATGCTCTGAGAACTGAAGTAAGCGGTGCGCTGTACTAGGAAGGAGACGTGCCTAGAAATTCATTAGGGAAATATCGCGCAAGACCAAAAGAGTAGCGTTCGAGTTAGAAAGGCGACGCTACCCAACGAAAAGATAGCGAACAGCCAGTACGTTTTACTAGTGAAGACGCAGGGCGAAAAGAAAAGTGTTCCGGTTATGCCCTTGATGCGCAACCTAAAGAAAAGTAGTAGAGTGATCATTGATAATCAGCCCATAATTCCCCAAGATAAAATTGTTGGAGCCATTACCCAAAGTTCCTTCGAAGCGCAAATTCGAAAAAGTATGACTACCACTGAAATGGAAACTTGGGCTGCAGAAAACTCACAACGTACCATTCAGGATGGTTTGCCGTATCAAGATTCCGCCCTGTTTTTGCCTACAAAAGATCTTCAAGTACAGGCGATGAAAGACTGTCATGACCATCCGATGGCAGGCCACAAAGGTATATTGAAGACTTAAGAACTACTCAAGCGCCGTTTTTGGTGGCCCTACATGTGTCGAGACATCCGCGAGTATGTTTTGCGATGCAAGATCTGTGCACAGGGAAAATCCGATAGGCAGGCTCCTAAGGGTCTTTTGCAACCTTTGCCAACACCCCCATACCCTTGGCACACAGTGTCTTTAGACCTCATAGTGGATCTGCCCTCCTCTCAGGGATTTGACACTATCTTGGTGTGTGTAGATACCTTTAGTAAAATGACACATTTCTTACCCCATAAAGGTACACCTACAGCGAAACAACTTTCCCAGCTTTTTAATCATAACATTATTCGCCTTCATGGTATTCCCAAAGATTTGATTACCGACAGGGGTTCACAATTCCTGTCTCATTTCTGGAAAGCCTACACTAAGGGTCTAGGTATTGACCATCGCTATTCTACTAGTTTCCCTCCTGAAACCGATGGTCAAACTGTGAGAACCAACCAAGAGTTAGACCAATATCTCAGACTTTATCTTCTGGATGAGGAAGGTGATTGGCCTGATTTCCTTTGGACGGCTGAGTACGCTCACAATAATGCCCAAAATGTGTCCACTGGCTATTCGCCCTTCTTTATGAATTATGGTAGACACCCCAATTCTCTGATAGATTTTGGAAACGTGAATGTTCCAGCAGTTCAGGACCTTGCCCAACACCTAACTAGAATTCATCACACTGCCACACAAAATTTGACCTCAGCTAAACATAAATACAAATATTTTGCAGATTTAAAACGTAGACAACACCCGGACCTCAAGGTGAGGGATAAAGTCTGGCTCTGTACAAGACATTTAAGATTGAAAGGTACTCACAAATTTCAACCACACTTTATCGGTCCTTATCCGATAGCAGAGATTATCAATCCAGTTACATTTCGGTTACTCCTCCCAAGCACTGCCAAATTCCACCAGGTTTTCCACATCTCGTTCAAAGGAATCTTAGACTCTAAAAAGATTCACAATGATCTCTTTTATCTCATTGATTGGAAAGGTTATGGTCCTGAAGAACGCTCTTGGGAACTCAGTTCCAATGTTCATGCCTCTCGGTTGATCAAAGCCTTTCATGCTAAATTTCCTTCTAAACCACGACTGCAGGGGGTACTTTCAGGGCTCACGGGAACGTTTCCTCCTCGCAGCCCTGTTGTGGCTATCACTTCCACTTCTTTCTCCCAGCGGTCTTGCCCAAAGATTAATTGTGCCCAGAGTTGGAGAGTGTGCTGGCAACGTTGGACATCTAAGATGACCGCCAGAACACTTGTTGTCTAGTAGTCTAGTTCTTTCCTTGTGTTTTGAGCAGCTCAGGTGAAGCGCGCGCTAACGTTTCAAGGCGCACTTCACCGAGATCTTCACCCGAGTGAGACCTACCTCATAGTCGTCGGATAAAAGTTTAGTCAGGGAGCGTTGCGGAGGCCATCGGTCATGCTGCGTCGGTTCCCGTCACTTCGAAAACCTTCAGGTTAGTGTACGAAGTCCGTGCATGCTCTGAGAACTGAAGTAAGCGGTGCGCTGTACTAGGAAGGAGACGTGACTAGAAATTCATTAGGGAAATATCGCGCAAGACCAAAAGAGTAGCGTTCGAGTTAGAAAGGCTACGCTACCCAACGAAAAGATAGCAAACAGCCAGTACGTTTTACTAGTGAAGACGCAGGGCGAAAAGAGAAGTGTTCCAGTTATGCCCTTGATGCGCAACCTAAAGAAAAGTAGTAGAGTGATCATTGATAATCAGCCCATAATTCCCCAAGATAAAATTGTTGGAGCCATTACCCAAAGTTCCTTCGAAGCGCAAATTCGAAAAAGTATGACTACCACTGAAATGGAAACTTGGGCTGCAGAAAACTCACAACGTACCATTCAGGATGGTTTGCCGTATCAAAATTCCGCCCTGTTTTTGCCTACAAAAGATCTTCAAGTACAGGCGATGAAAGACTGTCATGACCATCTGATGGCAGGCCACAAAGGTATGTTGAAGACTGAAGAACTACTCAAGCGCCGTTTTTGGTGGCCCTACATGTGTCGAGACATCCGTCAGTATGTTTTGAGATGCAAGATCTGTGCACGGGGAAAATCCAATAGGCAGGCTCCTAAGGGTCTTTTGCAAACTTTGCCAACACCCCCATACCCTTGGCACACAGTGTCTTTAGACCTCATAGTGGATCTGCCCTCCTCTCAGGGATTTGACACTATCTTGGTGTGTGTAGATACCTTTAGTAAAATGACACATTTCTTACCCCATAAAGGTACACCTACAGCGAAACAACTTTCCCAGCTTTTTAATCATAACATTATTCGCCTTCATGGTATTCCCAAAGTTTTGATTACCAACAGGGGTTCACAATTCCTGTCTCATTTCTGGAAAGCCTACACTAAGGGTCTAGGTATTGACCATCGCTATTCTACTAGTTTCCATCCTGAAACCGATGGTCAAACTGAGAGAACCAACCAAGAGTTAGAGCAATATCTCAGACTTTATCTTCTGGATGATCAATCAATCAATCAATCAATCAATCAAGCATTTGTATAGCGCGCTACTCACTCGGAGGGTCTCAAGGCGCTTGGGGTGGGGGTGGTCCGTTACTGCTCGAACAGCCAGGTCTTGACTTGCTTCCTGAAGGCGAGGTGGTCTTGGGTCAGGCGGAGGTGGGTGGGGAGGGAGTTCCACGTCTTGGCGGCCAGGTAGGAGAAGGATCTTCCTCCCGTTGTGGCTCTTCGGATGCGGGGGACGGTGGCGAGGGCGTGGCTGGTCGATCGAAGCTGGCGGGTGGGAGTGTAGAAGTTCAGGCGGTCGTTGAGGTATCTTGGGCCTTGGTTGTGGAGCGCTTTGTGTGCGTGGGTGAAGAGTCGGAACGTGATTCTCTTGCTGATGGGGAGCCAGTGCAGGTTTCTCAGGTGTACGGAGATGTGGCTGTGTTGGGGGATGTCCAGGATGAGTCGTGCTGAGGCGTTCTGAATGAGCTGGAGTCTTTTCTGGAGTTTTGCAGTGGTTCCGGCGTAGAGGGAGTTGCCGTAGTCCAGGCGGCTGGTGACGAGGGCCTGGGTGACCGTCTTCCTGGTTTCAGTGGGGATCCACCGGAAGATCTTACGTAGCATGCGGAGGATGTTGAAGCATGACGAGGAGACGGCGTTGACTTGTCTGGTCATGGAGAGGGAGGAGTCCAGGATGAAGCCCAGGTTGCGTGCGTGGTCTGTCGGTTTGGGTGCGCTGCCCAGGGCAGACGGCCACCAGGAGTCGTCCCAGGTGGAGGGCAAAGATCCCAGGATGAGGACTTCCGTCTTTTCTGAGGTCAGTTTCAGGCGGCTGTTCATCATCCACTCTGCTACGACTTTCATCCCTTCGTGTAGGTTGGTTCTGGCGGTGGGGGGGTCGTTGGTGAGGGAGAGGATCAGCTGTGTGTCCTCAGCGTAGGAGATGATGTTGAGGTTGTGTTGGCGTGCGATGGCCGCGAGGGTGCTCATGTAGATGTTGAACAACGTGGGGCTGAGTGATGATCCTTGTGGTACGCCGCAGATGACTTTGGTGGCTTCTGATCTGAATGGGGGAGGCGGACTCTCTGTGTTCTTCAGGCGAGGAAGGAGATGATCCAGTCCAGTGCCTTCTCCTGGATTCCAATGTTGTTGAGGCGCTGCACTAGGGTGCGGTGGCAGACCGTGTCGAACGCCACAGAGAGGTCCAGGAGGATGAGGGCCGCTGTTTCCCCGTTGTCGAGCAGGGTTCGGATGTCGTCGGTGGCTGCGATGAGGGCGGTCTCGGTACTGTGGTTGGCCCGGAAGCCGGAATGCGAGTGGTTGAGGGATCCATTCGTCTCGAGGAAGGCGGCCAGCTGTCTGTTGACGGTCTTCTCGATGACTTTGGCAGGAAACGGGAGGAGCGAGATGGGGCGGTAGTTTTTGAGGTCGGTGGGGTCTGCTGATGGTTTCTTCAGTAGGGCGCTGAGTTCGGCGTGCCTTCAGCTCTCTGGGAAGGTTGCGGTGTCGAAGGAGGCGTTGATGATGTCCCGTAGATGGGGTGCGATGACAGAGTCGGCCTTGTTGAAGACGTGGTGAGGGCAGGGGTCGGTTGGTGATCCAGAGTGGATGGAGTTCATTGTGCGGATGGTGTCTTCAGTGTTGATCGGGGTCCAGGCGCGGAGGGTGGTGGTGGGGGGCGTTGGTGCGGTTGTAGGGTGCATCGGCTGTGTGCTGAAGCTGTTGTGTATGTCTGCGATCTTGCTGTGGAAGAACGAGGCGAGCGAGTTGCAGAGGTCTTGCGAAGGGGTGATGTCGTTGTTTCCGGCGCTGGGGTTGGAGAGCTCTTTGACGATGTTGAAGAGTTCCTTGCTGTTGTGGGCGTTGTTGTCCAGTCGTTCCTTGAATGCGGTTTTCTTGGTGGCGTGAATCAGTTGGTGGTGTATTCAAGTGGCGAGCTTTAGGGTGGTCTTGTTGTCTGGTGTCGGGTCTCTGCGCCAGGTTTTCTCGAGGGCTCGGCAGTTCTTCTTAGAGCTCTTGAGTTCATCGGTGAACCAGGATGCTTTCTTGCTGCCGGGTCTGCTGGGAGGTGTCTTCAGTGGGGCGAGGTCGTCTGCGCAGTTGCTGATCCACCTCGTGAGGTTGTTGGCGGCGTGGTTGGGGTTCGCTGAGCTGGCGGGAGGGTTCTGGCTCAGGGAGGCGGCGAGCTGGTCGGCTGTGATCTTGTTCCAGCTTCTGTGGGGAACCTGTTGCTGGTGGTGGTGGAGCGTGGTCCTTCTGAAGCTGAAGTGTACACAGCTGTGGTCCGTCCAGTGGAGTCCGGTGGCGTGGCTGAAGGAGATGTCCTTGCTGGAGGAGAAGACAGGGTCTAGCGCGTGGCCGGCGAAGTGGGTGGGGGTGGTCACCAGTTGCTTGAGTCCGGTGATTGGCCTGATTTCCTTTGGACGGCTGAGTACGCTCACAATAATGCCCAAAATGTGTCCACTGGCTATTCGCCCTTCTTTATGAATTATGGTAGACACCCCAATTCTCTGATAGATTTTGGAAACGTGAATGTTCCAGCAGTTCAGGACCTTGCCCAATACCTAACTAGAATTCATCACACTGCCACTCAAAATTTGACCTCAGCTAAACATAAATACAAATATTTTGCAGATTTAAAACGTAGACAACACCCGGACCTCAAGGTGGGGGATAAAGTCTGGCTCTGTACAAGACATTTAAGATTGAAAGGTACTCGCAAATTTCAACCACGCTTTATCGGTCCTTATCCGATAGCAGAGATTATCAATCCAGTTACATTTCGGTTACTCCTCCCAAGCACTGCCAAATTCCACCCAGTTTTCCACATCTCGTTACTCAAAAAGGTCCATCCGAACCTACGACAGACAAACCCACCTCCCCCTCTGGTTCTTGATGGTGGAATCGAATACGAATGTCAAAGGAATCTTAGACTCTAAAAAGATTCACAATGATCCCTTTTATCTCATTGATTGGAAAGGTTATGGTCCTGAAGAACGCTCTTGGGAACTCAGTTCCAATGTTCATGCCCCTCGGTTGATCAAAGCCTTTCATGCTAAATTTCCTTCTAAACCACGACTGGAGGGGGTACTGTCAGGGCTCATGGGAGGTTTCCTTTTCGCAGCCCTGTTGTAGCTATCGCTTCCACTTCTTTCTCCCAGCGGTCTTGCCCAAAGATTAGTTGTACCCGGAGTTGGAGAGTGTGCTGGCAACGTTGGTCATCTAAGATGGCCGCCAGCACACTCGTTGTCTAGCAGTCTAGTTCTTTCCTTGTGTTTTGAGCAGCTCAGGTGAAGCGCGCGCTAACGTTCCAAGGCGCACTTCACCAAGAGCTTCACCCGAGTGAGACCTACCTCATAGTCGTCGGATAAAGGTTTAGTCAGGGAGCGTTGCGGAGGCCATCGGTCATGCTGCGTCGGTTCCCGTCACTTCGAAAACCTTCAGGTTAGTGTACGAAGTCCGCGCATGCTCTGAGAACTGAAGTAAGCGGTGCTCTGTACTAGGAAGGAGATGTGACTAGAAATTCATTAGGGAAATATCACGCAAGATCAAAAGAGTAGCGTTCGAGTTAGAAAGGCGACGCTACTCAACGAAAAGATAGCGAACAGCCAGTATGTTTTACTAGTGAAGGTGCAGGGCGAAAAGCGTAGTGTTCCGCTTATGCCCTTGATGCGCAACCTAAAGAAAAGTAGTGTTATAATCAAACTAAGCTACATTCCTCAAAGATAGTGAACAACTCGCTAATATTAAACCAGTCATTGCAAGAATCTAAGGTAGCGCTTCAGTTAGTTCAGCGCTACTCAAGTCAGGAAGCAGCAGATAAGCCGGCACAGTTTATAGTCAATCAATTAGAAATAATTACGCAAGTCATATAATCTTATTCCCCCTGTAGAACTCTATAGCTACAGATACTCCTGATTAGTTGAAATAATCTGAGTATAATGAGTGAACAGGAATACAGAAGAAAGAAATAAAAGAAACTTTTCAGCCACATTAACAAAGGAGATCAACTCGTCTAGTGTTGGATCCAGTCATTAAGAACCAGAGTATCCTAAAACTATATGCTATCAACTTACCTTAGTGAAGAAGATTTTGGAAGGAAGTTATAAAATAACAAGTGAGTCAGACAAAAGAGAACTAATAACTCTTAAATAATTTATGCTGAATGTGCACTTAACTTTGTTCTCTCTCCTGGAGAAATAGAATTAAGATATCCAGTACAACCTGTTAAAATAAAATAGAAACAAAACATTCTCTCAATCAACATACATAATTGAAGAGAGGCAAGCCCATAGAAGACATCTGGTAAGACAAAAATTCCTTACTAATTTCTTATGCATAAAGACTTGAGAAAATATAAAAAAATCTAAGGATGGTAAGCAATTATACTTAGTAATGTTTTAACTTGCAGCCTACAAGAAGAAAGAAGATTGGGGCAGTGACAGAGATCTCAAGAAGAAAACATGGCAGTCTCTTCTTTAGTACTTACCCACAACGGATTGTAGAATAACCTGGCGGGAACGTATTGAGGGGCGAGTTCGGAAAAGGCTTCATTCTGCTCCTGTGTGGTTACTAGATAATTGAGTCCTGACACCTATATACTTTTGGGCTAGTAACTCAAAATTGAGCTACAATTGGGCTAATCCCGATGTAGCCCAAAATAACCCAAAATGGCCGCTCGCTGGCCAGCCCCTCCCCCTCCCAATCTGCCCGGGGGCAGATCTCGCTGTGCTCGGCTGCCCCCCAAACACCCTTTGACATTGAAGCTGCTGTGGCATCAGGAAAGTCATGCCAACACCACTGAGCTCAGGAGTTGGTACACAGCATCAAAGCAGCACAGGGCCCGGTACTTTCACCTCCTATATCAGCCGAGGCCTGCAGTGCCAGGAAAGACAGCCGGGACTGGTGAGTTTAAACACTGCACTGCCACCTAGTGGCCATTCCCCTGCGCTGCACCCAGCAGGACTAGTTTAGAAGAGAAACACTGAGCCACACTTTCCACATGGTTCGAAAGGACACAGAACCCTAGACTGTTCTAAAAGAGGCATTTGGAATAAGTGTACTCATGCTGCCTCTAGCACAGAGGTGGTGGAGGGAAAATCAACCCACTAGTAAGACTCCAAGCACACACTTTCCACAGTAGATAGACTTCAAGGCAGCAGTTTTAACAGCTTGCGGTCATAGAGGAAACAGAGACTGACCCGGCGAGAACAGCAAGGCAGCATATGCCCCCTAGTGGCTTCCTGCCCTCGGCACATGGACGGGAGAAAGACTGGACACATCACAAAAAGAGCCACTAAACCAAGGAAGCTGCCAAGGGTCCAGCAACGCCAGGAGCAACCAAATTGCAAAGCCTCCAGCCAGCTGTCCCAACCTACTAGCACAAGAAAGACTGGTGCAGAGTGCGCACCACCAGTGGCTGCCCAGCGCCACCGCAAGCGAGAAGAGCACGCCACCTATCCCAGTGGTGAATAGCCACCACCGCAGGCAAGAAGAGAGCACCTAAGAAGAGCATGGAGTGCACAAGGTGCACAGGAAACCATATTGGCAAATCCAGCAACGCGGTCAAGAACCCGGGAGATAGAGAAATCTCCACTGAAATGAAGCAACGCTAAACAGAGCGAGGAGAGCATCCACCTCTCCACTGCACCAGCGAAGCCCCACAGTGGGCCAAACACAGCAGAGTGTCCTCCCTCACACTGCCTCAAGACGGAGTCGCCAGAGATCCACAACAGGCAAGAGGAGAGTCGCACACCCAACGTGGCAAGCCGCCACCACAAAGAAATGTTCTGACGTCAGGTGACACATGCCCGGACGCCACAGTCGCACCGCCAGCCTGGAGCACGTCACTCGAAGTGACCAACTCCACCAAGCATGCCCGAAGGGAGGCAGGATCAAGTGCCATGACAGCGTAGCCTCGAGGCGCAAGCACAACGCTCTCAAGTGAAGAGAAGAGGAGCACCGCGAAATTCCTGAGGAGGTGACGGTGCCCGTGAAAGGTCCCCAAGAGGAATAAGCAAGTCCTACTGACAGGACAGACCTGCGACAGGTCCGTAGAAGAGTGAAGACCGTCCCAAGAACTTGACACGACCAGCGAGATGTCCATGTGGCACACACATGAGACTTGTGGCAGGACATCACATCCAAGTGAGGACCTGGTCGGAAGAAGGAGAAGAGAGTGGCAGGACGCCACTCCGCGAAGGAAGAAGGAACAGTGGCACAGGGCAGACAACAACCACAGGTGAGCAGGAGAAAAAGGAGCAGAGCGACCGGACAGAGGACTCGTACCACCACAAGATGAGTGCACCCAGAGACATCAGACAGCCATCAAGCCAGACCGACATCCCTGGAGACAGCCCAATGGGAGAACCAAATGTAAGCCGCAGCCAGCGCGAACCGCGTCTCTCTCCAACACTTCCTAGTGTGACCGTCCAGTCCTGAAGCCAGACCGACGTCCCTGGAGACAGTCCAATAAGAGAACCAAATGTAAGCCGCAGCCAGCGCGAACCGCCTCTCTATCCAACCCTTCCCAGTGCGACTGTCCAGTCACAAGCATCCGCAGTCCATGTCGGATGACATCCCTGCTCCTCACCGCAGTTGCCACGGGTGAATAACTTCCTCAGCAAGATGAAGACACGGGCTGCGAAATCCCTCTAGTCCTCCTCACTCCACAAGGTCACCCAAAACAATAGATCACCGCCTGTTTGCCCAACTGAAGGAAAATCGCTATTTTGTCATCGGCATCCAGGTGCATCATCACCCAGGAGCATCGCACCACCAGAGTGGATCCCTAAACTCCAGACAACCGGAGTTCAACGAGGCGAGCCACCCAGGAACCTTCTGTGTGCCCCGTCAACCTGAAGCCTGCCAAAGAAGGGCATACCCGAACGTTGGAATATCCACCCTTGGGGTTATACAAGACTTGGCCGTGGCCCTGTTGGGAGTTCCGCAGCGACCCCTCAGCGTGGCCTATGAAAACACCCGCACAGCCCATGCGGTTAGGTGGCAATCCAGGGGCAAGGGCCTCGATGGCGTTCCTGTGAGAGGGGAATACGAATAGGAGAGATGCATCAACAGCAGCTCCACGACAGGCACGGGAAGCATGGAGGTCACAGTCGAAGACGGGTCATCCAAAGATCATCAGAGGAAGGCACCAAACCTGAGTCCTGACGGCGAGACCATCTAGACGGAGACACCACCCTCTGCGGCTACATGAGCGACTTGGCTGTGAGTGCTGTTGGCAGTTCCTCAGCGACGCCTTCACGCGGCTTACACGAAGCCTGCACAGTCCACACGGTCCCATGGCAGCCCGGCAGGAAGGCCCTCCAGGAGACTCCAGTGGGAAGGAGTCCAGGCGAGAGAGGCAAGTCTGAAGTTGCTCAGCTGTCAGGAGCCAGAAAGACCATCAAGCATGTTACGTTACCTCCAAGGAAAGGCCTCACACACCGAAATCATCCGCAACAGCTGTAGGTTTGTCGCCCACCGGAACCTGAGTGCCTGCTAGATCTCCAGAGTGGACATCACCATCGCTCCAGATGCACTGATACTTGAACTTTGTACATACACTCCAACACCGCGAGACCAGGCCGGTCTAAAGTACAGCGCCAAGGCGGACTAAAGCATACTGACCATGCGGTCCAAAGCTCCAGCGCTGCCTGGCTGACGGCCTGAAGAGACTCATTTGGTGCTATGTGTTTGTTTATTTGTTGTCTTACAAGTTGGACTTTTGTTTGTTTCTTTTCATTAAAGTTTTGGAGGGATGTAGTGTTCGGCTGGACACATTCTAGTGTTCTGCTTTGCTGTACCCCACACTTTACACCCACCCACCACAGGCGTCACCGGTCAGGTGACCCTGCAAATAAAAGGGCACGTGTCCCGGGCCAGTTCCAGCATCATATTCACGGTGTCTGTGTCACTCATTATAGTAGCATGTGGGCCCAAGGCCCACAACACCACAGACCCCTGGGTCACGTGTGAATAATTATGGCCATACTTTGCCAGATGTCCGATGTGTTGAATGCAACAAGACTCATATCATGAAATCGTAAACCAATCATAAATCACGCAAACTCCATTCAAAGATGGGCACCTGTGTGTACATATGCAGCCATCTTTGAATGTTTTTGGCACGACAGCTTGGCATGGCTAGACCTATTGGTTTCAGGCACCAAGATAGACAACACATTGCTCTCAACACCCAGTAGTTTTGAAATGGTAAAGTTATAATAATAATTGGCAGAATTATTCTAAAGTGGCCACCTGTAGTAGCAGCTTAAGTGAACAATACGGACGTTAGCTAGCTCAGTGAGTTAGACAGTTGCTACTGTCATCGATGGTGATCTGCAGGTCACACATTCAAATCCTGCACGGTCAACTCTGTCTTCCATTCTATTAGGTGGCAAAAGGATTCCCATTAAATTGGCAAAAGTAACACCTTTTAATTATTACAGCACTTGTAAAAGGCGGAAGGGTAATATAAGGCTTCAACTATTCAGCGTGTACGCTCATGGTAGCACAAAAAGGCCTTCTTCAAGAATGAAGTGCACTTTAAAAATGTGCATAACTATGGATAGGTTAATGTTTTAGATTGTGCGTAAATGTGAGCGTATGTGTGTGTGTGTCCTACTGAAAACATATGCGCTTTTCAGGATTTCTGAGTGACTGTCAATGTCTGCATTGTAACAGGAGTGTGTATATATGGGAGAGTATTTGTTAGTGCGAGAATGACTATATGTGGGCATCCGTGTGTGTGCCGGTGTGTGTGTGTATGTGTTCTTTTGACTGTGTATATAGGTGTACTATTATGAATAAGCTTGAAACAGCATGAAATGTGTCATAATAAATCAGTGTGCATAGATAAGTGCATGAATCAGTTTGTGTGAATAAATCTGCAAGCAAGTTAGAGTGAGAACAAGTGATCGCTAGGATGTATTAGTAGAAAAAAAGTGTGTGTATGCTAGTGACAGAGAGCTAAGAGTGTTAACGGTGAGCAGCCAAAATATCGAAACTAAAATATCTACCTACACTAATATCGAGTTTTAAATATCGAAGGGACAGAATATCGATGTCAATAATATCTATGGACAGAATATCGATCCTAAGGTAAGTATTTTAATATCGATGTTAGTAATATATCGATTTTACTAATATTGATGTTACTAATATCGATATTAATATTATTGTTATGTATTTTATTATGTATTTAATATGTATGTGTTATATGTTTTTAGTTAAGTGTTCTACTGGTTTTAACATATATGTATACAATTTTTATATGTTAACAATGGTTTTTTAAGTCAATTTTGTGTTTTAGTACCGTAGCGGGTTGTGGGTTTATAGGGGAATAGGGTGGGAAGTAATTTAATTATATGGAATTAATTATACATTTTTAGGAATTATAAATTAATTTTAATTAATTTTTGCGTTTAAGTTCTGTAGCGGGTTGTGGGTTTATAGGGGAATAGGGTGGGAAGTAATTTAATTGTAATTAATTAATAATTTATTTTCATTTATTGGTATTGATAATTATATTATTGTTAATTAAGTATTAATTGGTAATTAATTTGTATTAATTGGCAATTAGTTTTAATTAGTTGATTAATTGATAATTATGTTAAGTGTATTATTTTATTAGTGAGTGTGTCATGCGTTTATAGGGGAATAGTGTTGGAAGTAATTGAAATCTAATTAAGTAATTATTAAATTAGTTGTTGGGTATTGATAATTAATTAATTGGACATTAATTATTAATTGGTAAATATTTTAAATTATAATATTTTGGTTATGAAAAATAATTAATTGTTGATTAATCATTAATTGTGAATTAAATATAATTAAATATTATGCATTGATATTTCTAATAATATATTAATAAGTAATTATTAATTGGTAATTAATGTGTCATTTATTATTTTGGCGCATGAAAAATATTTAATAGTTCAATATTTTTTTATTGGTAATTAATGTTTCATAATTATTATTTTGCGGTATATTTGTTTTTAAATTGTTAAATATATTTGAATTGGTATTTACTTTTTAATAATTCATATGTTTTTGGTTATGAAAAATATTTTATCGTTTAATATTTAGTATTTGGTAATTAATATTTATTAATTATTATTTATTGGTATTTATTATTAATGTATTGTTAATTCATTATTCTTTGGTAGTTATGTTTGTAATAAATATTTATTGGTATTTGTAAATAATTTTGAGTTATTTAATAATTAAATCACAAATTATTTTAAATAATTATTTTATTTATAACTATGTTATTTTTAACTTCTATGCTATCCAACACTTTCCCTACTGTTGCACCCTCTGGAGTTGGAATAGTAAATTTTATCCCTACGCTATCCAACACTTTCCGTACTGTTGCATTCTCTGGAGTTGGAATAGTAATTTTTACCCCTACGCTATCCAACACTTTCCCTACTGTTGCACTCTCTGGAGTGGGAATAGTAATTTTTACCCCTACGCTATCCAACACGTTCCCTTCTGTTGCACTCTTTGGAGTTGGAATAGTAATTTTTACCCCTTCGCTATCCAACACTTTCCCTACTGTTGCACTCTGTGGAGTTGGAATAGTAATTTTTACCCCTACACTATCCAACACTTTCCCTACTGTTGCACTCTCTGGAGTTGGAAGAGTAATTTTTACCCCTACGCTATCCAACACTTTCCCTACACTATCCAACACTTTCCCTACTGTTGCACTCTCTGGAGTGGGAATAGTAATTTTTACCCCTACGCTATCCAACACTTTCCCTACTGTTGCACTCTCTAGAGTTGGAATAGTAATTTTTACCCTTACGCTATCCAACACTTTCCCTACTGTTGCACTCTCTGGAGTTGGAATAGTAATTTGTACCCCTACGCTATCCAACACTTTCCCTACTGTTGCACTCTCTAGAGTGGGAATAGTAATTTTTTCCCCTTCGCTATCCAACATTTTCCCTACTGTTGCACTCTCTGGAGTTGGAATAGTAATTTTTACCCCTACACTATCCAACACTTTCCCTACTGTTGCAGTCTCTGGAGTGGGAATAGTAATTTTTACCCCTACGCTATCCAACACTTTCCCTACTGTTGCACTCTGTGGAGTTGGAATAGTAATTTTTACCCCTACGCTATCCAACACTTTCCCTACTGTTGCACTCTCTGGAGTGGGAATAGTAATTTTTACCCCTACGCTATCCAACACTTTCCCTACTGTTGCACTCTCTGGAGTGGGAATAGTAATTTTTACCCCTACGCTATCCAACACTTTCCCTACTGTTGCACTCTGTGGAGTTGGAATAGTAATTTTTACCCCTACGCTATGAATGAAAGGAAATTTGTAAACGCGCAACTAAGCCCGAAGGCATCAAGGCGCTATCCAACACTTTCCCTACTGTTGCACTCTCTGGAGTGGGAATAGTAATTTTTACCCCTACGCTATCCAACACTTTCCCTACTGTTGCACTCTCTGGAGTGGGAATAGTAATTTTTACCCCTACGCTATCCAACACTTTCCCTACTGTTGCACTCTTTGGAGTTGGAATAGTCATTTTTACCCCTACGCTATCCAACACTTTCCTTACTGTTGCACTCCCTGCAGTGGGTATAGTAATTTATACCTGTACGTTATCCAACACTTTCCCTATTGTTACACTCCCTGGAGTGGAAATAGTAATTTTTAGCTCTACGCTATCCAACATTTTCTTTACTGTTTTTTTTTTAGCTGGAGTAGTAGTTTTATTGTCGGTGCTATTTAATATTTTTTGTATTATTTTAGCTAATGTAATATATAATTAATTTGAACAATATTCAAATTAAATGTAATTTTTTTAATGTGTTATATATAATTATTTAATTTTTATTCATGTTATTGTTTTATGTGTATGATGTATTTGTAATTTATAATAATTTTTAACAAATTATAAGTTATTAAAACAATTATTAAAATGTATTATTAAGTATGTATATATATTATATATTATGGTGCCGATTACGATCCTGTAAAAAAATTCCCCGTACGACTCGTATCCGGTCTTTTTACCGTACGAATCGTACAAGTGCCGTACAAACTGCCAAGTACGATTCGCATGGGAAAAACTCCATACGAGTCGCATTGGGAATAATTCCCCACACGTCCTCGGGTCGGAAAATGTGTCCGACACCTCCCCGGACGATTTACCGTACAAACGTGAAAAGTGAAGTCCGACCGCGCAAGTACGATCCATCCCGTGCGTCCGATGTCACAACCGTATGGTAAAAACACCGTCTGCACCGAACTCCCATTGCAACCATGGAGACATGTGCCCACATACGCGCCGACCCACCCCCCCAACCCCCGTGAGTACGCGCCGTACCCCCCGTGTATGTACACCCCTGTACGTGTCGAACCCCCGTGTATGTACACCCCTGTACGTGTCGAACCCCCTCGTGTATGTACACCCCTGTACATTCGAGTCGTACCCCCACCCGTGTATGTATGGTGCGTACCCCCAGGGTTTTACGATGCTGCTAAGGACAAAGGCGGATGAGGAAGCCAAGGCCTGGAATTACAACATACCAAGGTGCACAGGGATGGAAAAGGCACCTCGTGCGCTGCTCCTGGCTGCCTTCTCTGTGTGTGGCACTATTCCCATGTCTGCTTTTTAGAACAAACCGACTGTGCAAGGAAATATTCAGATTACTATGGAAGGTGCTTTCTAGGGATTTTATACAACAGATTTCCAACTTTTTTTTAAGCTTCTGGTTAAATAACATTAAATTCAGGAAGAAGAGAGACGGTGAGGAAACCAAGGCTTGACACCACTACTGGCTGTATTGTAAACTAAGGGAAAAACGCACCTCAGGTGCTGTTCGTGGTGCAGTAGCTTTGCTACGTGTGAGGAGTATAAGGAAATGTTCTGCTTCTTGATGATTAGGTGTATTTTGAATAAGAAGCAGACAATGCCTTTTCCAGTGCTTAATTTGTAAAATAGAAAATATCAGGGCTCTAGTCTGTAGGTTCCGCAGCTTGAACCACCCATTGCCACTGCCAGCGTTGCCAGTGACAGTACTGATACAACTACCCACAAGCACACTGCTGCAAGTGTGTCAATCCAGACTATTCCAGGCACCCCAGAACTGTAAAAATGGCTTTGGCAGCAGATATTAGTTTTTTTAATGTATACTTAATTAATAAACAATTATTTTTCTGCTCATCTCTAAATTATACAAACAGCGCCACCATGTGGAAACTGTCATAAATGACGGTGTTGACAATCAAGTGGCTGTGCCAAGCACTGAAAACCATGGCTCAAATTAAGCACTGGTCTATTCCACCCACTAATATCTAATGGATATCACCACTTAGGACGCTTGTTCTGTTGCTGCATACCGGCTTTGCCAGCCCTTCCCATTACAGACACTACATGCTGAAGTTATGCGTTCCAAAGCTGCACTTCTTGCTGTAACAAAAAGGAAAAGTTACCACTCTGAGAATGAAATGTTTTCATTTAAATGAATACATTTTTATTTTGAAAAAGAAGCAGAACTCATGACTTGGCACTGAAGGGATCTATTTTGTTTGTGAAGGTGCTAATTGTGAAAGAGCAGAATGCTGTCACCCACAGTTAGAGGTTTTAGCCTGCGGCTGACGTGGGCTGGCCCACTGCCCCATACGTCATGCTGTAGAGAGCAGGAGAAAAATGCCAATGACACAACAACCGTTGAATGGATGACGAGGCCTGGCTGAAAGCCTTAGTAAGTAAGTATATTAATCATATCATTCCGCAGTTCCAGTCTTTACCTTTCACACTGTCTAATGAAGAGACATGCGGATAGATAATTTTAAGTGGGTGATTTGCATCCGGTTTTGTCATCAAAGTATGGACCAATACATTGAATGATTACAATGGTTGCTTTCTTTATGGAGTAAAGAATACTAGATTAATGTTCATACAATGTATATGGTGAAGAATATTTGTGAATACAAGGAAGTATGCAGCACTTTAATCAAGCCTATATGCCTGATTTAGAGTTTGGAAAAGAGGGACCTCAGTTGCTAAGGAACAGAAGTTCTGCCCACCTCATTTAGAGTCAGGCAGAACCTAAGTATGACAGTGACAGAGACTATTTTGTCTCTTCCACCGACATACACCTCTGATGGCGGATGTATGATGGTACAACGCATACCATCACAACGCGGTATGTTACATCGCGGTTTTGACAACGCAAGTCGTTACATCGACTTGCGTTGGAGGGCGCTGGATTTAGGAATAGTGTGAATTACTATTCCAACTCCAGTCTACGTACAGTAGGGAAGGTGTTGGAATAGTAATTCACACTATTCCTTAGTCTAGAGCGCCCTCCAGTGCAAGTCGGTGTAACGACTTTCATTGTAAAAACCACGATGTAACCATACCGCGTTGTAATGGTTGCGTGGTAAAGGATGTTTCCCCTGATGGCTCGATGAAGTATGGGCCATCAGAGGTTTAGCCATTTTTCCACCCGCCCTTTATTTTTATGTATTTATTTTATTTTAAAGGTTTTATATAGCGCTGGCTAGACCCAGGGGTATCAGAGCGCTTTAAAGGAGTGTGAGAAGGTACGGTAATTGAAACATTTGGTCAAAAACATTGCAATAAGAACCATTACAACAAGGAAAGCAGATAAATACGAATGGTATTTACAAAAGTACTATATTAAGCTCAAGTGGGTAGAGAGTAATTAGGCTAGGGTGGGTGGGTGAAAGTGAAAAAGAGAAGATAAAGAAGAGGGATAAAGAGAGTGGGAGTTAGGGGAATAGGAGATCAGTGGGAGGCCATGCGTAAGGCTAGATGTCATAATTAAAGATAGAGGCAGGGAGGGGGGTTAGGGTAGGGGAAAGAGTAGCGTGAGGGAGGGGAGTTAGGAGGGAGAATGGGGAGGGGAGAGAATTGGAGGGCAATAGTGGGGAGCCTGACGGGGCACAGAGTGGGAGACAGTGTCAGAGGTAGGTATTATTGACCCCAATATTTGTTGAGGAAGAACAATTTAAGGTCTTTTTTGAAGTTGAAGTAGGAAGGGTTACAGCGTAGGTCTTTAGGCAGGGAGTTCCAGATGGAAGGAGCGTTTCCAGAGAAGGAGCGAGCTTGTGTGCATTTCTTCTTTAACAGAGGGGGATAAGAATGAGGGCGTTGGTGCTCCTCGTTGGTCAGGTGCAGCCGGCTTTGTGGAGTTTGTCTGAGAGGTAACGTGGGGTGTTTTGGTGAAGGGCGTTGTGCGTGATACATGCAATCTTATAGGTGGATCTGCCTTCGATGGGTAGCCATTTGAGGGTTTTAAGGGCGGGGAGATGTGGTCTAAAGATTTGTAGTCAGAGATAAGTCTAGCAGCTAGGTTGAGCACAGATTTGAGTGGTGAAAGGTGGACTTTAGGTGTTCCAGCGAGGATAGCGTTGCCATAGTCGATTCTCAACAGGACCAGCGATTGGACAACAGACTTGAAGTCATCAGCCGGGATGATGGGTTTAATTTTATTGAGATGACGGAGAGTGAAGAGTGCTCCTTTGGCTGAGGTTTTCATGTGGGAGGTAAGGGCAAGGCTATTATCAATGGTGATGCCTAGAGATTTAACTGAGTTAGAAGTGGTGAGAGAGCAGTTGAGAGCATTAAGGGCGGATATCCAGACTTGTATGGGGGGTGGGTTGTTTTTAGGGGAGAAGAGAATGATTTTGGTTTTTTTAGGATTGAGTTTGAGATGATTGTGGAGGAACCATGATTGGATCTTGGTCAGAGTGTCATTGAGGTGTAGGACATCAGAGTGGGATTTAATCTTATAGTAAAGTTGAGTGTCGTCGGCATAGAGGTGGTAATTGATTCCTGCTTGTTTGAGAATGAGGGTGAGGGGGTTCCATGAAGAGGTTGAAGAGAGCAGGAGAGAGAATGGATCCCTGGGGGACACCGAGGGAGATTTGAGAGGGGTTGGAAAGGCAGTTCTCGATTTTGATTTGTTGGGTTCTGTGTTGGAGAAAGGAGGTGAACCAGTTGAGGACATGGCCATTGAGGCCAAAGCGGACTTTAAGAGTATTAAGTAAGGCAGTGTGGTTAACTGTATCGAAAGCAGCGGAAAGGTCGAGGAGAATGAGTAGGCAAGACTCGCCATTGTCGAGTGAGTGATGTATGTCGTCCACTATATTGAGCATGGCAGATTCTGTGCTGCATCCTTTTCTGAAGCCAGATTGCAGTGAGTCAAAGAGGTCACAAGTGTTGATGTGATTATCCAGTTGGAGCAGGGTGCCTTTTTAAAGGGCTTTGGAGAGAAGAGGGAGGTTAGAGATAGGTCGGAGGTTATTTGGGTCGTTGGGATCTGCGTTGGGATTTTTGGGGATGGGTGTGATTTGACCCAGTTGGAGGGAGGCGGGAACACACCCCGTGGTCAGGGATGAGTTCATAATGGTGGGCCAGAATGGGGCAATGATATATTTTAGGTCTTGGACAAGGTTAGAGGGCATAGGGTCTTTTGTGTGAGAGGATGATTTAAGCATTAGAGATGGTGTTATAGACTTCGAGTTCAGTGACAGGGTGAAAATTATGCCAGGAAGCATTGTTTTTTATTGCTGGGGGAGAAAAGGGTTGGATTCAGGTGGGAAGGTAACGGACGTGAGATGGGACGGGACCTGGGGAGAAATTGATGGGGATGGAGATTCAGGAGAAATGTCATAAGAAAGTAGTGGGTTGGGAGAGAGGGGATTTAAGAGGAATGATTGATCTATTTTGGTGATTTTATCAGAGAAGGAATTAGCAATTTCTTCGCATTTCTCGTTTGTGGCTGTCAGCTTTTGGGGGGCAGAGGATGTTTGGTTTTTGACGATGCTGAATATTTCTCTAGGTCTATTTTTGGCCCTATCAAGCTGTGTGCAAAAGAAGGAGGCCTTTTCACTGATGATGGGTTTTTTGTAGTTGGACCTAGCAGATTGGAGGAGAGCTAGATGGGAGGGGGACTGGTGTTGCCTCCAGGTTATTTCAGACTGTCTATGAGAGCGTCTTTCGTTGTTGAGATCAGAGTTGAACCAGGATTTGGAAGGTATGTTTCTTTGGGCTTTTAGTTTGGGAGGGTCCACTTGGTCTAAGACCTCGGTAACTGATTTATTATAGTGCTCGGTGAGGGCGTTACCATTTTGGGAGAGGGGAGTGAGCAGGAATTGGGCTTTGAGTTTCGTTTCTAGTTTGCCGGGGGGGATAAGATGAAGGTTTCTGATCAATTTTTTGTGTTTGATGCTTTTGGCGTTAAGGGGGGCCGTAGTGGTGATCGTGAAGAGGACGAAGTGATGGTCGGACCAGTCAATGGGGATGATGTTGGAAAGGGAGGCCAAATCATTATTAGTGATGATGGCATCAAGAGTAGCCCCTTTGATGTGAGTTGGAGAGTGACAAATTTGTTTAAGGTCAATAATCTCCAGAAGATTCGTGAAGAGATTAACCGCAGGGTCTTTGATATCATTCCAGTGGAGGTTGAAGTCTCCAAGGAAGAGATCTTTAGAGTTGGAAAGTGAGGATTGGGTGAGGAGGTCGGAAAGTTCCTCTGCGAAGGGAAGTGATTCGCCAGGAGGATGGTAGATATTATGTAGGCGAATAGGTGGGGCGCCCTGAATTTTAAGTTCTGCTCCGAGGTATTCAAAGGTGGTAGGGTCAGAGTTCTTAACAAGCGAGAGTTGAAGTTTGTTTTTAAAGATGATGGCTAGACCACCTCCAATTCTATCTAGTCTATCTTTTCTGAGTATGGAGTAACCGGGGGGGAGAGTAGGTCAAGGATAGATATGGAGTGGACATTGAGCCAAGTTTCCGTAAGGAAGGCAATGTCAATGTCTTCACTGAGAATGGTTTCAGCTATTTCAGTCGCATGCCGGACAGCTGAGCATCAGTTGACCAGCATGCATGTGAGGGGTTTCGGGTTGTTTATGGGGGGAGGGCATGATTGGATAGCGGTAAGTTGTGTTGGGGGGTCTAGGGGAGACGGGGGAGGA
Source organism: Triturus cristatus (assembly GCF_964204655.1). NCBI lineage: Eukaryota > Metazoa > Chordata > Amphibia > Caudata > Salamandridae > Triturus > Triturus cristatus. Next base: position 1,757,983,736 of record NC_140589.1, read on the forward strand.
AGGGATTCTACTCGTCCCCAGGATCATGGAAATGGTAGAGTGGGGGGTGGGAGGGTCAATTCGATATTTAGGGAGGTAGGAGTTACAAAGGTCGAGGAGGTCTGAAGGGGAGAGATGGCTCGAGGCATGGGGGGTCTGTGGGAACAGTTGCAGTGGGGGAAGGTTCTCCACTGTTGAAGGTTGGAGGTGCTTTGTGAGTCAGGGCTTGGGGAGATGGCGCAGTTTAGGAGGATTTCCGAGGAGAGGGAGTTAAAATCTTTCCTGAGTTGAGAGAGTTCAGACGACAAGGTATGATCTTTCCTGAGCTGGGAGAGTTCAGACGACAAGGTAAGGAGGTAGCTTTCGATGTTAGATAGAGTCTGTGTTAACGGAGTGATAGGGACTGAGGGAGAGAAGGTGGTAGGGAGAAGAGTAGGATCCGAGTTTACAGGGGAGAGTGGTCTGTGGAGTGTGTGAGTTGGGAGGCCCGGGGGCGGCTGGAGAGGCGTTCTCAGGTTGGTGGACGAAGGAAGGTCCGTGTAGTCAGAAAGGGAGTGCATAGAGTCATAATCGGTGTTCTGAGATGGTAAGGGGTCTTGAGGGGAGAGAGGCGAAATAACATCCTGGTTAATAACATCCTGGCTAAGGGGGGAAGGCAGTTTGGAGAAGGTGAAATTGGTACAGGCAGTCGAATAATAGGAATATCGGGAGGAGGGTCCTGGAAGGAGGAAGTGAGGTATTATTTAGAATCGCCATACAAATTGCGAGTTTTTACTTTCAAACACGACTATCCAAAACATGTGAGTGAAAGTGAAAACATTTTGATGACTGAACCCCCCCCCCCATGAGGTCATTGTTTACTTATAAAAAAAATTGCTTTGTGATTTTGTTTTTGAAAATAAAAAAGAGTATTTGAAAGTGTGCCCTATGGCACTGTCATGATGATGGAGCTGTACGGCACACTTTCAATACACTGACAGGAATCGATGTGACGGCGGTTCATGTCAGAAATGTCTGCTGGGCTGGGGACATCTCTAAATTCGAAGTACGGTTACTCCATCAGGACAACTCTATTGCCCTGGTAGTGTGATTACCATACTCCAAAGTCTAAATCAGCCCCTAAGTGAATAGAAAGAACACAGTTTCCAGGTTTTATTTTCGTAGGACTTGTTGGAAGCTCCAAGAGAGGATTGCATAGACAAATAGAAGAAAAATACGAGAATATGCAATAATGAATATACGTAACGCTTGTGTGTGGGGGGGTTGTGTGTGTGTGTGTGTGTGTGTGATAGAGAGAGAGATAAAGACTATGTGTGCATGTACATTTGTGCCCAGTGTGCATGTGTTTGTGATTTTTTTAGCCCACAGTATAGAGACCAGATTGGTTGTTTTAGTGTTGGTTACAGTTGGACTGAACAAGACAAACATCATCTCTGTTAGGAAAAAGTGCTCTATATAGACCGCTCCTCCTAATGCTGTCTCACTTTATATTTACTACTGGTAAAACACACTTCATGGCCTACAATTGCCGGTGTGCATGTTGTTTGTTTGTGGGTGTGTTTCTGCATGTTTGCTCTTCTGTTCATACATTTATTATGATGTAAGGTGAACTGTGGCAATGTCATCTTGTTGGGATGCCTGGAGCTTGCACCAGAATTTGAGAGAGGCTGAGCAGGGAAGATATGCAGATCTTGTTGGTTCATACTTTTCCTTAATGTAAATGGAACCAGAATCAGAAGAAAAATCATTGGTAATGCCAATAGATCTGCCCTTCGCCAGTGCCATTGGTTAATTTGTGGTATTAGCAAGCATATTGTACAAACAGAATTGGAAAATACATCATGCAGCCACTTAAACATCGGTGCCATATGCTTGTAATAAGCATCGCAAGATTTAAAAACATTCACAGAGAAGGTCGCTTTAGTAGAGATGTTTTTAAATAGCCATTCAGTTGTGCCATTTATCTTACAGTGTCACTGAAATACTTTCTTAGAGAAACTTTAAAAAGGAGACATAAAATAAATCACCATCTAACTGGGCACCCAAAGTGCAGGCAAAACAAATAAGTGGAATTTAAAAGCAGCATGAAAAATAGATAAAATAAACTACACTGTGAGCCAGATTAATCCTTGCCAGGAAATAAACAATTTTAGATGGATGTGAACAAAGTGCAATAAAAGTAAACAGAGCCAAGGGGTAGAGTGGGCTGACCCATTGACCCATTCAGTATGCAAGGGGGGGAAGCAAAATTTGAATGACAATTAAACAGACCAGTGGACCAGGTCCACTGCTCAAAAGACACTCTCTAAATGTATATTATGTATGATTTCTTTTGTAAAGCATAGATTCTTTTTATATTATGAAACAGCGATGAATCTTTTTTTACTTCTTTTTCCTTGGTCAGCTTGTAATTTGCTACATCTATTTATACTTAAAGGTGCTACATTCCTTCTTCTTTATTTCGAATCTGGATTTTCTGCTATCCAATATCTCAAAATGCCCGTCATGCTTGCGCGGGCCCTTCATGTTTGAAACACAAAGTTCCACTCTTGTGACAACTGTGAGCCCTCTAAAAACTGTAGATGAGCTATCATTTCTCTATTTTGGTAGAATTAATTTCAATTTGAGCCTTTTTATGAGAATTGTACTTTTGCAAACATTTGATCGAGAGCTGACATGGTGCAGGCCCTTCTGCTGACCTGAAGAATGCAGCATGTTAGCTCTTCACAAGCTGAATTATTATTGCTCATTGGGTAACAGTCATGCAGGCTGGGGAGAAAGGTCACCAGTGGCCTCTCTCTTGAAGGTTGTGCTATGACAGGTGCCTCCCTGCAGGCACACATAGAAGTAGCAAATCATCATTATGTAAAGTGTCCCTTCCTATGGATAAGCGATCATTAATGGGGTGTTGCTCTTTCTATGTGTGCTGCAGAATTCAGCACACATGTAAAAAGCAAATTTCAAAGATGGGAAGTCGAGCCATTAAGAAGTGCCCCAAATGTGGAGATGAATTGGCTAACGAGGTACATATGTTCTGGAGTTGCCCGGTCTTAACTTCCTTCTAAAAGTCTTTCTCCTCATTTAGCCATTCTAACGCCGGCTCTTGCATGGCATTAGTGTTTGGAGCTGCCTCAGATTTACAGATCTTTGCAAATTTGGGGAAGCGTCAAAAAGCACTGGGTTTTGAGGTAGAACGCACACAACAACACCAATTGCACCCCCTTTGAAGCTAAATGATGCATGTAAATGGGCCGTATTTACAAGGTGGCGTTAAGCCACAAAAAGTGTCTTAAAGCCGCTTTGTAAATATGGAGAAGGGAATAGCACCACCAGAACATCGCTAAAAGTAACGTTCTGGTGGCGCTGTCCCTTTTAAAATATACTATCTTGTGTCTCCAAGGGGATTGTTGAAGTGCAATGTTTTCCACTCCTTTTTAGTAGAATAACAGTTTGTTTCAGGCTTGGAAAGAGATCTTGGAGTACATTTTCCAGTTGCTAAGTATAGCTTTACAACCACTTATAGGTATGAGGAGAAGATATCTGTCATTCACATCTTATAGCCATTTATCATGAGGACCAAAAACAAGATATGAAAAACAAAATATTGGTTTAATTTACAAAACATCTTTAATTAAACTGAAGATTTTTCGCCAAAAGTCTCAGAGTAGATGACAATAAAAAAACATGTGAACAAAGTCTCCTGTTGAAACATGACGATTCTAGCATTTCGGGTTATCTCTTAATTTCATTTTATTCATTTCTTGTGCAGTCCCAGAAGATGTATGGGCTGATTACAATGGCGGGGAGACCACCACTGAAAGGCTGTTGGTGGCAGTCTCCTCGCCATCGTAACCAACTTAACCGCCCGCTATATTATGATGGCGGGCAGACGTGTGGCGGTCGTAAAGACCACTCGCCATGCATCCGAAGGGCTCCTTGAGCCCGTCGGTGCTGCAGAGGGGCTCGTAGTCCCTACAATGCTGGAGGTGCATACCAGGCACCGCCGTAGGGATTACGTTGTCCCTTTCCGCCAGCCGTGTCATGGTGGGTAGGGACATTGGGGGCCTACAACGTGTCCCCCTTGACCCTGTCCCTTGGTTCTGGGTGTTGGAGAGCACCTATGGTGCCCCTCTACATATCCCTGTACCATGTGGCAGGCACCGCTTGGTGCCTGCCACGTAGTGCAGGGATATGTAACATGTCACATTTTTACATTGTGGAGGGTGACGCAGCCAGCAGCACGTGCCGCAATGTAAAGTATAGGCATTGCGACCGCCGTGGTGCCTACTATGGGACCGCTGACAGCATGTCATGCGGTCCCAACCCCTAGATACGATGGCATATATACTGAAGTCCGTCCACCATCATAATCAGCCTCGTAGTTAGGAAGTAATACTTGGTTTGTTATATGGGGGCGCAATTTTGTATTTAAAACTAGAGGTCCATATTTACTGCCAATTATAAGGGGAGTTGTCTATACTGGTTTCACTTTCCCATTTGGATTGAGTAGTTGTCAGTAATGTAGACTGCTTGGGGAGGAGGAGGGCATAGACTCTGGAAACAAAGGCGCAGATCTACAAGAAACTAATGCAGCGCGGTGCAGCAAGTAATTTTGCTGCGCTGCGTTAGTTTCGAAGCACAGGGATGCAACATATTTACAAAAATATGTCGCATCTCTGTGCTTCCCCCTGCGCTGGCTCGCAAACTGCTGCCATGCACCGGTGCAGGCACCCTTGCACCATGGTCCAAAGAATGCCTGCATCTTGGGGAGATTGTTTTTGTGCAGGTAGGGGCACCTTCCTGCACAAAAACAATAAATTGAGGGGATTTCCTCTTCCAATGTTTGCTGTAGAATGCAGCATGCATTGAAAGAGGTGGCGTAGCATTCTGACGCATTTCCAGAGTTACGATTTCTCGTAAATCTGGAAATGCATCGGTGGACATAGGTGTTGCGTGGGAACACCCACAGCAACATCCATGTCATGCCCCTAACACGCAAAGTGTTGCATGAACATGGGCGATATTTACAAGCACAGGTTAAGTCACGCAGGGTGACTTTACCTGTGCTTGTAAATATCACTCATCAGGCTGCGCCACCGGTGCATCACGCAACGTGATGCACCGTCAGTGCAAGGGGCTAGTAAATCTGCCCCAAAGTGACCATCATGGTTGTACAAGGCTATCAGATCTAGAGTAGAAGGGGAGGAGAATGCAAGTTTAAATTTAGAGATGAGTGATTTAATTTGAGGAATAGGTTTGCAGGATCTGGCGTTCTACTCACAGCTAAACTGGTTGGTATTGGTCTGGATTTGATAACCATTTAGAACTTTGGGGCAGATTTATGTTCCCTGGCGCATCCCTGCAAATTAGCATGGATGCGCAGAAGCGCCGCATTTACAATGCGGTGCATCGTGGCGCAAGGACAAGCAGATACGTGACGCATCTGCCGGCGTAAGGTTGGCGCAGTGCTGAAGTTGTGTCGCAAGCGCGACGCAACTCCAGCACTGTTCCAACCTACCCTATTCCTAACATGGTGCGTCAAGCCTTACGCCTGCTTCAAGCAGGCGCAGGATTTTGACGCATCAGCGTTGGGAAAGTGACTCAGTGGAATCTTATAGATTTCACTGAGTCACTTTTCAGGGGCGTTCCTACGACAGAACGCCCCCCCCCCTGTGTCGAAACTCCCACATGAAACCTGACGCAGGTTTCACGTGGCGCAGGGCTTTACACCGTGACGCATCTCCATAGATGCGTCACTATGTAAATTTGGCGCAACGTGGCGCAGGGTTTACGCCGCCGCTGCGTCACAAAAGTGACGCAACTGCGGCATCACAAAAGTGACGCAACTGCGGCGTAAAAGGGGCGCAAGTCCCACATAAATCTGCCCCCATGTTTGAAGCAGAAAGCTTTCTGATATAGAGAAAAGTAAGCCAATCTAAACCCTCCCAAGGTTTTTGGTAATCTTAGTTTTTTCAGGAAGATGCTTGGTCTCTTGCCATTTCAAAGAAATGTATTAAAAAGATCATTAAATTTGCCAAATAAATCTTTTGATAGGGAGATCCCAATCATATAATTAAACATAGGGACGATCATCATTTCTAATGTTTCAACTCTCTCTCACCAAGTCAAAACATTTGGAGACCAGCTTTCCAACATTTTCATTACCTTTTGTAATGAGATAGACTAATTACGTTTAAGAGATTCATTCGGATCATCATTTAATTGAATGCAAAGGTACTTTATATATTTGTTTGGCCAATACAGGCAAAGACGTGTCCAGGACTTCAATGCCCCCCCAACCTTTTCAAGTCCATCACTTCAGATTTATCTATGTTTAATGTATATCCTAATACTCGTGAATACAAAAATTGCTTTTTCAATAGTATTTTTCATGGCCTGAATAGATGAGTCAGTGTGTTTGATAAAGATTAATATATTGTCTGCGTATGCTGCTGCTTTAACTGTGAGATTATCCAATATAATACCTGAAATACCCTTACTATCATTATGGCTTGTAATAAAGAATCAATTACTAAAATAAAGAGTGCTGATGAAAGTGGGCAGCCTTGTCTGTACCTTGTTTTAGGTCACAATGCTTAGAAATAGAAATAGTACTATTAGGTCTAAGTCTCACTCTAGGGTGGGTGTATAAGGTCATAAGCATTTTATTTGAAGCCTTTTCCTACGTCAAATTTGTGAAGAACTTCGTAATAAAGGGACAGGACGCTTTGTCAAATGCCTTTTCATCTTCAAGAGCTATTGCAACTGTCGGGGAAGACAACAGTGAGGTCTTTTCAATGACGTGGCAAAACAGTCTTATATTATCACTGGACTGTTTATTTTACCGAATCCAACTTGGGTGAGGAGAATCAGTTTAGGAATTAATATATCCAATTGAGTGGCAAGAACTCTAGTGTAGATTTTACAGTCTATATTAATCTATGATATCGGTCTGTAATTTTTCGGAAGTGATAGATCTTTACCTTCCTTTGGAATAACAATAAAAACTGCTTCAGCCGGTGTGGAAGTAATTTCTCCTTTAGTGTAAAATGTCTGGTATAGGTCTAACAATAGGGAAAAAAATGTATCGAAAGATGTAGTGACCTGGGGCCTTGAAGGCTTTACTCTCTTTATGACTGACCAAACTGCCTCCGCAGAAAAAGATGCAAGAGTTGCTCTTTCCTCAACAATGATGGTAGGGAGATTTTATTTTTTGAGGAATACTTTACATTGCTCCAAATCAACTAATTTGTTATTATCATATAGGTCCATATATATATTTTTGAAACAATCAGGTATCCAATCTGGATTGTTGTGAATTGTACCCCCAGTGTATCTTATACTTGTGATCGAAGATTTGTGCTCTTTAAATTTTAAATATGCAGCTTACATCTTACCAGCTCTATTAACTTCTCTTATCCGGATACTTTTTTGTTTTTGTATCCAGACACATGCTGTTTTTCTCTGTAACCTACTGCATGCTTGTTGTTTAGTGTGGATAATAGCTGTGCATTGGACATATCTTGTCTGTGTACGATTTCTAATAATTTAAATTGTTTTTCTAAGTTAATCAGTGAGTCATCGGTTTGTTTGTTCATGAAGGATCTGATGCTGATGAGTCTACCTCTCACAGTAGCTTTCAAGACTTCCCATCTGAGGGAAGTTTCATCGAAAGGGTTGGCATTGAGGAAGTAGCAGATTTGAGTAAAAAATATATTTTTATGGTCAATATCATTAAAAACCTTGCTGTTTAATTTCCATAAGTTTTTTTTGTAATTGGCCCAACCCATATAAGCAATACAGGAATTATCAGTAATGTGTCTGGTTTCTATAGTAGTAGTATCAATGTTTTGAGTTTGGGAACCCGAAATCATTAAATAATCTATCCTTGAGTAAGAAAAGTACAGTGGAGGAAAGAACATGAAATCTAACATGTCTGGATGCTTGAGTCTCCACGCATCATTTAGATTCAACCTTGAGCAGAAGTTTTTCATAGATCTATGGGGTCTAGGGGGCCATTGGGAAAACCTAGATTATTTATCTATTGTGTAATCTATAGGTAAATTAAAGTCTCCGCCAAAGAGAACCAATGTATCATCAGGTGTAAAAGCCATGTTTGACGCTAGCTCTTTCCAGAAGCCTTGTTGTTCCCCGTTTGGCGCATATACATTAATAGAGGAAGTGGTGTAATGGCCAGAGCTGCCGACTTTGGAGCTGGGGAACCAGGTTTGAGTCTCGACATCAGCTCAGCATCCTTTGATTCTGGGCAAATCACTTAATCTCCCCGTGCCTGCCAAACATGAATGTGTCCTTGTGTAATGTAACTGGTGCTCATGTAAAACGTTCCAATACCTTAGGGTCGAGTTTGCACTAAAGTAAACTGCAAGAAAATGGAACATAAAAGGACTTCCACTCTTTACATATTTTGGTGATTATCCATTTACCTTCCTTGTCAGATGTAATCAATATTATGGAAATGTTAGATTTCTTGGCAACAAGAGTTAAAACAACATGTTTATTACCTATTGCAGTAGAGTAGGCTACATCACTTATCCAATTATACCAAAAAGAAGTAGCTTCCCTCTCCTGGATTTTAGTTTCTTGAAGTAAAATAATATCCTGTTTCAATCTATAGAGATAATCAGTTATAATACATCTTTTAATGGGCGATTTAGACCCTTGGTATTGAGCGAGAGGATTGTAAGGCTGTTTTTCATTTGAGAGATGAATTAATATGTAAATGATGGCCAACATACAATTTAGGGCATCAACTCTAGGTAATAGTGAGACACAATTAGATAAAAATTGTTCTTCTAAAGATCACTCAACAGACATACAATACTGGAGAAATAGTGAAACCAGACCAAAAAATTGTACAGCTCTCAAAGAAAGAATAGACAACAAATAAGAAGAAAAAGAGTGAGGTTTAAGAGACAAACTATAAAAGAATCACAAGGTCCCAGCAAACAGATATTAATATTGCAGACTAAATAGGCTGTCAAATCCTAAATCCAAAAGACCCATTCTCACCCCTCCCTCACACCCTGATAACCATATATCGGTGACATGGGGAAGAGGACAAGATACTCCCCCTAAGCAGGAGAGGCCAATTTATACTACAAACCCATGAATGCATATAGACACAAGCAGTAGCCATAACAAATGGCCAGATAACAAGCAATCTCGTTAAATCTTTTCAAAGACATGATTATAAATGACAGTTTCAAAGGTTATCTAGGAATCAATCTAGGACTAAATTGTGAAGGAGTACAACTAATATAAACAATTTGACACCAAAATTGATGAAGGTACCATTATTAAGCAACATATCAGTACTTTGTAGACATATCGATGCGACTGAGATTGATGGCGACATATAGAACTGGATGTGACAAATCTGCTACTTGTCTTGGTTCTGAGAGGATTTAGGTTTTGAAAATGAAGTATCCATGTTAGAATCATCTAGGTCATCCACACACCTTTTCAATTCTGCATTCAATGAGAAGATGAGCTTAGAACCATGCAGGGAACTCAATATTTCAATAAATCTGCAAAAGAAAATTTCATGTTCGTGGCTCGCAATCTTGGCCTAAGGGTCAAGAAGGCTTTCCTAGTGTTCACTGTGACTTTCTCAAAGTCTTGCGAGATAAATATCTTCCTACCTTTCCAGATGCAGTGGTTATTTTTCCTCATGTAGTTCAATATTAGTTCTGTGCTTTGGAGTCTAAGAGGTTTACAGAACCTTATCAGCACTTTCTAATTCAAACTCTTTCTGAAAAGATAAGCTGGTCACTTGAGGAATCCATGTCTCCAGAAATTTGATACGGGCATTAAAGTCCTGCTCCTCTGATCCTTCAAGCTGGCCAAAAATGAGAATAGTCCCACTTATATTCCAGTCTTCCAAATCTTCTGTTTCTCTACATAATGTGAGAGAACTGGCCATAAGAGTAGCAAGCTGCTGTCTTCCATGCTGCTGATTCTATCCTTTGCCATTGTAATTCTGCTATTTGTAGCATCCACCACAACTCTAGAGCACACAAATGACTACACTACACACAGAGCTCTGTAATACACATCTTTATACTTCAGTACGCAAACGTTAACTGAATGCACTGCATCATAGACTTTATTGACCACATCCAGACACACCCCAAATGCCTCCCGACTGATCACTTAACTTTGTACGGGGTTCACGTGAGACCACAAGGGTCCTACTGCATATAATCACCCAACACAACATCTCCCCCTTTGTTAAATAAAAATACAGAAAACATATTAATTGCACTGTCATCTGGCATTATAGATGTAGAATTTGATGGTTGACTTCGGCACACAGGTGGATTTGTCTCACTCGTTAGGTCTGGAGCCGAAACATCGAGTAAGATGCTTGAATTGTGATGAGTCTCTAGCAATGGACTTTCCGGGACATTGAGGGGTTACCATATTTTATTTACTTGTCACGACTCTCAATGGTTGAGCATCAAAAGGAGCGTAAGTCTTGCGTTTCTGTTTTCGTTAGGCAGGGACCTAGTCTCCGTTCTCAAAATCCATTTCCCGAGTGCATCTGCGCTTATCTGCATAGACCTTCATTTTACTTTTGCAAGAATTGTTTGTGACATGAATCTCATCAGTGTCTATTACTTGGCTTGTGGTCCATTGTGGTAGCTTTGTCCCAATGGCTCTCCCGAACAGCAAGGTGGCAGGGCTTTCACTGGTTGTACAATGGGGAGATGACTGATAAGCATGAAGGCCTGACTTTAGATGGATTCCTTTGACTGCAGCGAGCTGAACCACTTTCTTCAGGGTGCCTATAAATCATTTAACAACATCATTTGCCTGTGGCCAGAGAGGTATGCTTTTCTTATGCTTGACATTCAAATGACTGAGAAAGTCCTTAAATACTCTGCTATTGAAAGGTGGACCATTGTCAGATTTGAGGATGGAGGATGCAGAAATGTCATCCAGCCTTTTGATAACTTTTTCATGGATGG